>NC_136893.1:19083744-19791244 GCF_949152265.1 Phoxinus phoxinus
TTATAAAAAAGGTGTCAGGAAGGAGACCCAAACTTGTGACCTTTGTGAAAGACTATAATTAGGGTTGATACTAAATCTTCAATCTCCCCAGGTTGTCCGGTTAGAACAATAATGATGACGGATATCTACACTCTTATGCCACTCTTTTAATGAAACAGTTTGACAATGATGTGAGTTTGTTCATGGTTTCTAAACAGAACAGACAAAAATGGGTTCATGAATAACATTCATACACAATTGTAACAATAAACAATATATCAAAAGTGCAAAAATATTAACTAACTGGTACATATAATACTGCATTGCATTGTACAGACATAATGATTAAACTGCCTGTTTGGCTGAAAATAATCCACCAATATTTAGTTCTATAACATTTGGCTAAGAAGGGGTTAAATCGCGCGCCACGTCTGACATGCAGAGCGCGCTTTGCTGGTGTCGCGCGATCAGAGTTAAAACCTATGAGGCGCACAGCCAAACACAGTGAAATCGCTCTAAACACTACAGAAACACGATGAAATTGCTCTAAACACTTTCAAAGATATAGGAAGGTGTAAAACTATAATTTAACCTAAATATGGTCTATTATTTAGTTCCAGAAATGCACACATCGATAGGCAAAATAAAGTGTAAGGATTCGAGCATATACTGTATTAATCTAAGCAAGAAAATAGACAACAATATCTACATAGACTCACATTCTCATGGACGCATGAAGCAGAAATGAAGAGATAAAGATATTTTCCCTCAGAAATACCAGATCGGGAATAGAGCGAGTGTCTCCGATGACAGTTACATGCATACTAAGTATAGTTCGGGGTTGCGCGATAATGGAGACTGTCTGATTGGTGGAGAAAAAAAGGGAATGCTGATTGGTCTAACTGTTGCTGAGCACTTATAAAGTGGAAAGTGACACCACAGTAAACTAAATAATAACTTATAATAACACAAACACAAGATAAAGTCAGAACCTTATTAACAGCCGCCCCCAACTTTGGGCAGCAAAGTTGAACACAAGTCAGTCAGGAATGTCGCGAGGAAGTGCAGGCAGCTTGATGAGTTTGGCGACAGGTCTGGTGTAGGATTTGTCTTTGATCTGGATCTGAGCAATACGAATCCTTCCATCGGATCCAGGGAAAACGTCTGTGACTTTGCCAACAAGCCACAAGGCACGCGGAAGCTGCTGGTCAACAATAAGAACAATGTCATCAATACAGATGTTTTCTCGGTCTTGTTGCCATTTGGAGCGACTCTGGAGAGATGGTAAGTAGTTCCTGATAAAATGGATCCAAAACTGGTCCGCTAAGACCTGACAGTGTCGCCATCTGCGGCGACTGAGGAGCTCTGTGCTTGAGTAAACGACCTGCGGAGTAGATGGGTCCAGCCGCCCCATCAACAACACATTTGGAGTGATTGGATCGGGGTCTGCCACATCAGAAGAGGTGTAACCCAGCGGTTTGGAGTTGATAATGCTCTCCACTTCTGTAAGGATCGTTCTGAGGACCTCCTCTGTGACCGTTTGTGATCCCAGTATGGCATGCAGTGCTGACTTGATGGTGCGGATTTCTCTCTCCCAGGAACCCCCAAAATGAGGTGCACTAGGTGGGTTGAAGCGAAAATGGATTTGCTGGCTAGCGAGTTGTGACTGCAGAGTGGGGGCAAGGGAATTGAAGGCCTCTTGAAGTTCTGAGCTGCCACCTTTAAAGTTTGTACCTTGATCGGACAACAATTCGTGAGGCTTTCCCCGTCTTGAGATGAAACGGCGTAGACTCATGAGGAAAGAATCAGTGTCCATGCTGGACAGCAAATCTAGGTACACTGCATGTGTGGTGAGGCATTTGAATATTATGCCCCATCGCTTCTCATTGCGCCTCCCTATTTTAATGAGGAAAGGACCAAAACAGTCCATGCCAGTTGAGTAAAAGGCTGGATGGTGTAACCTTAAACTGGAAGGTGGAAGGTCGGCCATTTTGGGAATAATGGGTTGACTGCGCCATTTCCGGCACTCTGGACACTGGTGTTGTTGCTTGCGGACAGCCTCTCTGCCTCGCAAGATCCAGAACCTTCTGCGTAGCTCAGCGAAGACTCTCTCAGGGCCTGGATGTGCAAGCTTGCTGTCGTAATCAGCAATGATCAACTTTGTGATGGGATGATGAGGGTCTAAGACAAAGGGATGCAAAGTGTCTGAGCTGAGGAATTCACAGTGTCTTAGTCGGCCCCCGACACGGATTAACTGAGTCTCTGGATCATATTCCGGGGCCAAAGTGATAAGCCTACTGCTGGATGGAATGGGCTTTTGGGAGGAAATGAGAGCAAACTCCTCTGGAAAACAGTCACTTTGCACTTGTCTGAAAAGAGAGAGTTCAGCTTGTCTGAAAGACTCAGCTGTGGGTTTAGAGTCTGTGGCCGCCCCGTGAGATGCTCGAACTGTGGCTTCCAGTAGCTCATGGAAGCTTTTAAACTGGCTAGTGTCAGGTAAACATGGATGAAGGGAAGTTGAGATGATGCCACAAAACTTGGTTTTGCGCAGCTCTGCTGAATCCTCAGGACATGTAATGTCTGGATAGGAGTACCAGGTTGACTCACTTTCAAGAAGGAAGGCAGGTCCAGATCTCCAGCGGCTGGGACTCTGTATCTGTGAGAGGGTCAGTCCACGAGTTATATCATCAGCAGGATTCTCACTGGATGGGACATAGCGCCATGAGCTGCTCTCAGTTAATTCCTGAATATCCGCAACTCTGGTACCGACGAACACCTTGTAGCAGCAGGAAGGAGACAGCAACCATGCCAACACGGTGGTGGAGTCGGTCCAGTAGGTGACAGAGGAGATGGAGACTGTGAGCTCTCGTTTCAGGACTGCACCAAGCTGGGCTCCAAGGTGGGCAGCGCAGAGTTCCAGCCTCGGGATGGACTGCTGGCGGACTGGAGCAACACGGGAACGGGCCGCTAGGAACACTACCTGGACATCGTCGTTAGCGCTCACAGTCCGCAGGTAGGCAACCGATCCATAGGCCCTCTCAGAAGCATCTGAGAAAATGTGAATGCTCCACGCCTGCCACAGTTGGAGCAGATCCTCGGGAAGATTAGGATCGTCCCAATCCCGTTTCTTTCCCCAGAGACTCTGCACTAGGATTTTAGCCCGAGTGGTGTAGGGAATGAGCAATCCTAGAGGGTCATATTGTTGAGCTAGGACTCGATAAATGTTGCGCATTGTGGGCTCAGATTGCTTTGTATGGCGAAGACGATAGGTGAGAGTATCTGTTCTGCAGTGCCAGTGCAGCCCGAGGGTTCGTTCTGGGGGATCTGCACCCTCCATTGATAGCCACAGATCTCTGCTCTCGGATTTGAGTTCAGGTGGCAGATGACTGATGATGTCCGGAACGTTGGTGGCCCATTGACGCAGTTCAAAGCCACCTGACTGGAGTAGAGTCTGAAGTTTGCTGGTCAGCTGCTTTGCTTCTGAGATGGATGAGAAGCTTTGAAGAAGATTGTCCACATAAAAACAGTTCTCTATTGAAAATCGAGTATCTTCATCAAGGCTGCTGTGGTCAATAACGTGCTTTTGGAGGGCAAAGGTCACGCAGCAGGGACTGCAGGTGGTGCCGAAAGGGAGCACCTGCCACTGGTAGATGTCAGGCTTGTTGCTGCGGTTCATGTCCCTCCAGAGGAAGCGGAGGAAGGGCTGATCATCAGCCAGGAGGCGGACCTGGTGAAACATGCCCTTAATGTCGCTGCTCACAGCAGTAGGACATTGTCTGAAACGAAGCAGGACACCAAGGATACTGGAACCTAGGGTTGGCCCTGGAAGTAGATGTTCGTTCAGGCTGGTGTTTTGGAAGGTGAATGAGCAGTTGAAGACGATGCGGTCTTTGCCATTATGATGGACCATGTGATGTGGGATATACCATGATTGCCTGTTATGGTCTTCAGCTGATGTGAGCTTCTTGATATAACCCGAATCCACCAGTTTATTGATTTCTTGGCAGTATGATGCAGCCTTGACTGGATCTTTGGCGAGACGGCTCTCTGTGCCTCGTAGGTGACTCAGGACTGCTTCCTTTGGGGCATTGAGAGGAGGAAGACCTTCCTTCCAGAGCAGTGGGGTGGCGTATCTCTGCACGTTGTCAATGTTAACTCTGACTGTCTTCTTCTCCAGCAGTGTGATGGCCGCCTTATCCTGTTTTGACCTGGTGATGAGCTTTTCGTTACGATAAGGAAGAATGTCCATCTCCCATAATCTGGACACGTGATTGAGAAGGTCAGTAGATGAAGTGGGAGTGTTAATAAGCAGACACTGGGGGGTGGAGGTCTGGTGGAGCAGGACTTTGGCAGGACCTTGCAGAGTCCAGCCGAGACGAGTTTTCAATGCCGCAGGACCCCCTGGTGGACCTAAGTGCACAGGCTCAACTGGAGAGAGAAGATGAGGATAGTCTGAGCCAATGAGGAGAAGTGGCTGTGCTTGGCTGAATGAAGGTAGTGGAAGGCCTCTGAGATGACGATACGTTTTCTGTAGGGCCTCGACTGGATGAGAATGCTTGGAAAGGCCAAGCTCTGCTGCAGTGAAGGCTCCATGGATGCGAAATTGTTTCTGATGATGGGCAGATGATGATATGGAGAATGACACTGACTTTCCTGAAACAATCTTCACATCTTGACGGATAGTTCTGAGCGCCAAGTCCTCACTCTGTCCCTTGAGATGTAGCTCTTGAGCAGCACTGTGAAGCAAGATGGTGCGTTCAGAGCCATCATCGAGGATGGCATAAGTCTCTAGTCTGTGTTTGCCATTGTGCAGAATAACTTTGACCATCTTCAGCAATACACAACTACTCCTGAGGTCTGGATCTAGGTAGTAGGTAGCTGGTTGTCCAGTCTCTGTGGTTGTATGGGATGATTTGGTTGCGGGAGTGTTGACCTCATGCAATATATCAAGGTGTGTCTGATTACACTGCTGACACTTAGCTTTGAGATAACATTGAGCAGCAAGGTGATTTCTGCCACATCTCCAGCAGCGCTTGCCAGTTTTGATCCATGACGCTCTCTGATCAGTGGAAAACTTCTTAAACTCTGGACACTGATTGAAGTAATGTTGAATGTCATCACAAAAGGGGCAATACTTCTTAGGTTTCTTAAGTTTAGAGCTGATGTGTGGTCGAACCTGTGATGAAAACTCAGGTGACTTAGAAGAAGGATCAGAGCCGAGCAAAACTGTGGTAGGGCGTGCACTGGACTTCTGCAATTTGGACTTGAAGCCCTTCTGTGGTTCGTCTCGTGGAGATCGTGAATGATAAGGTTGATAGTCCTCATCCTGAACACGGACCTCGTATTCAAGCCAATTAGAGAAGTGCACCAAGGTAGGTATCGGATTGCGAATGGGGTCTATGTAACGCTTGAATTGTGCTCTGAGTTCATGAGGCAACTTAGATAAAAGTCGTGATGTGTGTGACCCGCAATCCAGCTCAGCCTTGCCTTCCTTGCCCAATTGATCTAACATACCGACCAGAGCTCTGACTTTGAGACCGAAGAGGCGAAAACTTCGACTGTCTCCACTTCTTATCGGAGGCTCGGCCAGGACTTCATTGATACGCTGCAGGGCTAGTTTGTGAGGTTGCCCATACATTTCGGTCAGTGAGGCCATTGTCTTCGAGTAGGGAGTTGGACTATTACTATAGGAATCTGCAATGAGGAGCGCGTCTTCAAACTTGAGGTGATCAACTAGTATTTGGTATCGAAACCGCTCGGTTGCATCTCTGGGCAATAGGTTGTCAAGTGCTATTTTGAGACGGGCAAATTGACGTGGATCATCATGTGTGAAACATGGAATGTCCGGCTTTGGCCCTCTGTATGTTGCCTCCACAGAGTATGTATTGTGAGGGAGAGTATATGGCTCTACATATGCTGGAGTGGACTGATTCCCTGCCTCATATGAAGGAAAGTATGACACCAGAGGCGGCGGAGGGAGTAGCGGCACGTCAGCGGGAGGTGGAGGAGGTAGAGGCTCGTTCCAGGGAGGAATAGGTACAGCATCAGGCCAGGGCGGAAGATCATCAACTATTGCTTGAAGATTGCAATTAGGAGTGGATGTTCTCTCAGGACGTTTATAAGGCATATATGAGGTGGCGCTATCCTCAAACTGAGCAGAATGCCTTGGATCGAGGTGTTGAGGCTGAGGCACTGATCTCAGGGAGAGAGAATTGAAGAGGCTTTGCATATCTCGCCTGAGCTGGTTGTTTTCCTCTTTCATCTCCTGCAAAGCTGACATGACTGCTTCAGAGCTGAGGTTCTGCTGTGCAGATCTAACTGTATTTGGAGTGATGACTGGGGCAGGATGTTGGAAAGCTGCTCCCTCGTTGGAGTGGTCATGGAGTGTGAAAGGAGACGTGCGATGTGGCGGGAGATTCACCAAGAAGTCATCGAGGTAGCGAGGCCGACGGACATCACGTCGTGGGCGAGTGTGATCCATTTTGAGCTGAGGAAACTGAAGATCCGGCTCGAAGGACCATATAAAAAAGGTGTCAGGAAGGAGACCCAAACTTGTGACCTTTGTGAAAGACTATAATTAGGGTTGATACTAAATCTTCAATCTCCCCAGGTTGTCCGGTTAGAACAATAATGATGACGGATATCTACACTCTTATGCCACTCTTTTAATGAAACAGTTTGACAATGATGTGAGTTTGTTCATGGTTTCTAAACAGAACAGACAAAAATGGGTTCATGAATAACATTCATACACAATTGTAACAATAAACAATATATCAAAAGTGCAAAAATATTAACTAACTGGTACATATAATACTGCATTGCATTGTACAGACATAATGATTAAACTGCCTGTTTGGCTGAAAATAATCCACCAATATTTAGTTCTATAACATTTGGCTAAGAAGGGGTTAAATCGCGCGCCACGTCTGACATGCAGAGCGCGCTTTGCTGGTGTCGCGCGATCAGAGTTAAAACCTATGAGGCGCACAGCCAAACACAGTGAAATCGCTCTAAACACTACAGAAACACGATGAAATTGCTCTAAACACTTTCAAAGATATAGGAAGGTGTAAAACTATAATTTAACCTAAATATGGTCTATTATTTAGTTCCAGAAATGCACACATCGATAGGCAAAATAAAGTGTAAGGATTCGAGCATATACTGTATTAATCTAAGCAAGAAAATAGACAACAATATCTACATAGACTCACATTCTCATGGACGCATGAAGCAGAAATGAAGAGATAAAGATATTTTCCCTCAGAAATACCAGATCGGGAATAGAGCGAGTGTCTCCGATGACAGTTACATGCATACTAAGTATAGTTCGGGGTTGCGCGATAATGGAGACTGTCTGATTGGTGGAGAAAAAAAGGGAATGCTGATTGGTCTAACTGTTGCTGAGCACTTATAAAGTGGAAAGTGACACCACAGTAAACTAAATAATAACTTATAATAACACAAACACAAGATAAAGTCAGAACCTTATTAACATTCATATTATAATTAAACTTGGAAGGGCATCTTTAGGAATATGAACTTTTCAAATTAAAATTTCAACATTTCTGTTGCTTTTGTTTTTATGCTCTATTCAGAGACGAAGAGTTGAAGAGATCCTGGAGGATGAGAAGGGCCTGACCATCAACCGCAGATAACTGAAGGCCAAAAATAAAATATTTCCTGAATGCTCTGAGACTGAAAATGCAGACTATATTGTGGCCTTGCATGCCAAATCTGTATTGGACTTTCTAAAAAATCTAGTCAACGAACCTTGGTTTCTGAGCATATAAGATATGAACAGTAAATATGTTTCCATCGTCGTTTATGTGCTTGTTTTCTTATCGGATAAAGAATGTATCTGTCTCAATTGAGCGCGTAAGATTTTTATGCACATTTTTAGAATTTATGCGAATCTTTGTGTTTCCATCCAGAGGTATTTTATGCGATATCCAAAATGTGCATAGGTGGAAACATAGCTAATGTTGCAAATTTCATTAAATATATTATCGTACTACCATAAGCTTAGGGATGTAGCAGATTTTTAAATTCCAAATGACCAATTATTTACCGAAAGTTATTTTAATGTTATAGATGGTAATTGAATAAATGACCAATATTACAATTCTATAATTTATGTAGAAATAAAGTACGTTTTTTTTCATTATTAGTGCTTTAAGTTTTAACTTGAAGTGCTATTTTGTATTATTTATATACTATTACTATTATTGTGTTTATTGATGTTTTTATAGTTTTCATTGTAATTTTAGTTTAAGTTTTAGTAATTGTATTCTTATGTCATTATAATTTTTTTTTATATATATTTAAATTGATCTTTAATTAGATTTTTATTTTAGTTTTAGAAATTTTGGGATACTTAAACTTATTTCAGTTTATTGTTTATAATTTTCCTAAATGATAACAACACTGGATATATGACAGCAAAGGTAATCTAAATGTAAAATATATTGAATGTAATTGTACATTGACTGGTAAACAATATGGTACCGATATAGGAATGTATTTAATTCTGTTCATTTTTAGCAACATTCATTTTTGAGCAATATATAGACTAGGACTGAATGTTGTATAAAAGCCACTGAGCAGCTCTTGCAATAACATGTCTGAACCTCTGATCTTATTGTATCATATTTCATAGTTTCTGCTATATCTCCAAACTGGGTTTTGGAAACCAAAGGGGGATGCCAAAGTGGAGACTGGATGTTCAGTAATTCCATCTCAGCAGATTATTATCGAGAACAAAAACCCATATAGACAAAATGAAAATCTTCAGCTAAAGCACAGAGGTTTTCATGGTAAAAAACAAAAAAAAAGAAGAAGCCCAGACTGACATTACTGGCAAATAGAAGTGAGAGTAAAGAATAGGGCAGCTTGCAATGTCAGCAGTCAAACACAGATTTCTGTCAGCAAGACTTTTTTTGTGTGTGTGTGAAAGATCTGTAAAGCATCAGGGGGTGAATCTGGCAGCGGGGGGTCGGACTCTGAGCGGATGATGAGTCTTGTAAGGTGTGCATGAGGATAGTGTCTGAGTAATAAAACTGCCCTCTAATCACCTTTCAGATTGCTGACGTTGTGGCAGAAAGAGAGCTAATGACCAAGCAAAGTGCTTTAAGTGTGATGCTATTTGAGTCTTCACCCTGAGCAAACATGTTGGTTCTCTGCATCAGAGAGAGGTAAACAAAGTCAGAATTCAACCTTATTATGGCTTAAAGTCATTATGTCAGCATTGTAATTAGAGGGGAGGGAAAGATTGGTCAGTTTCATGTCTCTTAAATTAAAGATGGGGGTGATGAAGATGACAGGAAGCAGATAACACAATTAGCTGAGCTGTTAGCAAGGTGGGGAGAGAAAATAGCCTCAACAACATAGACTATCATTAATTATACCTAAAAGGAATAGCTTTTTAAAGACATTCTTATTGTGCCTAACTAAATGCTCAGCAAAATAGGTGCTTTTAGTATAGGATACGCATTTAATCATGATAAATCAAACTACGGACTTCTTAATGGTGTATGGGGGTTCAGCCCTACAATGAGGCAGAGAGCTTTACTGACACCAAGTGGTCGCCGCATAGGTGTCCCCTCGTAACCCTCATCCACTTCCTAAGCTCACACACTTTAACTGTTGAACAGTGGATTTTTATCAAGAGACACACACTACTTCAGATAATTCACAATACTGACTCTATTAGTAAAAGCACATTGAATCTGGCAATAAAACGAATCTAGATAATTCAAAGCAGTAAAACTTGCATGTTAAGCCCTTTGAGGTGCTTCTATTTGATATTTATTATGAATTTTATTTTATTATCTTCAGGAATCTTGCAGAAATGCTGTTGGGGTATTTTTGTGACTCGTTGTTCTTTTAGTGTTTGGCGCCCCCTGCTGGATATTTACAAGGTTTCTGTGAAGACATGATTATAATCTATGAAATAATGATGATTCAATTAATATAAATGCTATATAATTTAAATCCTCATGTCTGCTTTGAGGTCAATAAACTGTTATATAGCCTACATGTAAAGAAAATCACATATTTAAGTTGGGTAGAAGTTATGTGAATGTTTGGGTTATTCACATAAGAGAGAATACATGAAAGGGAAATGATTGTATAGGTAGGCTATATTAAAGTCAGTTAATGCAAGGCCTAATTATTCTATGACTGAAGTCCCAAACGTTTAGTAGCCTATAACAACCTATAAGTTAGGCTATAACACAAAAAGTGCTTATTAACCATACAGTTTTTTTTTGTGTGTTACTTTAATCAACGCAATGTGTAGGCTACTATTATTAATATTATGGGCAGATCCACTTGAAAAGTTCCGCTGGAAATGACAATTACTGAGGAAGTCCTTCGTCAATCGACTGAGTAGAACTGTCTAAATCAGCGCATGCGCAATTCATCCTCAGCCTGCCTCCGTAAGGGTGTCGATTCTCAAGCTGGAACATTGGAGGAAAAAAAGATACTGTATTTTACACACAAAACAGGCAAAAACAAACGGATGTGCTTCAGAAAACGAAACGGCTACCGCCCTCCAGATCATTTTAATGCCAAAATTGTAAGTATTGTCATCGTTAGCGTTTTTCAATAGCATAAACGTTGAGTTTGCCAGTGGATGGTGGGTTCTTTTCCGTTTCCCCCCCCGAAGAATGAGTCGTCCTCTGTAAACCCCAACCTTCTGTCTCTACGTTTGTTTTTTTGCAGTCTTATGGGCAGGAACTTACTTCTATGGCTGTGTAAACGAAGCTTTCCTAGAAATGGAGCGGTTGAATGTATCCGAGATAGACTATACAGCGCTTATTCGCAGTCGAGGAGGGAATGCCGCTTATTTTCGCGTCCCCCGTTTCGCTTCATCAGAATGGGATAGATATCTGGTTGGAAGGCTAAACTGAGTTGTCATCTGTTGTAAGATGTATTTTGTGAGCCCCATGCAGTATGCTAGTCGTGCGCCGGTGTGTGTGTGTGTCACGGGCATTACGGGTTTGAATTTTCCTCACAAAAACAATATTTGCATAACACATTATGGTTTCACCACAGCCGATGCTTTAAATCTCTACCCGTAAAGCAGTGTGAGCTGATACAATGTTGGTTTGGGGCATTTCAGTTCATCGGAGAGTGAAAGCTAATGCACGGATTATAGCGTTGTATGAAGGGGGATATTTTCAATTCAAACATCTAGGAAGTGGGGGAGGATAAAGCACAGGTTATCATTTGTCACTGACATATTTCTACGTCTGCATTTCTTTCAATTAACCGCATGTTTTACGTAACCAATGAGAATAAACCCCGAATGTTTTTTTGTGCGTGTCTTTTTCGTCTCGAAAGATGTTCTTATCTTTTTCCCTTTCGCTGGCTGTATAGTAAAGCGCGCTCGCGATGCACGCGCGAAACCTTCGGGTGAATGAATTCTGTTTGCGCGTTCTCGTCGCGATCGGGGGGCGGGGCCCGCGGTGTCGCGTGGCGGTACAACGCTTTGAACGCGTTCGCGCGTGTCCCTGCAGAAATGGAGGGGAGACACAGAGCTCGCGCAGCTCTGACGTCAGAAAACAGAATTCCCGAGGTTAAGAGATATTTATGTCCAATCAATGACTGTCTAATACGTGACCTTTTGGTTTCCCTGAGGACGTCAAGCCTGGATTTTTATTTGTTGACCACACCACAGGCATGTCTGTTGCTTGACGAAATTAAATGGGTGAATTCAGGTTGATTGCCCAAACAATCTGTGTTGCATTCATTTCCTATTATTACTGTAAAGCTGCTTTGAAACTATCTGTATTGTAAAAGGCGCTTCATAAATGAGGGTGACTTGACTTTGAACAAATGGTTCCAGTCATCTCAATGGCAAAAAAGTGTCCCAATCAACCTGAATTCACCCTAATCATCATAGTGTATGTAGCCTTCTTAGTTTGTGGTGACAACAACAAGGTCTATATTTAGCGAAAAGAATGACATGCTTTGAAACACCAAGTAAGCTTCCACGTGGGCATGCCAGTCAAAGCTCAGCTGCTTTGATATCTTCAGCATCTCTGCTGTACCAGGAATCAGGTTTAGTGAGCTTACTTCATTTGATCCCTTACATTCACAGAGGACACTGTGTTTGCATTGTCTTTATTGTAATGATGCATTTGGCATTAATTAAACCATATATTACCACAGGAGATAAAGTGATCATGGCCAATCTAGTCAGGGAATAAAGACCTTGAAAACTAGCGAAACCTAATTTAAATCAGCAACCAAGAACTAGGCTAGAGATTATTATTAGTGGTGCTTTAAGGACCCCATTCTTTATTGTGCTGATGTTTCCCATTGAAAAAGCGAGTTTGAGCAAAATAATTATCTCTCTTTGTCTCTGTCTCTCTCTCTTTTTAAAATAGTCAATAGACTTTAGTTATGTCACAGCCATGAACCATGATTTGATATATACTCGGCAGTTGCAGGTGGTATTTGATTGGACAAAAATCTGTAGTGCAGGATGAGTCATTTAGAACTTTTTTTTTGTGTTCGTTATAGCCAGAAGATAAAATTAGAAGTTTCCTCTATAGAATTATATTTTTTTCAACAGAGGAGGCCCCTTCCCCCTTTAATATATAAATGTTTTATAAATATTGAACAAAGTTCAATAAAATTTATCTCAATGTAATTTCAGTAAGTTAATTCAAGGAAGGATTCAATTCAAGCCAGCAACCTCTGGGTTCTTAGTTTTTATACAGTACACGCACAGTCGAGCGCACACTCCCCCCGGACAGCGCGATAAATACGCATAATCTTCACTCTGTTTAATTTGATGTAAGTGTGAACTCGTGAATTACTGGGGGGGGGAAAACGCACGTGTAACCGTTTACAAAAGTACGGCGGTGCGCGTACAGTACGCGCATACTCTTCTGATGACGAAATTCATAAAAACTTAAAGTGAAGTAGGCTATACTTTGGCCTTAAGTCTTTTTTTATGATTCATTAAAGTTGGCCTGAAATAAAAATTCACTCTATTTTCTAAATGCATATTATGTATTTTATTTTGAAAGATAGCCTACATGTTTAATTTTTTGACGTATACAGAACAACTGATGCATTGAACTAAGTCCCCACCCTACATTTGTTCTTTTCCGATAATCTGTTACACTCGAATGCATCTGCAATCTGTTCATAAGTGTAACTTGTTGATGAATCGGACTACTCTGGTCGTGTTTTATGTTTATTGTGTGCACTGTGCAGCCCGAAAAACAACTGAATAGAAAATGCATTTTCCTGACATATTTCTTGAACAGACACGACACGTACACAAAAAACTATGTGAAAAATGCCCGTATTGGCTTTTTTCACTTAAACACAGTTGGTAATGTCTTAAGTGAACATAAACAGAGAAAGAAATGTGTTCGATCCGTGCATTAGCTCTTAAAGTTACAGCAGCCTATAAATACCTGCTGATGTTTATGTCATTCATGTTAATCAACAAAAGACAACTTTAACAATAATTACACTATATTTAATTTATACAGCGAACACTATGTAGTGTTATTTGACATTTAATTATTACATTTCTGTGCCTAAATACTACTGTTAAACCTTACTTTATTTGTAACTTTGTTATATTGTATTTATCTATGCTTGTAATTAGTGTATTTGTTCTTATTTCTTTACTGACTGTTCACTTGTCTTTAATAATGTTTGAACTTTTGCTGAGCCGATCCGTGACACAAAAAAATCCGTAATATGATCGGAACCATGAGTTTTGTGATCCGTTGCACTTCCACTCCCTGAAGACAAACTTTTTTCCCCACTCGTGTGCTGCAGATTTAATTCGTGCATGACATGCAAATATAGGCTAGGCCTATTCACGCTGCAAAGTAGCTACTGCTTAAAATGTATTGACATATTAGAGTGATTAAAGAAATATGAGTGAATAAGAAAAAGCACAGAACGCTATAAGCACAATAAGCGTTGAAAAAGAACGTGATACTCACAGACACACTGACTCAAGCTTTGTTTTTATTTTCACCTAGCAACGCCGACTTACACCTCAGATGTGTAGTTGACACGCTCGTCATTTTTCTTTCTGAAACGATAGGGGGATGTTTGGAATTGGAGATAAAAATCCTCTAAACCAACAGAAAGTAGTGGTGAGAAGTAGTTTGGCGGAATAACGTCAGATCAAATTGTCAAACTTCAAATTTAGTTTTGGATTTTATGTCAAGCATGCTCTGGAAGATTGAAAGGTTGTTTTGGAGGGATGTGGATACTTGTATTGAGGCTGTTTGATAAAAATGTGTGTATTTATTTTTTTATTAACAGAGATAGCCTGTACAGATTAACAATAAAGACATTAGGAATAGAGATATATTATGTAAATATATTCAAGTATATTAGTGCAATATATAGCACAGGTAATATTTCTCTTGTTAACATACCATATGCACAAGAAAAATGGGCGCTTTGTTACTCATCATTTTATGAGACTTCTATTCATATTAATTTTATTTAGTTTGGTCCATAATTTCAAAAACAATAGATAAAACAATATAACTAAATACACTGTAAGAATATATATATATATATATAGGCTATATTGGATTGGTCACATTGCCCACCCCTAAACGAATGGTTATTGATGTGTTTTCAGAAAAGGTTTCAGCCGTTTTATGCTATTTGTGTGGCCTGTGTGACAAAACTTTCAACATCTGTAGCACCAGTGCTATGTTCAAAAAAATGTAACGTACGTACAGCCCTGTATTTTACCACATTCAATTCAAACTGCAGCCATTGAAAGTGACGCAGATAAGTTAACACTGCACTAAACCACCACATATATAGATGGCTTCAAAGTTTATAGACATGGAGTAAAAGCCACTATACTTTTTATGAGATTGTTACGCTGTTCTTTTTCAGAGGGGTAGTTCTCCTGTCACTTTTTTATTTGACAAGAGTATGTAAAGTAGACCATAGGAAATGATGGTCTGACAAGTTTTTGCATTGTTTTTGCATATTTTTGTAAAAAATGACGAGTTCCGTCAGTATGGTTTGCAGATAAGAGATCTTAAACCACATCCTATTGCAACCTCATTCTGTCTGCTGTATAGGCATTATTCAACAACAGTTACTGAATGAACAAAACCAGAGAAAATAGAAAAGCAATGTGACCAGTCACTGGAGCAGAATCCTGAATAAATGATTCCCTTATTCAGGGCCTTCAGGGTTGTGCAGGGTTCATAAGGGGCTAGTCGTTCTCTCTGAAGCACTAATTCAACCAAGCAAACACAGCTCCTTTTAAAACAAAAAGTGTTTCGCCATTGCAAAGGTGGCATTTTTACATTATGAATAGTAAGCTAAATTTAAACACTTTTAAAGTCAGTAGCTTTTGTGAGTTGTTGTTGCTATAGGGGATTGATTCATTAATTGATTCATTCATTAATTGATTCATTCATTCACTCACTCATTATTTTGCAGGTGGTATTAGGGGGCAGGACATTCTCATCCTTGAGAACATTTGAATGGATGGAAATCTAGTGCAGTCATGACCTAAACGTTACTTTTTTTCTTTTTGCATTTCTTTGTGTTAATTTTGAATTCAAATACGATTAAATGTGTTGCTACGTGAACTAGATAAACAGGCAGTAAACACGTCTTTCTATATTCAATACATGACTCTTCTGATGTGTTGAACTTTGTGAATGACGGGCATGCCGAAGTGTTGTAGGTTCAAGTTGCACACTAATCCCCATTGAGCTTTTGGCTTCTATAGGAAGACTGTCTATGTAACATGTAGTTTATTTGAATAAAAGTGTCAGTTAAATGATAAATTAGTTAGGTTTAGTAAAAGTGTTTTATTGGCATTATTGACATGCGGTATGTGGAAAACAGTGATTATATTGTCAATAAAGCTAAAATGGTTGAAAGGGGAAGGATTAGGTTGTTAAATTGTCAGAAAGTTGATGAGGGGACAAATGCTGTCCAGGAAAGGCCAACAATGTTTTTCATGATACTGCTTGTTTTATGATGAAAGAAACACAACGCTGGTGTCATTGCTCGGCAAAACCAAGCCCCGACTTGAACGCCTTGCTTGTCCAAATAATTTCGATATGCATTGTTTTCACATCATATGCTGGAGTAAAACTTGATAAATAGTTTTACAGTATTTCAGTGAGGAGTTGAATCATTCAGGACCCATCCCTGACAAAGTACTTTTGTTCATGGTTTTCAAAGATGAGGTCATGGCATCTTTTGACTCTAGCAAAAAAAAAAAAGATGAATATGCGGCAAAATACAATTGAGTTGTGACAACAAGCATTTTGCTGTATCTAATGATGCATGATTATGTTGCACTTTACTATTTGCATTTAGCATTGTTTATATCCCTGCTGTCCGTAACCCTGTCAGACCCTGAACAGAACAAATTTTGGGGTCACGACCCAACAGTTGAAAGCTGAAGAATTCAAGTGTACGCATAAACAACTTGAGTTCATTGCGCCATTGTTGTTTTGTCCGTTTTCATGTTTTGGTCTGAGGAAAAGTTTGGAGTGCAAGTTCCCAGCATTAGCCTGGTGTCGCTGTAAAAAAATGGAGCCATTTGCCATTTTGGAGCCATATCACTCGTTCTTTCTTGCTTTCTTTCTTTCTTGCTTTCTTTCGCTCTTTCTTTCTTTTGGTCTCTCTCTCTTTCTTTCATCACACTCCACTTTCCTCTTGTCTTCTCTCTCTTTCACAATCACACTCTTCTCTGTCACTTGTCTTATACTTCCTGTTTCTATTTCTCTTTTTACACAAATTTTACATGCCTGTGATTATCACATTCTCCATTCCAATCCATCATGTCTCGCAAACAATTTACTCACCCACCTCATGTCTTTCTAAAACTATATGACTTCATACTGGAAGCTATTTTCCATGCAGCTTTCAAGCTTCAGAAAAAAGGTTAAAAACTTCATAAAAGTGCCATAAAGTGGTTCATACAAATATTGCAAGTTTTCTGAAGTCAAATGATTACTTTTTTTGAAGGACCCTTGTGAAGGAAATAGACTTAACATTTTAAGTCATTATTCAATGTAAAGCTTACTCTGTTCTTCTTAGCGCATTCATGTGAATTGTAACATCTAATTCATGAACCAGCCGTTCATTTTAAACAGATCATTTCATTGAAATCAGTTGGTTTGGTTCACAAAATAAGTCTAAATGATTAATTTACAAATTGACTCAAGTTATCAGCCCTCTGTGGGGGAGATTATAATCTTATCATTATATTTATCTCAAATAATGATCATTTTAGTATGTTACTCTCACAAATCTTTTATGTAGACTTAGATTAATATAAACAACTGTTATGATACTTTAATGGTGCTTTTGTGTTGTTTTTGACAATTGAAAGCTTTCTCCATTCTATGTAACTGCATTGAAAAGAGCAACCAGCATTGTCTTCAAAATATCTTCTTTTATATTCCACAGAGGAACGAAAGTCATACAGGTTTGGAACAACATGCGGGTGAGTAAATGATGACAGAATATTCATTTTGGGTCAAACCGTTCTTTTAACTCTTTGCTATGGAAAACCAGTTTAGTTTGGTCCTTTTTCAAGTGTCCAAATGCCATTTCATGACACATACATCACTAAAACATCACATTGTGTCCGTAGAGAGGCTGGCTAACAGCGTCCACTCCCTCCCTCATTCTTTTAGAGCTTATGTTTTTGCCTTCCATCTCTGTTTTTTTCTTACGCATGTCCTCGCCAATGTCCGCTTTTCTTCCCCAGTCTTCTGTTGAACGTTTCCTCTTTTCATGTGTAGCTCCCCTTCCTCCTCTCTCCTTCACAGAGTTAAAAGGGAAGTAGGAGATTGTGGCCATAGCAGACTCAGCAGTGCCTTTAGTTCCCTGCGTAGTCGCAAACCCCTCTCCGGAAAATCTAGTGGAGGTTAGCTGACAGTCCAGAGATATTATCTTACCCCTAAAACCTGGAGCCATGTAAGTATCAGTCGACCTGATCTATAGTTCTATTAAAAGTTCATAGTTTTAATACGTATATTGAGGGTAGTAAGATTACATTTGTCCTTCTTAGAATGGCATTAACAGCAGTGTTTGTGGAAGTAGTAGTATTAGTGGCGTTAATATTAATTAAATATGGTAAAAGTTTTCATATTTGGTCCTATTTGAGATCCCATGCCAGTTTCTCACTGGGTTATGAACTCATTGACCTTCTTAGCTCACATCTGTGTGTGGCACAGGATCTTGGCAGCTGGCTGAACATCTGGGGCTGATTTTTTTCATGATTTGTGGGTGATTCTTGGCAGATTTTTATTTAACGTCAGACGACAGGTCATAAGTGATATGTGGTGATTTAGTAAAGTTTGATTTTGGTTAAGATCGAGTTCTCAAAAGGTATTAGACTTGTATTTTTAGAATAATATATTTAATTTCATGTCATTTGTGTGATTTTCTGTACAGCATGGATTAGAGGAGTATGCGCCACATTTGATTTAATGTGAATAGGCTGATGTAAATAGTTTAGCCTACAAAACATTGAAAACACATTTTACCAGAGCTTTTCAAATGAATTCAGTGGAAGAGAAACTCCAAGAAACAGACCTGACCTGTGACATTAAGATACAACCTATTGAACAGACTACTTCATTCCCAGGGTTCATATTGGTCCTGGAAATACCAGAGAATTTCAAAAGTGTAATATACAGGCCTGGAAAAGTCATGGAAATGAATGAAATCATAAAAAGGTGATTGAAAGGTCACGGAAATGTCTTTAGTTAATATAATTATGGGGAAATAATGGACATTCTCTGGTCAGAAGATGCAAGAACACTCAGAGCCCTTTTATCCAGTCATGTCAAATTAAGATAGATACATAAGCTAAATAACCGAGACGATGAGATGAACTGTCAGAGGCGGTTGAGGGATGAGGCAAGGACTCAGTCGCAGAGTTTAATGGGCTTTTTAGTAAAAAGAAAACAAACAATCAAAAATGACACCGTATGGGAAACACTGTCCATCAGTAAGGCAATGCTCGATGCAACAGCGCAGATATGATGACAATCTGGCACAAGAAAAAGCAAACGGAGAATAAATAGGGAAGGAAATAAGGAGGGTAAAGAGGGAGAGCAGGTGGGGCAAATATACTGATAATCAGATAACAATGAGGGAGGGGTCAAGACATGCTGCCTTCACCTGCTGTCGGAAATGTCTTACTTCCCACTTCTGAAGCCGTGATTACGTCGCGTTCAGGTACTTTGTTGTTGGAAAGAATAGGATGGAGGACGTCAGGTTGTTTATTCTTGCCTATTTATTGGGGAAATCTAATCTTATTAAAGCCAAAATGCATTGAAGACATTTAATTTTGATCTAAATGTAGCATCCCATTTGTTGACAGCTATAAACATTCATTGACAGGGCCTGAAATTCATTGACAGGAAATTCCCCCCTTAGGTGACTCTTTAGAAATGTGTTATTTTATTTTATTATTATTACATTTATCAGCTAAATGTTTGCTCACTCTGTTTTTTTTTTTTTTTTTTTTTTTTTAAACAAACAGCTTACACATAGCACAAGGAAGCTTGGTTTCAGATATTGAACTGAATTTACAAAAAAGTCAAGAAGTCAAATTGCAAATAGTAGCACAAATAAATACAATAGAATATAAATGACAAGATATACGAGAAGATATAAATGACATAAGTAGTGCTTTAAGTTTTTCAGGTAGGTCTAACAGGCTATTCAGGTACAGAAATGCTAGATACATTTATTAAAGTAATCCAATGTAAAATAACATTGATTAGTCTTCTTCATTGTATAAATTAAATACAGACTAATCCTAACAATTAAAGCTACAAAAGTTTGGGGTCTGTAAGATGTTTTTTTTTTAATGCTTTTATTCAATTAAATGAAAAGTGACAGTAAAACCATTTACAATAGTACAAAAGTTTTCTATTCTTGAATCCTGAAAAATTTATTATGGTTTCCACAGAAATATTAAGCATTACGATTGATTTCACCATTGCTACAGTAAAATGGTTTCTTGAGCAGCAAATCATCATAGAATGATTTCTGAAGGATCATGTGACACTGAAGACTGGAGTAATGATGCTGAAATTTTTGCTTTGCCATCACAGGAATACATTATGTTTAACATATTCATATATTTTTAAACAGTTATTTTAATGCTGTTAAAACTGTTTTACTGTATTTGATCAAATAAATGCACCCTTGGTGAGCCTAAGAGACTTCTCCCAAAAACATTAAACAAATCTTGCCGACCCCAATCTTTTGAACAGTAGTGTACATGTGGAGGTGGTGGGAATGGACATAGGACAAGCCGTTTGAAATGGAATGGAGGGATGGATGTGTCATTTTCTCTGTTAAATCTCATACAATGGTGAATTTGTTTGCAGATGTTTTCATTTGAATCTCTCCCTTAACAATATTATGCAACGTAACGTTTCTGCCACCATATGCTCATTTAAGTAGACGATTAAAATGAACATGCCTGACTAAATTAGCTTCATTCGTAAAACACAAAGTCATAGATTTAATTGTGAGCATTTGCTTGATGTGACTAATATAAAGTCTTTCTCTCTTTTTCTCCCTCACCGTTCTCTCTCCCTATTTGTGTGTGTGTGTTTGTGTCTTACTGTTGCCCTGTGTTCCTGTGCATTCCGGCCTGTGCTATATGTGTTTGCGTGTGAAGGAGAGGTCCGCGGCCTGCGGGGGGATGACATGCATGTGTCCAGGCATTTAACATCATTGAGGATTTTAAGACTAGTAGGCTGCCCTCCGCCAAGCCATGATGGACATTCTGGTAACCGGCCTTTTTCTCTCATTGCTGTTTGTGTTTGGGGTGTTTTTGTGGTGGTTTATTTGCGTGTTAATGGAATGAAGAGTGTTCTGATGTGGTTTGTTCATTTTGGTTTCTTCAAGTGATGTCCTGATAGATACTGATGGATATTGTTTGTTGTGTCCAGGACCAGACGGAAATGGAATTAGAAACTCCATAATTCACAAAGTTCCCTTTTTGTTGAAGGGTTCGGTCACCCAAAATTGAACATTCTGTCACCATTTATTGTCAACATTTACCCATGTGTCGTTCCAAACCATCTGTGGAACAGAAAAGGAGATATTCTGAGAACATGCAATAGAAGTCAATGGTCACCAAAACCATTCTTTTGTGTTCAACAGAAGAAAGAAAGCCTTTCAGGTTTGAAACAACATGAGGACGAGTAAATTATGACACACTTTTCATTTTTACTAATTGAATGATGCCACCAATGAGAGTGAAGTACTTCTAGCTCAGTCTACTGCATTTTACCAAGTTTAAATCCCTTCCAGAGATTTTCCCTCTAAAATCAGTGCAGAAAATGTGGACTCCGTCTGGTCCTGGTTATACCCATATATCATGTTGTTGTGTGTTTTCTTTTCTTCACTGACAATGCTTTTTGTGTTTAATACTTGAGAGAAATATTCTGGTCGTTGCTGGATTTTTTTTTACTTTACAGCATGTGAAGTCTCTCCCGGTCTGCTCTCCTCTCCTTGAGTCTCCTCTTTTCTCCTCACATCTCATCTGTTCTCTTCTGTATTTTTTCCACCTCTTGTCTCCTGTCCTTTCCCTGTTCCACATAAACAAACACATAAAATCATAAAAACCTCCCATAATTTTTTTTTTTTTTTTTAAATGTCCCACCAAGCATTCTTTGGCATTTTGGGGCATCACAATTTGAAGATTTTTTACTACATTTCTGGTGTTTTCAGAAAGGTGCCACCCCTCAAAAGCGTGCACACACACACATACACACACACACACACACACACACACTCTCACGCTTCCGCCCTGGCAAGAAAACAAGAGATCCAGAGATGTTCATTAAGAGACAAAGACTGCAGGGAAGCTAGGAAGACAGCAAGAGAGACAGAAAGGAGAAGTCTGAAGAAGAGGGAGGGAGTGATAAGTCACATGATTCATGGCCAGTCCGCTATGGCATCTGGATAAAGTTAGAGGAAAGCAAGATTTAGATCTAAAAACAGACAAGCAGACAGACATTCATTCTATTTGTGTGTGTGTGTGTGTGTGTGTGTGTGTGTAAGGGAGTTTTCCTCGTCTTTAATAGCACAGAGCAAGCTTACTCATATTCATTTATTTACTCATTTATTTAGTTGCATGTCTTTCTGCAGAGAACCTCCCAACTCCATAGACTAAAGTTTGGCTCATATATTTGAATATAAAGCAAACATTCTCTCTCTCTCTCCCTCCCCCTCTCCTGGGTTAAGTTTCTTGCCCTCAGGAGATCTCTGAGTTTCTCACGCTTGGTGCCAGGTTGGGGGTTCTCTGTGCCTAGTGCTCTCAAGCCTGTTGGTTTTGATACTCCTTTTAGAAAACAAGCGGCTACATCTTTTTTTTTATAAGGGATGGAGGTGGTGCAGCCTATAGTGGATCTGGGCTGGTTTCCAGAAAGCTCAAGGTTTCGGTCCAACAAGGATTGCTTCATGCTGTAGTGATCATGCATGAACGTTGCAGAAACATGGGCTGTCTTTGGAACAGGATGCTAGTGTACTACACACTGCGCAGTATACACAGCATCCACCTTATTTTGCAAAACGCAGGAAGTTAGCTAGTTTCGTGTGATGTGTGAGATTTATGATTAATTTGCTGCTATAGGTAAATAAGTTGAAGAAACGGTAAAACTACAAATTTGTGCTACAAATCAGTACCTGCATGTGTTTTTAATTCTGATAAAGAAATTAAAATGATAACAGATAATAAACAAATAATAAAATGGAATCTATATTAGCAGTAATGTGCATATTAGTGGCTAACCGGTAACCGCTGAAGATACTGTTAAACTTCTTAAATTTGGTTGGATTTTGGAAAGTGAATTGATGTCACCCAATTTGCCCAGTTGATTATTGGGTGCGTTTGCAGTGTGAGTGTTTCTGCTCAGGCTCATGCTGTAACCTCCAAACAAACGTGATAGTTTAGTCATGTGACCGAGTGGAAGAGAAGTTACAAGTGCGGCTCTGTGTTGCTTTAAAGGGCTGTTATGTGTGTTTGCAGTGATTTAAGACCGAAGCGTAGCCAGTTCCTGGTGGGCCGCTGCTCTGCTGCGGTTGCTCTTCAGTAAAACCACTTCCTTTTCTCATTGGTTCTTTGAGGCAGCTCCCTCTTATTTGAAACTCTTACTTTCGTAGACCACTAATGCTTCTTTTGTACACCTCAAGTCCTTGTTTTGTTTTGTTTTTACATGTTAAATGTGGAGCGGTTACAACATTGCCACTGGCTAAATTGAATTCAATTCTCTTCACATGTTGATCCTATATATAAGCACAGTTATAAGACACCCTGAAGCTTCAGGACTAGTAGTTAATGATGACTAGAATCACACAGTGTACTGATGATCATGGGATGGCATGTGAGGAGTTCATGCACTATTAATGGGAAAAGAGGCCAACATGGCCACTGTTTCCCAACTCCCAGCAGGAAGTTGAAACACTGTCAGTCTTGTTCAAAATTGGTGGATCCGGGAAAGGCCCCTTTAGTCTTCCTAACCTAATAAAATAATTTTCTTTATTCAATCGCTAGTTTGGACTGTAACAGTTGCAGTTCACATTTGCCCTGTTATCTCCAGAGGTCGTGACCTTTTGCTCCCCCATAAGCTGCAGGATAGGGGCTGTTGTATTGACTCTCAGAGGAAGCTGCTTAGTGATGCTGGCTGTGACCGCGGGCACGGGATGCTTCTGCTTTCTAATGCCAGCTCTTGATGTGGCACATGTTCGCTCAGAAGTCACTCAATGTTATTAGCAAACACTGGGATGACAGAAACCTCAGCTTCTCGTCATGTAAATTGCGGAATTATTTATTTATTTTTTCTCTCTCAGATCAAATAAAACTATTCTGAAATGCTTATGATATAATACACATTTATAATTTTGCAAAAGATTTCTATTTCAAATAAATGTTGTTCTTATGAACTTTCTATTTATCGAAAAATCCTGAAAAAAAATGTATCACGGTTTCCACAAAAATATTAAGCATTGATAATAATAATAATAATAATAATAATAATAATAATAAATGGAGCATCAGATCAGTATATTAGAATGATTTCTGAAGGATTATGTGACACTGAGGACTGAAAATTCAGCTTTTCCATCACGGGAATAAATTACTTTTTAAAATATATTCAAATAGAAAGCAGTTATTTTAAATTGTAATAATATTTCAGAAAATTACTGTATTTTTGATCAAATGAATGCAGCCTTAGAGAATTCTTTAAAAAACAATAACATTGCTTTCTGAATGTTTGAACATATATTGAATATAATATACGCTAATATAATAAAGTAAATTACACTGTAAAAATGATTTTTCAAAGTTGTAAATATAACAGATTAGGCTATTACATTAACATTATTATAGATATGAGTACATTTGACAAGAAATTGCTATTTCAGTCTTTCTACTATTTCACTTTTAATTCATTGTTACTTGTCGTTTCTGTGTTGTATATTAGTGAAATAAAAGTGAAAAGTGAAAGTGGTTTCAAAGTTAATTCTACACCAATTTTGTTTGTGTGTATTTGCTGAAATGACCACATCTGCATCTTCACGCCGCTGTGTAATAAATAGGATGTGTTCGATGAATAAGCTAACTGAACTCGTTGTTGTGCTGAGATGTGTGCTTGTTGCTGAACAGGGTGCTTGGAGTTGTGCACGGATGTTAGCTTTAGTTGTGGTGTTGTGGACTCATTGTTTGTCAGGACATCTGGTTTGATCTGGTGAGAGGTGAGCGTCTAGAAAGAGGAAGAGGTTGCGGGCGGCTGACTCATTAGATTTCAAGCGCCGTGTGCCACTTACAACATCTGAAGAGTTACAACACTTCCTTTCCTCTCCTGTTCCTTTATCTGTACTCTTTACACTTGAAACTGTTAGCACGGTAAACTGTAAACGTACCGCTGGGTTGTACACTATTTCACACTGCAAATGTGTGGAACGCTTAATGTTTTTATTTGCATATTTATGAGGTCAATCACATTGGCCTGGATGGCACAACTGGACAGCAAAACAAACTAGAACGTACATTTCCAGAAGAAAATGTGAATGGTGCTTGCAGTGGCAAAAAACACGACCCGGTTGCTAGAGTGTGGTACATGATTGCATACGAGCAAACAACCATGTCTGTACGATGTTCTGCTGCTGAGATATGGCTTATTCATGTTGTTCAGGTGGTTGCTAGGGTGTTCTGGGTGGTTGCTAGGGTGTTGCTAGGCGGTTGCTAGGGTGTTCTGGGTGGTTACTATGGTGTTCTGGGTGGTTGCTAGGGTGTTATGGATGGTTGCTATGGTGTTGCTAGGGAGTTCTTAGGTATTTTGGGTGGTTGCTATGGTGTTGCTAGGGAGTTCTACGGTATTTTGGGTGGTTGCTAGGGTGTTATGTGTGGTTCCTAGGGTGTTCTAAGGTGTTTTGGGTGGTTGCTAGGGAGTTCTAAGGTATTTTGGGTGGTTGCTAGGGTGTTGCTAGGGAGTTCTAAGGTATTTTGAGTGGTTGCTATGGTGTTGCTAGGGAGTTCTGAGGTATTTTGGGTGGTTGTTAGGGTGTTATGGGTGGTTGCTAGGGTGTTCTAATGTGTTTTGGGTGGTTGCTAGGGAGTTCTAAGGTATTTTGGGTGGTTGCTAGGGTGTTGCTAGGGAGTTCTAAGGTATTTTCGGTGGTTGCTAGGGTGTTCCGGGTGGTTTCTAGGCAATTGCTAAGGTTTTCTGGGTGGTTGTTAGGGTATTTGGGTGATTGCTAGGACATTTCTAGGCGGTTGCTAGGTTGTTCAGGGCGGTTGCTAAGGTATTTTTGGTGGTTGCTATGGTGTTACTAGGTGGTTGGTAGTTTTCACAGATGGTTACTATGGGGTTAGGGCTAAGGTTAGGCACTCGGCCGCAGAGTATTTAAAATCTCTATTAAACGAATGCATTATAATGAGTGCACGAGGCCTGCGGCCTCGTGCCTAGGAGTGAGTTTTTATAGAGTATTTAAAATCTCTATTAAACGAGTGCATTATAATGAGTGCACGAGGCCTGCGGCCTCGTGCCTATAGCCTATGGTTGCTAGGGTGCTGTAACTGGTTGCTATGGTGTGGCTATGAAGATTTTAGGCCATTACTTATTGGCTGCTGTATAATATAAATCCTCTGAGGGAGAGAGAGGGGGAGACATGCAGGGGTGTCAGGCCCTTTGTGTCTGTGTGTGTGAAAAATGACAGTTGGGATTTGAATTTTTGAAAATTCCGCAATGTTAAGTCAATGGGACTTTTTTGGCCGCTTTTTCGTCCGCTGTGCGAACATCGTACACCCGATCGCTTAGAAAAGATATAGCACACCTCTCCTCAATGAGCCGGTCGATTTGACACCTCACTCAGGGGTCTGTGACAAACGGTGCGGGGCGAGTTTCGCGCCAAACTTTTGTGTGGAATAATAATAAGAAGAACTAGAACGTACATTTCCAGAAGAAAATGTGAATGGTGCTTGCAGTGGCAAAAAACACGACCCGGTTGCTATAGTGTGGTACATGATTGCATACGAGCAAACAACCATGTCTGTACGATGTTCTGCTGCTGAGATATGGCTTATTCATGTTGTTCAGGTGGTGTTCTAGGGTGCTAGGGTGTTCTGGGTGGTTGCTAGGGTGTTGCTAGGCGGTTGCTAGGGTGTTCTGGGTGGTTGCTACGGTGTTCTGGGTGGTTACTAGGGTATTTGGGTGGTTGCTAGGGTGTTATGGGTGGTTGCTATGGTGTTGCTAGGGAGTTCTTAGGTATTTTGGGTGGTTGCTAGGGTGTTGCTAGGGAGTTCTAATGTATTTTGAGTGGTTGCTATGGTGTTGCTAGGGAGTTCTGAGGTATTTTTTGTGGTTGCTAAGGTGTTATGTGTGGTTCCTAGGGTGTTCGAAGGTGTTTTGGGTGGTTGCTATGGTGTTGCTAGGGAGTTCTAAGGTATTTCGGGTGGTTACTATGGTGTTATGGGTGGTTGCTAGGGTGTTCTAAGGTGTTTTGGGTGGTTGCTATGGTGTTGCTAGGGAATTCTAATGTATTTTGGTTGGTTGCTAGGGTGTTGCTAGGGAGTTCTAAGGTATTTTGGGTGGTTGCTAGGGTGTTCCGGGTGGTTTCTAGGCAATTGCTAAGGTTTTCTGGGTGGTTGTTAGGGTATTTGGGTGATTGCTAGGACATTTCTAGGCGGTTGCTAGGGTGTTCAGGGCGGTTGCTAAGGTATTTTTGGTGGTTGCTATGGTGTTACTAGGTGGTTGGTAGTTTTCACAGATGGTTACTATGAGGGCTAAGGTTAGGCACTCGGCCGCAGAGTATTTAAAATCTCTATTAAACGAGTGCATTATAATGACTGTAGCCTATGGTTGCTAGGGTGCTGTAACTGGTTGCTATGGTGTGGCTATGAAAATTTTAGGCCATTCTAGGTGGTTGCTAGGTGGTGGCTAGGCAGTTGCTAGGGTGTTCTGGGTGGTTGCTAGGCGGTTGCTAGGCAGTTGCTAGGGACTTCAGGGTGGTTGCTAGGGCTCCACAGATGGTTACTATGGGGTTAGGGCTAAGGTTAGGCACTCGGCCGCAGAGTATTTAAAATCTCTATTAAACGAGTGCATTATAATGAGTGCACGAGGCCTGCGGCCTCGTGCCTATAGCCTATGGTTGCTAGGGTGCTGTAACTGGTTGCTATGGTGTGGCTATGAAGATTTTAGGCCATTACTTATTGGCTGCTGGATAATATAAATCCTCTGAGGGAGAGAGAGGGGGAGACATGCAGGGGTGTCAGGCCCTTTGTGTCTGTGTGTGTGAAAAATGACAGTTGGGATTTGAATTTCTGAAAATTCCGCAATGTTAAGTCAATGGGACTTTTTTGGCCGCTTTTTCGTCCGCTGTGCGAACATCGTACACCCGATCGCTTAGAAAAGATATAGCACACCTCTCCTTAATTTGCCGGTCGATTTGACACCTCACCCAGGGGTCTGTGACAAACGGTGCGGGGCGAGTTTCGCGCCAAACTTTTGTCCAGAATTATAAAAAGAAGAATAATAAGTATGAGCAATAACACTAATGTTGCTTTGCCTATAGGCAAGCACCATTAACTAGAACGTACATTTCCAGAAGAAAATGTGAATGGTGCTTGCAGTGGCAAAACTCGCCACTCACGACTTGCTAGAGTGTGGTACATAATTGCATATGAGCCAAAAACCATGTCTGTACGATGTTCTGGTGGTGAAATATGGCTTATTCATGTTGTTCAGGTGGTTGCTAGGTCGTTCTGGGTGGTTGCTAGGGTGTTTTGGGTGGTTGCTAGGGTGTTCTGGATGGTTGCTATGGTGTTGCTAGGGAGTTATAAGGTATTTTGGGTGGTTGCTAGGGTGTTGCTAGGGAGTTCTGAGGTATTTTGGGTGGTTGCTATGGTGTTGCTAGGGAGTTCTAAGGTATTTTGGGTTGTTGCTAGGGTGTTATGGGTGGTTCCTAGGGTGTTTTGAGGTGTTTTGGGTGGTTGCTATGGTGTTGCTAGGGTGTTTTAAGGTGTTTTGGGTGGTTGCTAGGGAGTTCTAAGGTATTTTGGGTGGTTGCTATGGTGTTACTAGGTGGTTGGTAGTTTTCACAGATGGTTACTATGGGGTTAGGGCTAAGGTTAGACACTCGGCCGCAGAGTATTTAAAATCTCTATTAAACGAGTGCATTATAATGAGTGCACGAGGCCTGCGGCCTCGTGCCTATGAGTGAGTTTTTATAGAGTATTTAAAATCTCTATTAAACGAGTGTATTATAATGAGTGCACGAGGCCTGCGGCCTCGTGCCTATAGCCTATGGTTGCTAGGGTGCTGTAACTGGTTGCTATGGTGTGGCTATGAAGATTTTAGGCCATTACTTATTGGCTGCTTGATAATATAAATCCTCTGAGGGAGAGAGAGGGGGAGACATGCAGGGGTGTCAGGCCCTTTGTGTCTGTGTGTGTGAAAAATGACAGTTGGGATTTGAATTTCTGAAAATTCCGCAATGTTAAGTCAATGGGACTTTTTTGGCCGCTTTTTCGTCCGCTGTGTGAACATCGTACACCCGATCGCTTAGAAAAGATATAGCACACCTCTCCTCAATGAGCCGGTCGATTTGACACCTCACCCAGGGGTCTGTGACAAACGGTGCGGGGCGAGTTTCGCGCCAAACTTTGTCCAGAATAAAAAGAATAATCAGAAGAATAATAATAAGTATGAGCAATAACACTAATGTTGCTTTGCCTATAGGCAAGCACCATTAACTAGAACGTACATTTCCAGAAGAAAATGTGAATGGTGCTTGCAGTGGCAAAACTCACCACTCGGTTGCTAGAGTGTGGTACATGATTGCATACGAGCCAACAACCATGTCTGTACGATGTTCTGCTGCTGAGATATGGCTTATTCATGTTGTTCGGTTGGTTGCTAGGGTCTTCTGGGTGGTTACTAGGGTGTTCTGGGTGGTTGCTAGGCAGTTGCTAGGGTGTTCTGGGTGGTTGCTAGGCAGTTGCTAGGGTGTTCTGGGTGGTTGCTAGGCGGTTGCTAGGGTGTTCTGGGTGGTTGCTAGGCGGTTGCTAGGGTGTTCTGGGTGGTTGCTATGGTGTTCTGGGTGGTTGCTAGGGTATTTTGGGTGGTTGCTATGGTGTTGCTAGGGAGTTCTTAGGTATTTTGGGTGGTTGCTAGGGAGTTCTAAGGTATTTTGAGTGGTTGCTATGGTGTTGCTAGGGAATTCTGAGGTATTTTGGGTGGTTGTTAGGGATTTCTAGGGTATTTTGGGTGGTTGCTAGGGTGTTATGGGTGGTTGCTATGGTGTTGCTAGGGTGTTATAAGGTATTTTGTGTGGTTGCTAGGGTGTCATGGGTGGTTGCTATGGTGTTGCTAGGGAGTTCTAAGGTATTTTAGGCAGTTTCTAGGGTGTTATGGGTGGTTGCTATGGTGTTGCTAGGGTGTTCTAACACACACAAACTTGCTCACACACACACACACACACAATATGAAGTTATTAAAACCTTTAGTATGGGGTTAGGGTTAAGGTTAGGCATGAGGCCGGTATTTAAAATCTCTATTAAACGAGTGCCTTATAATGAGTGCACGAGGCCTGCGGCCTCGTGCCTATGAGTGAGTTTTTATAGAGTATTTAAAATCTCTATTAAACGAGTGCATTATAATGAGTGCACGAGGCCTGCGGCCTCGTGCCTATAGCTTATGGTTGCTAGGGTGCTGTAACTGGTTGCTATGGTGTGGCTATGAGGATTTTAGGCCATTATTTATTGGCTGCATGATAATATAAATCCTCTGAGGGAGAGAGAGGGGGAGACATGCAGGGGTGTCAGGCCCTTTGTGTCTGTGTGTGTGAAAAATGACAGTTGGGATTTGAATTTCTGAAAATTCCGCAATGTTAAGTCAATGGGACTTTTTTGGCCGCTTTTTCGTCCGCTGTGCGAACATCGTACACCCGATCGCTTAGAAAAGATATAGCACACCTCTCCTCAATGAGCCGGTCGATTTGACACCTCACTCAGGGGTCTGTGACAAACGGTGCGGGGCGAGTTTCGCGCCAAACTTTTGTGTGGAATAATAATAAGAAGAAAAATAAGTATGCAAGAGAACACTAATGTTGCTTTGCCTATAGGCAAGCACCATTAACTAGAACGTACATTTCCAGAAGAAAATGTGAATGGTGCTTGCAGTGGCAAAAAACACGACCCGGTTGCTATAGTGTGGTACATGATTGCATACGAGCAAACAACCATGTCTGTACGATGTTCTGCTGCTGAGATATGGCTTATTCATGTTGTTCAGGTGGTGTTCTAGGGTGCTAGGGTGTTCTGGGTGGTTGCTAGGGTGTTGCTAGGCGGTTGCTAGGGTGTTCTGGGTGGTTGCTACGGTGTTCTGGGTGGTTACTAGGGTATTTGGGTGGTTGCTAGGGTGTTATGGGTGGTTGCTATGGTGTTGCTAGGGAGTTCTTAGGTATTTTGGGTGGTTGCTAGGGTGTTGCTAGGGAGTTCTAATGTATTTTGAGTGGTTGCTATGGTGTTGCTAGGGAGTTCTGAGGTATTTTTTGTGGTTGCTAAGGTGTTATGTGTGGTTCCTAGGGTGTTCGAAGGTGTTTTGGGTGGTTGCTATGGTGTTGCTAGGGAGTTCTAAGGTATTTCGGGTGGTTACTATGGTGTTATGGGTGGTTGCTAGGGTGTTCTAAGGTGTTTTGGGTGGTTGCTATGGTGTTGCTAGGGAATTCTAATGTATTTTGGTTGGTTGCTAGGGTGTTGCTAGGGAGTTCTAAGGTATTTTGGGTGGTTGCTAGGGTGTTCCGGGTGGTTTCTAGGCAATTGCTAAGGTTTTCTGGGTGGTTGTTAGGGTATTTGGGTGATTGCTAGGACATTTCTAGGCGGTTGCTAGGGTGTTCAGGGCGGTTGCTAAGGTATTTTTGGTGGTTGCTATGGTGTTACTAGGTGGTTGGTAGTTTTCACAGATGGTTACTATGAGGGCTAAGGTTAGGCACTCGGCCGCAGAGTATTTAAAATCTCTATTAAACGAGTGCATTATAATGACTGTAGCCTATGGTTGCTAGGGTGCTGTAACTGGTTGCTATGGTGTGGCTATGAAAATTTTAGGCCATTCTAGGTGGTTGCTAGGTGGTGGCTAGGCAGTTGCTAGGGTGTTCTGGGTGGTTGCTAGGCGGTTGCTAGGCAGTTGCTAGGGACTTCAGGGTGGTTGCTAGGGCTCCACAGATGGTTACTATGGGGTTAGGGCTAAGGTTAGGCACTCGGCCGCAGAGTATTTAAAATCTCTATTAAACGAGTGCATTATAATGAGTGCACGAGGCCTGCGGCCTCGTGCCTATAGCCTATGGTTGCTAGGGTGCTGTAACTGGTTGCTATGGTGTGGCTATGAAGATTTTAGGCCATTACTTATTGGCTGCTGGATAATATAAATCCTCTGAGGGAGAGAGAGGGGGAGACATGCAGGGGTGTCAGGCCCTTTGTGTCTGTGTGTGTGAAAAATGACAGTTGGGATTTGAATTTCTGAAAATTCCGCAATGTTAAGTCAATGGGACTTTTTTGGCCGCTTTTTCGTCCGCTGTGCGAACATCGTACACCCGATCGCTTAGAAAAGATATAGCACACCTCTCCTTAATTTGCCGGTCGATTTGACACCTCACCCAGGGGTCTGTGACAAACGGTGCGGGGCGAGTTTCGCGCCAAACTTTTGTCCAGAATTATAAAAAGAAGAATAATAAGTATGAGCAATAACACTAATGTTGCTTTGCCTATAGGCAAGCACCATTAACTAGAACGTACATTTCCAGAAGAAAATGTGAATGGTGCTTGCAGTGGCAAAACTCGCCACTCACGACTTGCTAGAGTGTGGTACATAATTGCATATGAGCCAAAAACCATGTCTGTACGATGTTCTGGTGGTGAAATATGGCTTATTCATGTTGTTCAGGTGGTTGCTAGGTCGTTCTGGGTGGTTGCTAGGGTGTTTTGGGTGGTTGCTAGGGTGTTCTGGATGGTTGCTATGGTGTTGCTAGGGAGTTATAAGGTATTTTGGGTGGTTGCTAGGGTGTTGCTAGGGAGTTCTGAGGTATTTTGGGTGGTTGCTATGGTGTTGCTAGGGAGTTCTAAGGTATTTTGGGTTGTTGCTAGGGTGTTATGGGTGGTTCCTAGGGTGTTTTGAGGTGTTTTGGGTGGTTGCTATGGTGTTGCTAGGGTGTTTTAAGGTGTTTTGGGTGGTTGCTAGGGAGTTCTAAGGTATTTTGGGTGGTTGCTATGGTGTTACTAGGTGGTTGGTAGTTTTCACAGATGGTTACTATGGGGTTAGGGCTAAGGTTAGACACTCGGCCGCAGAGTATTTAAAATCTCTATTAAACGAGTGCATTATAATGAGTGCACGAGGCCTGCGGCCTCGTGCCTATGAGTGAGTTTTTATAGAGTATTTAAAATCTCTATTAAACGAGTGTATTATAATGAGTGCACGAGGCCTGCGGCCTCGTGCCTATAGCCTATGGTTGCTAGGGTGCTGTAACTGGTTGCTATGGTGTGGCTATGAAGATTTTAGGCCATTACTTATTGGCTGCTTGATAATATAAATCCTCTGAGGGAGAGAGAGGGGGAGACATGCAGGGGTGTCAGGCCCTTTGTGTCTGTGTGTGTGAAAAATGACAGTTGGGATTTGAATTTCTGAAAATTCCGCAATGTTAAGTCAATGGGACTTTTTTGGCCGCTTTTTCGTCCGCTGTGTGAACATCGTACACCCGATCGCTTAGAAAAGATATAGCACACCTCTCCTCAATGAGCCGGTCGATTTGACACCTCACCCAGGGGTCTGTGACAAACGGTGCGGGGCGAGTTTCGCGCCAAACTTTGTCCAGAATAAAAAGAATAATCAGAAGAATAATAATAAGTATGAGCAATAACACTAATGTTGCTTTGCCTATAGGCAAGCACCATTAACTAGAATGTACATTTCCAGAAGAAAATGTGAATGGTGCTTGCCGTGGCAAAAAACACCACCCGGTTGCACATGAGTATATTATATTCTTTTTATTGTTTTAAATGGCACAACTCACTCGTTTCTGTGGAGGACCCAGTAGAGTATACATGAGCAGTTACTTTACACTCAGGCACTTAACTCTGACACACGAGATCTGATGGATCGCGGTGCACATTAATACTTCAATGAAAATTAAATATAATTTAACAGTTGTTTTCAATTTCATTTGTAGTTAAAATAAATAAAAAAATAAGTGTATTTTAAAGTTTAGAATTAAGAAATGAGAAAATGTTAGAATACAATACTACACCATCTGGTCATAATTGTCATGAACTTGTTCAGCGATCGCTGGACTCCATTAATGGTCATCAGGTCGCAAAATTTATTTGAATACGAATTGATGATTGTCTAAATATATCAATATTCCTCCAATTATGCACACTTCTGAATTAAAATGCCAATTGGATGCTGTTCAGTGAAGCTGTGTGAAGACACGTCAACAGTTGTGTCTGAATATGAATGCGTGTTATTCTGTTCAAAGCATCAAACATTAATTGACCGTTGATACCCTGTACATGTAGCGGTCTTGATTTTATAAATGTTGAGTATATAAAGCTAATTTAAATGTAAGCTTTTAAATGACCCGACCACTTACCATCTTAAAGAACCATCTGTGAATATACCTGGATCTTCTCTGAAGTTCACAAGAAAATATTCATAATGTGACAATGATGACTAACTTTCAATAACATTCAATAAAGACAAAAACACAGTGTGTGTCAATTAACCAAATGTTTATTTAAAAGATTTTTTTAAATGCCTGTTGTGTCAAATTCCACCCAGCAAATGGATTAGATCAGGGATGGGCCACTTGGGTCCTGGAGGGCCACTGTCCTGCAGAGTTTATCTCCAACCCTAATTAAACACACCTGAAAAAGGCAATCGATGTTTTCAGGATTACTAGATAGATACAGGCAGGTGAGTTATCATCAGGGCTGAAGCTAAACTCTGCAGGACAGTGGCCCTCCAGGACCGGAGTTGCCCATCCCTGGATTAGATCCTAGTGTTGTACTAGTTATTAGATATACTTTGTATTAAAATTATCTTTAAAACATTACCCCTAAGATTATAAAAATATATATTTGTTATTTATTATGTACTAGTTTAGCCTATAGTGCTGAGAATTTTGTTGTGAATACATTTGTAAAAATGCTCTTTATTTGAAGGAGTGGGTAGCTCTGAAAAGAGCCGTTGTTGTCTTTAAAAAGACATTTGGTTTCAACTTTGGAGTTCCACCCGCAGACCGTCTCTCAGGTTTGCTCAGGAGAAGCTGGTTTCAATCTGCGCTCAGGTGAACTCAGTCTCTGGTGTTTCTATGCTGAATGGCACGCATCTGTCTCCCTGGATATCCTGAGGGCAGAGGAGATAAAACATATATGATAATGTTAGTGAATTTATTTGAATTGTTTACTTATTGAGCAGCATAGTTGATGGGTCAGATGTAAGCCTTTAGTTTTTACATCAAATCATACATCTTTGAACAAAACCCATGGTTTTTCCTGCATTTAACTTTTTTAGCATTTATTAATCTTTGTTAGTGATTTTTACATTTACTAATACGGTACATTGTTCAAATCAAAAGTTGTAAGTGTTAACATTAGTAAATGCAGTGAACTAACATGAATAAACATTGAACAGCAGTTTTTAAAATAAATAACTGTCAAAAAGTTCATACTGGAGTGATTAATATCATAAAGCACATAGCAAGTTGTTGTTAGCTAGCTGTTCATTTTATTCAATTGTTAGCTATATGTTAGAAAATTAAGACTATTAGTTAAAACAAACCTTTTGATTCTATTATTTTTATATGCAATATGATCATATAACAAAATTATGAAATCCAGTGGTAAAATCTGCTCTTTTTTTTAAATAAGAGAGCAAGATAGGACAACAGTGTCTGTTGGCCACCAACGAAGACATTTGACGCGGGAAAAACCCTGAAACCATTGTATAATAAAATGCACTGAAATACTACACCTTATCAGTAGTATTGACCTCAGTGTGCTTCTTCCTCTGCTTCTTCCTCTGCTTCTTCATTCTTCAGAGTTGTCCTCAATGCCATAGTTATTTGGACCTGTTCTCTGGGCAATGAAATTAACAAATGAACAATGGGATCACGAATACACCCATACTAATGAAAATTAAAAAACAAACTCAGAAATAAAACTTACGGAAAGAAATTGACACATAATCTGGTATCCAGCTCGTCGTCGTCATTGATGTAGCACACGTGATCTTCTCAGACAATCTCACTTCATTTGGCTGGTTCATGAAAAACATAAAAATCAAAATTAGAGATTCAAATATAACATTTCCATTCAAACGCGGTTATGCAAAGCAGTAGTACACAGCTAAAGCAAAAAAATTTAACACTTAGCTTTAGAAGGTAAATTGCACACTCATATACAGACAGGACTGCTATGGTCTCCCAATTCTTCCTGCAACTTTACAGAAGGGCACATATCAATCATAGAATAGCAGGGGACTGCATATCCCGCACAGATTGTCACAAATTTTGTAGATTGAACATCAATTCAAGTTAAAATGTATGTTATAAGGTCAAAATCAAACATTACAATGGTGTCTTGCTACTTCTCTCTTTCCCTTGTCTTTTATAACTTACTGCCACTGTTGCACTGACTGTCTGTGTCCTCCCTGGAGCTGTCACGCTAGTCCTCTGTCCCTCCTGCTGCTGCTGCTGCTGACGTTGCTCCTTCCTCGTAGCTCAGTGGTATAAACCCTTAAAATGACCTAACCACAATCTCCTAACCACAATCTCTAACGCCACAATCTAACCGCAACACGACCATACGCGCCAACCCGTTTGATGAAGGCTGTCGAAGTCCCGTTGATGTCATGAATCCAGGTCCATTGGCAACGGTTCCGTATGGCATAACAACCCAACCATACGCGCCCAACCGTTTGTATAAGGCCGCGGAAGCCCCACTGTAGTCATTAGTAGCGGATGCAGTGGCAAACGGTTCCGTATGGCATACTAGCTACCGCAACATACAACAATACCGGTCCATCACAAAAACTCATTTACGCAAAATACAGTACACGGGATTGTGATAACTATGATAACTATGCAAGACACCTGACTGAAGGCACAAATCCGGATGAGAGATGTATATATGATCCAGTAGAGTGTTCTTTTTGGTTGTTGCTGTGGTGATCAGTTGCGTGTATCCTTTAGACTGGAACAATTCCAGAACAGTTTTATTCCCTGCGCTGAGGTGATCCTCATTAAAATCTCCACAGATTAGTACTGGATGTTCGTCCACGATGTCCAAATAATCCAGCAGACTCTTCAAGTTTTTCGAGAACTCTTCAAATCCGTAGTGTGGCGGCCTGTACACAGCAGCGATCGTTGCTTTGATCGGGCTATCCACTTTGATGACGACATACTCCAGATCGGTCACATCTTGTATAAACTGCCTAGGCTGAGCAGAAATATGCTCTTTGCAATATATTGCGACTCCACCACCAGCTTTCTGTGCAATTTCTTGGTGTGTCGAGTAGGAGACATGTCTGTTGCGCATAAATGCGTTGTACCCTTCCAGTTGGACGTGGGGTGTCATGAGTGACCCGGTCAGGTGAGTTTCCGTCATGCAAAGAATATCCGACAGAAGCAGTTCGTGATGGCATCGGATATCTTCGATGTGTGATGACAGTCCTTCTGTGTTGTGATGGATTATTTTCAGCGTTTGATCCAAGTTGGTTTCCCTCACCTGCTGTAAAAGCGGCATGATTCCTTCGAATGATGCTCTCGTCATGTTTTCCAACGATGCTGTGACTGTAGCATCGGCATAGATCTTCTTTTCGCTGAAGTCCGTGATGTGTAGTCCACGAAGCGAGGTCGTTCTGCTGAGGGCAACGTAGGCCATTCCCGGCTCGAATATCTTCTTCAGTGAAACCACGGCATTCTCCAACGTCATGCCTTGGACTTTGTGAGCTGTGCAGGCGTAGGCCAACTTGATGGGGAATTGTCGACGAACGGCTCCTTTCCTCAGACTTTCTTCGGATCTCTCGATGTACACACAGTCGTCGTCTTCACCTTGCACCCTTTTGCGGTTTTTCTTCCCTGCATGTGGATTGTCGAGCTGAAGCCCTAGCATGTGTACGGTGTCGATTCCATCTTTTGTCTTATTGACAATACGAGAAATCTTCCCAAAGCACCCATTGCATAGACCGTCCTCGACATCCAAATTCCTAGTCACCATTATGCGTACTCCCAACGCAATTTGTATGGTGTCAGGCAAGTCGTCCTTTTTACCGGTGACGGGCCTCGCTTGTCTCTTCATCCCTCCCGTTCTTGGGTCTTTCCTGTAGTCTTCGGCATCGATGGTAATGATGTCAGTGTGAAGAGCATGGATTGTTTCAGTGTTGTGTCTGTGGACTTCCTTGTTGGTGGCAAATACGTGCAGTGCATCACACGGGCAGTCTTTGGGGTCCTTCACAGCCTGGAGCAACAAAGCTCGATCTTCTTCGGCAAGGTCGTCGGTCTTCTGCTTCACCCGTATGCGGTTTAAAAGTTGGGCAAAAGCCAAGTCTTCTTTCTGACGCATGATCTCGGAGAGAGTAACCATTTGGAAATGGTCTTTCCAGAAATCCAGGACATCCTCTTCGTACACACAGAGGGGTTTGGCTTTACCCAGAGGTGGCAGTTGATAAAAGTCGCCCACGGCGAGGACAGAGATTCCCCCGAAAGGTTTCTTGCTGCCTTTGATCTGCTGACATCTCCAGTTGATGTAGGCAAAAAGATCCTTCGAAATCATGGACACTTCATCGATGATAAGAATCTCCACGTCGCGTAGTTTTGCTCGTAGTTCGTCTAGGGCATTTCCAAGTCCTTGATACGGTGGCTTCAGATTCCTTGGAAGTTTCAAAATGGAATGGAGTGTTTTACCGGAAATGTTGAATGCGGCCGTTCCAGTAAACGCACTCAAGAGCACCGTAGGCACGGAGAGATCCCCTTCCTCCCGTAGTCGAGGCAGTTGTCGCAGAATCTTGGTGGCTTCCGTGTGTATGCACTTGATGACGTGCGATTTGCCACAACCAGCACCACCTGACACGAAGTAGAAAAACTGTTCTGGATTATGACCCCACACACGCTTCTGACACCACTGGCAGACCGTGTAGAATATGGCTGCCTGCGTCTCATTGAGACTTCTGAACAACTTCCTGACAAATTCAACACTCATCTGCGGTGCCTCTATTCGTGGCACGACCCCGTCTCCATGTTCAAGAACCTGGAATTCTGGGATATCATCTTGTACGTCCTCATCATCCGGAATGATGTCTAGTCGTTCGGCGACGCACTCCAAGCGATCCACTTCTACTTCAGGTGCAAAAGCGTTCCATGCGTTCTCAGGCGGTCCTTGCCGTTCCAGCTGATCGAATGCCTTGTCCAACTCGTCACTGTGTTTTTCAAACTTCTCCTTGTTCGCTTGAACTATGGCACAGACAGGAAACAGCAAACCAGGGTGAGAAGGTAGTTCCACAGATGCACCTTTGTAAAACGTCTCGTAGGTTGGAAATCTTGGAGGTTTTAGCTGTTCGTTGGTCCGATGCGGCATATAAAGCTTTAGTAATCTACAGTAAAACTTTTCGGGTTGTTTTTTCTCCGAATAACGTGCAAACCTAATGACTGCAGCCTTCCCAGACGTTCTTTTCTGAAAAAAACCCATGCCGTTGAGCAGCCGGTGAACATTTTTGCCTTCCGTTTGCTGACCATACACGATGCGGCACTCCGAAGCAAAATCTGCCAGGCACATCTTTTCAAAATCACGCGTTTGAGGCCTTGCCCTGTATTTATCGATCATCCCCGACATCCAGACGTCCTCTGAATCTGGATTTTTATTTTGTAGGACACTAAGGGGAAGACTCATCTTTAGCGCGTCATCATCCGTCGGTAGAAACACAACACTTCGTGAACACTTCTTCAACGGTAAGCTGCATGTTCGTGCCACAGACTCCTGAGCGCTAACTTGCCTGTGTTTGGAGTAGGCTTGCATTATCTGCTTCATCTCATCTTCCTCGCTAACGTTCGTCTCGCGCACACTCTTGATTACGTTTTTAAGTAAATCGCCCATTTCATTCTCCGGCTTGGAAATGTACGAAAGCATGTACATAACGCAGCTAAAAGCGTCAAGAACGAACTGAATGTCCATATTGGCGTTCCATGCCCTTAATAAATCAGGATTGTATCCATTCACCCAAGACTCCTTTGGATCACGCTTCAGCAGAATCACGTTGGCATTGGACAATGCTTTGACGTTCTCATTGTAATCCTCGATGGACATCTTACTCTCTGTCAGTAGCTCTGACAAGCTGTCAAAGGAGGCTTGGGGGTCATTCAACAGATCCCACACCGGCTTGAGTTTGGTCCTGGCTTCGCTCATTGCCTTTCGAGCAGCTTCCTGTCTCAACTTCCTTCTGTCCGCTTGCTTTTTCTCGTGCTCTTCTTCAGGACGCTGTGGTTGTGTGGTTTTAGACGCAAACATGCAGCTTCCGGATGGAGAAGTGTCCGTGTCATCCTCTTCTTCAGGACGCTGTGGTCGCGGACGAGTGATCTTGGTGCTAGACACCGGTAGTTTGGGGAACCCAAATCGACACAATACATTTCCCTTCTTACAGGACTTTGAATGGTTCCTGCTGTGAAGCTGGACCTCTGTGACGATCCGGTGAAGCTCAGGATCAGCCGAGGAATCGGGCAACCGGCAGGTTATGTTGCGGTCGATAAAGTTACAAACATCCTCATCAGAGTCCTGTTCAAACTCGGGTGCGTCCTTTATCCAAACAAGAAGATGGATATGTGGGCTTCCTCTAGCTTGGAACTCCACTCGGTAAAAGTAGTCCTCAACTTCACCAATGGGTTGGGCTGGCGACAAAAGCAGATGAGTCATTAGCGCATCCACCCGTTTCTCAAACATACGCATGACAGTGACTGGGTTGCTTCGGAGGATTTCACACTTCGTCGTCCAGTCAAGCTCGGAAAAGTCGACGTGTTCACCTTGTTGGGCCTTGATTGCGGTTATTACTTCAGGCCATCTCATTTCGGCTGCGCTGAACGTGCAAAAAAACGTAGGGGCTCCTAACTGTCTTATCATAGCCTGTAGATCTCGCAAAGTTTTCTCCCAATACGATGGAGTGCCTCTCAGTGGTTGCATGAACCGTGTGGCGTCTCTGTTGTGTAGCAATCTTTCAACCTCCCGGTTGTCTTGAAGCAGTCTGTTGGAAATTCTCCGGCCATCTCTTGTAATAGGTTTGCCTTTTCGCAACTGGATAGACATGCTGTTTCTAGCCAGGTGCGTTTCCGTTACAAACTGTGCAAAGAAAAGATAACTCTGATCTTTTGCAAAACGCGTGTCCACGCTGAACAATCTCGCGTTGAAATACATACTGGGAGATATTGAAATTTGTCTTTCCTCGTCAATGGAATTCTGTCCAGTGGGGAATTGAACAGGGAACGCCATGGCTTCCAGCTTTGGGATTTTGAAAAATCCAACAGGCTTATGTCCTTGTGCAGGTGCGATACTAAATATTCCCTCACCGTACGACAAGATCTCCTGTCCGATGTCGGGCGGCTGCATGCACGTGTCTAATGTGAGGCCGGGTCGAAGCTCATCCTTTTCCTCAACGCTAACTTGTTGCTCATCCTGCTCAGCAACATCGACTTGTTGCTTCCCAGAGACATCAACTTCTTCGTCTAGGTGACTTTCAGTGACATCAGCTTCCTCGTCTAGGTGACTTTCAGAGACATCAGCTTCCTCGTCTAGGGGACTTTCAAATACAGCAGTTTCTCTTATGGAGATATCCCTGTATTCTGAATGCATTACTTTCAGCTTTGATAAAGCTGCAAGCACGTTATGCATATTCACAGTCTGGAACTGCTGGTATCCTTTAAACTTAACGTGTCTCTTCAGCTTCACCTGCAGCAGCTGGGCCTCACTTCTTGGTCTTGGCAGAGAGTTGACAGTCTTCTCCATCTCAGAGGGCACACACACGACGGCACCACGTACTGCTCTCTGCTGTCCTTTGGGTAATGAAACTATTTTTGCAAATGGTAAAATTTTTGCAATGAGTTGACGCTCAAGGACATTTAATTCATCCAATTCCGCAGGGATTGGTGGCAACTCCAGTTTGTTAGCTGCTGCAATTGAAGACATCTGTCCTCTCTTAAGATGGTTGTCACAAGTGTGGCAAATCCATTCCTGTCTTCTCTCTTCCGGTACTACGCAGGAACCTGAGCAGGCACTATCACAAGCGTGAACATACTTCCCGGTTAGGCAAGACGCTGCAACATGAACGTTTTTGTCATATCTCGTTCTATTACAGACCTTGACTTGATTAGGAAACAGGGCTCTGTGGCAGACTGTGCAGACATGTGTAGGGCCATGCTGAATCTTACACCGGAATGCATGTATGGCACTTTCCATCACTTTGTTAACCAAAGGCTGGGGTGTTTCCTGGCTGGAACGGATGTAAGGTCTATATTTCCTTTTTATCCTGAGTGCGCATTGCAATCGATGAAAAACACGATATGTAGCATCGGCAGCACATTTCTGGGTCTTGTGCAGGGTACATCGCAGGATGTGATGTGCTCTGAACTCTGGGTCGCCTGCATATCTCTTTACCATGTAGGCTTTCATTTTCCTCTGGAATAGAGTATCGGTGCTGTACCTCCTAACCATATTGTCTTTCATCTTCTTCTGGAAGAGAGCATCTGTGCTGTATCTCTTCTTATTATACTCTTTCATCTTCTTCTGGAAGAGAGCATCTGTGCTGTATCTCTTCTTATTATACTCTTTCATCTTCTTCTGGAAGAAAGCATCTGTGCTGTATCTCTTCTTCATGTAGTCTTTCATCTTTTTCTGGAAGAGAGCGTCTGTGCTGTATTTCTTCTTCATGTAGTCTTTCATCTTCTTCTGGAAGAGAGAGTCTGTGCTGTATTTCTTCTTCATGTAGTCTTTCATCTTCTTCTGGAAGAGAGCATCTGTGCTGTATCTCTTCTTCATGTAATCTTTCATCTTCTTCTGGAAGAGAGTATCTGTCCGGTATCTCCTCTGTATATAGTCTTTCTTTTTGTTTCTGAAAAGAGGATCCTGATGATACTTTTGCTTAATGACTTCTTTTTTCTTTGTTTGGAATTGCAAACAGCTGACATACTTCTCTTTGTCATAATCCCTTTTTGCATTTCTAGATGCAGTTGTGCCCTCAAGTTTTCCACGTTGTTTTGAAAATGTTAATGTTTTACGCATTTCTTTTCTTCTCCTGTGCTTATTTGCTTTATATATCACATCTGGGTTTTTAGCTCCTGAGCCAACCAGATTTACATTGGCTCCAACATTTGTTATTGGTTCTGGTAGAGCTGAAATAATTTGTGATACCTGTTCACAGACAGATGTTGAAGGCATCTGGACAGACTGTTGCTCTGTTTCAAAAGATACAGGCATGAATTCATAGCTGGTCTCATCACCACGATCCTGGAAGATCTGTAGAAGTATGTCTGTCATGTCACTCAGGTGGGTGAAAGTCAACATGACAGCAGTTCCATGGCCAGTAGGATGGGGCAAGCCTGCAGCAGTCCTCGAGTGAGAATCAAAGTATCCGTACCGTCCAGATCCGTCTCTGAACACAGCAATACACTCAGGAGCAACAATGAGCAAAGCATGCCTGACATCTGTGGAGAGACACTGCAGTCTTTCAGTGAGTGGAATGCACCACTCTTCAGTGCCAGGGATCCCTGTGGCTCTGAGGTATCCGATCATCACTCCTGACTTCAGCACATTGTGTGTCCGGTTAAATGATGCAACACTCAACGGTATTTCCTCCATCGTCAGAAGGTTGCGATTAAACTGTCTTTCAGCAATAAGCTGCAATTTAATGCTGACATATAACGCATCTCCCTCCTCTAGAATTCTATCAAGGTCAGGCATCTTGAACGCAATCCCTTCACTCTGGTTGGCCAAAAATGTCAACGCTACACAGGTGCACTGATGATTTCTTGAGAAACTGTCATACCTATAATCACCCTGACAATGAGATGCCTGCACAGACACAACCCTGGGTGCAATATCACCACCTTCTGCATGCATTCTACCCGAAAACTGAGCTACAGCTGCACTGGTGCTTGCCTGTTCAACCTGTAAATAATCATTCATGAAATTAGGCTGCTGGTCAAAATTAGTGCTCTATGTTAAATTTTAAATCACAATTCATAGTGTTTGACATAAAGACATTTTTGAAAAGTTATAAAGAAACTAAAAAAAGGCAAAAAATGTGTTTGTAAATTATGATACACTTATTAGCTCAATGTTTTTTGAGCATCAAATCCGCATATATTCATATTAGAATGATTTCTAATGAGCTGAGAGACAGCTGATGCGAGCTTGACTAAAGTGACCAGCTAGAACTAACGCTAGGCTGGATTTAATCATAAGGTGTAAATTGCAATCAAGGTTGTTCTTTTTTTTTTTTTTTTACAAATCAAGCACTCAAATTTAATCGACGAATCATAACAGTCCTAGTCCCAAACATTAAGGTGCCCTGAAATTAGCATGTTGAAATCCAAGACACAGATATCAATAGTACCCGGTTATTCCTGGAGGCTCTGGTCTGTTCATCCTCAAGGTCCTCCTTTCGCCGACGCACTTGTTGAGCCTGAGATCTCTTTCCTTTCCGCGGCATCCTTTAAAATATGAAGAGATAAAAAGAATAATTGTTGACAAATTTATCTAACTAGGTAACTTCTAAAAGTAGAGATTTTACTTTCAATACTCAAAACATCAAAATTAACCATGAATTTATTTTTAATCCTCAAAAGTAATGCATAATAAAATACACTTATTTGTTAGTCAAATTCATTTTGACAGGACATTCTCCCTTTGATAGGCACATACTTTGAAACGTCTCCCGATGTAACTGCTGTTGAGCCTGAAAAGATAACAACTGTAGTACTCTCAGGAAGAAAAAACAAAACAGTTAAACAACAATGAAAGAGACACTGTGTAAACTTGTAAAATAATTTATTTTTTTTTTTTTTGTGGGGAGCGGGGGTGAGAAATTAAATGCTCTCTGCAGAAAACGCCAAAATACAAGGAACCTGTAAAGACACAGAACAGAAAGACGTATTAGAGCACAGGGACTACAATTATGGTGATGTGATGAAAATGTCATAGTACAGCTTAAGAAACCATATTAATACTAACCAAGGAGAAAAGTGCAGCAGAAGATGCAGGTTGTGCTCTGATCAGTCAGTCTGAAAAAAATAACAATAACAACAATGAAAAATGACTAAACTCGAGTTAACTATCCATAACTTATTCAATATTAATTATATATTTATCTCAAGAATCTTTTTTTATCTCAAGAAGAGTCTTTTTCTTGAAGTACATTCTTTTCAAGAAGCAAAGTTATGTCAAATATGCGTCCTAAAACCTCTGATGGACTGGCCATCCAAAGTGGTTTGGAGAATGGATGGGTAATTAATAGTTTCTTGCATAAACAAAACAGTTTTTATTTTAATAGCTTTTTTTTTATCCTGATAATTTTTTAACTATAACTATTTTCTAATCAAGAAGCCAAATCTGAAGCATTTTGTATTTGTGGCCATGTCTGTAATTAAACCTTTACCTTTAAAATGCAGTAAGGATTCGTGAAAACAGTATTCTGAAACAGAGAAACAAGAGTGTCATAAAATTCAACACCACACTAACAACCCATGTAACTTGAACTTTCATTGCAAATAATGCTAACACTGGGGGAAAAAGCTGAAAATTTTCACCTCACTCCACTGTAATTTTCTACAAAAATCTACACATTGTCATAAATAACCTGAAAATACTTTAGTTTATTAAGGTTAAATCTTGCTAACCACTCTTAAAATAAATGGGGAAAGTACTTACTTTAGGAGGTGTTCTGAGTAATTTATTTGTATGTAACACTTTATAATATGGTTTGATTTGTTAACATTAGTTAATGTATAACAAACCATGAGCAACACATGTGTTACTGTATTTATTCACCTTTCTTAACATTAGTTAATAAATATACAGCTGTTCATTGTTTGTTCATGTTATTTCACAGTGCATAACTAATGTTAACAAATACAACTTTTGATTTCAATAATGTAGCTATATAAATGGTGAAATTAATATTAACAAAGATTTATAAATGCTGTAGAAGTGCAGTTTATTAATAGTTAATGTTAACTAATGAAGTTAGAAGTTAAACTAGTGTTTAATAAATATAACCTTATTGTAAAGTGTTATCGATTGGTTTCAGACGTCTCGTGAATTTAGTTCAAAGTGAATCGGTTCAAAGGAGTCATAGTTCGCGAATCGGACGTGTAACGTTACTATCCCAGTAGTTAGGACATCGCATAAGATTGTGTCAACACAGAAAACATTTCATCACTGGGTAAGTTAGTTTTTTCTCGTTTATTTAAAGTGTAGTTTATGTCAGCTGAATGTGCGGAACGCTTTTCAGAGAAGATAAGGCTAATTGTTTTTCAGCACAATTCACACCCAGCGATAATTCAGGAAAAAAATCGTGAAACTTTGTTGTTCCGAACTTTTACCATCGTGTCATTTGAATTTGATTAATTGAGCGAGGGAGAGACAGATTTGCAGTGCTTTAAAGACGGTGAGGGCGCGCGCGCGCGGTTCGAGCTGGGGCGCGCTCTCTCTCTCTGCTCGTTCTTTCAGTGCGCGCCTTGTCAAAAGCGCAGCAGTAATCTATCACTCACCGATCAAATCAAGCTTTGGTTGATTTGCTTTGGAGGCAGCCAAAACATTTTTCAATGCAGGATAAACCCTGAAAAAAAGCAGTCTACTCTGTGCAAAATTGTTTTCTTAAACATTATATTTGCACTTTGTGGTTTATGATTAGAAAATTGTGTCAGTGAGCGTGCACTGAAATCTGCTATCAACGGATTTCTTCACCGGTGACTAATCTAACCGCCTTCGATTGGATGTTGCATTTTTAAACTCAGCAGAAACGCGTCTGATTGGCTGTACTGCTCAACGCTGCCTTTGATTGACGTGAAGCGACCTGCATCAACGACACTTTATTCTAACATCCATCCATATGCATGAATGTAAAATAAATCAAACACACAAAATATAATTTTACGTTTTCACACAAAGATATAAGTGTGGCTAGCCTGTAAGCCTTACTTTTCATACATTACCATCTTTACAGAGAAAAGGGTAGCTTCAGTGTAAACACAACTGATATAAACTAACGTTACACCTCATACTAATACCAATAACATTGCCTACATTATATTAGCACTTTATTGTTTATGATAACTGTCAGTGTGCGCGCACTGGAATCCGTTCTCACCGGAGACTATAACTTTGATTGGGCGTTAAATGTTTTACCTCAGCAGAAACGTTAAAATAAGCGCCAAAATGAATACACTCCTCACACAGCGAGTAACGTTAACGTTAAGCTATAGCTACACAAACATCAAAAACCAAAGGACGCAATACAGCCATCAAACACACATATCATTTTACGTTTTTACACAAAGACGCTGTAACGTCAGACATTATCATACATTACAATTTTGACAGAGAAAAAAAAAAGTTCTAGTGTTAGCAAAAACGATAAAAACCACATCTCATATTGTAATACAGATAATATTGCCTATATTTAATTAAAAAAAAAAGAGCTGCGTTTGACATTACAAGGCTTTATAAAACAGCATATTTGACAACAACCATCTGAACTCACCTCAAGAGAATAATGCGGGAAGTTTGCAGTTCTCCTCCGGTGAAGTCGATCTCTCAGCCAATCAGCAGCGAGCTTTGATTGTACGACCAATAGAATCACACCTTCTAGTGATGAGTCGGTCATGAACGATTCGTTCATCGTGAACAAATCTTTAATATGACTCGGAAGCGAATTGTCTCGAAGCTGTGTCCGAAACCGCTTACTCCTTCACTCATTCACTAACCCCCATAGCACTATATGTAATGAAGTGAGTGAATTCGGACGCTGACGTGCGTCGGAGAGATTAAGCTGTTGCAGGCTTCATCACACATAGTGATTTAACTACTTTATATCCACTTCTCTGCTGGCCCTGTCAAAATCAAAAATATTTGTTTTCATAATTAAATTAAAGTGTGTCTAAATTCAATTACTGTCTATTTCAGCATATTACGATTATATTTCCATAAATAATGGTTATTTTGTTTTGAGGCTGAGCATTTTCACGTGAATAAATGCATAGATCCGAGAAGTTTTGACTGTGTACTACAATGGTCTAGAGTCAGAACTTTTGACAAGCCTGTCTGAGGTTCTAGGTTCTAATCTTTTTTTTTTTTTTTTACTCATCCAAACCGAATATGCTCATCAGTGGTTGTGTATCAAGCAGGGACATACCGTGTGCATTTCGTTTTGTGATTTCACCGGAAGCTCAGCACAGATGCACAAGAGGTTGATGTGATGTTCGTTACCACGACAACCGCCTGCGCGTCCATGCACGTGCTTCTTGTGTATCCTTCTGTTAGCAAATTAAAATATCATGCATCTCAAGCTATAATTTAATACTGAGCAACAGTGGGTAGTATGTATGTAATGCTCTTGTCAATCATCAGTAATGGAGCAAACATATATGAGAAGCTGTGTTTTATCCCTGCTAATAAACTATTTTATACCCTTGCACAAAAATATATTTGGGAAGGAAGCTCCGCCCAACCTGGCAAAACGAATGCTGGTTACCCTAGTTACTGTTTCATTCCTATGGATAAAATAAGATATCTAAATAATTTTAATTAAAAAAAAAATTGTTTTTATGTGCCACAGATAAAGTTTTTTTAAGGAATAAAAGAAAAATCACTGAAACTACAAGTAATTTTGTAATTAAAGTAATTCATGTTGTTACACGTTTATACCGAACAGCATGTTTGGACTATCAACTAGTCTTTGAATATCATCTCATAAACTGTATGAGTCAAAAAAAGCCGAACTCCATGTTTCTACAATTTTCTACAATTTTCTGGAGCTGATATATGGCTTGTATATGTTTTATGGTTGCTAGGGGGCCCTAAGTGGTTGCCAGGGCGTGGCTATGAAATTATTAAAATATTTAGTAACGAGTGCCTTTAGTATGGCACGAGGCCTGCAGCCTCGTGCCTATGACCTATCACAGCCGTGCTGATATCATTTAACATTTAGTTAGTCATTGTGGGTGGTTGCTAGGGTGCTCTTAGTGTATATCTGCATCTCCTGGGGTTAGGGTTAAGGTTAGGCACGAGGCCGTAGGTGCCTACAAGTGAGTTTTGCTAGGCGGTTGCTAGGCGGTTGCTAGAGTGTTCTGGGTGGTTGCTAGGCGGTTGCTAGGTGGTTGCTAGGGTGTTCTGGGTGGTTGCTAGGCGTTTGCTAGGCAGTTGCTAGGGTGTTCTGGGTGGTTGCTAGGGTGTTCTGGGTGGTTGCTAGGCAGTTGCTAGGGTGTTCTGGGTGGTTGCTACAGATGGTTACTATGGGGTTAGGGCTAAGGTTAGGCACGAGGCCGCCTACGAGTGAGTTTTTATAGAGTATTTAAAATCTCTATTAAACGAGTGCATTATAATGAGTGCACGAGGCCTGCGGCCTCGTGCCTATAGCTTATGGTTGCTAGGGTGTTCTGGGTGGTTGCTAGGGCACCACAGATGGTTACAATGGGGTTAGGGCTAAGGTTAGGCACGAGTGAGTTTTTATAGAGTATTTAAAATCTCTATTAAACGAGTGCATTATAATGAGTGCACGAGGCCTGCGGCCTCGTGCCTATAGCTTATGGTTGCTAGGGTGTTCTGGGTGGTTGCTAGGGCACCACAGATGGTTACTATGGGGTTAGGGCTAAGGTTAGGCACGAGGCCGCCTACGAGTGAGTTTTTATAGAGTATTTAAAATCTCTATTAAACGAGTGCATTATAATGAATGCACGAGGCCTGCGGCCTCGTGCCTATAGCCTATGGTTGCTAGGGTGCTGTACTGGTTGCTATGGTGTGGCTATGAAGATTTTAGGCCATTACTTATTGGCTGCTGGATAATATAAATCCTCTGAGGGAGAGAGAGGGGGAGACATGCAGGGGTGTCAGGCCCTTTGTGTCTGTGTGTGTGAAAAATGACAGTTGGGATTTGAATTTCTGAAAATTCCGCAATGTTAAGTCAATGGGACTTTTTTGGCCGCTTTTTCGTCCGCTGTGCAAACATCGTACACCCGATCGCTTAGAAAAGATATAGCACACCTCTCCTCAATGAGCCGGTCGTTTTGACACCTCACTCAGGGGTCTGTGACAAACGGTGCGGGGCGAGTTACGCGCCGAACTTTGTGTGGAAGAATAATAATAATAAACTAGAACGTACATTTCCAGAAGAAAATGTGAATGGTGCTTGCAGTGGCAAAACTCGCCACTCGCGACTTGCTAGAGTGTGGTACATAATTGCATACGAGCCAACAACCATGTCTGTACGATGTTCTGCTGCTGAGATATGGCTTATTCATGTTGTTCGGGTGGTTGCTAGGGTGTTTTGGGTGGTTGCTAGGCGGTTGCTAGGGTCTTATGGGTGGTTGCTAGGGTGTTGCTAGGCAGTTGCTAGGGTGTTCTGGATGGTTGCTAGGCGGTTGCTAGGGTGTTCAGGTGGTTGCTAGGGTGTTCTGGGTGGTTGCTAGGGTGTTGCTAGGCGGTTGCTAGGGTGTTCTGGGTGGTTGCTATGGTGTTGCTAGGGAGTTCTAAGGTATTTTGGGTGGTTGCTAGGGTGTTATGGGTGGTTCCTATGGAGTTCTAAGGTATTTTGGGTGGTTGCTATGGTGTTGGTAGGGTGTTCTGGGTGGTTCCTAGGGTGTTTTAAGGTGTTTTGGGTATTTGCTATGGTGTTGCTAGGGAGTTCTAAGGTATTTTGGGTGGTTGCTAGGGTGTTGCTAGGGAGTTCTAAGGTATTTTGAGTGGTTGTGTTATTAAACGAGTGCATTATAATGAGTGCACGAGGCCGCCTATGGTTGCTAGGGTGCTGTAACTGGTTGCTATGGTGTTACTAGGTGGTTGGTAGTTTTCACAGATGGTTACTATGGGGTTAGGGCTAAGGTTAGGCACTCGGCCGATTTAAAATCTCTATTAAACGAGTGCATTATAATGAGTGCACGAGGCCTATGGCCTCGTGCCTATAGCCTATGGTTGCTAGGGTGCTGTAACTGGTTGCTATGGTGTGGCTATGAAGATTTTAGGCCATTACTTATTGGCTGCTTGATAATATAAATCCTCTGAGGGAGAGAGAGGGGTGCTAGGGTGTTCTGGGTGGTTGCTAGGATGTTGCTAGGCAGTTGCTAGGGTGTTCTGGGTGGTTGCTAGGGCACCACAGATGGTTACTATGGGGTTAGGGCTAAGGTTAGGCACGAGGCCGTACGAGTGAGTTTTTATAGAGTATTTAAAATCTCTATTAAACGAGTGCATTATAATGAGTGCACGAGGCCTGCGGCCTCGTGCCTATAGCTTATGGTTGCTAGGGTGTTCTGGGTGGTTGCTAGGGCACCACAGATGGTTACTATGGGGTTAGGGCTAAGGTTAGGCACGAGGCCTGCGGCCTCATGCCTACGAGTGAGTTTTTATAGAGTATTTAAAATCTCTATTAAACGAGTGCATTATAATGAGTGCACGAGGCCTGCGGCCTCGTGCCTATAGCTTATGGTTGCTAGGGTGCTGTAACTGGTTGCTATGGTGTGGCTATAAAGATTTTAGGCCATTACTTATTGGCTGCTGGATAATATAAATCCTCTGAGGGAGAGAGAGGGGGAGACATGCAGGGGTGTCAGGCCCTTTGTGTCTGTGTGTGTGAAAAATGACAGTTGGGATTTGAATTTCTGAAAATTCCGCAATGTTAAGTCAATGGGACTTTTTTGGCCGCTTTTTCGTCCGCTGTGCGAACATCGTACACCCGATCGCTTAGAAAAGATATAGCACACCTCTCCTCAATGAGCCGGTCGATTTGACACCTCACCCAGGGGTCTGTGACAAACCGTGCGGGGCGAGTTTCGCGCCGAACTTTTGTGTGGAAGAATAATAATTATTATAAGTATGGAGGAGAACACTAATGTTGCTTTGCCTATAGGCAAGCACCATTAACTAGAACGTACATTTCCAGAAGAAAATGTGAATGGTGCTTGCAGTGGCAAAACTCGACACTCGGTTGCTAGAGTGTGGTACATGATTGCATACGAGCCAACAACCATGTCTGTACGATGTTCTGCTGCTGAGATATGGCTTATTCGTGTTGTTCGGTTGGTTGCTAGGGTGTTCTGGGTGGTTGCTAGGCGGTTGCTAGGGTGTTCTGTGTGGTTACTAGGTGGTTGCTAGGGTGTTCTGGGTGGTTGCTAGGCGGTTACTAGGCAGTTGCTAGGGTGTTCTGGGTGGTTGCTAGGCGGTTGCTAGGGTGTTATGGGCGTTCCTAGGCGGTTGCTAGGGTATTCTGGGTGGTTGCTAGGGCGTTGCTAGGCAGTTGCTAGGGTATTCTGGGTCGTTGCTATGGTGTTACTAGGTGTTTGGTAGTTGTCACAGACGGTTACTATGGAGTTTGTAGCATTTTATTGGCATGATTTAGCACTTAGCTAATCAATATTAGCATGTAGCTATTCACTGCTAGCATGTGTAGCATGTAGCAAGTCCTGTTTGCTAGCATGAGTCAAAAGAGCCAACCCCCATCTCTATACGATGTTCTGATGCAGAGATATACGCCTTGCAAAACGGTTGCTAGGGTAATCTGTTTGGTTGCTAGGGAGTGGCTTGGCAGCTGCCAATCATGAAGCTCCAAAGTCAGTGTGAATGTATAAACCAACCCCCATCTCTATACGATGTTTTGATGCAGAGATATAGGTCTTGCAAAATGGTTGCTAGGGTACTCTATTTTGTTGCTAGGGAGTGGCTTGGCAGCTGTCAATAATGAAACTCCAAAGGCTGCTTGTCAGTATGAATGATATAAACCAACTGCCACGTCTCTGTGACATTCAGAATGGAAGATATCCCTCTTTGGATTTTGGTTGCTAAGGTGCTCGACAATGGTTGCTAGGGAGGGGCTAGGATGTGTTGAGGTGATTGAGGATTGGCTGTTTGCTGCCCCGAGTCAAACGAGCCCACCCTCATGTTTCTATGACACTTATCTCCTGAGATATCCCTTTGATGTCTTTCAATAGAAGTCTATGGAGCTTGTTGCTAAGTTGCTCTAAATGGTTGCTAGGGCGTGGCTTGAAAGCTTCACAATGATCCTGAGAGACGGATTGGTCGTCTGAGTAAAATGAGCCCGCCCCCTTGTCTCTATGACACTGTGATCCAGAGTTATATTCAATACAAATGCGGTTTCTATGGTGTAGGACAGCCCATTTCATGGGCTGTCCTACACCATAGTATGTGAATGGGGCAACTTTGGGCCAGGCCTGCCAACCAGGGGTGCAACTTTTACCCCATTGTGTGGTATTTTGTTACAGAGCCTACCAGCCTCTTCAAATGTGATCCAGAGTTATATTCAATACAAATGCGGTTTCTATGGTGTAGGACAGCCCATTTCATGGGCTGTCCTACACCATAGTACTTCATTGGGGCAACTTTGGGCCCCTCCTGCCCCCCAGGGGTGCAACTTTTACCCCATTGTGTGGTATGTTCTTACAGAGCCTGCCAGTCTCTTTAAATGTGCCAAATTACACGTTTCTGCGACATCCTTGCTCTGAGCTATGAGTCTGTGAATTTTGGTTGCTAAGGGGCTCAACAATGGTTGCTAGGGAGGGGCTAGGAAGTGTTGAGGCTATTCAGGATTGGCTGTTTTCTGCCCCGAGTCAAACGAGCCCACCCTCGTGTTTCTATGACACTTCTATCCAGAGATTGCTAGGCAGTTGCTAGGGTGTTCTGGGTGGTTGCTAGGGCACCACAGATGGTTACTATGGGCTTAGGGCTAAGGTTAGGCACTCGGCCTGCGGCCTCGTGCCTATGAGTGAGTTTTTATAGAGTATTTAAAATCTCTATTAAACGAGTGCATTATAATGAGTGCACGAGGCCTGCGGCCTCGTGCCTATAGCCTATGGTTGCTAGGGTGCTGTAACTGGTTGCTATGGTGTGGCTATGAAGATTTTAGGCCATTACTTATTGGCTGCTGGATAATATAAATCCTCTGAGGGAGAGAGAGGGGGAGACATGCAGGGGTGTCAGGCCCTTTGTGTCTGTGTGTGTGAAAAATGACAGTTGGGATTTGAATTTCTGAAAATTCCGCAATGTTAAGTCAATGGGACTTTTTGGGCCGCTTTTTCGTCCGCTGTGCGAACATCGTACACCCGATCGCTTAGAAAAGATATAGCACACCTCTCCTCAATGAGCCGGTCGTTTTGACACCTCACTCAGGGGTCTGTGACAAACGGTGCGGGGCGAGTTACGCGCCGAACTTTTGTGTGGAAGAATAATAAGTATGCAAGATAACACTAATGTTGCTTTGCCTATAGGCAAGCACCATTAACTAGAACGTACATTTCCAGAAGAAAATGTGAATGGTGCTTGCAGTGGCAAAAAACACGACCCGGTTGCTAGGGTGTTCTTGGAGTTTGCTATGAAGATGCTAGGGTGTATTGGGTGGTTGCTAGGCGGTTGCTAGGTGGTTGCTAGGGTGTTCTGGGTGGTTGCAAGGCGGTTGCTAGGTGGTTGCTAGGGTGTTCTGGCTGGTTGCTAGGCGGTTGCTATGGTGTTCTGGGTGGTTGCTAGGCGGTTGCTAGGGTGTTCTTGGTAGTTGCTAGGTGGTTGCTAGGGTGTTCTGGGTGGTTGCTAGGCGGTTGCTAGGGTGTTCTGGGTGGTTGTTAGGCGGTTGCTAGGGTGTTCTGGGTGGTTGCTAGGCGGTTGCTAGGGTGTTCTGGGTGGTTGCTAGGCGGTTGCTAGGGTGTTCTGGGTGGTTGCTAGGCGGTTGCTAGGGTATTCTGGGTAGTTGCTATGGTGTTACTAGGTGGTTGGTAGTTGTCACAGATGGTTACTATGGAGTTTGTAGCATTTTATTGGCATGATTTAGCACTTAGCTAATCAAAATTAGCATGTAGCTATTCACTGCTAGCATGTGTAGCATGTAGCAAGTCCTGTTTGCTAGCATGAGTCAAAAGAGCCAACCCCCATCTCTATCCGATGTTCTGATGCAGAGATATACGTCTTGCAAAACGGTTGCTAGGGTAATCTGTTTGGTTGCTAGGGAGTGGCTTGGCAGCTGCCAATCATGAAGCTCCAAAGTCAGTGTGAATGTATAAACCAACCCCCATCTCTATACGATGTTTTGATGCAGAGATATAGGTCTTGCAAAATGGTTGCTAGGGTACTCTCTTTTGTTGCTAGGGAGTGGCTTGGCAGCTGCCAATCATGAAACTCCAAAGGCTGCTTGTCAGTATGAATGATATAAACCAACTCCAACGTCTCTGTGACATTCAGAATGGAAGATATCCCTCTTTGGATTTTGGTTGCTAAGGTGCTCGACAATGGTTGCTAGGGAGGGGCTAGGATGTGTTGAGGTGATTGGGGATTGGCTGTTTGCTTCCCCGAGTCAAACGAGCCCACCCTCATGTTTCTATGACACCTATATCCTGAGATATCCCTTTGATGTCTTTCAATGGAAGTCTATGGAGCTTGTTGCTAAGGAGCTCTAAATGGTTGCTAGGGCGTGGCTTGAAAGCTTCACAATGATCCTGAGAGACTGATTGGTCGTCTGAGTAAAATGCGCCCGCCCCCTTGTCTCTATGACACTGTGATCCAGAGTTATGTTCAATAAAAATGCGGTTTCTATGGTGTAGGACAGCCCATTTCATGGGCTGTCCTACACCATAGTACGTGAATGGGGCAACTTTGGGCCGGTCCTGCCCCCCAGGGGTGCAACTTTTACCCCATTGTGTGGTATGTTGTTACAGAGCCTACCAGCCTCTTCAAATGTGATCCAGAGTTATGTTCAATAGAATATCGCTTACTATGGTGTAGGATCACCATAGTACGTGAATGGGGCAACTTTGGGCCGGTCCTGCCCCCCAGGGGTGCAACTTTTACCCCATTGTGTGGTATGTTGTTACAGAGCCTACCAGCCTCTTCAAATGTGATCCAGAGTTATGTTCAATAGAATATCGCTTACTATGGTGTAGGACAGCCCATTTCATGGGCTGTCCTACACCATAGTACTTCATAGGGGCAACTTTGGGCCCCTCCTGCCCCCCAGGGGTGCAACTTTTACGCCATTGTTTGGTATGTTCTTACAGAGCCTATCAGCCTCTTCAAATGTGCCAAATTACACGTTTCTGCGACATCCTTGCTCTGAGCTATGAGTCTGTGAATTTTGGTTGCTAAGGTGCTCGACAATGGTTGCTAGGGAGGGGCTAGGAAGTGTTGATGTGATTCATGATTGGCTGTTTGCTGCCCCGAGTCAAACGAGACCACCCTCATGTTTCTATGACTCTTCTATCCAGAGATATCCATTTGATCTCTTTCAATGGAAGTCTATGGAACTTGTTGCTAAGGTGCTCTAAATGGTTGCTAGGGGCGTGGCCTGATAGCTTCACAATGATCCGGAGAGACTGATTGGTCGTCTGAGTAAAATGAGCCCGTCCCCTTGTCTCTATGACACTGTGATCCAGAGTTATGTTCAATACAAAATCGCTTACTCTCTCTCTCTCTCCATTTCATGGGACGTCCTACACCATGTTAAGTCAATAGGAAAAGTTTGGGCCGCTCCTGCCCCCCAGGGGTGCAACTTTTACCCCATTGTGAGGTATGTTCTTACAGAGCCTGCCAACCTCTCCAAATGTGGTAAATTTCATATTTCTACGAAATCCCAACTCTGAGCTATGACTCGTCAAAGTTTGACGTAATGTTAAGTCTATGCGTTTTTTCGTCGACTTTTTCGCCCCTGGGGCAAACACCGCACCCCCGATCGCTTATAAAAGTCATAGCACACCATTCCCGAATAGGCCGCACGATTTGACACCTCATTCAGGGGTCTGTGACAAAAGCTGCGGGAGGAGTAGCGCGTCAAAAAAGCGGCGGAATAAAAAGAATAAAAAGAACTAGAACGTACATTTCCAGAAGAAAATGTGAATGGTGCTTGCAGTGGCAAAAAACACGACCCGGTTGCTAGGGTGTTCTGGGTGGTTGCTAGGCGGTTGCTAGGGTGTTTTGGGTGGTTGCTAGGTGGTTGCTAGGGTGTTCTGGGTGGTTGCTAGGCGGTTGCTAGGTGGTTGCTAGGCGGTTGCTAGGGTGTTCTGGGTGGTTGCTAGGCGGTTGCTAGGGTGTTCTGGGTGGTTGCTAGGCGGTTGCTAGGGTGTTCTGGGTGGTTGCTAGGTGGTTGCTAGGGTGTTCTGGGTGGTTGCTAGGCGGTTGCTAGGTGGTTGCTAGGCGGTTGCTAGGGTGTTCTGTGTGGTTGTTAGGCGGTTGCTAGGGTGTTCTGGGTGGTTGCTAGGCGGTTGCTAGGGTGTTCTGGGTGGTTGCTAGGCGGTTGCTAGGGTGTTCTGGGTGGTTGCTAGGCGGTTGCTAGGGTGTTCTGGGTGGTTGCTAGGCGGTTGCTAGGCGGTTGCTAGGGTGTTCTGGGTGGTTGCTAGGCGGTTGCTAGGCGGTTGCCAGGGTGTTCTGGATGGTTGCTAGGCGGTTGCTAGGTGGTTGCTAGGCGGTTGCTAGGGTGTTCTGGGTGGTTGCTAGGCAGTTGCTATGGTATTCTGGGTAGTTGCTATGGTGTTACTAGGTGGTTGGAAGTTGTCACAGATGGTTACTATGGTGTTTGTAGCATTTTATTGGCATGATTTAGCACTTAGCTAATCAATATTAGCATGTAGCTATTCACTGCTAGCATGTGTAGCATGTAGCAAGTCCTGTTTGCTAGCATGAGTCAAAAGAGCCAACCCCCATCTCTATACGATGTTCAGATGCAGAGATATACGTCTTGCAAAACGGTTGCTAGGGTAATCTGTTTGGTTGCTAGGGAGTGGCTTGGCAGCTGCCAATCATGAAGCTCTGAAGTCAGAGTGAATGTATACACCAACCCCCATCTCTATACGATGTTTTGATGCAGAGATATAGGTCTTGCAAAATGGTTGCTAGGGTACTCTGTTTTGTTGCTAGGGAGTGGCTTGGCAGCTGCCAATCATGAAACTCCAAAGGCTGCTTGTCAGTATGAATGATATAAACCAACTCCCATGCCTCTGTGACATTCAGAATGGAAGATATCCCTGTCTGGATTTTGGTTGCTAAGGTACTCGACAATGGTTGCTAGGGAGGGGCTAGGAAGTGTTGATGTGATTCATGATTGGCTGTTTGCTGCCCTGAGTCAAACGAGCCCACCCTCATGTTTCTATGACTCTTCTATCCAGAGAAATCCATTTGATCTCTTTCAATGGAAGTCTATGGAGCTTGTTGCTAAGGAGCTCTAAATGGTTGCTAGGGCGTGGCTTGAAAGCTTCACAATGATCCTGAGAGACTGATTGGTCGTCTGAGTAAAATGAGCCCGCCCCCTTGTCTCTATGACACTGTGATCCAGAGTTATGTTCAATACAAATGCGGTTTCTATGGTGTAGGACAGCCCATTTCATGGGCTGTCCTACACCATAGTACGTGAATGGGGCAACTTTGGGCCGGTCCTGCCCCCCAGGGGTGCAACTTTTACCCCATTGTGTGGTATGTTGTTACAGAGCCTACCAGCCTCTTCATATGTGATCCAGTGTTATGTTCAATACAAATGCGGTTTCTATGGTGTAGGACAGCCCATTTCATGGGCTGTCCTACACCATAGTACTTCATTGGGGCAACTTTGGGCCCCTCCTGCCCCCCAGGGGTGCAACTTTTACCCCATTGTGTGGTATGTTCTTACAGAGCCTATCAGCCTCTTCAAATGTGCCAAATTACACGTTTCTGCGACATCCTTGCTCTGAGCTATGAGTCTGTGAATTTTGGTTGCTAAGCTGCTCGACAATGGTTGCTAGGGAGGGGCTAGGACGTGTTGAGGTGATTCATGATTGGCTGTTTGCTGCCCCGAGTCAAACGAGCCCACCCTCATGTTTCTATGACTCTTCTATCCAAAGATATCCCTTTGATCTCTTTCAATGGAAGTCTATGGAACTTGTTGCTAAGGTGCTCTAAATGGTTGCTAGGGGCGTGGCCTGATAGCTTCACAATGATCATGAGAGACTGATTGGTCGTCTGAGTAAAATGAGCCCGCCCCCTTGTCTCTATGACACAGTGAACCAGAGTTATGTTCAATACAAAATCGCTTACTCTCTCTCTCTCTCTCCATTTCATGGGACGTCCTACACCATGTTAAGTCAATAGGAAAAGTTTGGGCCGCTCCTGCCCCCCAGGGGTGCAACTTTTACCCCATTGTGAGGTATGTTCTTACAGAGCCTGCCAGCCTCTCCAAATGTGGTAAATTTCACATTTCTACGAAATCCCAACTCTGAGCTATGACTCGTCAAAGTTTGACGTAATGTTAAGTCTATGCGTTTTTTCGTCGACTTTTTCGCCCCTGGTGCGACCACCGCACCCCCGATCGCTTATAAACGTCATAGCACACCATTCCCGAATAGGCCGCACGATTTGACACCTCATTCATGGGTCTGTGACAAAAACTGCGGGAGGAGTAGCGCGTCAAAAAAGCGGCGGAATAAAAAGAAGTAAAAGAAGAATAATAAGTATGAGCAATAACAATAATGATGCCTTGCTAAAGCAAGCACCATTAATAATAAGTATGAGCAATAACACTAATGTTGCTTTGCCTATAGGCAAGCACCATTAAAAAAAAAATAATAAGTATGAGCAATAACACTAATGTTGCTTTGCCTATAGGCAAGCACCATTAAAAATAAGTATGCAAGATAACACTAATGTTGCTTTGCCTATAGGCAAGCACCATTAATTACAAAGAGCCCAAAATATTTATTATAATAATATGTATTAATTTATTCATATTGAAATAAGTATTTAATAGTTTAATCCATGGTCAAGTGCAATGTACAAAGCCTTAGGGTGCTCATGATCGTTTTCATACTTGAGGTCTTCGTTTCCCGTGTGACTGTACGAAATGAGCCGAAATTTACAGTGGGATCTCCTTACATGGACATCAAACTACAACTCCTGACAGTATTAAAAATATCTATGGCCAAATAAACTATTAGTGTTATAATACTATGAGGCTGTTATTTCACACAAGGTTTTCGGCTTTTCCAGGGTGAGTTGATGATTTAAGAGAGAATGTTAATGCACTCTTAGCTCACAAATCTTTATGCTGGCGTAGGTTAGTGTGTGTGAAGATCTGAAAACTCGTTCTCTTTGTTTCACTGGGAGCTTGAGTTTCAGAGCCTGTTAGAACAAGACTAGAGTTAGCAAATGCTCTTCTCTTCTGTGACATTTTCTGCAGTGTGTTTTGTGGTGTGTAGAAGTCTGTGACCAATTTGACTTTGTCAGAACCTAGTTTGGCTCTCAGGTCTCCACAGGGTGGTGTCGGGACACTGAGCTGCTCTGTCTCGCTTCTTTTGTGGGCATTAAACATTGTACAACTGCTGGACAGAACGTATAGGCTTTAGGCTCTTACCAATCATAGACTGATATTGGCTTGATTAATTACAAGGCACATATTTTGCTTTATTTTTACATTTAGTTTGTTTTGACAATTTTTGTCTTGTTCTGTCTTGTGGTGTGTTTTGTCTTGTCTTGTGTGTTTTTTATTTTGTCTTGTCTTCTGGGGTTTTTTGTGTGTGTGTGTGTGTGGTGTTTTGTGTTTTATTTCTTGTCTTGTGTGGTTTTGTGTCTTATCTTGTGGTGTTTTTTTATTTTGTCTTGTGTTCTGTTGTTTTTTGTTTTGTCTTGTGTTTTGTGTTTTTTTGTCTTGTCTTGTTTTTTTTGTCATATGTTTTGTTGTGTTGTTTTTTTGTCTTGTTTTCTTTGTCTTGTCTTGTGTTGTTTTTTGTCTTATGTTTTTTTTTCTTTCTTATTTTGTTGTTGGTTTTTGTCTTGTCTTGCCTTGTGTTGTTTTTTGTCTTGTGTTGTTGTGTTTTGTCTTGTCTTGTCTTTCGTTTAGTTTTTTTGTCTTGTGTTTTGGTTTGTCTTGTGTTGTTTTTTGTTTTCTGTTTTGTCTTGTTTTGTGTTGTTGTGTTTTTGTCTTGTCTTTTCTTGTCTTGTTTTGTCTCGTCTTATCTTGTTTTGTTTTGTTTTGTCTTGTGCTGTGTTCTTTTGTTGTCTTTTGTCTTGTTTTGTTTGGTTGGAGCTTTGAGTACTCATTCTGCCTGACATTGGTTTCATGAGCATTAAACATTGCTGGACAGAAGTTATTTTTAAACTTATTCATACTATTAATATGTTTGTTCTAATATGTTTGTGGGCAATTTTTATTTTATTTTTGGTGAATTTCCTCTCCATTAAAGAACATAGACTAAGAGGAAATTCCTCGTGACATTGATTTCAATTAATTCCGAAGTTAGGGCTTAGCATTTTGCACCAGTGGAATAGCTGTCCGACGTTTGCCCTCGTGCCTTTAACCTTTGTCCTCCTTTGTACTGGACACCAAATTCCCCCCTAAGGTGCGGCAGGGATGACTCACACCATAAGGGCAGGCACCGCTTTTAAGAGTACCACTTTTATGTCAAAGTGAAATTCCATTCTTAAATATCGGAGTGTGTTTGTTTTCACTTGTTTTGTATGTAAACTACACGTCTCTGCCTGTCTGTGAAATCACACCAGCATTGCGCATTTTAGTGCAAACTGCTGAGCATCATTCATTCAAAAACTCATCAAGCAATAGTGCACACTTTTTAAGCAGCCTTGGTCCAGGACGTCCTGTATATTTCCCATTAATTTTCTACATATGCATTTGAAAAAGTTGTAAGCCTTAAACCATAGATGCCGTACCAATTGAGATGAACTGGAATTCTAACAGAATATTCTCTCAAGATAGATGTATAAGAACTCCTTGTGACTCAATTGCTTAATTTGCAATCCTAGGGCTTTAAAATGTTGAATATGTGACTAAATATAAATACGTGCAACAATAACTTAAGTCATTATAAAATCAAGAATGACAATTCTTATTTAAAAATATATATATTTCAGTGTTTATTATAAATGATTTATCATTATTATTATTTTTAAATGTATTTGTCCTCATTATCTTTAATCAACACATTTAACTTCCCCTCCACCTTACAACGAGACACAATGCAAACAAATTAGTTTTATGAACTGGTTCCTCTTAATGAATCTGTCCAAAAGACTAAAAAGAGCAACATCATTAAATCAGACTCAACGCCAGCGGTTCAGTCAAAGCCATTACAGACATTCTTAATTATGGCTCATGTCTGGTTGTTCATATGACAATATGTAATTAACGAAAAAACATTTGAAACATTGAATCGACTGCATAAAAAAAAAAAAAAAACGTTCCGTTCAGTTATGGGAGCGTGATCCCAACTTTCTGTTTTGCTGTTGTGTAATCATGTGCACCTACTGTATGTGTTTTAGAGCCTGTTTTTAGGCTTGAATTTCCTGCAGTGCCTGGCGTTATTTGAACAAGCCTCTCTCTCTCTGACTCGATCCTCTAGCGGTGATCTGTGTTTGATATTATGAGGGAATAATCACACAGATTAATTCTCAAATGAACTCTTAATTGCTTTAAGCCGCCGGGCATGAACAGCAGAGCTTTATTCAGCCCTTCAGCACCAGAGCAACGCCACCCAGAGAGACACGTCCCAGCATGCCTCCATTTCGGTTCTCACTCTCAGAGTTTCACCCTCTGCCATGTGCTTCACAAGGGCCCTGGTGGCACTGGAGCTCCCAGGGGCCTCTCTCACTTTTACACCGTATCCTGTCTCTCGCTCACACATTTAGCCTCTTCTCTAGCTCTCATCTGCAGAAATACATTTTTACTGGGCTGCAATGTCAAGTATTGGCCTTGGGATCGTAGTTGATCCGTATGGACCATGCACCACGGGTCGGAACGCTAGTGATTCACCAATTCATTACAAAGTTTTATCATAGAGTGAAAGTTTTTTTTATTTACACGTGTTTGCTGTCAGTTTAAACATTTAAATGATTTTAAACCATTAGAGTTTAAGAAGAGGCGAAAGAGAACTCAATTCGTAACTTGCACGCAAACACTGAATCTGCTCTCTTCCGCGCACACACACACACACACACACACACACACACATAATTAAGTCAAAAATATTCATCTCGGCGAGAATGCTTGTAAACACAGTCACTTGTGACACATTCACATATGCCTGCTGCCGTCTGTCTCATTAATGTTAATCAAACAACAAAATACAAAGAGAAAATCACTTTTGTTGCTGTAAGAAAGATTCATTATATTTCATTAATACTGTGAAGACAATGCAGTGCTATTTTACATTTGATTATTCAGTTTCTGTACCTGAATATTGTTAGACTTACCTGAGAAACATAAAGGCCTATTTATTTAATTTGTATGTTTGTTCTATTGTATTTATCTATGCTTGTAATTTGTTAATTATTTTCTATGTGATTCACTCCCCTACAAAATTACCCCAATTATCCTAGAATTATTAATTCTTTACAAATAGAGCTATTCAATTCATCTGGTGAATTTTTTTTTATACACCACAGAAAAACAAATTATCGCAACGTCAGCTTTTTTCAATATCGTGCAGCCCTAGTTACTAGTGTCCATGATGAAGAAAAAAGAAACATCTTTAAAATTGAATGTTTTTATAAGGTTTTGAAAAACTGTTTGATTAAAAAAGTTTCAATCTAATGACTCTAGAAATGTAATGTGGTGTGACCATCAAGTAAATTTAACTTACACCTTGAATACACACATTTTGATAATTATTTCCAAAAATGTCAAATATATTTCAAGCTTTTTTTAATGAATATCATGAAAATTATTTCAAATATATAATTAGGTTTTTGGCGAGTTTCACCACATTTTATAACAAACTTATGTTGTTTTTGATTTTCTATTGTTCAAACTAATACTAATACATATAACACTTTAAGAGACTTGTTGACCTCAACACACAGTCCTAAGGCTCTGCAGGGCTCCTCTCGATGGCATGTTTTATGATTTTGTTATACATGTTTTACTGAATTTTGGTTGGATCACATGACTGAATACATTTGTCCCCATGTGCTTGTTCATTTATTAAAATGCTTTAGCACAACCACAGACAAGATTTGGCATCCAGTAACCCAGGAGGAATATTTTTTGCTAAATTTTTGTCATGTCTGCATTGGGATTTGTATCTCAAGAGACACCCAGAAGAACGTGGCTTACGTTCTTCTCTCACATCTACTCGCTGTCTTTCTTGCGTTGTATATTGCTCCCTCTCACTGTGGGTCAAATGGGATGGTATGTGGGGTTGCCAAGACTTGACCAAATCCCTCCTAACAGGATTGGAGGGAGGGTTAACAAGATTAGAACGGACTGAGCTTCCACTTTGTCTCAGCTCTGGACGCACACACACATTTGCCTCTTCACATTTTGCAGAATCATATAGTAGACCCTAAAGCATGTTATGGTTAACATGCCGTTCATTCTGCGGTGCTTAACACTGTTGTGTATATGTGTTATATCTCTGTGTAATCTTTCAAGCCTTTAAAAAAAAAAAAAGAAGAAGAAAAGAAAAAAGACGCAGACTAAACAAAAACACAAATGTTCACAGGACCTCATTTGAGACTGTCATTGTGCAATGCTAAAAAAAGCAAACATGAGAGGCGTTTAATACAGACAGAATCTCCGGAGGGAAGTACAACACCGCGTGCTGTGAGAATGTAGGGACGGGGGAGGATTTATACGTTGTTTGCTTTCGACAGTATTTGTGAAGTGTGGAGTGTGTTGTCAAAATTTCTGGCCACCATTGACCCCAGTGCAGAAAATAGCTCGCCAGAAAAGAAAAACAAAGCTTGAGAGGGGAGGGTGAATGGGGGTGTGCCAATAGCTAAAAATACCTCAAGCGGCTGCAACCATCTTTACAGTGGAGAGAATTTCACGCACGAGGGGGAATGAGGAGAGAAGTTGTGAAAACTTTGTGGAAAATAAAATGAAAGTCAGGAAAGTAAAACCGTGAGGGAGTAGGTGTTGAGGGGACGTCTCCTCCTGCCTCTTTTACAGCCTGTCAAAGGCTGAGGGAACAGAAAACACAAGATCTAGTTCATTGTAGCCGCCTGGTAACTTGTTTTGCTTGGTGGACTAATACAGATAACATATTTAACTAATATCTTAAATGGGCATTACATATTTTTTTTTGTTTATGTTTCTTTTGAGGATACATGGAATACTGGTACCAAATTAGTCGATATTAGTCAGAATTTCTATTCACGGGTGCATTTGTGATTGATTTATTAAATGAAAGTCTCTCATATTGGACAGTTGCATCTCAACATGGTGGATATCATGAGGGGACAACCTGCCTCAAAAGGCTCCTTACTCAAGGTAGACATTTGCTGCCATTTTGGGTATGAAGTTCTACTTCGCTGTCACCCTCATGCACACTTCCTCTTGCTGCTTTAACTTGGGTTTCCTCATTACTGTGAACAGTTTTTCCTCACTCCCAGGCTGGCACTCAATCTTGTAGAGACACTCAGGGGTTTGTTGTTGGTTTTGCCAGAGGCTGTGGAAGTTTCTGAAACTGTGGAGCGGTTGTGTGTATGGAAGTTTTGATTTTAAAACGCTCTCCATGCATGTGAATATGACCGTGCTCTCTGAAGTTGTCATTAAACAACACAAAAGCCTTTTGTTTTAATGCTGTGTGGTTCTCTTTCTCAACACACACATGTACAGTATGTTTGTGTGTCTCGTCTTTTGTGATGGCATTAGAGATGTTCGGTATGCAGCGGGATAGGGCCTCTCTATTTAGGACAGCTGGCCCAAATGTAATTGGGAAAGAATTATGGCTTAGGCCTTTTAGTGAATTAAAAATAACCTCTGAATTGAGAAGGTCATATGGGGGAGGAGAGGAGAGTTTAAACACACCACCCCACTCTCTGATCCACTTTAAAGGAATGTTCCAGGTTCAATACTGGTTCATGCTGTCGATTACCACAGAAAATCATTGACTTGTCTCTCAATTAGTAAAAACTGAGAAATCACATTTATTGTAATGCACTCTTGTGCCATTTCCAGTCAAACTTTGCCAAGTACTGAAACATGTGAGAATATATATATATATATATATATATATATATTATTTTTATTTTTTTTCATACATTTAGGATGCAAACAGGTAGCTATGAAATTATTCTGACAAAGAAGTCATCCGTTTTAATGGGATATAAAGTATTAGAAAACAACAAAAATAATCACATTAAAACTTTGTACATGATCATCAACAGTTCCATGGTTTGTATTGCTTTCAATATTTTAATTTTTGATTTCCAAATATGTTTTAATATCAAATATGTTTAAAGTTTAAATTGTTCAAATATGAAAATGTTTTTTTTTTTTTTTTTTATTCCAATTGACTTAATGAATTTAATAAAATAATTTATATAATTACATATAATTAAAAATCAAATCCAATATAAAGACTGGATTCATCAAGAAACATCTAAAAATGACAATTCTACAATTCTGTTTTTTTTTTATCTCAAAACAAATGTATAGGAAATTTCCAAAATAAAGGACTAATGGTCTCTCGGGCATTTTTTTACAAAAAAAAATATTCTTGCTTGCTTGCGTGAAGGCCAAGTATGGTAACCCATACTCAGAATTTGTCCTCTGCATTTAACACATCCAAGTCACACACACTTTAGGACTAGTGAGTAATGAACACACACATTGCAAACCGTGGCCACAACTGCCCCCATTTTTTTCTTCTTGCAATCAAACCATACATTTTCCCCGCAGACTTCTGGTAAACTCAATACATCAGTTGAGATATGGTGCTCATTTTCATGACTTTCAAAAAAAAAAAGTTACCTGATGTGCAGTATATGTACATCCACCTTGTTAGTCGACAGATTAAACTAATGAGTGTAAAAAGTGTGTTTTTATGAGTTTATAAGTTCAGAGTATACAGTTCATAGTCACAGTACACAGTTCTTATACAGTAATGGAAGAAGCACCGTTAGGCTATAACAGGCACAATACCGGTATATACAATATGCGTCACATGACTAAACGTGTCATCGTTATCAAATACCTCCATTTTCACAGTCCACACTAGTTTTACTTTTATCCACTTTGGAGAGTTTTTTTTTTTTTTAAGCTTTGTTTTCGTTAATAAAAAATGCTGTCTCAGTGTGGACGGAAGGCCAAAACAGAGAGAAAAAGATAAGTTTTCAAACGAAAACGCATTAGTGTGGACAAGGCCTTAAACTGCGGTTGGTTTATACCTTTGTTTATTTGGGTTTTTCTAATCTGGTCTCTGTGTGTGCTTGTGGTGGCAGGAATCGAACTAATTCCATATCGTGTGATGTATCACAATGGCCTAACACTCTTCTTCTCTCCCCTGTGTCTTAGCCTCTTTTAAAGGTGGATTGAGAGGGGAACATAGGTGGGTAGAGTAGTAGCCACAAATTTTACTTAAGTACAAGTAAAACTACTTCTGAAAAATAACTACTCAAGTAACAGTAAAACATATAGGCTAATGTTAATAATTGCTTGAATAAGCGTAACAAAGTATCCAATGATAAAACTACTCAAATAGCAAGTTGCTAGTTACTTTGGATCTGAATAAAATTAAGGACATTTCTTGTAAATTAATAATAATGTAATAATGTAAATTATGTAAAATCTTGGTTCACATGAAGCAGAATATCCCAGTCCTCTCATGACTGTTGGGTACAATAACACAGAAGCTGTCATTTTCCATGCAAAATCACACACCTAAAAATTTTTCCCAACAGTTGACTGTCTTTATTCTCACAAAATGTTCTCAATACAAACTTGTCAGCATCTGCATTTAAACAGGGCAACAAAAGAACAGACTTTGGAACAGAAAAGAACAGAAGATAAAGTATGTGGAGAGAGAGAAAAAATATACACTTCAGTCTTGATTTTTTAGCTGTGAGCAGGAGTCCTGCATGACTAAAAAGATCATGCCCGGGTGTGTGTCCCCATCATCTTGGGGGCCAACTGGGGTCTTCTTTACGCCTGATCCAAAAGCCACTGACTGCAGCATTCTGCAGTATTTGCTGTTTCTTTGATGGTCTGGTGCAGGGCTTGGCCGTGGATTGCCAGCTCTTTGCGCAGCCTGATGGTCGATGTTGCCACAAAGCCCCTGCAGCGGACCAATGCTTTCCATCCTTTTTTCTGAGCATCCGCTGCCCTCTCCGCATACCGAAACCTCTTCCTCTCATTTGCTTCCTCAGTAGTCTCCTCCCAGGGTACTGTCAATTCAATTAAATGTACTGTGTGCAGAGTCCTGAACCACAATACCAGGTCTGGTCTTTACTGACAATTTACTGAGTTGTTTGCCCACATCAGCCAACATTTTCCAGTCTCGTGCTCCTTCGAGATGTACAGACCTGGTCATTAAAGGAAGCCTTCCCAGTACCTTCTGCTCTTCCCGAATGAGTGGCACTGCCTGGATTGTGCTTAGTGTTCTGAAAGAAAACAACAACAACAACAAAACCGTTTGAATTGACAACATTAGAAGTTTTACCAGCTCGCGAGATGCTGTGTTATCCAAGAGGTTCTGAATTTTTGTAAGCAGTGTATCTGCAGCAATCAGCTCTAGTTCCTCCATGACATTTCCAAAACGTTTCAGGATTCCTTCTTTTAGGGTCTTAAGGAGGGGTTGACAGACTTTTTACAGGTTGACTCCAGCCTCTTCAGCTTGTCCAGCAGTTAGTAAAGAGTTGGCAGCAGGGACAGATGATTCCCCTTGGAGTATTTGAGGGCCATTGCAACAGGCTTCATTACAGCAGTGTGTGTACTCAGCCACAAATCCCATTTCAGCTGGATTCAGCCTGCACAAAAAAACACAAATAGCTAATAATAATATTGTAGTTTAGCTGTGTATTAATAGAGTTCACACACACACAGACACTATAAACATATCTTTAAAATGCTAACATGTCTTGCGACTTACATTTTTGTATCTTTAATGCTGTGCATACATTTCAGATTGCTTGTTCTCCTTGTGAGTTCCAGTGGGTCTGAGATTGGGATGCAGGAACTGAAATTTGCACTCAGGGTTCAAATGCCAAGGCTGACTGTCACGATTGTGGTCTTCTATTTTGATATTCTGTTCTGCTTCCTTAGTTCCTGTTGTCTTGCTCCGTTTAGTTCCCGGTTTCCTTGGTTACTGATTATCTCCTCGTTTGTTTCTGTGGTTATGAATAATTATCACCTGGTAGTCAATATGCTCGTCTTGTATTTAAACCTCCTGTTATGTTCAGTCCCTTGTCGGATCTCGTATGTATTTATTGCTTTGCAATTTCTCCTGCGTTTCCCTGTGTGTTCCCAATGTCCTTTTAGGCAAGTCGTGCCACTCTGCCGCCATCTTGGCAACGCCTCTGGGCAGTTATTTTGAACTAACAAGACCAGGCTCCTATCTAAATGAATGGGCAGAGAGTCAGAACTGCACTTTCACTGGTCACCGGGACATAAAAACTGCATGTAAAGAAACAGCAGTAAAATATGATAAAAGTTTGATGACTTTGCCCCAAAATAAGGTTTAAAACGCCTCTTTCCCCACAGGTTATACTTTACTACGCATGCGCAAGGGTTCACGACACCAACTTCATTTACGTCTCTATCCAGAATGCCGGTGTTGTGTCGGAAAGGGAAAGCTATGTAGGAAAGCTGGCTAACTAGCTACGCCGTACCTTGATAACACAACATATTTTGTGTCTTTTACTTAGAATGTAAGGTAACATATTTGTGGTCGATATAAAATGCTTTAACTACCTTGGTAGTCCGGTGACTTCGCGTTGTTATCACCCTCTTCCATGTGGATTCCATCTGATCTTGCACACCACAACTCGCTGTCGCCAAATCGTCTCCGCTGTCGCAAAACCTCAACTGTGCGCATGCGTCAGTGGAACCAGACGATAGGCTTAAATGTTTCCCGGCTTGACTGTTAAAAGCAGATGATTGGCTTTCCAGCGGGAGGGGCGGGACATGTTTATACAACCGCCATCTTTGCCGTTATATAGTTGTATTGAGGATTGAGGAAGTTGCATGTCTTTTATATAAATTGTCTCTGGTGTTCCTGAGTGTTATAAAGTTTAAATAAAGAGAATATTCGCAGTTCCTACTCCGTCTCGTTGTGCGTGCTGCAGACCAGACCGTTACTCTGACCTGCTGGTTTTTACTACACAGTGCACTGCATTTTGCAAATGCTGACCGTGTCAGTCTCTAGTACGTATCGTTTCCATCCTCTGCTGCTGTGGCTTCAACAGTACTAATACGATTGAGAAGATGGCATGCACACTTCTGATGTTCTGATGGGAAGTTGGTATCCCAGGACTATGTCCTCATTCAAAATAGTGAACACATCTTGGTACTCCACCTCCAATTCACTTTCATCTGTATCTTTATCTTCAAGCATGGAGTCTTCCTCCACACGATCTCTCTTTAGATGTTTTGTCCTCCAAGTAACTGCACTGCCTGGCTGACCAGCATTCTGCTGTAGTAAAGACATAATCAACATAATTTAATTTCTTGACGAGTGCACTTTTCATATTTTCGAATGCCTCCTGTATTTTGTGGCGTAATGTTTTCCTTGTCATGACTGTGCACTGAGGTTGCAAGGTTTCCATAACCTTTTTAAAATAAAGATAATTCCATGACATAAAATGGCTGGTTGCCTTCGGAAACAAAATTGACCAACAGCTTGTCAACTTCTGCCTGCGGAAAAGGCACGCATTATGGTTGTTGTTTTCTTTGAGAAATTCATCAAACGGTTCATCAAACGCAGCTGATCCTCGCTTTCCGGACTCTATAAGATCTGTATACACCTTTAACTTCTTTGAGTGAATTCTATGATGAAATAATAAGTTGCAATTGATTACAAATACAGTTTTTCTCCATCACTTTGGCACATTTTTCGAAACAGTCTTAACATTTTCTAAACTGTAAGTGCAATTGTCACAACTGTTTACTGGAACATCAAAACTCCATAGCATGTCTGCAAAATGTCGTAACTCAAAACATTTAATTCATGCTTCATAACAAAGTTATTGTGTTAGTAAATTGACACTGAAATAAAAGGTTTTTGTCATCGTGTGAGTCACAAAATGTTTCAAAATGTTTTCACCATGGAAATATTTGTTACAAATTTCATGTTTTTTTTTCTACTGTTTTTGTTGACATTAAAAGGTCAGTTGTGTCTGTGAATCACACTGAGCATTTTAAATACAGATCCAGACAGTTAATTAAAAGTTAGCTGTAGTACACAAAAAGAACATTTGTACTTATACAGTAGGTTTATTTTTGCATGCTAATCATACATGGTAATCGTATTGAGTCGTGAGACCAGTGACGATTCACACCCCTACTATAATAGGCATCGCCATGACTCATGACACTTACCGCCATGGGTTTTCTTAAGTTGGAGCTGTAATTCTTTCTTGTACGCAGAGATAAGTTGTTTTGGTGCACACAGCTGGCATTGCATTATATACCTGCTTGGCTTGAAAAGATCGATTGATTGAATGTGCCTCCATCGATTCTCTTCTTTCCCCTCCTCGGCCATATCCTCCAGAACTGAGCCCGCTCAAAAGTGAGCAGTTGATACGTACGCATTCAGAACATGCAGCGCAGCCTGTACATAATATAAACTATTAAAACTATACATTCATTATTATTTAACATTAATGGGAGGGAAATCAGTGAATGTAGCAAAGTAAAAGTACATTTCTGTAATTAAAAATTAACTGAGAAGTATGGCCAGTAAAACCAACTCTTACAAATACATTAAGAGATTTTTTTTTTTTAAGTAAATGTAACAAAGTAAATATAGTGTTTTATACTCACCTCTGTTTGTTAGAGGATTATGATTATGTGGGGTTGTTTAGATGGACCGATTATGACCTTTATGACCACATGCATGATCATTTCCAAACTCAAGTCATCCAATGTAGAGGGTTTCCTTCCTGTGTGTGTGTTTCTGCACAGGGTTTGGTATTTACTCTAATATGTCTCAGTACACAGGCCCTGTCCCGGCAGACCGCGAGTCTCCGATGACGCGGAGCGAGACGTCCCCCAGCCGTGCCCAGCATCCCTCCCCCACACAGAAACCCAACACCTGCTGCTTCTGCTGGTGCTGCTGCTGTAGCTGCTCATGGTACGACCCACTCTCCACATGGTACATTCCACTCATCAGCGCTGCTAGTCTTACATTCCACGTCCATTCCTTCACGGAGATTATATCCACCTTCATATGGAGTGCTGCAGTCAGGATGTAATAGTGTAGGCCAACTGGAAGTTAGCATCACCCTGCTTCCCTCAACATAAACCCAATCGGATTTTTTCATTGGCTTTTGGATTATTGCAGAAAACAAGCTACATTTTTTTACATATTTTGTTCACCGTCTTCAGAAATGAACACAGTGTCTATTAATTTTTGAATCGCCAGAAGGAAAAAAAGCTAAACATAGGCTATAAACAAACTACACCTAGTAGCCTTAGTAACACCTTAACCACATTACTTTGGTGTTACCACCATTAAGCTTACTAGTATAATAATATCATAGTCTACTTCTCACAATACAATCAAATCCCTGTGAAAAATCAATCCTGTGTTATTTCCGGCCTAATATTCAGTTACACAATAATGCCACATTAAGTTGAATTTGTTATGAAGCTCTTCCTCCTACTGTCATATCAAGAAGACCTCTCATCACCACATTCAGTTATTTTTATATATGTGTGTGAATGAGATGTGATATATATTTCAGCATGATAAATTATTTGTGTTTGTGAGTGCAGGTGAATACATGCTGATCATATACCGGTAGTCTCTCTCTCTCTCTCTCTCTCTCTCTCTCTCTCTCTCTCTCTCTGTGTGTGTGTGTGTGTGTGTGTGTGTGTGTGTGTGTGTGTGTGTGTGTGTGTGTGTGTGTGTGTGTGTGTGTGTGTGTGTGTGTGTGTGTGTGTGTGTGTGTGTGTGTGTGTGTGTGTGTGTGTGTGTGTGTGTGTGTGTGTACGCACCTCTGGATGAGTGAAATTCAAGTGCAATAATGTCAGTCGGAAGAATAAATGTGGTTAAGAACACTCTCGTTACACCAGAAGCCCTGGAGGAAATGGAAGCCACATTCACTCCCACACATCTCTCACACACTTATTCACTCGCACTCATTCTTCAAGCACACCAGCTGCACATAGCCGTTAGTAGAGATAGTTAAGGTCCTAACTCTGGTGTCCTCTTAATGACAGAGCTTCTTTAGAGCTGCTTCTGGAGATACTTCAGAAACAGATTATTTTTAGTGATTCAAAAGTTGATTCAAGAGTGGTCTAACCGATTGCCAAATGAATGACTCGTATGAACTGGTTCTATTTAGTGTTTCAAAGCCATACAGTGCAGTCTGACGATTGCCGAACAAATGACTTTTATGTTCCAGTCCAGTTCCAGGTGATTCAGTGATTCAAAACCATAGTGGAACCAGTGTGGTCCAATCGATTCATTAACCAATGACTCTAATGAACCAGTTATTTTTAGAGATTCAAAAGAATACAGTCTGACTAGTGTAGTCCAACTGATTCTCGAATCTGAATTACTCAAATGAACCAGTGATTTTTAGTGACTCAAAATACAGCATAACCGGTGAAGTCCAAACAATTACAAAATGAATGACTCTTATGAACTGGTTCTTTTTAGTGATTTAAAGCCATACAACCAGTGTAGTCCAACCGATTACCAAATGAATGACTCTTATGAACCTTTTTTTTTTTTTTTGTGATCCAAAACCGGATCCGAGTCCAGTGTATTCAAACTGATTCCCAAACTAGTGACATTAATTAACCTGCTTTTTTTTTCAGTGTTTCATATCTGCAATTCAAAACCATAAACCATGACCAGTGTTGTCCTAAACAAATGACTCTCGTGAACAGGTTATTTTTAGTGATTTGTACTCCAACTCATTTCTGAAATGACTTTTACTAAGCAGTTATATTTAGTGATTCAAAACAATCGTAGTCTTACTTGTTCCTGAACAATTTACTCTTATGAACCAGTTCTTTTTAGTCATTTAAATCAGACAATGTAATTACCGGTAGTGTAATCCGAACGATTCTCCAAACAAATAACTTTTTAGTGATTCAAAGCCATATGGTGTGACTAGAGAAGCATGAGACAAAGTTCATAATCCTCAAGGCTCACATGAATTTACCTGAACATGAAGTTGAAGAGCCTTGCATGTTGAATGTGAGTGTGTTGTATGCGTGTAGGTTGTGTTGTTTAGGCACTGCTGTTATTTCTCAATGCCGTTTTACCACCTTCTAGTCTCACTGTTAGGAGTGAAGATGACAGGCGCGGGCGGAGGAAAGCCCAGGAGACAAAGCTGGAGCCCTTTCCATGTGAAACTTGGTAAGAACACATACTCACACAGTTATACATTGCCATACACACATACAATCCCATATACTTTTTTTTATCATGAGGGTTGAGCTCTTTCTCTTAAACAAGTCAATATGGATTAGTATGTTTATTAGGGATGTGAATGTACCCAATGTCTGTCTCTGTCTGTCTCTCAGCCCCAAACCGACGATAGAGGAGATTAAACTGTGGGCACAGTCTTTCGATAAGCTGATGAAGAACCCGGCGGGGCGGAACAAGTTCCGTGAGTTCCTGCGGACGGAGTACAGCGAGGAGAACATGCTCTTCTGGCTGGCCTGCGAAGACCTGAAGAAGGAGATCAACAAGAGTGACATCGAGGAGAAGACGCGTTTGATCTACGAAGACTACATCTCGATCCTCTCGCCCAAAGAGGTACACACACACACACACACACACACACACACACACACACACACACACACACACACACACACACACACACACACACACTCTAGTTTAAAGGTTCAGAGTAAACTTCTCTGCTGTCTTTATAGCAGAAATGTTATCCTGTAAGCAGATCTGTGAGAGGGTGCATAATCTGAAATCATTGTGTTCTTTTAAGCCTCTTATTTGTGTACTTTTGATAAACATGTAAAAAAAGATCCACATACAATCAAAATCATTGTCGCACAAACAGCCCCTGAAACACACAACGCCATTTTGAAGATGAGTGAAGTCTGCTCATCACACATGATAATGAAAAGGACAAAACTCTCACATCCATTAGATATGCTGTCGATGTACATGTGTTATCAGGACAGGCTGTAAAGGTAAAACCTAAATGTGAAAAGTAAATGTGTGTGGACTGGAGTTTGTGGAAAAATGTTAATCTTACAGGACTAAAATATATAAAAATATTTGAAGTTCTATAAATCTGATAAACCCCTTTAAGGAAATCCAGGAATGTACTTATTTAGAGAAAATCATAAATAAAGCAAGTTTAAATTTTAAGTTTTTGTATTATTATTCTAAAAATGTATGAAGTTTTCTGTTGGTTTGGTTTAAGGTTTGTCTAAAGTAATTCCAATTAAAATATATTTATATCAGAATCGACAACAGAGGACTTAAATGCTGTTGTCTTTGGTGAGGTGAGTCTAAGGAATATATATAGAGCAGTGGTTATTTAGGGCCCACTTCAAAAGAGGCCGCAGGATGAACTCATTTAAAGGTGCTGTATGTCATTTTTTTTGACTGTCCTAAAGCACAACAATAGGTTTGCAGAGATTTAGGAAACATGTCAAGTTCACATACTTGTTTCTCCAAAAACCAACGTACAGCCAGTTATTCCACTTTGAAATGTTCCGTGTCGAAATGTCAGTTTTTGTTTTGGTCTGTGCGATCCCGCCCACTTCCAATTTACCCAGAAGTATTTCGGCACACGGAAAACACAGCGTATTGTAGCCACGGAAGCCAGCAAATTAACTGGGTCAGAGATCGAAGATTCTACCAAAGCCTCAGCATCCATCAGCAAAGCTGTATGACCAGAGGCATATTAAAACGCGGATAAATCAACTCATAAACTTACAGTGTGAGGCTCGTCGCCTTCCATTGTAGAATTAAGCTTGTTCCTGTTTGGAAACCAACGTGAGCGTCGAGTCTGAGCAGGAGGGGGCGGGGGAAACAACTTTAGAATTTGGACTGAAGTACCATTTCAACCACTAGCTGTCAATATTACACACTGCACCTTTAAATTAAATAAAACATAAATATTGTATATATATATATATGCATCCTTTCTAATCAGCCACCGAAGACTATGTCCATAAAAAGTCCAGTTTGCAGTAACTGCAATGGAAAGATTGGTGGCTGTTCTTTATCACCTCTGTCTTGTCTCTTTGTGGAATGCAGATTTCAGCCTCTGTGCAGGTCTGTGATTGGCTGCGTTCTGACCAATGAGAAGCAACTAGCGACTTATCTTAAAGTAAACTTATTTGGAAGCTTGACTTGAACTTCACACCGCTAAATGTTGAAAAAGTAAACGTTTAAGAGATCATGTGTGACAAAGAAACGAGGCGTGAAGGAATTCTGCCAGATGCATGATTGAAGCCTAATGTTTTATAAGGCTCATTTCCTGAGATACAGGCGTCTAGCACCATAGCGGCGGTCAATCCTGCTTTCTATTATGAGCTGTTTATGTTTTGCCTCCTGTCGGTGTGAGGCGGCGGGGTGTGCATGAATTGCGTTCTCGGTGCGCACGTGTGCTGCTGGTTTGCGTTATAGTTAACTGTGTTGACATGTTAAATGTGACTTTTTGTCTTTTTCATCATCGGAGTCAGAACTCACACACTCAAACTCCGCCACTTTCTAGAGGCAGCTGAGTAAGTAAATTAAGGAGCAAAGGTTGAGCAAAGGAAGCTATAAATTGATCCCTGCTGGACGCTCTACTGTAAAGTGGTTATATAAATAGGCCGTAGAGTGCAAGAGTGAGTGAGGGAGTTCGGATGGATGAGCTTTGTTTTGCCCTGAACTCCTAGTTCCAGTAGAGTGTACGAGGTCTTGAGTGTCTAGGATGAGAATGAAAGGAATCATTAAATAGAGTCGTGGAAGAAAGTAAACTAGAGCGGTCGGTGTAGTAATAGACTAACGATTGTTGGATTAATGGACTAACGGTGATGATTTAAAATATATTCAAGACATTTTGAGGTAGACTAATGTTTAAAAGTTTAGGGCCGGTAAGACTTTTTAATGTATTTGAAAGAAGTCTCTTATGATTTATTAATTTGATGTGAAATATTATTACAATTTAAAAGAACTGTTTTCTGTTTTAATATATTTTAAAATGTAATTTATCTCTGTGATGCAAAGCTGAATTTTCAGCATCATTCCTCCAGTCTTCAGTGTCACATGATCTTTCAGAAATCATTCTAATATTATGTTTTGATGCTCAAGAAACATTTCTTAATATTGATGTTGAAAACAGTTGAGCTGCTTCATATTTTTGTGGAAACCGCGATACGTTTGTTTCAGGAATCTTTGATGAATAAAAATTTCAAAAGAACAACATTTATTTAAAATATAAATCGTTTGTAAAATTATAAAAGTATTTACTGTCAATCAATTTAATTAATTCAATTGACCCCAAACTTTTGAATGGGTTGTTTTTTGACATTTTGTGAAGACTGATGTGTTATTATTTCAGTGAGAAACCATTATACTACTTTTATGGGTTATCTTGGTTAACATTATTATTTGCATATTTATGGAGTTAATAAGACAAGTAGAACGCAACCTGTATTTCTATTAAATGATTTTACAAATACGTATGCAGTGATCATGAATGACAGGAAAAGTAATCAAAATTTACTGGTCAAAAAAGGGTGGTTTGATGTCACCTTTCAGCATTTTTTTTATTTATTTTTTATTCAACTAAACATGTAAATGTTTCTTGTGACTGTACAAAGTGCATTACTATTTAATGAGGTAGTTTAGTTTCTGATTGGTTTACTGTATTCTTGCATACGAAATTTCATAACTCAGGTTAAAAAGCCCCTTTCAAAAGTCTGAAACGTTGTTTAACACGGGCTTAAAAAGACATTTACCATTTTTTTAATTTTTTTTAAAGCATTGTATTTTAATATTCACAACACTGTCTTTCTGTCTTGAAGGTGAGTCTGGACTCTCGCGTGAGGGAAGTGATCAACAGGAGGTTACAGGATCCCACCCCTCACATATTTGAGGACGCACAGCTGCAGATCTACACCCTCATGCACAGAGACTCCTACCCACGATTCCTCAACTCCTCCGTCTACAGATCACTGGTGCAGGGGGGGTCGCGCTCCTCATCTGAGTCATAGACCCCCGACCCCCACCTCTTTCTCATTCTCTCCATCCCATTTCTCTCCATCTCGCTCATTGCACAACCACTCGAGGAGAAAGTACTCCTTCTTTCGTGTCATCGCGGTTGGATTATCGTTTTTCTTTTTTTTTTTTGCTCAGTCCATGTTCCTCTCTCATTTTTGAGGGAATCCCACATTTCTTCTGAACCTGCACAGACTGAAACTGGAAGACACAGGGTTGAAAATGCAGTTTTCATTTTTCCAATCCTCTTTCTCCTCCCCTCGTTCCAGCATCAACTACTGATTTTCATAGCAATCTTATTTTTTTTCAAGCAAACATGCTTCACTACTTGTATCTCCTGACGTTTCTAGTTGAAGAGAGCTGAGAGGGCCTCTGCAATAACATACACTGGAGTGGCCTGACCAATCTGCTCCTCTCTCTCTTCACCCTGACCTGTCCACTGTCTCTGTGCTCTGATTGGCTCTTTGAGGCGAGGGGGTCTAGAGGTGATTGGTGGCATCGTAAAAGAGAGGGACAGCACTTTTTCCAGGTGCTAAACAAATAGGTACAAAAATATCCACACACACTGTTTCGAAAGCAAATCAATTTCCAGGCCCAGGCGGAATCTCTGGAACTTTCCAGAGGGAAAATCTGTGGAATTAATTGAAATATGATTTTTTTTAAAGTGTACTAAACTCATACTGTACTAAACATTATCAACTTAAATTGTTTAATTTTTCTGTTTTATTACAGATTTCGTTTGGGCCTGTTTATTTCAAACAACAGATAACAACAACTTAACAACAACATAGGAGAGAGAGGAGGAACACCATTTTTAGAGATATTAAATAAAACAAACATGACAGAGGTGAGAGAATGCCATGGTCTTAATTAGACTGGTCACTCACATTTTAAAAAGAGTTTTTTAATGTTATTTATTTTGTTAAACTGTGACCTGATTTGATTTTCTTGTACAAAAATGAAAGAAAACCTGGAACATATACGCCATACCGAGCAAACTGTTAGTGGCGAGTGCTCAATCGCGCTGTTTCTCTGTGTTCAAGAGAGTGTTTGTATGGTGTGAAAATCACAAGTCTCTTTGGCGCCTCCTGAAGAGCAGTTTCGGGTACTGCAGCTCTGCAAGCTGATTCGCTTCAGTTCTGCGGAGCCGTTTCTCAATGTTCCTGCCTTTTCTTCAGTCGGAAAGGCAAAAGCAGATACTCTTAGTCAACATAAAATATAAAATAACTTTTAGTAGTCAGCGCACATTATTCCACAGAAAATTGTTTGTCTTGGTAAATGCAAAAACTTGTTCTGCCTCTAAAACTACTTTCTAAAATCCCCAATTCCCCAATTATTTAATCCCCAATTCATGTCATTGTAATAAAAGTTAATAAATAATATAATTAGTTAATAAAATAATAGCGAATAACTGAAATTATTTTAATATCTTGCTTTTTGCATTATCAAGTCATCACAGTGTTTTTTCTGTCCGTTTTTCACACAATGTACATTTTAAGGAGAATATCTCTTATGTGTCAGAACAAGAAAAAGTATTTTATAGTATTGTACAGAAACCTTTAAAAAAAGAAGCCATTAGCTGCTGTAAAATCCTCTGGATCCCTCATTGATTTCACCGGTCCAGTACACTTCATTTATTCACGTTTAATGCTCAGTGTTGCATCTGCACTTGTGCTTAAACTCATTTCTTTTACAGATGCCTTCAACAGCCTCTGAACCCACTTGATATTAAAGGATAGATCACCCAAAAATTAAAGTTCTGTCATCATTTACTCACCCTCATGTCGTCCCAAACCCGTAATGCTTTTTATTACCTTTTGAAGCGTCAACGTGTCAGTTGCGTAGCTGTCAATGGAGAGACAGAACGCTCTCAGATTTCATCAACAAGATCTTCATTTGTGTTCCGAAGATGAACGAGACTCTTAAGGGTTTGGGACGACATGAGGCTGAGTAATCAAGGACAGAATTACATTTTTTGGGTGATCTATCTCTTTAAGAAAATAGTAGGAATATCGGAGAGTAACCGGTTTGATTAATGTTAACACTGTGAGCTGTGATACCACTCCAAACGTATGCATCACTAAATATTTCATAATGTGAATATGAAACCAACCAGTACTGTGCGAGTGGGTCCACAATAATAGAGTTTTGTTATAGAGTTGGTCTTTTTATATCAGCACTGATCTGAAAATCTGGTGTTTCGTATTTCCCCTGAACGTTCTCCTTCCTTAAGTAGTTCTTTTTGGTTTGAGCAAATAAGTCTTAATATCAGATCATTCATTTCACATTGAAATGAGGTAAATCATCCACATCCGCCTGGTACTTTCAGGATTTGGTTCTTTGTAAATATATACGTGCAGAAAATAAATGTATATTGAATTAAGGACTCTAGTGGTGAGATTAAGAGTCATGTGTAAATTTGGAGGAACTTCATGTACTGTAGTACCAAAAAAACTAACAAAAAAACAAATGACTGATGCCTTTTATTTCTTCCATCAGTTGTGCATGAAGATGTACATTTTGGAATATGTGTGTAAAATATGTGTGTATATGGTTATATATGAACATATATTTAGTATTGCTCTTATTGTCCGACATGATGTGACCAGTCTAACTTAAGCCAGATAGAGAGAGTGTGTGTGTGTGTGTGTGTGTGTGTGTGTGTGTGTGTGTGTGTGTGTGTGTGTGTGTGTGTGTGTGTGTGTGTGTGTGTGTGTGTGTGGTAAAAGTTAAGTGAACTTAAGACAATAGGAGAGAGATGTCAATGTCATTGCGGCCTTTGACAGCGAACACTCACTTACACAGGGATATTCACAGTTCCACAAAGCTCTTTAAAGACACGCTCAATGAGGGAAGCTTGTTGGTGGACCTCTTCAAATTTCACATCACTTGCACTTTGCGTTCACACTGAAAGCGATTTAGAGGTCACTTTACTGTACTGCATCAGCTGATCAAATGAGCACCACTGTTCACTCCTGGTTGTCACGGTTCATTTTTGCATAATGTTAAACTGTCACTCACGTCAACTCAAATTGCCAAGTCACATTGAAAGTTAATTCAGATTGCATTGCAAATCGCTGTCAGTGCGAACGCTTTGTAACCAATCCGATGCAACAGATTTAAACGTTCCCAAAACCGATAAAGCTGATCTTTTTCATGTCATGGCTAATATTAAAATTCTATAATATTTTGTTTAATAATTTATTTGAGCTATTTGCATCTATTTTTATTTTTATTTTTTTTTAAATCATTTTCAAAATGAATTTATTCAGATCGCTTAGAATCTGCATTACGAAACCAATTACATTTATTCCATTAAAAATATGAACCTGGTTAACATATGGCTAGCTGTGGAACAAGCAATATTAAATTAGTTCAAATCTATCAGATTGAAACAAACTGGATTTATTGATGATAAATGTGTAAACCTGGTTATTGTGCATTTAAATCACATTCACTATTATTACCATTAGATGTCTTACCGGTTTAATTTATGACATCACATTTTACATGCAATTAATGCAAATTCAGGCCTAAATATCGTTTTGTCTGTATACGTAAAAATAGGGGAAACGAGCATCACAGAATAAATATAAATTCTCTAATATCTGGCAATAACCAATATGGTTCCAATATTTCATCAATGAATGCATCTCTGCATGGAGTGTTTGAATCTGTTGTATCGCTCTCTAGCAATTGTCCTCGTGCTCTTTCGACAGCTGCACAGAACAGACAGACTTTCACACACTTGTATTTGATTGGAGACAGAGACCGTGACCTAGAGCTGCTTATGTTTACATCAATTTCTTTAAGGTGCCAAAATGAATCTAGCCTTCTAACAGTCTCAAACTAAGGACATTTGTGCGGAGGAATGAGTCTGCCAATAACCGATGCGTTTGTTTCCATCATCTGCATTACGCCATCATCAAACGGTCACTTTGTTACAATATGTTTTGTTTTTTTTGTTGTCACCTCACACGCTAGCCTCAAGGTCTTGGCATCTCATTGGCCTTCCCTCACTCTTTCTCACGTTCACTCTGTGAGGTTTTCTCTTTGGCGTGTATTCTCACGAGATTTGCAGTGCCATGACATACAGCAGTGAAATCTCTCCCTGACTCATGGACTTCTATGGACACTTATTTATTGACATTATCATTATATTTTGTATTAAAATAAATCAAGTTATGTTTTAAAGAGTATGTTTATGGATTTCTGGACCAATTTTTTGTTTGTTTGTTTCCCAAAGTCTGTGACCATTACTGTGTAACCTCCTCCTCGCCCTTGGGTGCCGTAGCAGGACGTCCTCTTCAGGTTGTGGTTGGGGCTGAATTGAGGTCCTTTTTTATCCCAGGCCAGCTCATTGCCGGAAATGATTTAATCAAGGACCCGTCTGTAATATTCCATAACTTTTGACTTGGTTGCAGATTTTTTTTTTTTTTTTATATGTTTTTTAAAAAGAGGATATGACTATAGTGATAATAATAAATATGTTTGTGTTAATATTCATTTACAGCTTGCCAAGAGATTTAATTTTACTGCAGCCTCCAGAAGGGCTTTTCAAACTGTACTGAACCCTTAACTGCTTAAAGTCAATACAAATCTAAACTGACTATTTCTTTTTTTTCTTTCTTTCAGACTATTGCAGTATTCATTATAAATGGATCAGTGTGCGTCATTATTTATTTATTTTTTAATGCACGTGCCCTCATAATCTTAAATCAAAATAACTCCCCCTTAACTCTTCTCTGATGATGCGTTTACTGGTGTGAGGGCGGGACAACCTGTCACTCACATGACATCACAGCAATAGCAAAACCACAATGATCCAATCAAAATCAAGTCCAAATTATACATATATTCACTAACCTAGTCAAGTATACGATTAGGGAGAAATATGGAAAAGAATAACATTAACAGAATCACTTGTGCTTCATTTTAAATGTGAAAAGACTATATAAAAGTATTATGATCTACTGTATCCCTCTAGCCTAAATAATTATGTCTACTTAACTTGACCCCCTTCTGCACATCTGGTTTTACTTTAAGGAAGTTGACTGGGATGTTTGTGGATTTTTTTTGTATAGCATTAAGAGCTCTAGACTGTCTTCCTCGCGTTTCTATCAGTTATACATGTCACATGTCTCATTGTTGTGTTGACTTTATCCTTTCAACTCAGTCTGGGCTAACCGTGACCGCGTATCGAAATCAGTGTGAAATGCCAAGTTAGTATCCTTAAATGCTCAGGGATTTTATCTAGCTTTATCGTTCTCGTTGCCATCGCTGAGAGCATGTATGGAAATATGTAATATTGCCAAAACAAACACGGATATCAGTCAGGCGGCTCTACACACTCCGCTTCTGCCGTGTAAGTGACCGCTGACTGAAACGGCGAATGTGCTTCTTCCACATATCAGCACTGTTCAAACATCTGTGTCGCATAAAGTTTGAATGTATTTAGTAGGGGGGGAACAAATGGCTAAAAATGCGAGACGGAAATACCAACACAGATACATTTTTCCCTCCCCCTTCAAGTTCCACAAACATTCCTGGAGTTGAACATGAGGCTCAGTTCACGCTGCCATTCAACATGAATCTGACGGTGATACAGAGTGACCCGTCATCTGGACAGAGATGAGTAGCCTAACTCTTCAGGAAACACTCATTAAAATAGATAAAGTTAGGCTACATGATAAAAGGTGCTAACAGAAACAGACCCTTTACAGACCAATACATGAGAAACTCGAGCTGTGTAGCCTACTTGAAGTTGACACGAAATAAATTGGAAATATATTATTGTATTATAAATTATTGTAAATTATATAAATTATTGTAAATGATTCATCCATGAGTTTCTTTTTCTTGTTTAAAAAATGCCCCTATTATGCTATTTAAAAAAGTTCCTCATTTTGTTTTGGAGGTCTCCTAGCCTACAGGTTTACATGAATCAAAAGTAAAAAAAATCAATTTAATTTTCTCATAATATACATCGAAGCATCACCTCATTTCTCTCAGTATGAAAACTGTTCAAAGAGAGAGCTTCCTCTGCTCTGATTGGTCAGATGACCTAGTCTGTTGTGATTGAAAGGAGGATTGTAACATGTAGACTATATTACAATCCTCCTTTCTTCTTCACCTGAGGCTGGGTCCTACAGACTATACATTCATGGTTTACTCCCTTGAAAGGCCTGGAAACTTCCTCCGAACGCTGCGCATTTTAAATAACCCAGCCATTCATTTGAAATCAGCAGATCTAAATGCTTGCTTAGTGACCCTTTAATTCCCCCATGACTGGGGGCTATTTTGTCCCTCGAACGCCCCTCTGTTGAGACATTTGCTTGGGAGATTCCCACCCTTTTCTCCAACCCATCACACATTCAAAGCGTTGTTTTCTTAATGATCTGGCAGGTCCTAAACCCATACATGCTGTTATTTAGGAGCACCTTCCATGATCCCTTCAATTCAAAACCAGATCTGACAGCATTTATTTTTGGTCAACATAATTAAGAAATGTTGTGACAGCTCTTAGCAAATTACTGCTCGGGCAAAGGCCAGATATATTTCACCAGCTGAGTCTTATCCAAGTCACAAAGGGTCAGTTCTATTCTCAGATTTAATTTAAGATACGAGGACACTGCTGAGAAGTTCCCAAAATATAGGACCGGTTTCATGTGCAAGTCCTCGGGATCAAAGACATCAAACACTGGATTAAAACATCATATTCTTGTTAATACATCACGCATATGATGTCAGTGGAACACAGTTGTTGAGTGTTTGCTCTGAGTACTGTCTGACTGCTCCCTCTAGTGGACAACATCTGAAGCACAATAAAGTCAGCTAAACATAGAATACCTTAGAATTCATTTACTCACCTCCATGTTTTTTAAATGTGACCGTTTGATAAATGTTTTCCCCAGTGGAAAACATTCCATAGTGTCTTCTATACAATGATATAGTCAATGCAGATGAGGGCAATTGAGCTTTAAAATGTGACCCATGCAACTCATATACCGGTACCAGTGATACCACAATGTAAGTGGTTTATCAATTCATCAACATCAAACATCATTGGTTCCAATTTCCATTGATGTCAAACCTGTTGTGATGTGTCTTAGCACCATATTTGAAAACCGTTGCCACCCTACCGTTCAAAAGATTGGGGTCAGTAAGGAGTTTTATATATTTAAGATTAGGTCTGTTAAACGATTGATTGCATACATAATAAATGTGTGTACGGTGTAGAATTCTTTTATATATTTAAAATACACACACATGCTTGTATATATTTAAGAAATATTTGCATACATATTGTATATAGATTTATATATCATTTATATTATATATAAATTATACATATTTTATATATAAATAACATATTTTTCTTAAATATATAATTGAACGTGTGTATTTATATATACAAAATAATTATACACAGTACACACACATTTATTATGTAAACACAAACTTTTATTTTGGATGTGATTAATTATTTTTACAGCCCCATTTAAGATACATTATATATATATATATATGCGCTATACATTTACATATGCTACAAAAAAATCCATTTAGAATATTTTTTTCTTTTAACTTTATATTCATGATATGAATATATGATTTCCACAAAACTGTTTTCAACACTGGTATTTTTCATATTATTTTCAGAGTAATGGCTACTGAAAATTTAGGGGGGGGGGTCCATACAGGTGGGTCTGGAGGGACGAAGTAAACAACAACAAAAAACACTCAATCCACAAAATATTTCTAGTCAAATTTACTGAGGCAAAACAGTCAAATTATTCATATAATACATATGAACCTTCAATCATGTACCACATTCTGTTTTTCTCTTTGTCTGGCTGTCAACAAGAAGCAAACTACCGCCTACATTAAGACTCAAATATTAACCGTAATCCTTTAAGACTTCCTAAACTCTGGAAAAGCAACCAACCTTTTAAGATTTGGTTAAATAAATCATCTGCTAAGTGCATAAACTGCATATACATATGAAAAGCACACGTTCAAAACAAACAAACAAACAAACAAATTGAATGAATGGGTACAAATTCGTTCAGCGATCACTTGGCACTCTGAGCAAAAAGGCACAAGCGCTATATCAAAAGGCAAAGCAAGAATGAACAAGCCAGCTGACTTACTGAGTCTAAATTATCGGCAGTGCGTGAAAGGCAATATTACACCAGTAAAAAATAATAAAAAATAATACAGAGCAGGTTTTTGAAATAGCAACACTCATATATTACAAAGCTATGAAAATGAATGTATCAAAAAAAGACATCAGATTTTTTTTTTCTCAAAAGAAAAAAAAAAACAGTTCCTTTCACTATGAATTCAGGTCATCTCTTCATATGAAGAATCCTGCTCACTTTAGTCTCTAGCAAAACTATGAAAAGAGAAAACAGAAGACAATAAATACAGTATTCAAAACATGTTTCCCCCTCGCCCGTGGAAATGAAGAATAATAACTAGTGGAATATATTGAAAAACATTTACCTGCTAAACAAAATAGCAGAACTGCAAGATATGCAAGAACTTTTTCCAGATACGTTGAATATATGTTATGTATACAGCGGGGCTAGTAATCACTTTGTATATTTCTTAGGGTACGATTACACGACAAATATGTACTGAAAAGGGAAAAGTTTTTCCTTTTCTTTTTTTTCTCGTACAGACGACAACGCTGTCAAAACGTGCCTCGTTTACACGGATCTGCTGCCAGGCCAGTGGGTGGCGATGTCACGTTGTAAAGAAACGACTATAGACGTAATGTGCATGATGTCAATGTTTTTACAAATTTGCTAAATTTTGCAAGTCAGCTTGAGATACTTTCCATCTAAACTGGTTATATCTCTTAAGTAGCCTAGTAGTGAATACTTTATGAGCAGTAGGATAATATTCATCTGCAGAGAAGAAGCACAACCAAAACAATGTTCTTCCGCAAAATGCATGCACTTTTGTTTTTAAACCGCTAGAAGGCCAAAAGTTACAGTTGTACCTTTAAAAAAAAAGTCAACAAACACACACACACCTTGACATCCTAACAAAAAGATGATTTACCAGTGTGGTTGTTAAATGTTTTGTGACAACATGCCCCAAGGGGAGTTTGCCATTTCGCTTTTATGAAAAAAGTAACATTATTTTAAAGAAAAAACTAATAATAAAAATGTAAAAAGTAACAAGAAAAGATATAAACTCATTGTTTTGGCCTTATTATTTATTTATAAAAAATATTATTTAGGACATTTGTAATGGAAAAAATTAATGTTATGAGAACACAGTTCAGTTAATATAGTTTAATATCATTATATAGTTTATTTTAATGTAAGCCAGTGAGGTTTTATTGTGTAGCAAAAAATATAAATAAAATATTGACGTATTTAAATAGGTGATTGACACTGACGTCTGCTAGGGAACACCAGCATGTGTGTAATTTTCCTTCTGATCTTATAGTTACTGAAAAATAACTAACTAACCCCACTGTCCTTTCTATATTTTATCTTGTTCCATTGTCATTGTTTTAAATATAAACCTATAATTTCCTTATAGCCAATTTATGCAGTCAGTAATGCTGGTAAACTTTGAATGAAGTACCGCTGTAAAACCTTAAATTACAGTGAATAAATACTGCCACCGTGTGGCGACATTGTAATGTTAAGACAAAACGCACGTGTTCATCAGTCGCGTAATGGATTTGACAGTTTTTAGGTCTTCAGTAACCCAGATTACTCAAGTCAACCGGTGGCTTTTGCCCTGCAAGGCGTGTAGGAGATTCTTACCTTCCACCGGTTTCCACACTCGTTGCACAGCACGAAGGTGGTCATGGGTTCATCCGCACTGCGTGTCTGGACCTGCGGGGAGAGACTGTGCGTTACATTCCTGCTCGTTTCACGCTTCAATGCAGCTTTAGCCCACTTGCAAACTTCCTTTCAGACACGCAAGCGGGTCAAAGCACAGAAATGTGGGGCTTTTTGTGTTTCAGAAACTTGATCCGCCCCCATTTTCTTTTTAAAAGCGTGGCTTAAGTGTACAAATACTTGTGTAAGCTACTCTGTCACGCTCAGATTGAGAGCTGTTGTTTTTTTATAATGATGGCAAGTATAAACGCTTCTGGTTGCTCACAGCATACCTGAGTGTAAGTACAGTTCTTGCCCCTGCATTTTCCACAGATGAACATGTCAGTCTCCGTGCCGCCCACTTTGGAGAGCTGATGCTCTCGAATGGACTCCTTGGTCAGCGCTTTCCTGATCTCTTTCAGCTCTGCGCTTGCCATCTCCTGCCAAACACACAATTCACACAAACACGCTTCACATCCTGCAGAGAAGCCGCAGTTTGCTAGACCTTAAACAGCAGATAGTCTTTTCTTTCCTATTGTGACTTATGTTGGAGTGAAACGGGCCATCGAATCTAGGACAGGCCTTGATTTTATCGATTAGGAATTGATTGTATTGTTGTGGTTTGCTATTGTTGTGATGTCATTTGAGTGACAGGTTTCCCCGCCCTCACACCAGTAAACATGTCATCAGAGAAAAGAAGAAGTGATACTGCAAGAGGGAGGGGAACTTATAATATATTTAAAAAATAAAAAATATGCACTGAATGAATACTGCAATATTCCATAAAACGCTAAGAATTGTCATTTTAATCTCATGGTGACTAACACTTCTCAAGCCAAAACCAGATCCAGACGTACCTCTGCGGTCATACTGGCGATGCGGTCTGGCGAGATGTTGCCACACAAGACGTTCCGGCGTAAGTCTGGGTTTTTCTGGTCCTTGAGGTTGGAAATGCGACTCCTCAGTCTGGTCTTGTACTTTATGTCAGTGGATTTGAACTCCTGGTAGATACGTGTGCCATGAAGTCCAAGTCAAGGAAGCACAAAGTCACTGTTTTACTTTCTCCTCTCAAGGGGAAGCAAGCCATTTTTCATACATTTCAAATATTCACAGTTTAATATGCAGAGACTACTGCAAGTAAACCATTTGTTGGCGGCTTTCAATGGAAAGTGTAAACACTGTGGCGCTATCAAAACATTGTTTAGGGTCATAGGTCAAGGTTTGGCTGATTATCACGACCCCTGCTGGTAGATGTTGAAACTACACAATTTGCAGGCAAAATGCATCTTTGTCTATTCAGTTTTTGTGAATTCAAAATAAAAGTTTGGGGTCAGTAAGTTTTTAAAAAGTGACAGTAAAAACATTTACATTGCATCAAAGACTTCAATTTCAGCTTTATATTTATCAAAAATGTATCATGGTTTCACAAAATATATATTTAAATAAAAAAATAAAAAATCTTTTTTTTTTAAAATTGTACAAATATTTCTGTTTAATGTTTAAACCGTTTTACCAACTAACTGTGGTAATGAGAAGGATATAATCTTCAATCTGTGCTGCCAGGTGTTCACAGTCCGCTCCGATTGTCTTGTGATCACCTGAGAAATATATACAAAGAATAACTTCCTTAAATGTAAAACCATTTTATGCTTAACATGGCTCTATTGACCTATGGCTACGCCACGCCCCCAAACACGATGAGCCAATCACAGTGCGCATAGCTAACCCAATACACTCGGACATTCTCTGCTTCCACGTCCATTGAAATGCATTGCAGTTAGTCAGTTTTCATTCGTTTTATGTTTTTTCTTGTCATTTTAAGTTTAAAATGGTCAAACGGTGTGCATGGGGTACATGCAACTCCGACACTAGGTATCCCGAGAGGCTGGGCGACGGTGTGTATTCTTTCCCAAGCCACATCTCAGCCGTGATAAGTGTCTGCTCTGGATTAAGTTATGCGGTAGACCACAACAGCAACTAAACGTGGATAAATTAAACAAGGATGTCTACATCTGTTCTGAGGAAAGTCAACAACGTATTTGAACGTTATCTTTAACATCTCTAACGTAACGTCCTAGGCTAATGTTAGCCTAACATTAGAAAACGTTAACGTTAGCTTCTAGCTGCGTTGTACATCATGTCACTTAGCTTCATTAACATATCTGTAAATAACCGAGATAACAAATGTTAGCAATGTTGTGCTGAATGATTCATGTGAATACTGTAGCACCAAACTAACGGAGAGTTAACGTTAGGCTACTCTTGGTAAAGATGGTAAAAACGCTTGTCCTGGAAACATATGCAACTTAGACCTGTACATATTTAATTTGATCATGAACCATCAATTACATATTGAAGCACAAACTTTCTTCCAACACAACTGGGGAACTTTGTGGGGGGGGTTGTGTTTTCTTTTGCGGTTTATCACGTTTACACTGACCTGTAAATTTTTGCCTGGAGCTGAAGCTTTTCATCGACCTTCTCAACAATAAAATTATTAATATAACCCTCCAATGCATAGTTAAGGCCTTTTTGGTGACTTCGAGATGATATATAATCTTTCTGTCTCCAAAAATCATCAATTGCCTCCTGTGAAATGTCTCCTACTGTGACAGCTGCCATAGCGAATGTTGACTGTTTGTCCGAGTGAGTGGAGGGGGCGTGGCTTAGCCATAGGTCAATTATGCTATTTTAATTGTTTCTAATTTAGTTTTCTCCTATGGTTTCCTACAGATGGCTCAGTCTGTTGTGATTGGTCTACCGCTTGCAGTGCGTGTCAGAAAAGAAACACCTATTATCAGAATTTCAGCGGCTTCCTCAGCGCTTGATACAAACTGTTAAGGTGGTGCTGGTTTTTCCATATTAATTCCAACGCGAATCCTCATCCTGTTGAAAACAGCGTCTTCTTGGCATGTCGACAACACAAACCAAACTCTTACAGGTCTAATTTACAACTACACTGTTTGAGGGCGGTTCAAAGTAGACGTCGTTTGCGGGCAGCCAATGAAAACCATAGGCTTGCATTATGCTAATTAGCTACATTGTTACGTAGGTGTGTAACAGGAAGTGAGACTGGAATTGCTGCTGACTCGTTTCACCAGTTCAGAATCGATTCTTTATTTTAGGAGACAATAACTTTATTCGTCGTGCACTTTGATATTTTAAACTTTTAAAATCTTTCACATTCACCAACAGCAATATTACACACTGCATAAAAGGTAATATTCAAAAAAACATAATAATCCTGGCTTAATATAGGTTATATCAGTAAAACCAGGACTTAATAGAATACAATTACATATATTATATATAACTTATAAATACATTTATAGTAATTCATCCACATAGTAAGACATAATGAGTCATTTTATGCTATAAACCATTTTGTAACGTCAAAACCAATATTTATGACAACCTTTCAAATAAATTTATGTGAACATGTTTATTTGATTTCACAAAAAAATATTTATATTTCTAAATATTAAAATGAACAGTTACTTGGCTTAATTAGTTCATGGCTTACCGTCAGTCTGTAGGGCCGCCACCAGCAGCTCTCTGCATTTAGTGCGCACACTGTCCGTCGTGACGGGTGCAGGAGGGAATGAGGTGAATTTTGGGGAGAGTGGGGTGGTGGGAGTTTTTGGCGTCTCTTGTTTGTTACTAGTCAACAAGAAGAAACAACATTTCACTGTTTTGTCAAACTCATTTTTTTGTACTTTATTTATTTGCCACAATTACTGTAATAGGTTAAGAAGTTACATTAAAGAATAAATGTTAAATGTTTCCTATTTTTTTTTTATAGTTAATGCATTTTAGTAAATGTAAATTAAAGTGTGATATGTACAGTCAAACCAAAATTTATTCAGACACCTTCAACATTTCTCACATTATCACAGTTTATTCCCTATAGTTTAGAAAATGGTAATAATATATGACAAGAACTCAGAGTTATCAAGTCAGTTGATATTTCACTGGTTTTGGTCATCCTTCTGTTAGACTGTTAGACTCGCACATGAATTTGGTTGAATAGCTGTCAGCTGTTAAATTTAAGTTCACAATTAGATAAAACCAATTTAGGTCAACCAATTACCAAGAAATGCTTCATTTTGTTCAGTCTGTGGTGTAAAAATGTCGCATCAGCAATTAAAGAAAAAACAAGTACCGGTAAGCAAAACATGTTCAGGTCAAAGAGTCTGAATAATTTTTGGTCCCAAATTTTTATACATTTCACTGGTAGTCCACTGTATGAAGAATTTTTGGGTATAATATGTCACAGTTTACTTTATTTAGGTATTCTCACTTACATACATGACCTATAGTGTCCAGCACCCATTAGTAAAAAAATATCAAAAATGATATCTGGTGTCTGAATAATTTTTGGTTTGACTGTATATATCGGCCATCAAAAAAATCCAGATCCAATCAACCACTAGTGACAAATAGCTTGAAGATCACGATCTTAAACAATCTTTTTTTTTTATGAAACATGCACAGATTCATTGTATGGAAGATTGTTTCCGCCACAGAATAAAAACATTTTAAAAGATCATTTGGACTTTTTCTCTCACAATAATATAAACTCGCAATCCTGACTCTCGCAGCTGCAAGTTTATATCTCGCAAATCTTACTTTTTCCTCGCAATTACGAGATTATATTCTGCAATTCCGACTTATTTTCTTGCGATTGCAAGTTTATATCCCGCAATTCTGACGTCTTTTCTTGCAATTACTAGTTTATATCCCACAATTATGACTTTTTTCCTCGAAATTACGAGCTTATATCCCATTTAAACGCCATTATATCCCATTTATATTAAATTTAAACTTTAAATCCTGCAATTCAGAATTTTTCCTGCAATGTTGACTTCTTTTCGTCACAATTACGAGTTTATATCCCGCAATTCTGACTTTTTTCCCTTGCAATTGACCGTTCGCAAAGACCCGCCCCCCTTAGTTACAAGCTACGCCGCTCTCACTCCACACCATATTCTCACGCAGTGAAAAACACATTGCGGAGCAGAGAGGACACTGACAACACACCGACAGACCAGGTTACATTTCGGTTACTTTTGATAAGTCTCACCTTTCAAATTTGGTCATTTTTTAAAAGAAATTTAAACAATAAATACCGTTTTGTGGCTCTTTCATGTGTTTGACAGATCACTGTAGAGCATCATTTAAAGCTGCTCGTGAACCGATCATCTCTTCCTTCTAGTTCATTTAGCATCAAATAAACATGAATGAACATAAGGAATGTTGTTTTAACCGCGGAAAGGCGTCAGTACACTCAAATAACAGTTCAAATCCTCCCATGTTAATCTACTAACACTCCTGACTGCTTTGTCGGACAAAATGGCGGATGGCGAAGTATGATTGGTCAGATCACCTGTCAATCAAGCTCCCTGCGAAGGGTCAATTACAAGTTTATATCCCACAATTCGGACTTTTCCTCACAATTACAAGTGTATATCCCGCAGTTCTGACTTTTCTCCTTGCAATTACGAGTTTATACCCTGCAATTCTGACTTTTTTCCCTCACAATTACGAGTGTATATCCAACAATTCTGAATTTGTCTCACAATTGTGAGATATAACCTCGCAATTGCGAGTTATGAAGTCCAATTCTGAGGGAAAAAGTCAGCTCATATAAATGACACTTACTTACAGTTGCAAGTTTATATCTCACATTTCTGATTTTATAAATCACCCAATTGTGAGGGGGAGAAGTCAAAATTGTGGGATAAAAAGTGGCAATTACCTTTTTTATTTTTTCATTCAGAGGTGAAAACAAGCTTCCATAGAATTGTTCACAATAAGATCTATAATATGCATTTACAAAATAGATCCCACACACCTGGAGTCACTGGATCCAGGACAGTCTTTAGAAGACGAGGACTGGAGAGGAGATCCACCTTTTTTCTTCTCCTCTGATTTAGCCTCAGAACCATCTACACGAAAGAAGATTCACAATCCAGCTTTAACTTTAGACAAACTCATTGCATTTACTATCACCAAGTTAACTTGTGCAACATCCTTAAGATAATACGAGCAAGAAAGCAAACAGACAGCAGCCTTGTGCCACCACTTTTTAAAATGGAAATCTTCAGTCTCCTTCTCAATCATGTTCATTCACTCTGAAAGAAGGGAAACGCTTGTCTAAAGGGTATTTTTAAGCTGTCTGGGTGTGAATGGAGATGCAGTACCCAGCAGTTTCTTCCAGGTCTTGATGAGTGATTTGGCCAGTGTCTGCACCTCCTCTTCCGAGCTCTGCTTCCGCACTGCATTCACTGACATCCCGATCCGTGTCGACTGCACCGTGGGCCACATTGAAACAATGGGAAGATCGTATTTGTTATAATAAATTTAACAGTGGACTATCACAAAGTCCAATTTGTGATATATTGAAACTTGATACATTTTGTTATAAATGACCATCCAGTAGCCAATTACTAAGCTTTGACTAACTGGTCACTCTTCTGCTATAAAATGCTCAAAAGAGAGGGGATCGTAAGTAAATAAAAGAATGAGCAAATGTCTGTTTTTGACCAACATTGAGTATTAGGCATGATATCCTTTACAATTCTAATCACATTACATCAGGCATTGATCTGAAAAGGCCCGGTCACTCAAAGAGCGATAATTATTAACATTATATTTATAATTCAAAAAAAATACATAATTCTAAATATAAATTAATAGCAGAGTAATAACAGAGGAATTATATTGTTGGAATCACTTTCAAAACTATTTTTTTTCCAGCTGATGAACAATAAAAACTCTGACAGCCAATCCGAGTCCATCCTGCTTTTAAGAGCTTGAGCATTTAAAGCGCCAGGCGGCGTAAACTGCAGCGCGTGCAATACAGAAAGCTAATATAGTTATCATTATAGTTCACTTTACAGTTATCATTCTTGGTGTGAAGGGGCCTTAAGAAAGCAGTGTATTCATTTTTCTTCTGCATGTAGCTCCTCTATTGTGTTTGAAATTCTCCTCAGGTCTGTTTTTCTGTACATTAACTCCACTCATACATACTGACTGAATCCATATACTACATAACACTACAGTAAATTAACTCGTATAACATGCATATAAAGTAGAACAAAATATTGAATACCACATTTGAAAAACACATTGGTATGTTCTATCTAAAACACAGTGGCTCTGTTCCGAATGAAATACTAGCATACTGCAGTATGTACTGTGTATACGGTCTAATATTTTCTTAACATTTTTATTTGTATTTATATATATATATATATATATATAGCATTTTTAAAAATCCTGAATTTTTTACCAATTAAATCAAATGAGGAAAAAAATGAAGGGATTGATTGATCACAATATAAATGCAAGGTCGAGCACATTGCATTGTGGTACCATGCAATATACTGTATACTGAATTTTTTTGGCAAATCTAATTTATCCAGATATTCTATGCATGCATATATCAATGTTGCATACTACATAGATTGCATACTACACACTACTGAAATAGTACAAGCAGTAAAATAGCCAAAAAGAACAAAAGCATGGGATTCCCTGACTGGAAGAGAAAGAGATGATTATGTGATCCAACACAGCACATGCTCTGCCCACAAATGCGGTCTCCAGTCCAGCTGAGATACCTGTAGGGTCTCCAAAGACATCTTCATGTTCTTCAGCTCCCGAAGCAGGTCAATAGCACCATCCTGAAGATAAAAACACATCGAGGAGAAAAGACAGTTACACAACAACTTCTCAAATGCATTAGTAAACACTGGCTTTTTCAACTACAGGCTGGGTCATAGAAAAACACAGCTAGTCTGCACATAAATACTGTGTTTTGGGGACATAACTGGGACTGACTGGTGTGAAGTGTTGGATAACTGAGTCTTTTGTTTGCGCTGGAGAAATTTGGAGAACAACCAGCTGCCAGCTCATCACAGTATACACAAACGCTTCAAACATGAGAGTATAAACGCCAAATGTGTGATTGTGCATGAAGATTGACCAATACGAGCCCGGTGGTTGACTGGATGAGGATGAAACAGGTGATAATCACACTAGATCTCGTGCTTGTTTATGAAGACAAACTGAAACGAGCGCGTGGATGAAATCAATAGTTCTTCCCTATCCGTTTTTTCCGATGCTAGGAATAAAGAAATATGTCACACTTACAGTGTTTTTCTTGTGCACCATTTTGTCCAGCTTCTTGGCGATGCGCTCCACTTCTTGGTCCTTCGCCATGTTTACAGGTTTAGGGCTGTTTGATGGCGCCCGATGGACGTGCCTCCATTTATGTGTGAAAATGCGCCCGTCTCTCTGTATGTGTGTGTGTCTCTTTTAGTGGCAGTATGAGAGGAATCCACTGCCGAGTCCGCTCTCGACTGTTGTTTAGCGATGACCGATTCGCGAGCGAATTGTTCTTTTGAATCGAATCTTTTCAAACGAACATGTTCATAAAATTGGTGTGAACGACTCGTTTACGAATCAGACTGAATGTGGTTCTCGAGTCAACTACATACCGACTCACAGGAAACCAAGAACCGCGTCTTTTTCAAGCATGTTTAATTCGTAAATGAGCCAAGACGAGAGGAGGGAAATGATAGCAAGAACATTTGAAGGACAAATGAGGCGAAAGGTACGTCATTTTATTGTTAAAATAGTATTTAATTTAAATGTTTAGGAGTTAACTAAATGGCAGGTTTATTTACATACGTATAATTAATTGATGTGTTCTAGTTAGGTTTGTTGCAGTCATTATACATTCATTACAACACATTTGATAGAAATTTGATAGACTGTTATACAGAGCATTATGTGAATACGGTTTTATCATTTTCAAAATTCTATGATTCAAAAATCACTGAATCTTTTTTGGAACTGGTTGTTTCAATTCGCTGTTCGAAAGAACCGATTCACGGAAACGAGATGGACGGCCATCTCTTCTGTTGTGAAGCAGGGCGTTATGGGAAGTGAAGTCTATATGACCCAGCTCACCAACAAAGCAGTGAATCAAACAACTTGTTAAATAAATAAATAAATAAATACAAACATACATACATACAAACATACATACATACATACATGCATACATTTCTGAACAAACATTTTTAATAATTCTGATATTTTGTTTTGACATGTTTTATAAAAAAAAATATGAATGTTTAATTTTGTTAATAGAGTCAATACTCAAAAGTTTTGTTTTAAGTGTTTTTTGTTTTTGTTTTTTTACAAGTTTAATTTAAGTTATATTTAAGATAAATCGGGAATGTAACCTTATCATGACAATAGTTGGTTTAACATTTAATTTTACAGTTCACGTATTGACACTGACAGTTACAGTAAAATAGCATATTAAGCCTAGTCTCGACATCATGATAAGGAATGATCATAATGAAAAAATGTGTTCACTCATACTACAAAATAAGAACATATTTTGGCCTACTGTGTGTTGCTTGAACAGGTTTTAGTTTAGACTGGATCAGTAGAGGGCGTCATTGTAACAAAAGTGCTCAAGTATTTTGACATCTAAACCACAATTCAAAATGCATTAATTTCATAACAGCAAAATGTTAAACCAAGTGACATTTACTTTAACCATACATTGTCTTAACGTAAATTTTGAGTTGTGTTTGGTAAAGAACATGACTTGTATTAACCATTCAACCTTTTAGAATGTTACATATATATATATATAATCTGGCTCAAACATATTGTTTTCTACAATGGAGCTCGATGTTTAAAAGTTGTTGGGTTTTTTTTGTATTTTGTATTTTGTTGTCTAATGAAAGGACATTATTGATCAAAAGAGTATCGTATATGTTTCAGAAAAATTATCTGAGATACACTGAATATTTAACAGCATGTTTGATTCACAGTAAAGTGTCAAAGTTCCATTCATGTTTGGAAGGTACATTTAAGGAGAGGAGTAAGTTTGTGATTAGACACATAATGTAGTTGTGTCAAAAATGATTTATTAATTAAATAAAGATAATATCAGAGGTGGGAGCAAGGTTGGAGGATCAAGGTAAGAGGTTCAATTCACAAGTAAATCTCAAGTCACAGTGCTAAGTCAAGTCAGTGATTCACCTCAAGCAAGTCAAGTCAAATTCTTCTATAAGAATCAAGTCAAGTTACAATACCAAGTTTATATTGGCCTCAGAAATGATTAAATTCCTTTATTAAATGTTTATACCATAATAATAATTTATTAGAATACATGTATTGTTATATTATATTCTTATTACTATAATAAAGATTGTAAGAAACATTTTGAAAACAGTTGAGGGTAAATTCACAAGTGTGATGCATTAATTGTATTTGTTTTATAGTAAATGTCATAGGTTTAACTTTATTTATGAATTGATGAAATATCACCTATACAGGGATTTCATAACCGTGGTTTGTTTGTTTGTTTAAAAATCTTACAAATGAATGAGATGCCCCACACACCAGCATGGGGCAAAAGGCACAACGTATTTACACAAATTTAGTTAAAATAATATGTTTTAATAATGACTAAGTTAATACTTGTTCAAAACAATCACTTTAGCAGTTTGTATTTTTGGTTTAATTTGATTTTTTTTTTTTTTTTAAGAATTTGTGTTCAATAAATACTGTCACCATAAATACTGTCATTAAATATGTTCATTTTAAAAATACAGAAACAAAAAGTAAAAATTCTGTGAACATAGAATGAGATCCCACAATAATTTATATATACAGTAATAGGCTAGCTTTAAAGTAGTAACAAATAAATCATTTTATTATATGATATAATATTTTTTAAATAATATGGTTTCGTTATAAATATGGTGATTATCTATAGGTGGAAGCTATATATAGATTACATATTATATATATCTTCTATATATATAACCAACTAATATTTACCATCTGAATCTAACCGTGTCATAATCAAATGGAAAAATCAGCCATTGTTTATTATCATGTTAATTATAATAAATTGTTAATAATTTAGCCCCAACAGCAGGGGCGCTTTATACCCCAAATACAGTACTTTTATATATTCTTCTGTTATTGAAAACTGTTTACCTTGAACAAAATAACGTGTTGCTTGATTGCCGCGGAGACGCCAAACTCTTGCTGTGGTTTGCTTAGAACTATTTTAGAAAAATTATCTCCTCGCCCTCATGTTGTTCCAAATTAAGTTTTTTGATGGAATCTGAGAGATTTCTGTCCCTCCATTGACAGCTTTGTAACTACCACTTTGATGCTTCAAAAAGTTAATAAAGAGATAGTAAAACTAATCCATATGAATCGAGCGGTTTAGTCCAAATTTTCTAAAGACTCTCGATCTCTTTATATGTTGAACAGATTGTGTTCACATTTAAAACACTGATCAGCCAACATAACAAAACATAAGCTCAGCCGCTTGACGCGCAAGAACAAACCTCATTGGTTCTTACAGAAGCTCAAACGTGGTCCGTAACACAAGAATGAACCTCACTGGTTCTTGCTGAAGCTCAAACTTGCTGCGTAACACGAGAATGAACCTCATTGGTTCTTGCAGAAGACCAACCATGCTGCGTTACACGATAATTAACCTAATTGGCTCTCGCAGAAGACCAAACGTGCTGCGTAACACGAGAATTTACCTCATTGGTTCCTTTAGAAGCTCAAAACGTGCTGCGTAACACAAGAATAAACCTCATTGGTTCTTGCTGAAGCTCAAACGTGCTGCGTAACACAAGAATAAACCTCATTGGTTCTTGCTGAAGCTCAAACGTGCTGCGTAACACGAGAATGAATCTCATTGGTTCTTGCTGAAGCTCAAACGTGCTGCGTAACACGAGAATGAACCTCATTGGTTCTTGCAGAAAACCAAACGTGTTGCGTAATACGAGAATAAACCTCATTGGTTCTGCTGAAGCTCAAACGTGCTGCGTAACACGAGAAGGAACCTCATTGGTTCTGCAGAAGCTCAAACGTGCTGCGTAACACGAGAATGAACCTCATTGGTTCTGGTGAAGCTCAAACGTCTTGCGTAACACGAGAATGAACCTCATTGGTTCTTGCAGAAGACCAAACGTGCTGCGTAACACGAGAATGAACCTCATTGGTTCTGGTGAAGCTCAAACGTGCTGCATAACACGAGAATGAACCTCATTGGTTGTTGCAGAAGACCAAACGTGCTGCGTAACACGAGAATGAACCTCATTGGTTGTTGCAGAAGTCCAAACGTGCTGCGTAACACGAGAATTAACCTCATTGGTTCTTGCAGAAGACCAAACGTGCTGCGTAACACGAGAATTAAACCTCATTGGTTGTTGCAGAAGACCAAACCTTCTGCGTAACACTAGAATGAACCTCATTGGTTCTTGCAGAAGACCAAAGGTGCTGCGTAACACGAGAATTAAACCTCATTGGTTGTTGCAGAAGACCAAACGTTCTGCGTAACACTAGAATGAACCTCTTTGGTTGTTGCAGAAGACCAAACGTGCTGCGTAACACGAGAATGAACCTCATTGGTTCTTGCAGAAGACCAAACGTGCTGCGTAACACGAGAATGAACCTCATTGGTTGTTGCAGAAGACCAAACGTGCTGCGTAACACGAGAATGAACCTCATTGGTTCTTGCAGAAGACCAAACGTGCTGCGTAACACGAGAATGAACCTCATTGGTTCTTGCAGAAGACCAAACGTGCTGCGTAACACGAGAATGAACCTCATTGGTTCTTGCAGAAGACCAAACGTGCTGCGTAACACGAGAATGAACCTCATTGGTTGTTGCAGAAGACCAAACGTGCTGCGTTACACGAGAATGAACCTCATTGGTTCTTGCAGAAGCTCAAAAGTGCAGCGTAACACGAGAATGAACCTCATTGGTTCTTGCAGAAGACCAAACGTGCTGCGTAACATGAAAATGAACCTCATTGGTTCTTGCAGAAGACCAAACGTGCTGCGTAACATGAAAATGAACCTCATTGGTTGTTGCGGAAGCTCAAACGTGCTGCGTAACACGAGAATGAACCTCATTGGTCCTTGCTGAAGCTCAAACGTGTTGCGTAATACGAGAATAAACCTCATTGGTTCTGCAGAAGCTCAAACGTGCTGCGTAACACGAGAATGAACCTCATTGGTTCTTGCAGAAGCTCAAACGTGCTGCGTAACACGAGAATGAACCTCATTGGTTCTGGTGAAGCTCAAACGTCTTGCGTAACACGAGAATGAACCTCATTGGTTCTTGCAGAAGACCAAACGTGCTGCGTAACACGAGAATGAACCTCATTGGTTCTGGTGAAGCTCAAACGTGCTGCATAACACGAGAATGAACCTCATTGGTTGTTGCAGAAGACCAAACGTGCTGCGTAACACGAGAATGAACCTCATTGGTTGTTGCAGAAGTCCAAACGTGCTGCGTAACACGAGAATTAACCTCATTGGTTCTTGCAGAAGACCAAACGTGCTGCGTAACACGAGAATTAAACCTCATTGGTTGTTGCAGAAGACCAAACGTTCTGCGTAACACTAGAATGAACCTCAGTGGTTCTTGCAGAAGACCAAAGGTGCTGCGTAACACGAGAATTAAACCTCATTGGTTGTTGCAGAAGACCAAACGTGCTGCGTAACACTAGAATGAACCTCATTGGTTCTTGCAGAAGACCAAAGGTGCTGCGTAACACGAGAATGAACCTCATTGGTTGTTGCAGAAGACCAAACGTGCTGCGTAACACGAGAATGAACCTCATTGGTTGTTGCAGAAGTCCAAACGTGCTGCGTAACACGAGAATTAACCTCATTGGTTCTTGCAGAAGACCAAACGTGCTGCGTAACACAAGAATTAAACCTCATTGGTTCCTTTAGAAGCTCAAACGTGCTGCGTAACACGAGAATTAAACCTCATTGGTTGTTGCAGAAGACCAAACGTTCTGCGTAACACTAGAATGAACCTCATTGGTTCTTGCAGAAGACCAAAGGTGCTGCGTAACACGAGAATTAAACCTCATTGGTTGTTGCAGAAGACCAAACGTGCTGCGTAACACAATAATGAACCTCATTGGTTCTTGCTGAAGCTCAAACGTGCTGCATAACACGAGAATGAACCTCATTGGTTGTTGCAGAAGACCAAACGTGCTGCGTAACACGAGAATGAACCTCATTGGTTGTTGCAGAAGTCCAAACGTGCTGCGTAACACGAGAATTAACCTCATTGGTTCTTGCAGAAGACCAAACGTGCTGCGTAACACGAGAATTAAACCTCATTGGTTGTTGCAGAAGACCAAACGTTCTGCGTAACACTAGAATGAACCTCATTGGTTCTTGCAGAAGACCAAAGGTGCTGCGTAACACGAGAATTAAACCTCATTGGTTGTTGCAGAAGACCAAACGTTCTGCGTAACACTAGAATGAACCTCTTTGGTTGTTGCAGAAGACCAAACGTGCTGCGTAACACGAGAATGAACCTCATTGGTTCTTGCAGAAGACCAAACGTGCTGCGTAACACGAGAATGAACCTCATTGGTTCTTGCAGAAGACCAAACGTGCTGCGTAACACGAGAATGAACCTCATTGGTTGTTGCAGAAGACCAAACGTGCTGCGTTACACGAGAATGAACCTCATTGGTTCTTGCAGAAGACCAAAGGTGCTGCGTAACACGAGAATTAACCTCATTGGTTCTTGCAGAAGACCAAACGTGCTGCGTAACACGAGAATGAACCTCATTGGTTGTTGCAGAAGACCAAAGGTGCTGCGTAACACGAGAATTAACCTCATTGGTTCTTGCAGAAGACCAAACGTGCTGCGTAACGCGAGAATGAACCTCATTGGTTGTTGCAGAAGACCAAAGGTGCTGCGTAACACGAGAATGAACCTCATTGGTTCTTGCAGAAGACCAAAGGTGCTGCGTAACACGAGAATTAACCTCATTGGTTCTTGCAGAAGACCAAACGTGCTGCGTAACGCGAGAATGAACCTCATTGGTTCTTGCAGAAGACCAAAGGTGCTGCGTAACACGAGAATTAACCTCATTGGTTCTTGCAGAAGACCAAACGTGCTGCGTAACGCGAGAATGAACCCCATTGGTTCTTGCGGAAGACCAAACGTGCTGCGTAACACTAGAATGAACCTCATTGGTTCTTGCAGAAGACCAAACGTGCTGCGTAACACGAGAATGAACCTCATTGGTTCTTGCAGAAGACCAAACGTGCTGCGTAACAGGAGAATTAACCTCATTGGTTCTTGCAGAAGACCAAACGTGCTGCGTAACAGGAGAATTAACCTCATTGGTTCTTGCAGAAGTCCAAACGTGCTGCTTAACACAAGAATTAACCTCATTGGTTCTTGCAGAAGACCAAACGTGCTGCGTAACACGAGAATGAACCTCATTGGTTCTTGCCGAAGCTCAAACGTGCTGCGTAACACGAGAATGAACCTCATTGGTTCTTGTAGAAGCTCAAACGTGCTGCGTAACACGAGAATGAACCTCATTGGTTCTTGTAGAAGCTCAAACGTGCTGCGTAACACGAGAATGAACCTCATTGGTTCTTGTAGAAGCTCAAACGTGCTGCGTAACACGAGAATGAACCTCATTGGTTCTTGCAGAAGTCCAAACGTGCTGCGTAACACGAGAATGAACCTCATTGGTTTTCGCACGTCAAGCGAACATGCTTGAGCTTCCATTTACCACAACTGATGTGTCTCTTCAGAAATTTTGGACTAAACCGCTCAATTCATATAGATTAGTTTTCGACCTCTTTATCAACTTTTTGAAGCATCAACGTGGTAGTTACGTAGCTATCAATGGAGGGACAGAAAGCTCTCAGATTTCATCGAAAAGATCTTCATTTAAGTTCCGAAGATGAACGAAAGTCTTACGGGTTTGAAACGACATGAGGGTGAGTAAATGATGAAAGAATTTTCATTTTTGGATGATCTATCCCTTTAAAAGTGCCACACGAGTTTAGTCATGTGACTCAAGCCCTGGAAAATATTACATTCACATGTTGTTCTGACTGTTGAGCAGCATCTGTTGGTTTTTAAATCAGATCGATACAGATTTTAACATGTCACGTGACACAGAAGGCAATATGTTGTGATACGCTGAATCAGAGCTCTGAGTGTTAATGCGCCACAGTTATGTGCACATACTGGGGTTAAAACCTCATATGAGTGAAGGTGACAGCATGGCATGTTCTCCAGCTGAGGAAACCCCACCTCAGCAATGAGGGAATGTGTTCAGAGGAGGGGGGGAAGTCCCCGAAACAGCCAGCTCAGGCCTCAGTCACTCGGGCAGGAAACCCGGTCTTCATCACCCTGCTGAGGTCATCTCTGATTATAACTGGACCGGGATAAGGCAGCTCGATCGGCTCGCTAGAACATGCCCTGTTCCTGCCATACATTCCCTTTTTAGAGGGTTACAGGCGGTGCCATTCTTACTTTGGACTTTTGTGTGGTTTAGAAGCGTGCTGATTGATTGAGGTGTGTGTTTATTTCACTCGGCTTATCAGTGTGAGGCTGTCGCTGACCATTAATCTGTCATTACGAGACATGGGGTCAAACTAATCTTAAATGGAGAAATTACAGATTGTCATGTTTAAAAAAAAAAATCTTCATAACATTTCACAACAGTTTTGACTTAAGGACATCAATGAACAACACATTTTTAACCCTATAGAATGCGTGAACTTAAGAAAACATATGCATAAAGGGGGTCAAAATGAGTATTGGGAAAAAGATAAATAAATAAATAGGTGTCATATTAATTAATTAAAACAATGTATGATACTCAAATGTTTTAATAAAAAATGGAATAAAAATAATTGTACCTTTTTAAAAATAAATCGGAAGAATATTTTTTAACAATTGACTGAATTTTTGTCTTGATTATGATAATATCAGAATATCGGTTATGGTGATGACATTTAGATTTTTCAGGTATCAAATATCAAATAACATTGATATGGTTTTGTTGTTCTAAGCATATGCATACAGTATAAGGATAAAAAATATATCATAAGGACATACTTGTGCCTATACTTTATAATATACAATGTTGTAATCTTCCAAATAAGATTAAATGGTTATATAATAATAAAGCATATGTACGATTAATAGCCAATGTGTTCCATTGAACTGCTATGTATATAATGTGCAGTATTTAAAAGCTCCTCCTAAGAATCCCTGTTCCCAAGTTTCAATGTACATTTGTTTAGCTCTGCTTGTGTGTGTGTGTGTGTGTGTGTGTGTGTGTGTGTGTGTGTGTGTGTGTGTGTGTGTGTGTGTGTGTGTGTGTGTGTGTGTGTGTGTGTGTGTGTGTGTGTGTGTGTGTGTGTGTGTGTGTGTGTGTGTGTGTGTGTGTGTGTGTGTATGAGTGGGAGAAAGAGAGCGCGAGAGAGTGACATCTCATGCAGGCGATATCATGTGTGCTGAGTTTAAACAGATCACTCTGTCAATAAGCACTTTCAAATTGAAATCAGATGCTGACCACTTCTAGCCCCAAACGTACATCCTCTTTACAATCACAGAGGAAGTGTAACATAGAGGGACTGCGACCCGTCCAGTGCAGTCAAAAAGCCCATCTATAATTGCAAACAGTTTTAGGAAAGAAACCCAGGGCTTGGAATATCATCATATGTGCTGTGCCGTTACTGTAAGCGCATTGGTATGTGTTTATTACGGGCGAATGATGCATGACCGTCCTGGCACCGGCGGACGTAGACAAATATCTCGGGCACAAACAAAAGCAAATGGTGAATGTTAGATGCATCATATCTGTTTGACCTAAATGAAAGCTAATTGTGCTTATTTAGCTCACTGCCGTGTTTCTCCTTCTCCGCGTGGCCTTTTTTTGTGCTGTTGTTGCTGAACCGTGTTCTCATATTACCTTTGTAACAAATGTATCTTTCACTGGCCGTCCTCAATATGATAACAAACTCCAGTCGATGCCATATTTAATGTCTAGAGTCATTTGTCATGGTGTTTTTCACTCTCAGGCAGCGAGATACCGTAAAACATGTGAGCCTGGTCGAAGCGAATGATGAGTTACATAAAAACTCCGGGAGAAGGGGACTGAACATCATCCAAGATCTTATTAGAGACAAAGAAGCATTCTCCTCTTCTCTGTCAAGGGTCCTCTCCGTCTGAAAGGAAAGTGCATGTTCTTGATTTTTAACACATGTATCAGAACACATAAAACAGTGTCTGTAGGACTGCAGGAACGGCCCCAGGCTTGCTCTTGATGTGCTGGGAAAGAGAGTTTAGGCCAGCGGTGATCTGCAGAGCCCACATATTACAGTTCTGCTCTGATCATTTTCATCCTGAAATACACAGCTACAAAAAGTGATTCTGCAGGACGAGAGCCTCAAACAAACATTGATGGTATTTGCTTTCTCGACAGCCAAAATAATTTGATTATGCAATTATGCATTAAATTAATTAAAAATATATAGTTTTTGTACGTTGTATGTTGTTCTTTGGAACTTTCTATACTTCAGAGATCCCTGAAAAATTGTTATCGTTTCCACAAAAAATATTAAGCAGCACAGCTGTTTTCACCATTAATAATAATGAAAAATGCTTCTTGAGCATCAAATCAGTGAATGTATGATTTCTGAAGGATCATGTGACACTGAAGACTGGAATAATGATGCTGAAAATTCTGCTTTGACATCACAGGATTAATTTAAATTTCATAATATATTCAAATTAAATTAGAAATTGTAATAATATTTCACAATGTTTCTGTTTTTACTGTATTTTGATTAAATAAGTGATAAATAAATATATACCGGCCTCAAACCTTTTAATGGTGTGCATAATGTCAAGCTTCAATGTACAAAATTACAGTAGTTCGCAATATTACAACCTAAACAACAATCCTTCTCTTTACCTCAAACCTCATTGGGTGTTGCACGTCATGTGAATAAATGCACACATTTCATATTGAGGCATTCATTTCAACCCTGGTGAGGCGTATCGATTAATTTTATTATACCTTTATCAGTGTTATTGTAGTATTATTCATATACTATTATATATTTATATTTTTTTATTTGCTTTTATTTTTGTTCATTTCAGTTTTCATTTTTAAGTGTTAGTAACTGCATAATGTGCTTTTGCAATTTTTGTTTTATTATATTTATATTATGTATAGCTTTATTTAATTTTTTTATTTCAGTATTAGTTTTCATCATTTTAATACTTCTGCTTACACTTTCCATTTCAGTTAGCTGCCAAGGCAACATTTGTCATTTTCAATAAAAAAATAAATAAAAAAATCAGCTTTATTTACAGAAAATGATTTTTTTTTTTTTTTTTTTTTTTTTTTTTTACTACTTTTTATGTTTTTTTATGGACCTTGAACGTTTTTGGGTCCAATTGACTTCCATAATATGGACAAAGACAAAAACCACTGAAACATTATTCAAAATATATTTTGTCTTTCAAAGAAGAAGGAAAGTTGTATAGCTTTGGAACAAAAGGGAGATATGATGAAAGAATTTCACTTTTGGGTAAACGAAACATTTAAATGGTTGGAGATGCATTTATCGAGTGGTCCATTCTTATTAGCCCAAGTAAAAAGTGCCCACCCCGAGTGAAGTTTAATACGAAGAGTTAGGGGTTTGTTCAGATCACTACCCGTAAGTGTGAGCAATAGTAACCGTGAAGCTTCCCTTAGTAAGCACCGATTGGGATGCCTAATGACATCACCGTTTTCCTTTTGGACTCGCGACAGTCATTTCGCCTTCAACAGGAAGTACAATAATGCAGCCACACAATAAGTCATTAAACATCACCCCCACATGCACACACACACATCAGCAATCACAATTGCCCCGGCACACTAACCTTCTGTTTTCCTGCTGCCATCCAACCTGACATGTGTAGCCTATATATAAAGAATCTCCACACATTTTACATCATTCTTGACTTTTCATAAACTCTCTCCCAAAACATCAAACCTAAATCGCAGTAAAAGTAACACAACAAGTACATTGTAACAATTATTTTAGCAATCCAGTGACAAAACCACCCTCATCCTCTCAGTTTAATCTTTCCCCTCCTCTCTACGGCCCCCATTCTTCTTGTTTTGCCCCGTTGGGTCTTGCCCCGGGTCTTTAATGGGTCTTGCCCCGAGACCCATTAAAGGACTTTCTCTCTCAAGCAGAAACGCTCGACAGCAACTTCTCGCGTCAGTCTCAAGACGCCATCCTCAGCTCACCCACCCATTCCAGCAGCGAAATGAAGACGTCCCGCCACCCCTCATCTGATCCCCCCTCCCCTCCCCTCCGCCCAGCCTTGACCCGCTGCGTCAGGGGAACGTCAGCTTCCCCTTGGCCTGTCTCAGCAGGGTTTCTGTGCTGCTGTGCTGCAGGGCGCTGTGTGGGAAGCCCTCAGCCCTCTCACTCTCACACGCACCTCACGGCTCTTCCTATTCAACACTTCCTCCTGCTGCCGGCCTGCCATCGCGCCGCTCACACATGGCTTTTTTGTTTTGTTCTGTTTTCTTTTTTCATCTCTCCCTCTCTCCTTCTCTCTCCTCTGGGATCGGCAGAAGAATAGGGGGACAGTAAACCTGAGGTGTGCGCATTTCCTCTGCTGAGGCGCTGGTGAAATTAGGACTCCAGTTCTGTCAGCATCTCTGTCACTCTTGCTGTTCCCCTTCCTTCATCATCTTCCTCCTTTAAAGGGATAGTTCACTCAAAAGTGCGTTAAAAGGTCTTTCCGAACTTTCTTGCGTCTGTGGACCAAAAAAGAATACATTTTGAAAAATGTGCTGATCTCTCTTTTACATGCAATTGTAATAATCGTGACCTGAAGGTTTCAAGCTTCAAAGAGGACTTGCATTGAATGTTAAAATTTAATTAACAGTAATTATATCAATCATATTTGCATACTTTATTGTTGATTCTTGTTTGCAACCAGTTATGGGGGGTAACGCATTATAGTAATGTGAGTTATATGTAATCAGATTACTTTGTTTAAGTAACTAGTAAAGTAACTCACTACTTTTACATTATTTTACAGTTACTTTTTCAAATAAGTAATGCAAGTTACTTTGTTTTCCCATTTATTGACTGACAGCTCTCCTGTCGTGTTGAGAGAAATCGGGAGTGAGATGCAGAGATGTTGTGTGCGCTGATTCGGATTCAGATGAAAACAGATTCAGTATTTTCAAAAAATGAATAAAAAAGTGAAATGCAAACCTGCAATAATTAAATATGTTAAATAACGTGAATACTGTATACTTTATATATTTAATCTCACTTTATTAACCAATCTCTTTGCTGCTGACCTTCTATGATCAAATTCAACCATGTTAATAAGCAAAAATGACTTTGATAAATATATGATTAGAAGATACTGAATTATATTTTGATTACAACTTTAAAGAGTAAATTGCACCATGGCATGAAAATTGTGCTTGTAATTATCTCATGATTTATTTTGTAGTTAATGTGATTAATCTTGCATGTTGAAATTGCAGAAATTGTTTTATTATCGTCATATTAAAAATGTAATGTAGTGTGAAATTTAGAAATGGCTGAAAAGTCATTGTTTTTATAAAAACAAATGTACAGATATAATAAAATATTTATACATATGAATCTCAAAATGTAGTGCAACATTTCAAAATGGCTGATAATTCTTTTTAACAATAATATATTTTATAAAACAAATTTCTAAATATAAATAAAATATGTTTGCTTTTAATGTGTAGTGCATTCAGTTTCAATGCCAATTAATTAAATGTAAAAACATTAGTAGCATTCATTAACATAATTAACTATTAACACTCTCAAAGGATTTGATCTTGTTTTCTTAGATGTATTATAACTGTTGTGATTGTTTACAAGAACATACAGTACTATGACTGTAAGCTGCGTAATCCATTATACACACTGGCTTCGTATAAAAAGTGTTACCAAATCCACTAATGTTCCTCTAAAAGACCAGTTCATATTCTGTATCAATTGTGTATTTGGTGCCATGACACGTTCAGCTCTTCAAAAGGTCACAGGGAAGATAAACCCATAATCCATCTCTTTATAAATTGTTTTCATATTGCTTATGATCCACTTCCAGCCCCATGCTGTTTTATTTTTATTTAACTGAAGGCACTAATTCTTTGCATTCATCTCCACCCACTGCTGATCATCACCATAGAGATTCATCCATCAGCCTTTCTGGATCCGCAGTGAACAGATCTGCTCGCAGGAATCTCGGCGTATGGGAACTCTCAGCACTGTGTGAAATATTTAGGATGATGTATCTCGTGAGCTCACTGCACTTTGATTCAGTCAGACTTGTGTGTGTAACGGACAGATGCGCCAGTGAGCGGGGGACGTGTGGCCGTTATATTTTTCAGCATGCCTGCACACATTGTTTCAGGTCTTGTGGCATGTCACTGTGGTATTGTTTTTGAATGGCCTGTGTGTGTGTGTGTGTGTGTGTGTGTGTGTGTGTGTGTGTGTGTGTGTGTGTGTGTGTGTGTGTGTGTGTGTGTGTGTGTGTGTGTGTGTGTGTGTGTGTGTGTGTGTGTGTGTGTGTGTGTGTGTGTGTGCGCGTGCGTGCGTGCGTGTGTGTGTGTGTGTGCGTGTGTCTGTGTGCACAGCTGGATGGCAGCCATGCTCCTAATTGGTTCTGACTATGCTTAATTGCATATTTGTGTGTTTATGCTGTGTTGTGTCAAGGTCATATGTACCTGGTTCTGTCTATGTACATATGAATTCTTATGGTGCATGCAGGCAGGGTGACAATAAAAAGTCATGCAACTATTTAATTTAAATTTTGTTTAAAAAATTTTTTATTTCAACAAGCATAGTTGCATTCTAACTTGCACTGCACTGGGGTATAAAGAAATATTAGTTTGAACATTTTTAATTTTTTTAATAATAATACAAAAAAATCATACACCGACATGACAAATTTTTAACAATGGTTCTTTTAAGAAAATGTGTTTGTTCTTCTCTAATTATTTAAAGTGGTGGTTGATTCTGATTTCACTTTTCTAACTTTAGTTAGCAGGGCTCTCAAGTAGGGCTGGGCGATAAAACGATAACGATAATTATCGCGATATATATTTTTTCTCGATAAAACGATATCAAGAGTTCGATAAATGTTCGATAATGTTTTTGCGCCAAAAGCGGAACGAATCTCATTTGAACCGCGCGCGCCACACGGACCGTTTATCCGCTCGGCTCAAAGTCCAAACGGCAGCGCAGCGCGAGTTCACTAGAGCAGACGCGTTTACTCTGATCGGTCTCAGTCACGATCCAGTGAGAAGCGCTTGAATTCAGTGAAGAACACAAATGTCTCAGTGATTTAAACCAGTTTAAAGGCAGATGAGACCGCGCTGACGAACAGGAGAAGCACTGTGCGCAACGATACAGTCAGAAGCTTCTCCGTATACACATCCCCATCATTTACCACGGATTTACCGTTACTGTAACGTTAGCCTAGTAATATTAACTGCACCATGAAATGTGCGTGGGATATATATATATATATATATATATATATATATATATATATATATATATATATATATATATTGAATTGTATAATATTATTAATGTAGATAATGTATTAAAGGACTAATGGAATATAATTACAGTTTTTAATAATGTATTTAGGCTACTGGGTTTCATAAATGCCATAGAAACCATAAAGATACATTTTATCTGTGGTTATCATGATCTAAATGCATGATGCTGGATGACCAATGGTTAATTTAAATAAAACTAAAGAATATTACATTTTACCAAATAAAAATAATGTTGTTACTGTTTTTTTAACAGATGTTACTGTTTTTGTTAATGAACATAAATTGCATATAGTTAAATCTGCATCCTAACTCAAGCTAATACTACTGAAATAAAGATATTTATTTTGTTAAGGAAAAATGACAAATGTTTGAATGTTCTACCTCGGATTTGTGTTTGTCATGATATGTTCTGATGTTCTGTTTAAAAACACAACGCTCTGGTTTCTACAGCTTTCACTTAGGAGTAAAAATCTGTCTTTAAACTTGAAATAAATAAAGATTTGACATTTTATCGATAATTATCGATATCGACTGATATAAAAAAATATATCGTGATATTTTTTTTTGGCCATATCTCCCAGCCCTACTCTCAAGTGTCACGCATTGAGCGTGACAGTCACTCATTTCAGTCTTTTGTCACGCACTCCCGCCACACATTGTATTTCTCACGCGGAAAAACTTTATAATATATTTAATATGCCGCAGCGCCTAAAACTTCTCTGGCCGCACCGCTGTCACTATGGAACCGGCAGGAAACAAGCGCGTCGCCGCGACGCGTCACCCCTGGAGTTGTTGAGCCCATAGACATGTATAAAGGCTAGATGGCTTACCGGCGCTGAGAGCCAATGGGACCCGACGACGTCACACGGCGGCCATTTTAGGACAGGTCCGCTCGTCCAGTTATAACATTAAAGTCTATTGTGCATGTAGTGCTGAAATAACTATATCTTGCTCAATTTTCAACCGATTTTCAAACGGCTTGGTGTGTCATAAACGTCAGGGATGCGGCTATTTAACTGCATACTGCATACATTCAAAACGTGAAGCTACAATTTAAACATCGGCATCAGCACAAATCATAGCCACGTTAATAAGGTTTGTAATAAACCAAACCGTTTGTAAATCCGTCAAGAATTCAGCAAGTTACGAGCATTTGTCACTCACCTTCCGTCCACAGCAGCAGGGAGCATAGACAGTATATAAACTGGACACAGCGACCCCATAGGTTTCAACGGAGAGAAATGAAGTCAATTAGAAGCACTCACTTCCTGATCGCAAGGCGAACTGCGCAGACTCAAACTGAGCTTGACGACGTAGATGTGACGTGAGCAACCTGTAGGTCTTCTAGTAGCTGTGCCGAGAGAAATCTGAATCATTCCCTTCCGAATCTCGCAGAGACGGAGAGCGTGGGTATTAGCTGTACATGAGCTAGCAACAGGAGCAACTTTATCACTCTCTATGGGCTTCTCCCTTGACTTTATGCCTCCACGTCCTCCTGATTGCTTGCGAGCTTCTCTGCCTGTCCATACGGTAATTTTTCGACTTGTGCGACAGAGTCGCGCGGGTATGACGCAATCGTTAGCCTATTTTTACAAAAACTGCTTCTACGGGGCCATAACGTAAGATACAAGGTAATGGAGCCTTTTATACATTTTCGTGTTTCTTTAGAAATAAACAATGGACAAACGGTGTCTTTAAACGCCTCAGATGTAAAGTTATTCGCTGTCAAAGTGACGCCAAAATGAATGGGAGTCAATGGAATGCTAACAGCAGGTGGGGGTCCGCTAGCCAATGGCGGCGCCCAGGTCGGCTTCAATATTTTTCGGAACACTGCCCCCCTGGCAGGGAGCAGCAGCGCAGTCACCTGACCTAAGATGGCCGCCAAGTTGACGACACAGCTGACTCCGCCTTGAGCCATCTAGCCTTTATACATGTCTATGGTTGAGCCTGCCACTTAACAGCCAATCAAAAAAAAGAAAGGGGCTACAAAATAGCCAATCAGAAAATAGTACTATTGTATCTGGGTAAGATTTAACGTAACAACCAATGGGGAAAAAAGGAATTGTTCACGTGATCTTCCGAAAGTTTCGTTCACCCACAGAGGAAAACACTGGATCTCCTCATGATCTCCTGTTTTAATGTTACAACAAATTCACAACTTGTTTGACACAAACAATGACAACTTGACTGCTGTTAGAAAATGTTTCCCAGATAATTACCATCAGTTTTTCATGAGTTACTGTAACTTAGCCAACAGTTTTACAGCCTGTTTACTGACAACACCTGCTCAGAACAAGTAGTCTATCACACGATGACTGACATTGTTACATTATAAACATCTCTCTCTCTCCAAATAGGCTTAATAATTTTATTAGCACTAAATAAATTAAAGTGTATTGTATAGTCGATGTTATAAGTCACTTTTAAAATCATGTCATATTTTATAATATCCATGGCCATGCATTAATCATTGCATCTGTCTTTCAAATATGTCAGGTAAAAAGCATACTTTGTATTTGGTTGAATTGTCAGTGCCATGTGTCAAATATTATCTTCTGCAAGTCTGAGCATTAATAATAACAACAAAAACACTAATAATATTATTATTAATGAAACACCAATAATAATAACACTAATATAAAAACAATAATAAACACAAAAACACTAATAATAATATTATTAATGATAATAATTAATAATTATTATCAACATCAATGCCCCCCCCCCCCCCCCCCATGTGTCACTCTAGCTTGTCTTCAAAACTTGAGAGTCCTGAGTTAGTGTGTAATGTTGCTGCATAAACAACATCTGCAAAGTTAAGGCGCTCAAAGTTCAAAGGGAGATATTTACTTTTAAAGAAATAGCTTTTTACGGACTACAACAAACAGCTGGTAGGGACTACACAACATTACTCCCGGTTAGTGACATCACCAACCCAATTAACATAAAACCCGACCCCTGAACACGATTTATAGATTATCAAGACACAATATGCTAATCAATGACTAGAAGATAACTACACATGAGCTACATAAATTCATCAACTAACCCTTCAGAAATGTTCTGTTGCTTCTACATGTTGTCACTTCTTCTTGAGTCTCTCCATCATTGTCTGATTTCAGTTTGAACATAAAAGGCTAAAAGTTTGTTAACATTTTCAGTGCATGTGTGTCTGTGTGAGTCCAAGCTGTTGTAGCTCCGCCCCCTGTGTCAGGAGCAGCAGCTCATTTGCATTTAAAGGGACACACACAAAACGGTGTGTTTTTGCTCACCTTCAAAAAGTGTACATTTTAACATGCTATATAAAAATATCTGTGGGGTATTTTGAGCTAAAACTTCCCATACACACTCTGGGGACATCAGAAACTTATTTAACTTCTTGTGAAAAGGGCATACCACCTCTTTAATATGCAAGAGGACTCTGATTTAAACATGTATTTCAAAGATTGTGGTTGGTACAGTTGTTTTTTTAAAGAAGTGACTTGTATTCTGCAAGAATGCATTAAAATGATCAAAAGTGACAGTAAAGACTTTTAAATTGTTACAGAGAATTGTATTTCTCAAATTTTCTTTCTATTCAGTAGAATCTTAAAAAAAATATATTGTTGGTTTCGACAAAACAATTAAGCAGCACAACTGTTTTCAACATAAATAATTATAATAAATAATAATATATAATAATAACACTGAAGAATGGAGTAGGCTAATGATACGTGGCCGAGAGGTGCAAAACAATTTACAATTTAGAAAACAAAATAACAATTCAGAAAACACAACGACAATTCATACAAAGCGGAAAAGGTATGTATATTTTGAGAATGGAATACTTATCGCTGATTGGACGAGACACTTGTCAATCAAGCCAGAACCGGAATCAAGCGATACTGGAAGTACCGAGGGTAGAAAGATCAGTGATGTTATTAAAGTAGCTCTGTAGAAAAGCGATTCGTTTTTGAACGTGTGAATATGTGTTGTCCTTACTGTGGATTAAAATATGGCGTTCTTCCAAATTTCTGCAATTCATGTGGAAAGAATCTTGAGGTTTTAAAAGAGACACCATGTCACCAGCATGTCAACAATCACGGCATGATTGAATGTCCTTCTTTAAAGTAACGTTTAATGTGTTCCATTCCATTTTCACATTTAGCAAAACAAAGTTGATCACAAATTTCTTATGTGGTGACGTCACATAGGCGACATGTAGTCTTTCTCGTTATGTCTTTTCCACAACTGCTAGCCGACGAATCATACCATATACTGTCAAACTTGTAACATGAAAGATTATATAAAAAATTTACAGACAACATATGTTCACATTCATGGCACAATTCAAACGGGACCAGAAAATAATTATTTTCTCCCATTCACTTGCATTGACGCTTTTTCAACTTTGAGGTCCAGCGGGGTTTTACGGAGGGGGCGGGACTTACCAGCTCTATGCTGAAAATTAACTTTTGAATCACAGGAATAAATTACAGTTAAGTGCTATAGACCTTATGTAGCCCCACCCCTTTACGCTCGTTGTCTTTTGACTTCCGGTCTGTATTTTCACAGCGATCTTGCGCATTTATGAACGGCTCGTTTTAAAATCTTTCAGGTCTACTGACATTTGTTAAGACATCTGCTTCAAACATTACAATCCTCATGATAACTTTCGTTAACTTTACATTAAGTAAATCCACTTTAAAAGCTAGTTACTTCTGGACAGCGATCCCATTGAAATACACAGAGTGACCGCAAAACGGGAGTTCAAAGACAATATTCTAAAGATGGCTGCGCCCTTGTTTCTCTGGCGCATAGGGTCTATAAATATAAAAATGTATATATTATAAATTATAAAATTAAATGTTTTACTGTATTTTAAAAAATAAAATAATTAACAATTTTACCAACCCCAAAATGTTTAATGGTAATACAATAATATAGTGTGTGTGTGCGTTCGCACAAGTTTGTTTTGTATACTGCTTGATTTTGATTGGTCAGTTGTGGCACTGAGCAGTAAAACATTTTCTATATAGATTTTCGTTTTATACATTACTATTTAGTGATGACAAACTTATGGAAGCTTGTTTCCGCCATGGAATAAAACAATTAAAAAGTTAATTTGCCACTTTTTATCTTGCAAATGAGAATTCACATCTCACAATTCTTACTTTTTTTCTTAGAATTGAGTGATATAAAGTCGTAATTGTGAGTTATAAAGTCTGAATTGCGGCTTTATATCTTTTGCGACTTTATCAATCGCGAGTTTATATCACAATTCTGAATTAAACTCGCAATTGTGAGATAAAAAGTTACTCTTTTTTCTATTCCGTGGAGGAAACAAGCTTCCATACAAACTTGATAGTTTGTCTATGCCATTATATTGGTGCTCTATTACAGCTCTCTTATCACTTTGTGGTTTAAAATAAACAATAATACATATACAAAAATGACAAATAAAATAAATACAAATATTTTTTGGAAGTAGGCTAACTCAAAATCCACACAAAAAAATCTGTTTGATTAGACGTGACACTTCTGCATTGCAGTTGCTGTTAATTGTAAAGTAAAAATCTGCACTTATTGTCCAGGAAAACAAATGTTATCCCCTTCCACCCTTTCTCTTTCCATCCCTCTTTCTCTCTCACACACATTCACAGCCATACCAGTGTCAGCACAATTCCCAGAAACACCCCCATTCCTCCACCACCCTGTCAGGCCCTAGAGCGCCTCGCTCTCCAGAGAACAAGCATGCCAGGCGCCAGCTCAGCGCACACACACACACACGCGCGCACACAGAGGCCATGCCCATGGTCAAATGGCCTCTCTGAACATGCCACATGCACATATACAGCCTCTGTGTCTTCTCTTGTCTGTGGTGACCATGTGCGTTTTGTTTGTGAGTGTAACAGTAGTTCTACTACGCGAGTGTGTTTTCCCCTGCTGCGCTGGACTGCTGACTCAGCAGCGTGTGGTGTCTCTGTGCTTTCATGGACGCACAGGCCTGTGTGTGTGTGTGTGTGTGTGTGGCCTCTTTGCACTTTATTTGCCCTGAGGTCTCGCGTTCAAACAAACCACCCATTGCCCGGCACAGCAAAGTCCTTAAACAGTGCTTGACCGGTAGTTTTATGTGTGTGATGGTACCCTATCTATATTTAAAACCTAATTTCATGAGCGTGTGTCAGTGTGTTAACACTGCTCCATGACAGCATGAGTGTTATTTGTGCCAGTTAAAGTCTATATTTAAAACTAATTGTTGGGGAGACGCTTTGTTTACCCCCTCTGGAGCCATGTGGCTTGTCCGTTACCAAACCAAATTTATTTGCACCAAGTATAAACACACACATGCTTAAAATATGCTCATATCTATATATATACCGGTATGTAGAGTATGTCGACACATTTAGAAAATTACTTAAAGTTAAGCCATCCTATATAGTTTCTTGAACATTCTTGCGTCATTTGTTAACTTTAGTCAGTTTTAGTTTTTAATAATGTTTTATTGGTTGTCACACAACCAAAGCAATCGAGTGATCTACGTTTCAGAATGAATGACTCTGTGAATCAGTTTTGTTCAAAGAATCAGCTGAACTGTTCTGAATCATCATCAACGTTGGCAGTTTGAGATTTGAATCAAATTGTTTGTGAATAACAAAGTAACTTTAGTCTGTTTGTCACATAAAGCGACCAAGTGATTTCTGATTTGGAATGAATGACTCTTTTGAATTAGTTCTGTTCAAATAATCAGCTGAAAAGTTGTCAGTTTGAATTTTGAATCTTTTTATTTGATTTGATTGAATAACAACTTAATTAGTAGTCTTTGTCACACAAAGCAATGAACTGATGTCCGATTTGGAATGAGCACCTCTTTCGAATCAGTTATGTTCAAGGAATCTGAACTGAATCATTAAACCGATAGGTTTTAGTTTTTTATTTATATTTTTTTTATTGAATAACAACAAAATTTTAATCTCTTTGTCACAGCAAGCCATCAAATGATCTCTGATTTGGAATGAATGATTCTTTTGAATTAGTTATATTCAAAGAATTAGCTTGTTCAGAATCATCAAAATTGTAGTTTGAGTTCTGAATCAAATTTTTTTTTAATAACTCAATTTTAGTCTTTCAGTCACACAAAGCAATGAACTGATCTCCGACTCTTTTGAATCAGTTCTGTTTAAATAATTGACTGTACTGGTCTGAATCATCAGTTGTCAGTTTAACTTTTGAATAAAATTTTCTGTTAATTTTGGTCTAATTATCTTCAGCAGACTTTAAATATATGAATTGTATGGGCGACTATTATGATTATTTCATAATTTAGGAGCTTAACAGCCTCAGGCCTCTTTCATAATATTAAAATGAAGGGCCATGAAAATTCGTCCAAAATTCACTTTTGTGCTCCATCGGAGAAGATTTGAAACAACACAAGGGTGAGTAAATGATGACTGAATATTCATTGCTGTGTGAGTTATTCCTTTAATGCACAGACAACAAACATTATCTCATAAGACGAAGGAGTTTGCAGGGAACCAATCCTCAGCAACATTCATCACTCATATCCACACACTCCCGAGTCAAGCTGAGAAATCCCCTCCCTCACGTATTTAACATTTTCCAAATAGCTGTGCAAACCACAGAATAGTTCCCCTCGTTTTGTGGCAAACATAAACATCGGAGACTCTCTCCCCTCGAAGATGGCCGCCCCATCACACAAACAGTTTCCAGCGGCCAACTGCAACTCTACTTTCTCATTTTGGGGGACTGACAATTATATATCATGGACACCGCATCGTCTAACAAAGTATTATCTAGAAGTCTCGGAGTCTAGTATGTCTCACTTCAGTATGTAATATCATTAAGTCTAGAAACTTAAATCAAAGCTCACCCTTCCCAAAGATAAACAGCACTCAAAATAACACCAACAGAAAAAGCCACAGTCGTCTGAGTGAAAACTGACCCGCGATGCAAAGTCCTATATCTCTGTCTGCAAGGCAGCTCTGACTATCGCATCTCAAAAGACAAAGGAAGTCAAATGTTTCACACATACTGAGTGATATGACGGGACAATGTACAAAATATATAACTGTTTTGTGAAACTAGTTGTATATTTTCTTTGCAGTATTGGGGAATTTGCCTTTTAATAATAACATGTTAAAGTATTGTGTCACTCAGACCAAAAGTAGCTTATTGCGTTTAAGTTGTTACATTTGTTGTTTTTACATATGGGATAGTAACAAGCTAACAAGTGCTTTAAGTCAAATTAATGACCAAAGAGATGCATACAAAATAATATGACTTTGAAAATGAATATGATTTTTTTTTTGTCTAAATTATTTGTTTGTTTGTTTCGTTCCATTAGAATGAAAAAAGGATTCGATTATTTTGAGTATTTAGTGTTTATCACTAAATGATGTATAAAGAAAGGTTTGAAAAGAAATAGGTAACAGTGTAAATAAAGTAACACATAACCTTAAAGTCGGCATGAAATCAAAATTGCCCCTATTTACTTTGTTAGCGGATATTACTAGTCTTGTGGTGAACAATTAATCCGTGCAAGTTAATACACGGGAAAAAATTGTTTGCCGAAGTTATCTTTAATCAAAGTTTGAAAAGTTACTTCCGGGTCTGGAATGGTTCTTTTTTCTGATGACGTAGGCTTGACAAATTGGGTTGGTTAATCTCTTAACCACTCCCCTCAAACCGTTACTCTGCTATGGGCGAGAGATGGAGAGGAGGAGCGCTAAAGTAAAACCCTGCCCTCTGTTCAATATTCCCTTTCACTCAGAAATGCGTCACAACACTTCAGAAAAGAGTCGTTTGGAACTTCCGGTTCACGCGGACTTTAATCTGATTTAGTATTTTACATTATAAAACTTTTTTGTAACATCTGTTCACTTTTTTTGCTGTTGTAATTGATTAGACATAATTTGAGTAACGTATATAAAAGTGGGTTACACTGTATTTTAAGGTGTCTGTGTTACAGTAATTATACATCGAAGTATTGAGTAATAAGTAAATACATGTAGTTACAATTGAGCTAGTTGCATGTCATTATGCATAATTTATAGTTATTACTACAGTAACTACACTGTAAAAAATGTGGCTGCGATTAGTTAAAATTTGTTGAGATAACTTAAATATCCAACTTAACCAAACTAAACTAAAATTAACTAAACTTAATATTTTAAGTCAAGCTTGAACACATACTTTTTAAAGTTGAAACAATGTTGGATTCTAAGTTGTGCTAAATAATCGCAGCAATTTTTTTTACAGTGTACATGTAATAACAAGGACACTGTGTAATAAAGTGTACATGTGTAGCATGTGCCCTCATAAAATAAAGTGTGGTAACATTTAATTTGAAGGTGTCTGTGTTACAGTGTTATAAGTATTGAGTAAAAACAATTAACTATATATTACTTGAACTACACAGAGGGTCATATGGATGGTTTAGGGTTAGTTGCATGTAATTATGCATCATTTATAATTATTACTACAGTAACTATATGTGTATCAAGCGCACTGTAATATAAAGTGTTACCATAAAGTGTTAATAAAATGTATCTAGATGTTTAAAACGAGGTTTAACACATTACCTGTAACTCTCTTTTCTAGTTTTAGTGCTGGTTTTAGGTAACACTTTATTTTACAGTGTCATTGTTACACTCTAAAAAATGCTGGGTTGTCTCAACCCAATTTTGGGTAAAATATGGACAAACCCAGCCGTTGGGTTAAATAAATAAAAAAAATTGTTTACTAATCAAACATTTTTAATCCAACATTTGGGTTTGTCCATATTTTACCCAAAATTGGGTTGAAACAACCCAGCATTTTTTAGAGTGTACATGTTTTACATGTAGTTACTGTAGTAACAACTAAAAACCATGCATAATTACATGCAATTAACCATTATTACCTTTATCCTAACCCTTACCCTATTACATTTACATGTAGTTCATTGTTATTACTCAGTACTAAAATATATAATATAATATATAATATATAAATTAAAAGAAACGGTTTCACTTTACACTTTTTAAAGGTGTAATAATACAGTAGTAATATTAATCAACAACACAATTTACTGTTATTACTATGGTAAGTACCACATGTAACAAGGACACTGTCAAATAAAGTGTTACCAAATAAAGTGTAACCCCAATTTAATATGTAACATGCTCACTGTAAAGTGTTACCAAAAAAATCTGGGCTCATAACAGAAGTCAAGAACAGTGGCAAAGTGCAACAAATCTCTGTTCCCTTCTCTCCTATGCGTTTGGGTGAGCCCTCCTCTGACCTGCGGGTCATGCCTGACCACGCAAACTCTTTTGCTGATAGAAGGTCAGCTGACGTCCTGTCGTGCACCGTTTTTGTTGCAATCTGTGATCGCTGCGCTCAGGAGTTTGGGCCAAGTCCCTGTGTGTCCAGCGCTGATAGCATTGACCTAAGAAATCACCACATCTGATTTACGCTCCCACAGTGGAATTACAAAAGCAGGCTGGTTATCTGCACACCAGCTCGTCTCATTGAATTAAACAAGCCTCCCTCGCTTTTTTGCCCTCCCGAGCATATAGATGGAAAAGAGAGATTGGTTCCGGAAATATACAAGAGTCTGAGTTTAAGAGTTTACAGCATGAAATGAGAAACGAAAGACAGAAAAGCACAGCAGACAAAACAGTCCCAGATCTATTTGTTGTGCAGCGCAGGAATACGTGAAACTTTGCAAGATTCCTCCCAAAGCCTGCGTCTTATCGTGAGGCTGCATCATAAATCGTGCCACCCTCTGCGTATATCCAAAAATCAATGTATTGTTCGTATTTCAGCCATTACTATAGCAGACTGAGATAAACACTAAAAAATATCGGGAGAATTAACCTTCCAGGGTTGAGCGCCAGTTCATTAAACGCTTGAACTCAGTTTTTACTGTGGCCTATATGTGCCAGACTTGTTTTAATTGTAATAGTAATAATTGCTTTGAAATAATGATTGATAGGTTTAATGTTGAAGTGTCACATGAGGTGAACAGCTGTCAAGTGTTTAAAGGTGTGGTTCACATTCTTAGTGTATATATAACAGTATTATGATACTAATTGCGAGTTTGTGGTTAACAAGATGTGGTTAACATAAAAACCCTCAAACCTCTGATTTCAAGACAAGGCGGAATGTGTGAAATAGTGGCGTATCGCAACAGGACTTATAGAGTCAATTTAAATAGCCAAAAAATCTCTGTAAAAAAATGTTTTGACAGGAAACCTAAAAAAAAATCCAGTTAGAAATATTATTTGACATAGCATTATGTTACACCTACAAAAGTATTTTTTAAGATCAGGTATGGTAACAAAAATGCATGGTGCCATGTTTTACAGTTTTTATAGCTTTTGCTTTTTTTGTACATATTAAAATACCATTCATTACTTAGACACAAATATTAGAATATTAGACACAAATATAATAAATAATTCCCTAAAATAACAATAATAATACATTAAAAGTAAGTAAATAAAATGTCAATATGAATTTTCTGCATTTTACGTTTTATATTGTTACATTGTGATATTTGTAGAATGTTCACAAAATATAGTATATGCTTAATAAAAATATTATTGCCGGCTATATCACTATAACAAAAAATGGTAGGATCACAGTTTACTAAGATGAAAAGTCACATGAGCCTTACCAATCAAGTGATTTCATAACATTTTAATTCATGTTTGAATTAAACGAACTCTGACGCGGTTTGAATGAAATATGATTGCAACACGGACCACAGACATGTAAACGAACCAAAAAACAGGACATGGTGTCACAAGATGGGACCCTAAAAAAACAAGATGGGACCTCTTTGTTTGTGCGTGTTGGTGTGACGGAGGGATTTCTGCTGCTGTTTTGACTCCTTTACGCATCTTAAAAGCTCTTCACGAGTTCCCAGCTGAGCAAAATACCATCATATGTAGGCTTCGCACAAACAACGAACGCATTTAGCCCAGCACACAACATTGTTCCGTTTCTAAATATGTGTCATAAAAGCCCACCAATCAGGCTGTGAACATATCCCTATGATTTAGGTTCGGTAATAAAAATGCCAATTGAACGCTAAGCGGACTACCATTTTTTTTTCTTTTGGTCCAGACCAAACAAACCAAACAAACCGAGCTACAAGTGTGAACGTACGCTTAGGGCCCTATCTTTCACCCAGCGCAAATGACTTTAGATGCCGACATTCCTACCCGACGCACAGCGGACATTTCCCTCCAGGAGGAGGCGTGTTCTGGCGCAAACGTTTCCTGGTGCTATTTTGCAGTTTCAGAAAGCAATTCCGCCACTGACCAGGAAAAACCTAGTCTAAACTCAGTGGCGCGTTATTCAGATGCTATTTTAAGGCGCATGCTTACCCATAATGTGTGTACACAATGCGCATACACTTTGCTTTTCTCATCTACACAGACGCAGCCGTTCATATTTTTGCAAAACGTACATAATTACAAGGAAAAATATTACCACACGAGGGAAATCATTGTGGTGTCCATGAAGAAGTGCAAAAATAGGCATAAATCTAGCTTACACATTTACCCAAATTATTCAGGCTAATTGTAATGGCGGATCAAACCTGTTTGATCAATAGTGGAAAGACACATCGGTATATAAAGACACCTGACAAAGTGGGTTGTCCGTCAAGAACCAGGAAACACATTTCTGAAGACCGCGAAATCACCTTTACCATCATGTAGGCTAAGTTGCGTGTGCCTGGCAAATCTGCCATAATAATAGCAATCCGCCATGGAACAAGCGTGTCTGCGCTTAAAGGGAATGTGAGAAGACGCTCTGATTGGTTTATTGCACGTTACACCCAAACCACACCTATGAGTAATGTAGCTGCTTCAGACCAACCCATTTTAGATTTGCGTTGAGATCTAAAGATCCAAGATCCGCCCACAAAGTCACTTGCGGTTCGCATTATTTTTATACTTGCATTTCAGATCGTTAAAATAGGGCCATTAGACTCATTTACAACACAGGTTTTAGTTTTCCTATTGTGCTTCCCTTTTGCGTTCCTTCGTCCACCAGGTCGACCTGATAGTAGCTGTAGACTAAATTCCTCACCCTTATAACGACTCTTATAGTTTGTCATTTAGCCCGGTTTGAACCCACAGTTCACGGTTTCTAATCACACTCACACATCTATGGTTTTGCCTCCCAAAGCCGTTTTCATCCTCTCTGTCTCTGTGACACAGCCACAGCGCTGAATACACTGCACTTCCGTCTGCCTGTTCCCGCACCGCAACTGCACTGTCAGCGAGTGGATATTCTTAGACACAAACCCGGGCGCTAATCAGCCTCACTAGCCTAGCATTGTTTATCTGTGTGAGATGACTTTGATTCCTCATTCTGTTCCTTTAGAGAAAAAAAAAAAGATTTATTTAAATAAATAGCTCTGACTTCCTTTGTCTCAAGCCAAGTCACTATCATAACATGACCGGTCAGAGGGCCAGAGGAAGGTAACGGGGAGATGGAGCGCGGCTGCAGGCTGCAGATAGAAGAGGTGTACCCTGGGAAAGTGACCTACGCTCTGACACACCTCAAAACTCTGCAAGACACTCATTTATGATTATTAAACATAAGGGAAATAGATAGAGAGACTTACAGGCAAGGCTTAATTTAGTCACTTCCTAACCGAGGGCTCCAGCAGTCTTCAGATTATTCAGATGGGATCATCAGACAGGAATGTGGAAGACAGACTGAGAGAGAGAGAAAAAAATGTGATGTGATGTCTGTCTGTGGCAACATTAAAAATAGTTCAACTTTGGAAATAAAATTGACATTCTTAAAGACCCCATTCAATAAAAATGTTGTAGCTTTTTAATCAGTTTATTGAGGCCATCTGCACTTGAATATTCACAAAAGCTTAAAAAAAGTCACTTTAGTGTCACAAAAACAATGCAAATCTATAGATGACTCATATTGCACAACACAGATTTTTGTCCAATCAGATGCTCTATAGAATAAGAAAGCCCCGCCCCTAAAGCCCCCTGCTACAGACTAGCAAAAATAAAATAAAATACCAGATTTTTTTAGGTCTGAGATTTTTTTTTTAAGATTTTGAAGTCTATTAATGCTTAATGCAAATTTTATTTGATAAAAAATACAGTAATATTGTTATATTACAGTTTATATTATTGTTATAAAAATACAGTAATATTATTATTATAATATACAAATATTATATTATATTCTGTATTTCAATGTTAAAATGTAATTTATTCCTGTGAGTGCACATCATTACTATGACACATCCTTTTAGTGTCACATGATCCTTCAGAAATCATTCTATGCTGATTTGATGCTCAAAAAAAAAATCTTATTATCATCAATGTTAAAAACAGTTGTGCTGCTTAATTTTTACACTTTTTTTAAGGATTCTTTGATTAAAAGATAAAAGATTAAAAAGATGAAAAGATTATTTTGGATAAAGTCCAAAATATTTGTTTGTTGGATTACAGAAGTAAAATGGATTGTGAAGGATTATTTTTTTATATTTTGCCTTTTTTTGTCTGTTCTCAAACTTCCGGTAATGGTAGTAAACAGTCTAGATTTGCAAGACGCAAATATACTTACAAAATATAAACCAGTTTTCATCAATGTTATAATGCTAAATGCCAGCTAAATTAATAAATGTAAGTCATAAAGAGTAGAGTGGAGCAAACGTTAATGAAAATCTGCATTGTGTGTGGATGTGTTGTTGTATGGATATCAATTGTTTCAGTGTGTGTGAGAATATTGTTCGCATGGGGGATTCCCAAACAGAGCTGCTTCCATCCAGCAGCACTAACTTCCCTTCATCAAGCGGTAGAAAATAGTGCAAGGATATTTCATAAAACCTTTGCCACACACACACACACACACACACACGCACACACACACACACACACACACACACACACACACACACACACACACACACACACACACACACACACACACACACACACACTCATTTGGACCTACTTCAACGTATTCATCATTAATCAAAGCACACACTCATTAACAGAGTCTTTGTTCATCAAATGCCTGTATTTGTGTGTGTGTGTGTGTGTGTGTGTGTGTGTGTGTGTGTGTGTGTGTGTGTGTGTGTGTGTGTGTGTGTGTGTATGTGTGTGTGTGTGTGTGTGTGTTGTGGCATTGTGTCTGTGTTTGTCCTCCCCGTGTACAGTAAATAGAGAAATAAAAGATGAGAGAGTGTTGTGAAGTTCTCCTCCTCTAGCCGCTCAGTCTGGAGTCTTGGCCAAATTTCCGCTGTGGTGTAGGTGTGGTGCCCGTCTCTCTCGCTCTTTCACAGAGACAGCGGCAGACAGCGCTGATGTGGGAGTGCTGTCGCCCTCGGCGGGCACGAGTCCAGCGTTCTGCCACGCCAAACCGGGCACCTCCAGAAGAGGACCCCAGGGGTCGGGCGGGTCAAAGGTCAGCTGTCCTTTCTTTCCCCCAGCATTCCCTCTCTTTCTCTCCCGCGGTATCTCTCGATCTTATCAGGTCCCGTCACGACGGCCCGCAGGAACATCCCTGACTTCCTGTTTCTGGAGGTGGTGGGGCGGCAGGAGGTGGACTGGAGGAATGGTGGGACGGCCGCACACACATTTACTGTGAGAATGTCCAGGGGGGAATGGCGGAGCAGACAGCCAGGCGAAGACCACTGTCACGTAGCCAACTTTCACCATCTAAGAGAGGGAGAGACCTTCCCGTCCACACAGCCCACACAGCATTTGCCGGTAAATCACTGACGCAGCAGAAGCATGTATGTGTCAGTGTGTATTTATTTGCATTTAAGTTATATCACAAACATGCCATGCCAGATCTAATGGGCAGTTTGTCTTTCAAAGCTGTTAAACCTTTTTTTTTTAGGTTAGGTTTTCCAGCTGCCTTTTTAGTTAGTTAACATACCAAAGAAATATAACACAATAGGCAGTGTGATACAGTTGATTTTAACAAGACCAAAGGGTGTTTTAAGCACAATACTAAGACATTCCCCTTAACCATGGTAAAATTACTATATTTTTTTATCATAATAAAAAAGTGTATTTTAGTGTATTTGAGCAACACCCCCCCCCCCCCCCATAAAAAAATTAAAAGAACAATTCTAAGTGTGTTTGTTATAACATCTAAATTAACAAAATGTTTTTGTTCGATATATTAATCAAAAAGACTTAAGTGGCCGTTTACACAGAACATGTTTTTGCATTCCACTGTGCAGCTTTTCCATAGTTTTTCCATCTAAACATACGCTAGACGGACGTGTTTGACCTTTTGCGCTATAAAAAATATGTAGACCTTACTATTTTTTTTTTCATTTCTTTGCTCCGTATCTCATGTTTTTAAACGCAAAATCGTGCTCTCTGTGAATGGCCCCTTACGTCCCCTGACTGCATTAATGCACACCGATGACAGTAATTTTAGGCTCAGATCAAGTAGAAAAAAGTTCTAAAGGTAACTGCACATTAGCAGCTGCACGTTTCCCTTTTTACACCCATCACCCTCTCGGCATAATAGCTCTCTCATCTTCCCGAAGGCAAATGCCAGGGCCATTATATTTCAGAAAATGATGACAAGTCCTCATAGATAAAACAATAAAAAGCCTCGTGTGGCCTTTTGTGGCCTGTTCCTAAGCTGCCTACTGTACTAATGGAGCTGAATCCACTTCACATACACATAAAACTCCATTTCCCTCTCAGTGCGGTTCTGTGCGGCCTGAACTCTCCTGCCTCACCTTGCATTTATTCATAGAGTCGAGAATATTGATGAAGTGCTCAATGGGGGGAGAAATTGGCTGCATGCAGCCGTCTAAGACTGGATGAATTGCATAGGTGTGGAGACAAGAAACCAAAGGACTAATTTGTGGTTTTCACATGGACGTTTGAGAACGTTTAAATGTGGTTACTTCACATTCTCATGAGATAAATCAAAAGCAATCTTTACATTTCTTACACATGCATTTCGTTTTAAACACATGCACGTCGTTTCTTTCACCACCGGTTTGTGTGTGGAACCATGTGTAACGTTAAGAGTGAAGGTCTTTAACTTTCACATCCTCTTGAGTTAGATGAGGTTAAGTGATTGTGTTCAACTGTTGTTGACCGTGACCCTTCTCAAAGAAGAGAGGCAGGACAACATCCCATCTCGTTAAGAGGTCGGCCGTCCCGACCCAACCAACGTCCAGTGTTTCTTCTATTTTTATAATATCAGGAGTGATGGAGATTGGTCTACTCTCTTTCACATCATTGGCAAACATAAACTATTTTTATATTCTAATTTTTACTCGCATGAAGTTAATGAAGCTCATTGTGAAGTGTGAAGTTCATTGTAATCGCAGCTGTTTAATGCCTGCATTTTTTTCACTAACAGCTGTGCAATAAATGCCACAGTCACCCAGAGCAAAGCAGTGATTTCATCTCTATAGACTATAATAATGTTTAGATGAGAAATAAAAAATACTTACATGTTTGCATACAAACCCTCAGTTCCTCAGTATATATATTTAAAATCATATATAAAGTGTATATATATATATATATATATATATATATATATATATATATATACAGAGCTGTTACACTGCTCATATAAATAAGCTACACTGTAAGAAAATGTTGTAGCTCATTATAAAATGTATGCTTCTTAACTATCCGATTTAACTTAAGTCATGTATATTATATAATGTGACTAAATTAACTGGACTATATTGGGTTACACCAATGTAAGTGATTTTTAAGGGTCACATATGGAAGAACAAATTTTTCTAGGGTAAAAACTATTTTTAAATAAATTATGGGTTGACCACAAATATTTAGCTGTGAAAACTGTCTATAAATCACTTTAAGTATAGTTATTTCAATGCTACCAAGAAACCAGAGATCAGGCTTTGCTTCATATTCAGGGCAAAGGTTGAACGCATCCAAAATGGTTTCTAATCCAACATTAGTATGTGTGCGTGTGTTGGGTTTGTGTGTTTTCTCCACTTTGTGTTAACTGGCATATCTTTACATTCACGCTCATTGTTACAAGTTGTTAACACTCAAGTGCACAGCTTTCTTTGCGGTCCAGCCCCCCCCCCCCCCCCCCCCCCCCCCCAGTACAAACAGGGTTTGTGTGTGTGCGCAAGTGTGTTATGATTTAGTGTATGTGCCCTATATGAGTGTGTGTACAGCAGGCCTAAAACAATGGCCCTCTCAGATTACATCTCTCTGTCTGTGGAGGCTGTAAAGGGGGGCAGGAGAACTCCCACTGGCTAACCCTCCCGCCTCTTCTGTCCGGGCCAACGCTCTGATTGGCTCAGGCCACGTATATATTTACAGCATGGGTTCACCAAAACTCACTACAACTTTCAAACTCAGCACAAGAACTATATACCGTCTGGAGGGCAGGAGTATCAAAACACTAACATCTGTGGGGATTTTATACTTCTGAAACATCCAAAACAAAGCCTTTTCTAACTTTTCCTTTTTTTCTCGCTTGTTTTACGATTCGTTTCATTTGTGTTAGTGGTCAGTCTTTATTTAAAGTAACTTAAAGTAGCATAAAGGCGTCCTGCTGTTTCTTCTATCCAAAGACAACAGCTTGCTTTAACCGTGGTGGTCTTGCTGGAATGAATATATCTGAGTCTAGTTGCTGTCAAGAGGCCAGTTCTCAGCCCAGCCAGGTTGTGGAGCGCGGGACATGGGGTGCCTCCTCCAGCACTCCGGGCCCTGACCGGGGACATGGTTTTGACCGCAGCCGGACCACAGAGCTGGCGCCGGTGCCCGGCTCTGGAACGCGGACGGGGTCCCGGATCGGAGGGTCCGCAGCAGAGGCCAGGACGGGAAGCCCGGACTCAACCCGCCCTGGAGCTCTGACCTTGGGCTCCGGTGAGGGGAAATCAGCGGGGGAGTCGAGGATCAGGAGGCCGATGAATGCCTTCATGGTGTGGGCAAAAGATGAGCGCAAACGTCTGGCCGTCCAGAACCCGGACCTGCATAACGCCGTGCTCAGTAAGATGCTGGGTAAGACATTCGCTGTGCATCATGGGGGTTATGCTGGGGTCATACACGGAGCATATTTGAAAAGGGGTATTTCAAAGTCAGGTTAAGAGTTAAAAAAACTTTTAATTAATTGTCTGAGTTGCCTAATTATTACAAATAACAAGTAATAAAATATTAAAATATACAAATTGATATAAAAAATACTTTATTTTAAGGTGTATGTTGTAATTACACATTGAAGTACTGAGTAATATTAAATAACAACATGTATTTCCTTTAGGGTTTGGTTTAGGGTTAGTTGCATGTAATTATGCATAATTTACTGTTATTACTACAGTAAGTACATGTAACATATGTAATACAGTGTTACCTGTTAGGTTAACATGAGGTTAATAGAGTAATAATTTTTGGTCTTGGTCTTAAAATACAAGTAAATATGATCACATTATCACTTAAATCTTTAGAAAAGGTCCATAAAATGAAGGTCATTGTGAATATTTTAATTAAAAAATGATTATTTTTGTATTTATTGTTAAAATTATACTTAAATTATACCCAATTTGCATCCTGATACTTCTACAATCAAGCTGTTTCGTTGTGTAATCTAACTCCAAGCTAAATGTTACAATCATGCAACGTACTTTTATTCAGTTTATTACTATAAAACTGAACTGAGTATGCGGCTCAAATTATAGATGAGAAAACAAGCCTTGGGCACACATGAAGAAGTCATTTAAAAAGTTTGGGAATATTGCACAATATTTGTATTTGGCTGTTTCTCGGGGAGACGTTTTGATGTCCTTATTTTTTGAAATATAACAGGGCTGCGGGAGACACACAAGCTGCCGATTGTCTGCAGCCATTGACCCATTAATAACTCAAATACTACAACCCAACCCTGTGTGCCCAGCACCAGTTACATGTAATGATTCGCTCATGTCACACACGCTTGTCAGCCTGTGTTATGTACGTCTATTTTCGCCAAAAACAAACATTGCTGCAAATGTAATCATCGTGACAGCACTTTTAAAAAGTTGTGCATGATTATATTTGTGTATTGATTCCAGAGAGCTTAATGAAATACTTTTTATAAATAACCAAATGACTCAATAACCTCGAACTTGTTTGTTTCTGTATTAAATTAGAACAATTTAGATACTACTGTAGTGTTTAAATTCACATTTATAAACCACTGAATCAAAAATTAGCATGGCTCCTGAAGCACTAACACTGATTGGATGATGTTTTTAGGTCAGTCCTGGAAGGCTCTGAGCACACTAGACAAGCGTCCGTTTGTGGAGGAAGCTGAACGGCTCCGCTTGCAACACCTCCAGGATCACCCCAACTACAAATACCGTCCTCGCCGCAAGAAACAGCCCAAGAAGATGAAACGGGTGGAACCAGGTCTGCTCCTCCAAGGCCTGGGCCACGGAGGCCCGGGACCCGGAGACGCCTACTCGCCGCACCGCCATGCCCATCATCTGCTACCTCCTCTGGGACACTTCCGAGACCTCCACCACTCTGGAGCCCCAGAGCTGGAGAGTTACGGCCTGCCGACGCCAGAGATGTCCCCTCTAGACGTGTTGGAGGAGGGAGGCGGAGATTCTGTGTTTTTCCCCCCTCACATGCAGGAAGATGTGGGTCTGACTTCATGGATAAACTACCACCAGCATCCAAACCATCAGACTGGTCACCACCCTCACCACAACTCCCATAACCTCCAGCATTCCCACCCACACCTCAACCAGAAGTCTCCGCTGGCCTGCCTCCCACTGCAGGAGAAATGCCTGGTGGTCGAGTCCACGAACCCTAACAGTCTCTACCCCAACATGAGCCTCCCAGAATCCTCCAAGGCTCCTCACACTCCCACACCTACAGGCTATTACGGTCAGATATACGGGAGCAGTCAGCCCCAACCCGCCTTCACCTCTCATTTGGGGCAGCTGTCTCCTCCGCCCGAGACCTCGGCTGTGGCTCAGGTCGCTCCGCCCTCTCTGGACGCTGTGGACCAGCTGGGACCCTCGGCTGAATTCTGGGGCGAAGTGGACAGGATTGAGTTTGACCAATACCTGAGCGCGAGCAGGACTCGATTGAGCAGGAACGCCCCTTGCGAGGAGAGCAGTGCTTTGATATCAGCCCTGTCCGACGCCAGCAGCGCCGTCTACTACAGCGCATGCATTACGGGATAAAACTGCCAACTCCACGCAGACCTGAAGTCTGGTGCACATACGAGTCTCAGATCTTTCGAATTATTCGAGTTACCTTCTTCAGGGAATCATCTTGCCCCGTTTCACGAATCACTGGAGGTTACTGAACTCTATACATGTCAAGGATGGTTCTCACAATATAGACTTCACTAAATTGCATTTCACAGTATGACTAGTCATTTCTGGTCTTGATAACCTGTACTTTCTGAGACTGTGGTCGAATTGAACCGATAATTTTGCTGACTCCATCCAGCTACTGTATGCTTACGGTCTCAAATGAGGGTACTGGGACGTGGAAGTCAAGAATGTGAATATTTTTTTGCTATATATACATATGTCTTTCTATTTGCTTTTTATATTATTTCTATTTTTATAGACATTTTATATAAGGTTGAATGAAAATACGTTTTGCACTGGGTATGTGAAAACCACTCGAGACTCTTTTATACTGCACTTAATATCTTTCAAATACACTTTTCCATGACATCTGAAGCATTTCGATCTATTGGCGACTAATTTATCGTGCATTCTTCCCTTTTGTGTGGCTGAATATGTTTGAATTGGGACATGTGGACATGACATTTTGTAATCCTCTTAGCACTTGAGGAACATGCTGAGTTGGTAATAACTCTCCCCCTTTTGGTAATAATTATCTTCAAATAAAAAGAGTTTGCAATAAAAAATGTCTCAGAGCTATTAAATCAAAGCAATTAAATTGAAAACACACAATTGTATATAGTATTTAACTTACACACTTTCCCACACCACAGAGTGCATGTGCTTTTCTAGACAGTTTTCTTCTTAAAAACAGTTTTTAATTAAAGAAATTGTATTACACGTGAAAATGTATCAATGCATTTTTTTGCTAAATAAAGTTGTCACTAAACGTTGGGTGCTTGTCAAAATCATTACACATGCATTAGGTGCATATTTGCCTGATTTATGTAAAATGGTGATGTGGCTGCAATTGTTGTTGCCTTTTGAGAGAAACAGAGAGCGAGAGCATGCAGGGCCGCAATGTTTAAGTTGTAATCCAGTCTCGTCTCTCTGATTCCCTCCTCCAAGATTTTTGATCAGCCACAAAATGAGTTTGGCTCTTTAAGCTATTTTTTCCCCCTAAAACCACGGACAAAAAGAAAACATTTTCGACTGAGGAGAACAAAACCGAAACTGTCTTCTCTTATGTCTTCATACAAAAAAAAGGGCAGCTCTGAGATTAATGAAATGCTCCCTCATGTTGATTCATTCAATACTTGAGAACAAAAAGATTGACATAAGAGTGTTTTTCAAGAGGGAAATTACTCTTTCCAAAGCATTTACATTTCAGCCAGGATGCCTAGTGTGTGTGTGTGTGTGTGTGTGTGTGTGTGTGTGTGTGTGTGTGTGTGTGTTCTTTACATCAAATGATACATTTCATGTGTTCTTTTCCCCCATATCATGCTGACTATATTCGGATGTCTGTTGAATGACACACCACAGATTCTCTTGCCAAGACGTTAAGTGGTCTCAGTTAGGTCCAGGTCAGCTGTGGTGCGGTAAAGTTTCATCCCGCCAATTAATTAGCCATAAAATTAGCAGGAATGTCAAAACAGAGGAAGATCCTGGGGAAACTGGGGATGTTGGGATAGCAGGAATCTGTGTGTTGGAGAATATCTCCCTGTGTGTGCAGCAGGGGGAAGGATGTTAAAGGGAAGAGGAGCTTTTTTTTCACCCCTGACCGGCTCCCTAAATGGAAAGAACAACACTGACCGATCATGCAGGTCCAGTAATTCTGAAGTCCGATGTGCAGGTCAGCAAAACGACATGTATTTTGAGCTACGCTCTATTTTGTGTGTGACAGCAGACCAAAAAAAAATAAAAATGCTACTCTTGTGGTCGTCAATGGAACTGCGCCTTATCTTTCACAGTTTATGGGTTATTGACCATCTGTGGCTTTGTGAAGGCAATGCCCCCCTGGTGAATTTTTATTTATTTATTTATTTATTTGAAAACAATTCACATTAATCTGATTGTAAAGCTTTTGACTTTTTTTGAAAGGATAAATAAGCAAAACTCAACTCTGCAGGCTTCAGCAATCTCAAGTTTAAAACAATGTTTCAACTTAAGCTAACAGACCTCTTAAGTCTTTGTATCTCATAATCAGTGAACTGACCAGTGTTTGTTTTCTAAGATTTGGGGCCTAAAAATAAAGAGGTTCAAAGCATTCTCAATGCCTTTGAACATTTTTGCTACGTTTCTGCTCACACTGTTTCTACACCTGCATAGTTCTGATAATAGCAGAGCTCCAGACAGAAAAATTAGGATGTGTTCATGTTGTGTTGATTGTGGTTACAACACCCAAATAAAGTTCTCTTACGATTCAACCTTAAAACTGGACATAATACGTTCAACAATAATATTTTATGTAAAATAATAGATTTTTTTATAGTATATCTAATTTATTATAGAATAGGCTTTCCTTTATAAATTCATTCAACAAAACTTGTATCAAATATATGTTGAAATTTTTATTAAATAGACTGATGTAAATCTCACAAATCTAAAATATACTATATATCACATTAACGGTTCCCCATATTTTAAATATGACCGTGAAATGACTCTGACTGGTCGGCTTTACAGAGATTAAACCACATATGGTACTCACAAAGCTTATACCCAACTATATTTTTAATTATTTGAATGTTTATTTTTTTGTCACACTGTGAGTCAGTCTGAAGCCCTATGGTAATATTAAGAATATAAAGGCTTATTGAGGAGACGCATACTATTTATTTTTTTCTATTAAAGGGTTAGTTCAATAATCTGAAAGCTGTCTCACTCCTCCATAGGCTTCTATTGTAAATGAAATTTGCCAGCCCAAAAAGACATCGTTAAAATACCATAAGTTAATCAAGCGATGAGAATAGTTTTTGTGCGCAAAAAATAAATAAAAAAATAACGACTTTACGTCAGAACGTAGGCTCACTATTGGCCTGCATCACACGCATCACACACATGACCAGCGTCGGCCAATAGTGTGCCTACGTTCTGACGTACAACCCAGAAGCGCTGCGCTGTTACACTACGTTAACTCACTCAGAGGCCCACACTGAAGAAAATTAATAGTTAAATAAAGTCGTTATTTTTGTTTGTTCTTTGCGCATAAAAAGGATTCTCGTCGCTTGATAAACTTGTGGTTGAGCCACTGTAGTCACTTGGACTATTTTAACGATGTTTTTACTAACTTTCTGGGCCGGCAAGTTTCAATTACAATAGAAGCCTATGGAGGAGTGAGACAGCTCTCATATTTAATCACAAATATATTAATTTGTTTTCCGAAGATGAACGAAAGTCTTACGGGGTTGGAACAACATGAGGGTGAGTAATTACTGACATAATTTTTATTTATGGGTGAACTATCCCTTTAAGCCTATGGTTGTCTTTTTTATATACATTTTTAAGTGATTAGATGTATAGTTATGGCTTGGTAAATGATAAAAAATAATTGTAATAATGCCGTAGACTTACATTGAAGAGGAACCTAAATCCAATGTATCTCTTTTTTCCCCCCTATAAAATTACCTCAGAGCATGCAGACGTCATGCAATGTGTTCATCTGTTCGGAGGCATATGTCTGATTTTTGGGAACGCAATGGTGTGAGACAGTTCGAGGAGGCAATTACTCCAAATCATTTTAATGACACACTTTGGCTCAGGCATTTCAGAATGACTAAAACAGCATTTTATATTGTGTGCAATGAGATGAGGTGAGGTTCTGTTTAGTCCACATGATCTGCTGAGGCAAAGTTGCAGGGGTTTTACATTGGGCATCGAAGAATTAGTTTAGTAAATGTGTTTCTGTCATGGTTTATGCGCATGTCTTCATATCGGATAATAGCGACAATTATCCACCTCATCTCATACGTTTTTTAGGTTAGACTTTATTTCGATAGTCCTCTATAAACATTCCAACCCGATCTCTCGGCAATTCGAATATACGAGGTGGCTATAATTCGTACAAATTCATACGACCTCAATCATACGAATTCGGAGGATTTTTGCAAAATCGTACATATTTTATGAGTTGCCCAATTCGTATGAATTCGTACGAATGACCTAGCCCTGACCCGACCCTAAACCTACTCATCACGGGTTTAGACAAAGCGTACACATTCATACGAGTGAGGTCATACGAATTCGTACGAATTAGCGACCTTTTACCCATTTACATCATTCATTTGCAACTACTGTACATGCCAACCAACTCTCAGAGTATTAGACTGTTGACATGTAGTTGCAAAGCCACTTACAGTCAGTAGAATGTCGGTTGGGGAACATCAAAATAAAGTGTTAGCAGATATCAAGCAGACAGTATAATGACTGTAGTTGACATGTGGTTGGTAGAATGTATAAAGTGGACTGAAAATAAACTGTTACCGGTTTTATGCACATTTTAGTATTTTATGCTAATTTCTATCCAGCATTTTTTAAATGCAATATCCCATCATTTAAAACAAAATATTGCATAACAATGACAGAAGTTTTGCAAGTACTACCACTCACATTTCCCTCATATTATGCAAAAAAATCCAGTTGCACACTATTAGACTTATATTCCTGTAGTGTGTCTCTGTGTCTCTGTGTCTCTGTGTGTGTCTTATGCATTTGCACACGTGGGAGTGTTAGTGATTTCATGTGTTAGTAAGGCGAAAGATCTTGACCTGTGTAAGTGTTTTATTATTGCAGCTGAAGTGTGTGTGTGTGTGTGTGTTTTCCTCGCACACTTGCTTCAGCTTTTCCATCAAGCCAAACAACGGACTCTCCCCAAAACCCCGTCCAGCAAACCTACCGCATGATGTCATCTGTATATTTTCTGTTTCTTTCCTCCCTTCTTCTTCTTATCAGGAAGTGTGGCCCCCTACTATACCCTTACTCTTCCCCTCTTGGACAGGAAGTTGCTCTGCCTTCCCTTCCTGTGTAAGCAGCAGGACGTGGCGCATATGTGTGCGCGAACAAACATGCGTGTACCAGTAAATGCGTAAAGGAACCACGTATCTATTACGGGACTGGCCCTGTTTACACCTGGTAGATGCATGATGTAATATGCATTATATATGTATATGTGTATATATATATATATATATATATATATAAACATATACAGTTAAACCAAAAATTATTCAGGCACCAGATAATACAAATATCTTTTTATATTTCTTTACTAGTGGGTGCAGGACACTAAAAGTAAACTGTGACTTATTATACCCAAAAAGTATTAATACAGTGGACTACCAGTACAATTTATAAACATTTGGGACCAAAAATTATTCAGACACCTGACCATGTTTTGCTTACTTTTTTTTTATTGCTGATGCGACCTTTTTACACCACAGACTGAATAAAATGAAGCATTTCTTGGTTATTGGTTGACCTAAATTGGTATTATCTAATTGTGTACTTAAATTTAACAGCTAACAGCTATTCAACCAAATTTATTCGTGAGACAGTCTAACAGAAGGATGGCCAAAACCAGGGAAATATCAACTGACTTGATAACTCTAAGTTCTTGTCATATATAATGAGCTGCCTTTGTTACTCTGGCAGAAAGGATAACAGTATATAGTGAGATGGAGGCGGGTTTAGCGTAGTGCTGTGGGGGCTACTGGCCTAGCCGCCCGGCACGCTGTAAGCCCTGACCCGACAGTGGAAACGGGGATGGGGTCACTGACAGGCCAGTCTAGAGCTCAGAGGTTGCAAGGAAGAGCCCAATGTTACAGTCAAAATCATATATTAGCTTCTGCTACTTTTCTACAACAATATCTGAAACATCTTGAGATCATTAGAAGGATATATTTGACATTTTAGCACTGATAGTACTTGAAATGTCGCATTGATTTACTGCAACTTGATCCCCGTGAGTAGGTGGCTTTTTTAATAGAATATTATTCCAGAGACAGCGCTAGAAAACACAAAACTGCTGGTCGCTGGTTCCTGACTTCCTGTGTCCAATCTTTATTGTTAAACTGGAGCGTAAGTCTCCGCTGACTTTTTCTTTCCTGAACTGTCGGCATAATTTACGAGCGTGGCTGTGCACAGTCCTGGTGGTTTGGTGGCCTTGGGTTTGTGTGACCAGTGGGTTGCGGGTTCAAACCCAGGGCAGGACGGTAACTGTGACCCAACCAAATGGACACATGCCACTCCACTCTGAGCTTCAAACACAGGTTGCGATAGTTCCAGTTAGAACAACCTGCTAAGACCTCTATGCATTGGCTGTATGGGTGGTTACAGAGATTTCAGCCTTTCTGATGCTTTAACACATTTGTATTTTTTAGTTCCACCTCCAGTGCATTTGAAATATGTGCAATAAACAGGACTGTGCATTTTTTACAGTTGTAGTTCTACAATTTATTGCAATTAAATGATGTCTGTATACTGAGACTTCACAGTAGGTCCAGGAAATTACTGTAATGTAGCAGAGCTACGCTGTAGAATTACAGTAATTATCTGTCTGCATTACAGTAATCCTGACTGTATGTACACAGTGTTTAGGTTCTCAGCAAGTTCCCAGCATTTTTTTAATTCGCTGATTTATTGTGCTGCCCCCTAGTTTTTTAATTAATTCCCTCATTTTAGATAAATTATGGCCAAGTTTTATTCATTATTTCCCTTGTTTTTATTTAGTTAAATTGTGTCCACGGGGGAACACATTAATACATTGTGGGAATCGTTTTTTATCATGTGCTTGGCTTTGTTTAACACAGTTATTCCAGTAGGTGGCCACAATTGACTGTTGTAATGAGTAAGTCATTGAATCATTCATTCAACCGATGACTGCTCAAAAAGCAAAAAATAATCATTCTGGAATGAAACAAGTCATTGAATAATTGATTTAACCTTTTTATTTTTTTAAACATTGAATCATTCCGGAACGAAACATCGCTACTGTGTGTGTTTTTTTTTACTCAGAGCAGAGGCAGAAATGAACTTGCCCAGAAAATACACTTATTTGTTCATAAAAGATTATAGCATTGATATTGTGTTCAATATTGCAACATATATAGCCTACAGTAGGTGCAAGTCTACATATGTAAAGTTGTAATTAAATAATAATGATATCATTAAATCACAGAATATTGTAAGATTTTAACATTTTTGGCAATTGTTTACAGTGTGCTCTAATTGTTAAAGTATAGCAGTCGATTGTGTTATTTCAAGACAAGCGCACTTGTGAGGGGCCATTTTCTCCATGGCTTTCTGCAGTTTCCATGACAGTGCCATAATTGACAGTGCAGCGTCTGTGAGACGGGCTGCTGACCCGGAGTGACGCCTTGCTAAAGATCGGGGAGCGAGCCAGCAGACTAAAACAGCCCTCATAAACGCTTCGTTCTTTTTTTGGGGGTTGTTTTGGGTGTTTTTGATGTTTTTCTGTTTCGAGGTTATTTTTTCCCTTCACACAATTCCCCTTCTCAGGTTTCCATTTTCTCTTTTACAAACATATCATTGTGAGTCTCCGTCTCTGCAGAGTCAAACAGGACTTGGCCCTGAGAGTGAGCGAGTGTGTGTGTGTGTGCTCTCACCCACACACTCATCACATACTACTAAAGGGCTAGTCACTGCCCTGGCCCGGAGGTTATGAGTGCAATGTCTCCACTTGGTCTTTGACAGGGTAATTTTAATTGTTGACTCTCTCAGACACAGTCAATCACACACACACACACACACACACACACACACACACACACACACACACACACACACACACACACACACACACACACACACACACACACACACACACACACACACACACACACACACACACACACACACACACACACACACACACACACACACACACACACACACACACACACACACACACACACACACACACACACACACACACACACACACACACACACACACACACACACACACACACACACACACACACACACACACACCCCTTTCCCAGGACCCACAGTCTCTTAACCCGCTGGTGCCATGCGGCCGTTGTGTAACATCCACCCAGGCTCTGTATGTTATTTTATTCCTTTCTCATCCTGCCTGTTATTTGCCATCCATATAATTATAAAAAACAACTCTATGCTCTTGATGAGGGATGTTTTTTTCAAGACTCTCTGATGTAAAGACACTACCACTTACTCACTGATTTATCCTCACTGTGTTAAATGGCTGTTTCCGTAGCAATGTGACAGGGCTCTGCAAACTGAGGACAAAACTCTTTTTTGTTTGCATTAAGTGGTTTTCTCTGGGAGAGAAGAAGACAGTGTGGGGCGTGGCCAAGAGCCAAAGTGTGGGGGGAGGGTGGGGGCTAAATGAGGGTAGACAACAGAGAAAGAAAGAAAGAAAGAAAGAAAGAAAGAAAGAAAGAAAGAAAGAAAGAAAGAAAGAAAGAAAGAAAGAAAGAAATAAATAAAGAAAGAAAGAAAGAAAGAAAGAAAGAAAGAAAGAAAGAAAGAAAAAAAAGTCAAACTACAATGAAATAGTCACAAAAAAACATAAAAAGAAAGAAAGAAAGAAACAATCAAACAACAAAAGAAAGAAAGAAAGAAAGAAACAATCAAACAACAAAAGAAAGAAAGAAAGAAAGAAACAATCAAACAAACAAACAAACAATCAAACAACAAAACAAAGACTCAAAGAAAGAAAGAAACTAACGATCAAACAAACAATAACAAAACAAAGACTCAAAGAAAGAAAGAAACAAGCATATAAATTAAACCAAAACAAGCTAAAAAAGAAACAGTCAAACAAAACAAACAAACAAGAAAGAAAGAAATAAGAAAGAAAGAAACTAACAATCAAACTAACAACTAAACAAAGACTCAAAGACATTAAGGATCAAGCAAAGAAATTCAACCAAAACAATATTAAAAAATAAAGAAACAAACAAACAAACAAACAAGAATGAATGAAAGAAAGAAAATAAAACAGACTCAGAGACCGACAAAAAAAAATCAAAGAAATTAAAACAAAAACAAACTAAAAAGAAAAAGAAGCAGTCACACAAAAAGAACGAAATGTACAAAAATGTAAACACTCAATAAATAAACAATCAAAGAAAATATTAGAATTTTCAGGAAAAGCTGTTTTAGCTTTCGTCTTTTTGCTCACTGAATATCTGCACACAACACAACACAACACACACACAACACACACACAACACACACACACACACACACACACACACACACACACACACACACACACACACACACACACACACACACACACACACACACACACACACACACACACACACTTAGCTTCAAGCTGCATGGCACTATAAAACCTTCCCTCTTGTTGCTTTCCAAATCTATTTTCTGATTTTTTATTTTCACATGAAAAGTTTGTCAGCATATTCCACTTATTTATTCTTAATTTACCCCCAAAAATGTCTGGAAAGTTCCGCCCAAAATTGAATAAGACAGGAAAACAAGATGAGGAAAGATGTTGTTCATGTGTCGCTTGTGAGTCTCTGAAGCGAACCACCCACTCCAGCGCTATTCGGCACATCAAAAAGAGCTTAAGTTTCTGATGGAAAGCCAAACATTTCCTATTCCTTTTTTATGGTCTCTCTCGTCTTCTGCAGCTCTCTCTGTGACCAGCATGGGAGGAAGCATGAAGCTACACTGCAGTGATCCTGTTCCCAAGATGTTTGAATTTACAGACACATTTACATATTCAGTTAGATGTTCAACTTCCTGTTATACTGAGTATCAGAATGTTCTTTAAAACAGCTATCTTGCTTATGTGATATTGCTTAAATGTCAAAAATATAAGACACTGAGTTGTAAATACAAATAAAGGTGAAATTATTCAGCTTTGAAATGTGCACATTGTCACCTGTAAAAAATGTGTGTGTGTTCATTCGTATAGCAGATGACTCTGTTTCCTCTCCTTTGTTATTCCAGTTTCTTCCTGTTTCAAACACTTTCATTTCACAATCAACAACAGATTTAAAGAGAGGGAGTGAGATCAAAATATTTGTCAACGGGTTATCTGAAAAACACTTGATAGACATTAGAAAGCCACTATATGGTGGCTATAGTGCCGACGTATGATGTTAAGAAAAGGCATTCGCTGCTGGTTTACTGTTTGCACTCAGCACAACATTTCCTATTTCTCAGTCTGTTCCATTTTCCCCCCCAGTTGGAGGATGTTTTTTCCTTTTCCTGGTCACGTATTACTCAACATCACTGCTACCTCAAGGAGGTATTTCCCATTACTCTGTTAACTCAAATGTTCATCATTAGCATTGAACAGTGCACTGTTAAACCTCTGGCCAAAACATGGACTGCATCTGAAAATGCACAGGCCTACTAAAAGTATGTAAAAAGAGTATTATGTCTGAATTCACAGTACAAATGACCTACTTCTGAAGTGCGGATCTGATGGATATACTATACCATGAGGCCACGGGTGAGGTGAATGGCAGTGCAGAGACACAACTGTTGCCGTAAGTCACATGACAATGACAGCGTGGTCGTGGGGAATATAGTATGTCCGAATTACATTCATACTACACAGATTCATACTATATACTGTAGAATGTACTTTTTTAATGTTAGTAACTACTTATTCAAAAGAAGTAGCTACCTAGAGAGTATGCAATTTCTGCCGACATTTGTAAAGCGTAAAAAAGGGATTTAAACAGTACACGTGTTCAAAAAAAGATTTTAAAGCGCTACAGTCTGACGCACAATGTTTTTACATGTACACTAGGGTCAGATGTGTGCGTGACGTAAATACAAGGTTCTCTCGTGAAACTCTAGATGGCGCAGGCTGATTGGTTCTTAACTCAATCTATTTGCAATCAAATAGTCCTCTAGGGCACATCTGATTGGTTCCTGCTATATCAGTAGCCAATGACCTCGCTGCTCAATCTTTATATAGTCCATCAGCTTTTGCTGTAGCAGTTTGCAGCACGCTTTCTGCGACCCTCCATCTTCCCCAGCTCCACCTGTATACTGTAGATCTGCTACGAGTAATTCATGTATGCTATATTGTACAGCAGCAACATGTCTTAGTTGCTCACTGGAGTGTGTCATTTATGTATTTGCAGTAGTAAGTCCCGTACTTACTCTGCAGCAGCAGCGTTGAAGATTTATTTTGCCAAGACCAAATATATCAAGATTGTCGTATCCATTACCATGCCAAACACTCCACATATATGCGTCTGATTGGCCATTGGGGCTCAGTGGTTCATGTAGGTTGTCTACAAACCGGAAGGTTGGCGGTTCAATCCGTGGTTCCACCTGACCAAGTGTCGAGGTGTCCATGAGCAAGACACCTAACCCCAGCTGCTCCCGACGAGCTGGATGGCGTCTTGCATGGCTGACACCGCCGTCTGTGATTGAATGGGTGAATGTGAGGCAATATGTAAAGCGCTTTGGTGGCCATTGGGTCTGTGAAAGCGCTATATAAAATGCAGTCCATTGTGTTGACGCGCTCCACATATTTGTCTCTGATTGGCCATTGTGTTTATGTGCTCCATATATTTGTCTCTGATTGGCCATTGTGTTCATGTGCTCCATATATATGTCTCTGATTGGCCATTGTGTTCATGCGCTCCACATAGGCCTATATGTCTCCGATTGGCCATTGTGTTTACGCGCTCCACATACAGTATATGTATCTGATTGGTCATTGTGTTGACGCGTTCCACATATATGTCTGTGATTGGCTACAATGGTCAACGCTTCAAAAACATGTTGTCTTTGTTGAAAAACATGCTCGTCTTCATCGAGCGCTTACACAGATACACACAGGAGCGTTTGAAAGACATCGTCTATCAGCCTGCTTTTAAACGCTCCCGTGTGTATCTATGTAAGCGATCGGTAAAGAGCGTCAGATATGTCATTGTTGATCATTGTAGCCAATAATAGACATATATGTTGAGCGCATCAACACAATGGCCAATCCAACGCTATCTCACGTCCAATTCGTACGAATTTGTACGAGTGATTAAAAGGTGGCTAATTCGTACGAATTTGTACGACCTCACTCGTACGAATTTGTACGATTTGTCTAAACCCACGTGATGGGTAGGTTTAGGGGCGGGGTCAGGGGTAGGTCATTCGTATGAATTCATACGATTTTGGCAAATCGTAAAATATGTACGATTTAGCAAAAAACTTACAAATTCGTACGATTGAGGTCGTATGAATTGGTACGAATTAGCCACCTCGTAAAATTCGTACGAATTGCCGTGAGATCGGGTTGGCCAATCAGAGGTGTTTAAGAATCCGTTCGATAGTTTTCAAAATACTAGACGGAGATGTTGGTATTGTCACATTTTTAAATTTCAGTACTGACTTTGTACCGAAGTCGGTACTTTTTGACAACTCTAGTACCTCTAATTTTTTGCAATAATAGTTTGTCCACATGGTGGCAACACTGCACACTAGCGGTGTGTGAAGCAAAACATCGAAGTCAATTTCAAACCAAACAGCTTTCTGTTGGTCAATGTGATTCATATGACCATTGCACATGAGTGAAATTCGTGTGTAATGTGTGGCAAACTGTGTATGGTAACTTCAAGCGCAACTCCTGAATGCATTGATTACTTTTGAAATGACTGTATTTGACCGAGCAACAGTAAATGTGACCGCACTTTAAGTGTTTGCGTCAAATTTTGAAAGCATGTTCCTTGTGAGCCTGATGATGACTGGCCTTTCCTTATATAGCTCTACACTAAATATAGGCCTACATTTGGCATTTGATAGGTGTCATGTACTGTACCTGGTAGGCTATACATACTGTGTTCTATATTTAGTTGCAGCTGTGAAATGCGATGTTAGTGGGTGAACATAAGGGAATATTCTAGTATAGTGTTATTGGTACAGTTGCTGTGCTGGATCTCTGGGTGTTTACTGACCTGAAGAAAAAGCCTTGACAACACAGCATCTATGAATGATTCAGACGTCAATAAAACCCTATAGACCCATCGCTATTATTCTCACATACCTCCCAGTGGAGTATGTATGTGTGTGTGTGTGTGTGAGGTTACCGAGGTTCTTTTGTTGGTCCTCAGAGACAGCTACGAGTTTGTAGGAAAAACAGGAAACAGTGCTCATGGTGATGCAAAGAAACAGAAGCTTAGGAAGACGGAGAGAGAGAGACAAACAGCTGAGGGAGAAAAAGGAGTGTGTAGAGCTCAAATCACTCGTGCAATCACATACAGTACTGTCATTAAAGGCACATCAAAAATCATTAAAAAAATATTGGGGGTTTTGCGTCAAATATGGACGAACCCAACCATTGGTTTAAATTGATAACATTTTAAACCCAATCGTGTGGTTTGTCCATATTTGACCAAAACATGCATTGAAACAACCCAGCATTTTTTAAGTACTTAAAACATATATTATTATTATTTTAAAGAGACAGTTCACCCTAAAAATTTAAATTCGGTCACTACTAACCCTCATGTCATGACTTACACATTTTAGTTTAGGACTTGTCATAGTCATAACGATCTGCATGATGGATCCTCTCTACGATATCATTTCCTATTTTATGTTTTATTTTTAAGGGTCCAAGCACCAAAGGTGTCCGGGCGTCAGAGACTGTTAGTAATAGAGATCTCAAACTGGGTGGGATAGTTCCAAATCCATTACTTATGGATTGCATTTAGACCGTTATCAAAACTTACATAGCCGTAAAATTCCAACAGTTAAGTGTTAAAAGTACACTCCAAAAAATGCTGGGTTATTTTAACCCAATTTTGGGTCAAATATGGACAAACCCAGCCATTGGGTTAAATTTCTAAATTGCATTTTTTATCCAACGTTTGGGTTTGTCCATATTTGACCCAAAATTGGGTTAAAACAACCCAGCATTTTTTAGAGTGTAAAATTCTAAATCATAAAGAACTTGATTCACTTGTTTAGGTTTGTTTGATTAGGATTGGAGCAAAAATGTAACAGTTATTTCCTCTCAAATCCTTCAGTGCCCAAACTAACTTTAGCGGGAAAATAACATTATTCAAGAACTGCTATAAAGCCAAAACAATCTGTTACCTTAAATTATACGTTTATCTCTGTAAAGCTCCTTTGAAACAATCTACATTGTTAAAAGCGCTATATAAATGAAGATGACTTGACTTGCCCTCAAATCAGTTAATAATTTGCCCCCTATGACATTCTGAGGAAGCATTTCATAAATGTATGATTGAGTAATGATAATGATTTCAATTGGAATGTCAGATGAATGTTATAATGCTAATATTGCCACATGTCTGATAGTTTCATCAGTGTGAATGGTTGAATAACTTCAAATGTAAAACATTCATGTATGTAAAGGTATTTGTAGAACTATGTTACACGTACAGTATATATCCAGAATTTTATGTAATTTGCACAACAACAAAAAAAAGTGATCACCAACATGCTTTAGGAATGTACAAAGAGGGAGAGAGCAACTTAATCATTTGAGTTAACATTTTTGTACATTGATTTGTTGCGCAAAACTGATTTGCTGCGATTAATTAAAAATGAATTTTAATTCAGAAATCAAAAGCATGCTCATCATAGAAGAGGTGAATTTAATATATATGTGAATAAATATAGATCCAGACAATACCTAACCCAAATAAATAAATGAATCAACTCAAACATATAAATGAATGGGTTTTTTTTTTTTTTTTTTTATAGAATATGTTTGGTTATTCTTTTATTCGTGTGCATTTAATATAAATTAAATAAATAACATTATATAACAAAACAGATGAATAAAAATGCTTAGGTATATGAAGACAGAAGATGTTTTCCATGTCTCATGTTCTCAGTGGCTGTGAGCATGCAGGGCTTGTTTGGAGACACCGACGGTCATGGGTAATGTGGACAGTGAGGTCAGGAAGGTTTGGTCTCTGTGGTGTTGAATGTGTTTCTGATGGCCGAATATGAAGTGAGGACAGCCACATCAGCCCAGTGGCACGTCCTCAGTGGTGCACCAGAACCTCTTTATATCTGACTCTATCTTTCTCTCGTCCTCCCTCTGAAGGAAGCTCTGTGGCGTGGCGTGTTGCAAGCGGGAGCCCGTAAGAGCAGCCGCGCTGACCTGTTGACCACAGTCCCGGAGCTCTGTGCTATCTCATTCACACTGATTATACCTCACACTGCCATTAGAACAGCTGCCGGACGGCTGACCGCTTGGACGGATACTTGTTTGTGTGTGTTCTATTGATTCCACATACACACTGCAGCAAAATTTGCTTGACACTCCACTTAATGTGCTTAATCCAGTTCTGTACATATACTACCAGGGCCGGATTAACCTCTTAGTGTGACATAGGCCCTTTCTGCACAACAGAGACAATGTTTTATGTAGTAAATGTATAGCTAATTTATATAGTGTTTGTGTTACAGATATAACATTTGAGTGATAATAATAGAATTATTAAAAACATATTATTCCTTCTTATAATTGGCACGTGCCTGCTAAATCTGGTCCTGTATGCTACTATCACTCTAAAGTCTGAGGTCAGTTTGATTTTAAATATTGGTAATTGGTACGAGTAATTGGTAATTGTGTATAGTCAGGGGTAGGTCATTGGTACGAACAAATTGGGCAACTCGTAAAATATGTGCGATTTAGCAAAAATTGTACGACGTCGTACGAGTGAAGTCGTATGAATTCGTACAAATTAGCCACCTCGTAAAATTTGTATGAATCGCCGTGAGATGGAAGCAAAAATCGTACGAGTGAAGTCGTATGATTTCGTACAAATTAGCCACCTCGTAAAATTCGCCGTGAGATGGGAGGTTCTTGCAAGTGACTATTCAACGCTATCTCACGACCAATTCGTACGAATTTGTACGAGTGATTAAAAGGTGGCTAATTTGTACGAAATTTTTACGACCTCACTCGTACGAATTTGTACGATTTGTCTAAACCCACGTGATGGGTAGATGGGTGAATTCATATGATTTTGGCAACTCGTAAAATATGTACGATTTAGCAAAAAACTTACAAATTCGTACGAGTGAGGTCGTATGAATTGGTACGAATTAGCCACCTCGTAAAATGCGTACGAATTGTCGTGAGATCGGGTTGGACTATCACAGGGAAGGTGTTGATTTTTATGATTTTAGCTTGCAACTTGTTGCTTCCTGTATTAAACGGAAATTTATTCGTACAGCAGGTGTTTTAGTCTTTTTATCTCTTTTTCACACACACACAATCCTTTGTCTAAACAGACACACACAAGCCTTTCCTGAGGGTCTGCTGACAGGATGTTCTCCCTAGACCCAGCAACAAACTTTACGGGAAAACACACACACTGACACACACACACGCGCACGCACGCACACACACACACACACACACACACACACACACACACACACACACACACACACACACACACACACACACACACACACACTAAAGGGACCACAAGCATCTGGGGTGGCCTGCACAATCTTAAAACTCTTGTTCACAACAGCTGCTTGTTGTTTTACCGTACAATTATTGATGCTTATTGATTCATATCGTTCCAGCCGCAGTCTTACACCTGTTAGACACATCTTTTTTGATCTCACGGTGCCTGTGTGTGCATTTTCACAATGGAGCACATCTATATTTGTTATTATGTCTAGACAGTGTTATCACAGCTCCTCATCTCAACAGAAAGGAAGAAGTGTGCAGAGACTATACTCATTACTTTTGTGTACATGTGTGTGAGAGAGGATTAATTGAGACTATAATGCAAGCAAGGATTTGTTGCGTCTTTGCATAAACTATCATGTGTAGTAGCCACTGCTAAAATTCACAGGGCCTCAAAGAAATCCAAGTAAAAATATCTAAACGTACTTAAAACAAAATAAATGTTAAAGCAAAATTGTGTGAGCAAATGAATTTACTCATTTATTTTCAGAAAAAGTTTGAGTCTTTCTTAAGTAATTCACTTCCGATTCAAAATTTGGGTTCGGTAAGATTGTTGAACTCTTTTCTAATGCTCAACAAGACTGAATTTGTTTTATATTAAAATACAGTAAAAATAGCACTATTATGAAATAAAAAAGTTTTCTATTGTAATATATTTTAAAATGTAATTTATTCCTGTGATTTCAATTTTTACTTTTAATTTTCAGCATCATTACTCCAGTCTTCAGTGTCACATGATCCTTCAGAAATCATAATGTACTGATTATATATTTATATGCTTACTATTTTTGTGGAAAATATGATACTTTTTTTTAGGATTTTATGATGAAAAGAAAGTTCGAAAGAACAGCATTTATTGTACAATAGAAATTATTTTGTAACATAATGTATAGTATTTAATTTATCCAACTGACCCTGAAACGGTATCATGTTTTAAAGGATTTTTTTTTTTTAAACAAGACAAAAATACAGAAAATTATTTTTGAAATACTATACCAATGGGTCAAGCATTATCGCATGGCCCAGGACAACATATTATAGCCCAGTCTATCTCTAATCATATCCACTGCTGACATGCTGTGGAGTTTTCATTTAACATCACATCCCTTTTCTGAAGCCAAATTCGATTGAAATATACACCGAGACATGAATAAAGAGGTTTGATGTTGAAAGGATACTTTGAAAAGTGAGATCAGGAAAGGCTGGATAAAGATGTGATTTTGAGAGAGGACCGTGATGCACTGCTCTCCCCAGCAGAGGGAGTTCTGGGCCATATGGTGACTGTGAGTGTGGCATATGGGCAATAGTGGACGTTTCATCACCAGTCCAGATTCATTATAGTTGGACTGTATCACACAACTTCTGCACATTCTTCTTTTCTTTTTTTTCTTTTTTTTTCACACTCTCAATTATTTTTTTATTTTTTCCATCGTACACCTATAACTGCTATTTCGATTTCTTTCTGACCAGAAGTGATGGAAAGAAAGATCTTACCCTTTTGGCAGTATGCCACTCTGTCTCATTTGTCCTCTCTGTCTCTCTCTCAGTTGTTGTGTTATGTTGTGTTGGACTGGACTGGACAGGCAGCTGCAGCAGAGCTGATAAGAGCTCCTGACCTTGGCAGATGGAGTGACTCCTAGAGAGAGCTAATCATAGAACTTCCTCCTCCAGAGAGCGAGAGAGACGGAGAGAGACGGAGAGAGAGAGAGAGAGAGAGAGAGAGAGAGAGAGAGAGAGAGAGAGAGAGAGAGAGAGAGAGAGAGAGAGAGAGAGAGAGAGAGAGAGAGAGAGAGAGAGAGTGTGTGTGTAAGAGGAGGAGAAAGCAGGTGTACATTCTAATGTCAACCACAGTGTGGCAGCATCTCAGTGTGTTTTACATGTCCAATTCTACCGGTCACAAGTTGGATGTTGTTAACTTTTTTTTTTTAAAGAATTTAATTATTTTATTCAGCAAGAACACATTAAACTGATCAAAATGGAATTTATTTCAAATAAGTGCTTTCTGTTTTACTTCTTTATTCAATAAATAATCCTGAAAATAATTGTGTACACAAAATATTGAGCAAGACCTGTTTTCAACATTGATAATAATAAGAAATGTGGTATTTGGTATTTGCTTTGCAGCCCCGCCGCAGCCCGGTCTCACCCCAAAACGTCATATACTGACGGGTCTTGACCATACGTCAACATACGACGAAAAGGGTACCCCTATAACGTCAATATGAGACGCAGACATAAGCGCACCAGCAGCGCCTCCTAGCGGTACCCTAACGCATACCTAAACCCAACCATACCCGAATCGTCACACATGGACGTTAAAGGGTACCCTTTTCGTCGTATGTTGCCGTATGGTCAAGACCCGTCAGTATGTGACGTTTTGGGGTGAGACTGTGTTACCCGCCGTTATGCCACGAGGACTCCAGGGAGTCATACGTTGTAACCCTGCTCACTGGAAAGGCTAGTGAGTGGGGAACTGCCGTCCGGGATGCTCAGGTACCCTTTTGTCACTATTTTGTAGATTTATATGAGGAAATGATCAAGTTGCTTGACCGGTCTGCCCGGGGAGATGAGGCGGCTTCCAGGCTGGTGCGGCTCTTGCAGGAAGGTCACTCCGTCACAGATTTTGCCATTCAGTTCAAAACCTTAGCAGCCTCCAGCGACTGGAATGAGGGGGCCCTGCATTCCAGGTTTCATGAGGGGCTCAAGCGCCTTGTCTGAGTGCTGCCTCTTCTCCTGGCTCTGTGTGTCCTGTTTTGCAGATTGAGACAGCAAATCTGACCGAAGTCCCGGCGGAATACCATGATCTTTAGGTATTTAGCAAGTCTCAAGCCATGTCCTTACCTCCTCACTGGCCGTATGACTGTGCCATTGACCTCCTCCCAGGCACTTCTCCACCTAAGGGTCAATTATATTCCCTTTCTGGTCCTGAGAGAGAGGCCGTGGATAGGTATTTTTAAGAATCTCTCAATACCAGCCTAATCCGTCCCTTATCATCACCTGCCGGGGTGGGGTTCTTCTTCGTTGAGAAGAAGGATTTCTCCCTGCGCCCATGCATTGGCTATAGGGGACTTAACCATCCCGATCAAGAACAGGTACACCCTACCTCTCATGTCGTCTGCTTTTGAGTTACTGCTGGGAGCCAAGGTCTTCACCAAGTTAGACCTCTGCAATGCTTACCACCTGGTGCGGATTTGTGATGGGCATGATTGGAAGACGGCATTCAGTATCCCTACTAAATATTTTGAATATTTGGTCTTACATTTCAGTCTGACTAACGCTCCAGCTGTCTTCCAGGCCTTGGTCAACGACGTGCTGATGGCATGGTAAACAAGTTTGTCTTTGCGTACCTTGATGACATCCTCCTCCTTTCTCCTTCTCGACAGGTGCACACTCAGCATGTACGCCAGGTCCTTCAGTGGCTGCCAGAGAAACAGCATTTTGTTAAGGTGGAGAAATGTGAGTTCCACTCTAAGTCGGTCAGGTTCCTGGGATATGTTATCTCAGCTGAAGGGATCAGGGCTGATCCCGCTACGGTAAATGCCGCAGCAAAGTGACCTGCCCCCGTCACCCATAAAGCTCTGCAGAGGTTCCTGGGATTCGCTAATTTTTATAGGCTCTTCATCAAGAACTTTAGTCAGGTGGCTGCACCCTTAACGGCTCTCACCTCCACCAAGATACCGTTCAGATGGAATAGCCGGGCCCAGGAGTCCTTTGATGCTCTTAAGTCCTGTTTCATCTCTGCTCCTTTACTTTCTACTTTCTATCCTGATCGGCAGTTCATTGTCGAGGTGGATGCCTCCTATGTCGGAGTAGGTGCGGTCCTGTCTTAGCTGAGCCCTTAGGATGGGAAGGTCCACCCCTGCGCTTTCTTCTCCCACCGACTGAGCCCAGCTGAACGTAACTACCACATTGGTAACAGGGAGCTTTTGGCAGTTAGGTTGGCCTTGGGTGAGTGGCATCACTGGCTGGAGGGGTCAGCGCAGCCCTTCCTGGTTTGAACGGATTATAAGAACCTTGACTACATCCATTTGACCAGGAGATTGAGTTCACGCCAGGCTCGATGGGCACTCTTTTTTTGCCAGTTCAACATTACCCTCTCGTACCTGCCAGATTCCAAAAACTGTTAAGTCTGATACCCTCTCTCGTCTGTTCGGGGGTCCTGAGGAGGAGGCACTGACACTGGCCGAGGCCATCCTTCCAAAAGGATAGGGTCCATCTCCTGGGATGTCAAGAGGCAAGTGGAGGAGGCTGGTCGAACGGTGGAAGTGCCGGAGGAGTGCCCGGAGGGTCTGTTGTTTGTGCCGGTTGCGTTGTGCCATGAACTCCTCCAGTGAGGACACGGATCCAGGTTGGTCTGTCAACTAGGAATTAAGAGATCGCTGGCAGCCATCTGCCAGCAGTTTTGGTGGCCTTCTATGAATTTGGATGTCAGACAGTTCGTATTGGCATGCTCGACATGTACTCAGAACAAGAATTCTAACAGCCCGCCTGTTGGTCTGCTCCAGCCCTTGCCCATTCCCTCTCGCCCATGGTCACACCTGGCCCTTGACTTTGTCCCTGGTTTCCCACCTTATAGAGGAAACACCGTCAATTGCCCTCTGCCAAGGAAACTGTGTTCCGGAAAGGGAGCCATAGATTGTTTCCCAGCTTTGGAAAGAATTCTGTCGACAAATCGGGTCCTCTACAAGTCCTTAGGTTTTCACCCTCAGACCAACAAGCAGTGCGAGCGTGCCAATCAGGATCTCGATAGGAGCTCTCCACCTCCTGACCTCCCAGAATCCTAGTTCCTGGAGTCAACAGTTGCCATGGGTCGAATACGCCCACAACTCCCTTCCAGTAGAGTCTATGGGTGTGTCAGTGTTGTTATGATCCAGAGAAGAGGAGCTGGGTTTTGGCTTGGGACATCTTGGACCAGACATTGATTATAAACTTCCGCTGGCGACGAGGTTGGTCTGTTCAACCAGATTTGTTGACTCTCGTGGTTGTTGTCTGCATGGCTTTGTTGTCTTGGTGCTCATGGTCTGTTTTGACAGTTCACCATGTGCTCCATTGTCATTGTGGCATTATCCCCACCTGCACTGCCCTGGCTTGCCATCCCTCTCCTCAGAACCGACTTCACACCTCCCAAGTCTCCCATTCCTCGCCCACCGCCAAGCAGGGCACCGCGATCCATTGTATGGAGCGATCTCTCTCTCTCTCTCTCTCTCTCTCTCTTTTACTATATTACTATAATGAAAAATTGTTTGTTAAAAATAAACAGGACATGATCAGACAATAAGACAATAAAACTTGAATGGACTGTACTTCTATCACTCTCTCAGCCTCATTTTCAGTTACAGTTTTATGTGACTGCAGCAGTGACATCGACACCACACAATCTCATCTGCAGATATGAGCTGTGCAGGTAAACCTCACTCTTTTGTCCTCTAGAGGGTTACATATACTGTACCCTGAATAAGGTTTATAATTCTTCCTTTATGACATTACTGTCTGTTAGTTTCTGCATGCCATTTGAAGCAGTTCACATGAGTGCACTATGTACGGATGTAGCAAAAGTCATTATGATGTCATTCTGCTCATACATATCTCTATTACACACACACAGTGTCCATACCCATACTCACCTGCTCCTTTATAAAGATACTTTCTCATCCCTCTTTTTTAACTGTCACCTCGTTTCCTCATGTCAGCCAAGCAAGTGCTCTCTCTCTCTCTCTTTCGCTTTCTCTGTCCTCCTGGGGTTGCCTGTGAATGACGATAGTCTTCTGCTTCAGTGCTTTGATGAGATTTTGTGGTGTCGGTGTCACTGCTGCAGTCACACACTCCTCCGTGTGCGTATATGTGTTTGCCTCTTTTCATTTCTTTCAGTAATGTCACTCCGCTCGCCAGATATTGGATCAATGTGCAACATAAAATGCAGCTTTAACTGCAAAGGTTGTAACATTGATGGCTTTGATCAATACTTGTGTTTGTTTTAAAAAACACAAGCTTACGGGCAGATTTCTTTGCCATGCAAATTCTAAGCCTTTCCCATTTTAAATCCTGAACAAAAGAAAACATTCAAAAGAGAATTACTGTTGAGATCTTTATGTAGTTCAAGCTCCAAGCTTCAACAAACACTGTGTTTCACAGTAAAGACTCTGATACACTCTCTGAAGACTATAATCCAAGACCTTTGAATAATATATTTCCTATTAGTATCCATTCTTAAACACATAATGTAATATATAACTAACATAATATTTTCTCTATCAATATCTTCTTTAGTCTAAACTCATTCATCAAAATGTCTGTGGCAGTTGAGTGCCATCCAAGTTATTGTAAAAATAGTCTCATGTAGCCTGACTTCTTCCAGCCGAGAACATAGAAAACACAGCTCTTTTTGTTTTTATATGAGGTTAAGGAGTGGGTATTTCTGAAATAGTCCATTCAATAATAAACCATTGTGGACAGACGGACGAACGGACGGACAGACAGATAGATACATAGCACAATCTATTAAATAACAATTATTAAATAATACAAATTAACTCTTAAAATCAGCTATATACATAAAACAAGAACAGTTCATATACATTTTGTATTATTCAATGGCAAGTCCGTCTTTTACAACCATAAAATAGGCCTACTCTAAAATATTTAGTAGCTAAACGTTTTAGGATGTGACAGGAGCAGCGAGAGCAATGGGAATCTGTGGGAAGAAAACTGGAATCAGGCTGTTCCAGTTCATTAAATGACAATCTTATATATCCATGTTTGAAAAGTTACATCAAAACAGCTTTACCTTGTGCCATCTCGTCTTTCAGACATTTAAGTTTCAACCCGTCAAACGCATAGCTCGACCACAGTCTATGCTCCGCTGACTAAGATCCTATTGTAGTCGGTGAAGCGCACGGCAACTTTTACAGATGACAGCGATGTCACGTCGTGTTTCAGTCCTGGTCGCACATTCGTTTGGCTGGAGGTGAAACCTCCATGGTGGCGCGGCCACGTCGTTCGCTTTGAGTGTATATCTGGTCTATGCTGCATTTGTAGAAGGCTTGCGTTCCAAGCAGACGTTAGCTGCGTCGTACCTATATGTAAACAAAAAAGGTAAAATTTGAGTCTACATATACCTATTTGTACAGTAATAATTGAATAGTAATAGTTACTAAATAGTTACTGACATTCTTCCAAATATCTTTCTTCGTGTTCAGCAGAAGAAAGAAATTCATACAGGTTTGAAACAACTTGAGGGTGAATACATGATGACAGAAATTTCATTTTAAAGTGAACTATCCCTTTAAAACAAAAAAATAACCCAGCAAGATAGATAGATAGATAGATAGATAGATAGATAGATAGATAGATAGATAGATAGATAGATAGATAGATAGATAGATAGATAGATAGATAGATAGATAGATAGATAGATAGATAGATTTAAAATGAGTACATGTGTGTTCTTTCCTGTAATCTCTCACACGCTGAGATGGTTTAACTGGAAGAAGACACTTTTGATGAACCAGCAGCATCAGTTCTGGGCAGAGCCCCCTACAGCTCGCTTGAGTAATTAAACTAAAGGAATTAAAAAGGCAAATGAAAACAGAAAATGAAATAAATAAGGGAGCAATAACCGCCACTCAATATCGTGAGAGTGCTGAGTGTGAAAGTCCAGGAGGTGTGCGTGTTTGGCGAGGAGAGCCGGGAGACTATTTTCATTAGGATATAGGCCGGAATGATGCAGAACTGCTGACGGGGGCATCCATAGATTCCTAAAGCTAATCTTCCTCACTTGATAAAAAAACTTCTCCCTCTGCTCTGTTAACGGCAGTTCATTATCGCTCAGCACTCCTCCCTCGCTTTCGCTGCCCTTCTGTCTTCCTGTCTCGCTATTTAACACTCATACTGCAGCGCTACCATATCCTGCCTCTACAAAAGGCTCCTGTCCATTACAATTAGTCATTCTGCTTTATTCTTCATCGCCCTCTCGCATTAATCTCCTTCTCTGTTCTTCTAGGGATTATGAGCCTTTTCTCTTTCTCCCGCTCCCTTTCTCATAGCAACATACTTCATATAAACCTATGCCTGATGTGTAGCGTTATTTTGCTAAATTAGATGTAAATGGCAATCTACAACGTGAAAAGAAAAGAGTCATATTATAAATAGAGTAATGAGCTCTGACAAATCAAAATATCTATAGCCAAAAACATTTCATCTATCACTCTTAAGGTACAGTGTGCCGTAAAGGCTTGCAATAGCAAGCCAGAGCAGAGTCTGCAAAGCGCTTTGATGGCCTTGGTGGAGGGTGGAACACAACGCTTAAAACATTTCTCAAAGCACATAACATTACAATAATATTGAATGTAAACAAATTATTCATGTTTTTTGTCAGAACTCAAAGAGGTTTTGTAAAGGTGTGTTCACGCCATGTCGGAATTACCATAATTACTAGATTCCGACTTTTAAAAAAGTGTTCATAGTAGAACTCAACTTGTAAGCTTAAGGGGGTCGCACACCGGACGAGAAGCTCAGCGCCGCACCGTGCCGCGTCTCGGACAACTTGAGGTATCGCACACCGGACGCGCACTTTCTCAGTTCATGGCCAGTAATATTGTTATGTTTAAGGACATTATGGAATTAAGATAATGTCTGTACTATGTTATGATTGTACTGTACAATTAAATACAATCGTTGCTAAGTCTGCAGTCTGAACACTTTACCTCAGAGCGTCCGTTAACTGAATGAATTGAGAATATCACCTGAAAATCCGATAACATCCGCAATTTTCATTCAAGCAGCTGATTTCTGTGAATGAATGTAAAACTAAATGTATATTGCAGCACAGAGTGAAGTCTGTATATACATTGACGACGATTTGAGACAAATAAATGTATATTTGATATAAAACTATGTAAATGGCGCTCTGTGGCGCGGCAGGATTTTGAACAAGGTCCTGAGCCGTTGCTGGGCGCTGCGGACAGACGCCGAATGGCGCCGCCGGTGTGTGTACACTCATATAGAATAATGTGTTTGAATTTTTAAAACGTGGCGGTGTGTGACCCCCTTTAGCTTTAACAGTTCACCCAAATATGATGGTTGGACCACAGGTCGCGTTAACTGAAAAATGTCCTTTATTGACGTAATTTATCAATGATGGAAAAATCTGAAAGCCGTCCGTCATTTTGACAGATTACACTGAGGTCAATTGGAAAACTGTAATTCTCAACCCTGACCACTTGGCAGCAAGTGCGCTCTTGCTGACTATCACGTTTATGGTCAACTCAACAAATGAAAAGCTATTCTGAGTAGCTGTTGGGTTTGGAATTGGAAAATTTTAATGTTCTTAATCTCTTAAGGACTGTAGGATAAGCAACACTCACCCTGGATGGGCCTATCAGAACCCAGGAACTCACTCAATCAGTTCTTTCCTTTGATGTATTTACTGAAGCATATTTTTGTGTGTGGTCTGTACAAAAATAAATAACAAATACATAAGTAAATAATACAGACTTCAGATCTTATTTAACAATCCAATATAGTAAACAATAGTATAATCTGTGTGGAGTAATTACTTGCAATAATGTGAAATACAATAGCCATTTAACTACAATCGCCATCAACTCACACTTATACTTGCAATTTACTACAGACATCTTGAACATGAAAAACGATACATAAAATATGACAGCAGTATAATCAAAGCGATCGTATAATTCGACGGCAGATGTGAACATGATCATGTAACGATCGTTAGTTAGACACAAGCAAACACTCGAATTTAGTTACAATAACTTCAACAATCAACAAATATATACAAGATTACTACATGAACTTTCTCCTAAGTGTATATTAACAAGAATTAACTCACTTTATAGGATGCACGGCACGCACATAACACTCCTTGGATCGGCTCGCATTTCTTCCTCACAGAACACTTTGCGGCGTCAATTAAAAGGGCAACAAGTCTTAAAAGGGCCACACACGCAAAGCCGTTTGTACAGTATCCAAGTATAGGCCTACCTGACATTGTTTACAAGCTGTTTGATTGATGTCTTTCTGCTGTTGAAACACTGATTATAAGTTGGACCGTATCTTTCAACATATTTTCTGGTTCATTCATGTTTATTTCGCTCTGTAAGGTATAGGAAAAGAGGAAGGAATTGATCGCGTTCACTCACGCTCCGCTTCACTTGAACTGAGGCGCTGGATCTCTCACGCCACATTAAAGAGTGCCAAAACAGCATGTTATTGTGTACAACTCATTATTGTTTGAGTTTTGGACATATAATGGACATAATTTAAAAGCTGAGACTTTGTTTCATATCAAATGTAACAAAGCACAAAGCTTATTGCGATATATGGGACGAACATTCATGATGAAACCTGAAAAGTGACCCACAGTCTCGGTTTAACTTTCTCTTCATAAATAAATAAATGCATAATCTAGCCTATGGGCCCTATTTTAACGATCTGAAACGCAAGTGTCAAAGCGCAAAGCGCAAGTAACTTTGTGGGCGGATCCCGGCGCTGTTGCTATTTTCCCGGGGGGATAAATGCCTCTTGCGCCTAGCGCAAATCTAAAAGGGGTTGGTCTGAAGTAGCTTCATTATTATAGGTGTGGTTTGGGCGTAACGTGAAATAAACCAATCAGAGCGTCCTCTCACATTCCCTTTAAGAGCCGGCGCGCTTGTTCCATGGCGGATTGCTATTATAACGGCGAATTTTCCGGCGCATGCCAGGAGCGGTTTACAGCCGAGGAGGCCGACGTTCTCGTCAGGGCCGTAAAACACAGAGAAGTGACATTGGGGATGATGGGAGAAACCCACGCAAATTAGCTTCGGTTAAACAGGCGTATAATTTGGGTAAATGTGTAGCCTAATCTAGATTTGTTTTTTTTAAGTCTAGATAGATCTTTTTCACATCTTCACGGACACAACAATGATTTCCCTCGTGTGTTAATATTTTTCCTTGTAATAATGTATGATTTTCAAAAATGAAAACTGCTGCGTCTGTTTATATTAGATAATCAAAGTGGATGCGCGTTAACACACTACATTATGGCCAAGCAAGCGCACTTAAAATACCATATCACTAACGCGCAACGCGCCACTGTCTTTAGACTGTTTTTTTCCTGGTCAGTGGTGCAATTGCTTTCTAAAACTGGAAAATAGCACCAGGGAAGTTTTGCGCCGGAACACGCCTCCTCTTTGCGCTGAACCGCCCCCGCGAGCGCAAGTTCATTCCCCAATTTACCGACGTGCGTCTGTGGAGGGAAAAGTCCGCTGTGTGCGCGGGTGCAAGATAGGAATGATACATGCGTCGGTGTACAAAGTCAATTGCGCTGGGTGCAAGATAGGGCCCTATATGCTTGTTCTGTAAGTTTGTGAATAAAAATGAAAATGTGTGCAAAAACAGAGCCTATAAAATGGCTTATTATCATATGAAAATTAAAATGACTGGTAATAATAGATTATGGCGGAATATTTACGAAGTCTGACGCGACCTCTGGGTTGAACCCTCATTTTATTACACACTTGTGTTGTGTGATTGTGAACACAAAAGCAGAAATGCATCTGGAAAAAAAAAAAAAGTGAAGGAAAAAAATACAATCATATAAAATAGTCCATTAGCTCACGTATTCTGAAGCCATAGTTTTGTGTGTGGAACAGACTGATATTGAAGCTATAGGGTTGTGATGTGGCCAATTGCCATTGATGATATAATCATTAAAGATCATACAAAATGTGACTCAACTTTGGGTCTGTTAATCAGAAAGTGTGAATCATTCTTTCCAGAGCTTGCCAACTAGCAACACAGCTAAAGGGTTAAGAACACATTTGATTGAGAAAATAGATGTGGCACTAACAAGCTGATATACTTATGATTGCTGAACAGATGTGACTCATTTGGAGTTAATACATTGTTTAGACTGTTTGATACAACAACATATAATTCTACACCATAGATCAATACTTATAAATTACACATCTCCCATTTATTTACTCAGAGGGAGGGTCACACATTACATTGCTGTGTCCATGTGATGGTATAATCTAAGTGCTGAGTAAAACAAATAAACATTTGCTTAAAATGTAATAATTTGTGGAGCTAAGGCAAGAGTCAATATTATTGTTCAACTTATTATTAGTGCTGGTAAAAAAAAAAAAAAAAAGAGGAAATATGGTAATATGTTTGGTATGCCAATGGTATGTCTGTGTTGTAATTTATCTCTTTAGGTAAGCTAAGACTGAGTGACGTGTGATTTTAAAAGCTCATCGAGAGAGCTGAAATGACCTACGGTTCACGTTGACAGCCAATGCTGCGTTTACACTGGCAGTCATTAAATCTCTGAATATCGTTGAGTTTCTTGTGGAGTGGAGTCAGAAATATCATATTTACGAGTTCCAACTATGTAAATGATGGAGCAAAGTCATAAACTATTTAGCATGCACACCGACAGATGATAACAATCTGTTAATTATAAGCACGTGCTGCAGTTATGTCATCTGCCACTTTAATGCTTGAGCTTTTTAAATGTTTTAATATTGATATTCTGTCATCTGCAAGTTATATATTTTTTTAAAATATATTTTCCCCTTAAAATAACCATGCATGAAATCAATATACAGTTCTTATTTCTTATGAAATATTGCAGTATTTATTATAAATAATTTATACATGACCATGCACACACACATATATATATATATATATATATATATATATAATTTTTTTTTTTTGCCCTTGTAATCTGTAATCAAAATAACTTCCCTTCCCCTAATCTCTTCTCTTGTGGAACAACCTGTCACTCACATGACATCACAGCAATAGCAAACCACCCAATCAATTCCTGATGGGCAAAATCAAGTCTCGCCCCGCATTTTTTCTTGTTCTAGAAAGAATTTAACTCGGATATATGTCACAATAGGGAATAATAGGTTTGTTTGAGATGAGCAAAATCTGCGCAGAACCGATCATTGGTGATCACCGCGAGATGCATGCCGGTTAGAAATGTGTGCAAGTGTCAATATTGATCCTCGTTTTATTTCTCCTTTTGTCCCAAAGTCTGCTTGCCAAGGTTCCATAATGTTTGAACGAAACAACAACAGCGTCAGCGTGCCACTAGACGTAATCTCTGTTCGAAATCTGCAATTGCAGTTATTAGTGGAATTATCAACTTTACGTGGGTTCTGCCTCGGCACGGCCCAGCGCGGATGAACCCAATGTCTTGAGGAGAACGTGCGGCTGTCAGTCACCGCGCCGGTGTGGATACTGGCATTCGGAATCACAGATTATACTTTTTGGAAGTATGACCGACATAAGAATTTTCACCGGAAAATGTAATCTGAACAAATAAGTAACATCCACTTTTGTTCTGACCAACTATGGGGAAAAAAGCATTGCAGTAAATCGCGCTGATTAAATCTAACGATCGCTTATCATATCACGTCAAACCGTGCAAACTATACTTTGTTCTCAAATTGTTCATGTTAACAACATCAACATTGTGCGACTACATTTAATGCCGTTCCGATATTTATCCTTGTTTTGGCTTGGACCTGGTTGCAGTCTCTTTTTTTTCTGTAGCCACTCCGAAGTCCGAAGTCTTTTGCATTTTACAACGGGTGAATCTCCAGTTGTCACTGGTGATTGTCTTTTGAACCTTTCTGGATCCGCCATCAAATTGATAAGTTTAATTCTATCAAGTGCTGTGAGAAAAGGCTATATCTCCACCTCCAACATCCTCACACGCAATATAGCCTACTAGCCGAGACTCCTTCTGTATGTGTACAGATGTGACGTAATGACGCAAAGATCGAATTTCCTGTGGAAATCCACTGCTGGTACCACTGGAATTAAAAACATTATTACAAGCTTACCGTTTTGAATCGAGCTAAGGCAAGCAGATTTGAACACTGAACACTGGCTGGTTATGTACTTGCTCAAAAATTTATTTTGGATAATTTTTTTCCCAAAAAAGTTACGGACTGCAGCTTTAATATAAGTGCATCAGCTAACCCTAACACCATTACAAGTCATTGTTAGTAGCTTGCTAAATACTTTTTCAAAACAGTATCTTAAAATGATTTAAATAATGTGTAGCTTGGCAAGCTACACCTCCAAAGTCACTTTCCTAAACACAGAGGTTTTCTTTACACTTACAAACTTCTTTTTTCTTTGTGTCTTTCCTCTATTGGGTTTTCAGAGCTGACTTCAGTCGCTTCGTGGCTTTTCTTCCATCTCCCCGCACCGTAAGCCTGTTATGGCAGATCACCAGATCGGTGTGGCAGCAGTCAGTGGCTTGGCAGTCGTCTTACTGGGGTGAGAGGACCAGACAAACAACGGAGAGCGGGCATGGCAGCTGACAGCCTGCACGAGATTCCTGCCGCTGACACACAAACAAACTGAGCATTTCAAACACGAGACTTGCGTAACGTCACATGCCTTCAAGCAGTAGAGCAATGAGTCTTGGCACATATCACGACAAACAGCCACTTAGAGAGCTTGGACTGTCGTATATGTTGGAACACATTGTATATAGTTTAACAAAAATTGGCACAATATCGTTAATTCATAGTGCTGTGTGGATCACTGAGACCATAACTTAAACGTACCTGGGATATGTAGATGGGACATGATGACAGATGTGCTGACTCTTCACTGTATAACTGTCACTAACAGAGACGCAGATTCACAGATACTGGTTCTTTCACGAGTTTACATGTTAATGAAATCTGATGTAATATTATAATGCGTATTTGGCTTGCTGTCCGGGGGGAGGGCTCTGAGCTCAGAATTCGGCCCGACCCCAGAGTACTCCCCCCATAACTTTAGAGATCATAGGTATCTATGAACGGACCCAGCCGAATGTGGGGTGAAGGGGTGGAGGTGGGATGCTGAGAAATTAATCATGAGACAGGAGGTAAGGAAAGGCTTTATTTATACTGGCTCCTTCTCGTGCTGATTGGATGATTACCTGAACATGCTCCTCCCGAACTTTGTTACATAAAACTTCATTTATTAGGGGTGGGAATCTTTAGGCACCTGACGATCCGAATCCGATTCTGGGAGTAATGGATCTCTGGGCGATCTACTTATTCATTTTCTTATTAATGAATTGCCCAAAATGTTTTAAATAATTTTTTATTTATTTAATTACATGAATATGTCATTATAAGTAGGCTACTTTTTAAAGAAATAAATAAAATATATATTACAAAAACAATGTATTAAACAATTGTATGTTAGGATTTGTAAACATATAAACTAATATAGCTCCAAACCATGAAAGCAAGTCGTAAATAATAAAGAGGAACAAAACTAAAAAAAACATTACAAGCAATAAACAAAGAGTACTTTAAATGGGCTATGTGGAGTTTTCAGCGGCATCTAGCGGTGATGTTTCAGATTGCAACCATACTTTTACAAGCCATTGTTTGTGCGCTTGCTTTTTTGTTTTGTTTTTTATTATTATGTGGAGTTTGTGTTGGAGTTGTGCTGGTCGTTTCTTAGTATTAGCTTGCAGTGTCGTCGCTATTGAGTGCAAAGTCAGTAGACGAGGCGAGAGGCTCAGGAGCGCGCATGCAGGTCTCAGTCACGTCACTGGATTTCGCGGCAAATCCGACCCGGAGACTTCACATAGAAATAGGAATACTTGCTTTCAGAGGTAATAACAAAACCCGCCAAGTGGATCATTTAATTGTGAGATTACAACCCATTCACACACAGACAGTAAAAAATTTATTAATTTTAGTAGAAAAACTCCATACAGCACCTTTAAAGGAGAACTCCGGTCAATTTTAACATTGAGCTCAATTTTTAGTAAATTTGGAGTGCTGTCAATACAGAGAATAACGACAAAAATCGGTGTTGCCTACACCGTGTTATCCTCTTTTTAAAATTTGCACCCCATTGACTTGAATGGGGTCTAATTTTAAACCTGCTTTTATTCCTTCAGAGTGAACACGAGTGAATATGACTGCAGGAGATGTGAAAGATATGAATAAAAATTATGTTATATATCAGCCAGCGCACATACCTGTATTTAGTTCCTGTTTTCGGTCGAAGTCCAATGTAGTCGATTGTCAAGTTCACGCGCGTGATCATAGGTAACTAAACCTATGCGCGTGAACTTTTCAGGTTTAAAATTAGACCCCATTCAAGTCAATAGGGTGCAAATTTTAAAAAGAGGATAACATTTTTGTCGTTGTTCTCTGTATTGACAGCACTCCAAATTTACTAAAAATTGAGCTCAATGTTAAAATTGACCGGAGTTCTCCTTTAAGTAGGCTATTTAAGAGTATCTGAACTTTTTCCATTCAAGATTTTTCTCGTCCTCCGCTTTACTGTTGTAAGACATAACTGACTGTGTTTACATTAATTTCGCATCATAAAACCATTTGGAGATGCAAGTACGTTTGACCACTTACAAAGAGTCTTCACAAAGCGCACATGAGCATTTAAAACTGAAAGCAGCATTTTATCAGTAAGTCATATTTGTAATATATAAACCCACTTCATTATAAATGACATAAATGATGCCTTCATAGAGCATTTGTAAGGAAAACACTGTCGGGCGAGACTGCACACTGAAAGCGTAACATCAAGCTAAGTGCATGAAGCCCGCATATGATGCGCATGCAGTGCATGATGTGCAATGAATCCTGTAAATGTCCTTGTAATTCGCTTCAACCTTTCTGAACTTTATGTGAGATTATTTTACAGAATGTACGTTTCCCGTACAACGACGTTAACTCGCTGCTTAACTACCATAGTACGATGCATCTTTGAAGAAATCAACTAGCTAGTCACGACTGTTTGCCGAAACCGTACTGTTGCACATTGGTAGTTCAACCACGTTGGTTAATTTGATATCATGCAGGTGGTGGAGTAATAACTACTTTTAATGAATCTAAGATCTAATTAATGCTAGATGTTTTGCTTTAAATTACGGACATGGCATCTGAGAACTATTTCTCATTTTTCACAGTTATTTGCTTTATTTCCAGATTCAATCAGGCTCGTTCACGTGGGCTACTTAGAACACGTTCGCACATGTGCACGCTTCAAAAACGGTGCTTTATTAAAGCTCCTGAAAAACTAAAAGACGTAAATGCCATTTGTATGTATTCTAAATAAAAGATATAGATTGTACTGAATGTTAGCTTGCTTATTTGGCTCAAGATAATGATTTATTGAGTCCACATGTCATTCAAACTAGAAACAATGCTTTTATCCGCAGGTCGAGCTGTTGTTCCAACCACACAACTTTGCGATGCTGTTTGCGAATGTTCGTTGGAACTATGGTTTCGGGAAACACCGACTCGTTGAACTACTTGGGAAATTAACATGGGGCCATTATGGAACCCACGGACTATCCCATACAAAGCCCATTTTTCAGCCCATTTCAAACCCACATGGGCCCCACATACAAATGTCGGCTGGGTTAAAGCTGGAACCGATATGCGTCTTGTGCATGTTACCACCTAGTACCAAGTAAAATCCTACATGAAATCCATATAGGCAATTAACATGGAGCCATTATGGAATCCATGGACAATCCTACATGGGGCCCTTTTTTTCAGCCCATTTCATACCCACATGGGCCCCACATACAAATGTTAAATCAATGCATCCTTTTTTTTATCACACCCCTATTCTTTATTATATCGTGTAAACAAGGAATGAAAGAGCAAACTGTAGCAGAGAAAGTCACTGAGGGTGATGGCTAACTGAGTGCAGGTGAGTACCAGGATGGATGCTGGGAAATGGAGTCCAGAGTGTGTGTGAGGGAAGGAGGACCGGTGCACTCGCGACAATGACATCTTGAACGTATCAGTGTTTCCAGCTAAATGCCATCCTATGTTAACTACTATCTACTTACTCACTCTCCATTTGTGAGTGAAGTAGCCATTGACATCCTATAATGCTTGCAACATCTGTAAGATTCTGTATAGCTTTGCCTGTGCTGTCAATCTATTAAAAAGAACTAGTGAGTCTAATGAAAAAAGCCCAGCACACATTGTGAGAGTTAACTTGAATTTAGGTATTGGAGGTGGTTAGTATAGGGTCAGCAGTTTATGCAGGGTCCATTTATATCGTCTTGTAATTTTTGTATGGTTTTTTTATTTTAATGGTTTGTCTGTCTGTATGCCTTTACTGTAAGTCACTCTAAAATCTCATTCAAGAAGATACAATTAAACGTTGCATGTTGTAGTTGTTCATAAAACATGGCTTTTGACATTGACAACATTGCAATGCTTTAAATGTCTGAAATATTATGAATGAGATTTTAAAGTTATAGTGGAGAGGAAGATTTTCAATTCCACACACAATATCGCTTGGCTTAGAAGACTTATATTTCCAGTGACCCGATGACCTGATGAAAATATGCATTTTAGTAATGAAATCCTCTAGATGATTTGAATATGGCTTGACTTTTGAATTCAGTACCATAGTAATGCTTTGGTACTACAGAACAAAAGTTTGCTAGTGACATATTCTATGAGTGAATTTGATTTAATAGGACGCACACACACATAGCGGAGTAAACAATGATTGCCTTCACTTCCGAACATCAGCATGATGAGACCCCACGATACAGTGATGGAAAGAGCTGAGGAGATGAATTTGAAATTCCGCTGACACAAGAACCAATATAGTCCGATTCAGTGGTCATACGTTTATGCCAGAGGGGTAAAAAAAAAAAAAAAAAAGCAGATGAAAGCAAGGTGCAAATGTGAGGCTTCTCACAGCAGGCTCTTCACACAATAAGTCTCCCAGCACTAATCACACAAATGCTGGCAATGGAAACCGCGGCATAAGAAAGCACTGACACACCTGAAAAAAAGCTTTGATTAATGCTCATGTACTCAAGTACTCTGACCGCTCCAAACAGCCCATTATTCAGACAGATGTTGGTGCATGTCTGCTACAAGAGACGCAGTCAAGTCACTCATAAAGCTTTAACTGACACAGAAAAGGACAATGATGTCTTCTGAACCAAAAGGGTTGGGGGTGAGCTATCATTTACTGGACAGCAGTCTCAAAGGAGATTTTACACAGCTTTTGTGAACTTGTCTTTGATTCCACTGCATCCTTCTGACTGTAATACCAGGGTCAGAGTCTGTTCTGTGTCAAAGCGGATGCCGTATATCTGATTTGTACAGTAATGCTAAGCGTTATTTATCTCTGTTGGAAGTTAAAGAGCCTAGCCTGCAACTCTGCCAGTACGAATCCCAAAGCTAGCTAGAACGCTAATTGACTTAATGGAATAAGTGTAATTACTCTAGGTCTGCTGCTCATTTCTTACGGTCCGCGAGCGATGCTTCTGGACTTCCGTTCTGTCAGATAAGGGGTTTTTAAGTTGAATAAAAAGAAAAGATTTTTCACCCATTCAAAACTCATAGGCCTATCCTTTCTCTTTGTCCCTGTGATCATTTCTCCTTTCTCACTCTGTGTGGACATTTTGTTTTAATAGCCATTTAAAGAGATAGTAATCAAAAACAAAAATATAGTTAACCATGTTGTTCAAAATGTTGTCATTTTATCTGTGAAACACAAAAGGAGAATTTTTGAAGAATCTTTACACAGCTCTTTTCAATAATGTGAAAATTAATGCACAAAAGCACAATAATGTCACATGGCAATATGACTTAAAGTCTTCTGAAGCATGTTGAATTTTACTCACTGGAAATCTTCCCATTGCTGCTCTCAAATTTATTTTTTATTTTGCAAATTTGTGCACTATTTATTCTTCTTTTTTTACTTCTTCTTATTGTTTAAAGTTATATGAATCTCTCTGGGATGCCAAGTCTGTGGTTTTCCTGCGTAATTGGTTTCCTTTAAAAAATTTAAAAGTGGTTTAAAGCTTTGACATATTGCATTAATTACATTTGATTTAAATGCTTGTGTTAAAATGTTTTATTTTATTTTAATAACGTTGAATTACCTTTTATTCATATTCTGCCCAATAATAAAACTGTGCTATATGACTGGTAGGGAGCCTGAGTGTAGACATGTATGACAAGGACAAGATGGAGAAAAAGTAGCATCAGAACAAGGTCCTAAAACTGTAAATAATCTCCCACCGTTTTAATTTTCAAATAATCTCCCACTAAGGGATTTTGTTTATTGGTCACACAGATTTGGCAACCCTGGATCATTCCCTCAGACTAAGCTATGGTATGAAGCTATGTCTTCCGGATGACTTTGAATAGGCTATTGTCCAAAAGACGTTCTGGTCACCATGACTGTCGTGTCAGTCGACATATGGAAATGGTCTAATTTAATTTGACCAAGTGTGAGTCAACATTCACCAAAATTGCTTGAGCATTAGGGATGGTACATTAGATTTAGAGCGGGGTGGTAACATGCAGAGAGAGAGATTGTGCGTCCTCCTCCCCACTAATCAATAAACCATTTACAATCATTCACCACAAAAGCACGAGTGCTATCATTCTCCATTTATGGACCTGAGAGCACAAATATACAATGTATTAAATAAGATGCGATGGATGGGCTAGTTTTAACCAACTGGTGCTCACCGCAGATCTAACTGACGTCCAGCTCCACCTCTCTGGACATCATGGGGATTAATGGGTAATCTGTCTATCTATCTATCTATCTATCTATCTATCTATCTATCTATCTATCTATCTATCTGTCTATCTATCTATCTATCTGTCTATCTATCTATCTATCTATCTATCTATCTATCTATCTATCTATCTATCTATCTATCTATCTATCTATCTATCTATCTATCTAAAATCAAAACAAACAATACAATTTCAACTGCTAGGGGAAGGTATGAACAATATTATAAGAATTATTTAAAGAGAGTGCTGCTTGTAAAAATGGAATATCTTTTTTAAATATATTTTTAATATCTAATTGAATATCTTGTTTCTTCGAGGGCACCCATGGAGAATTAGCCTTCCAGGTTGGCCTACAAATGACGTCACAAATGAACAGCTCTGTTAAATTAATGAATTATTCATCAGTAATTTCAAGAGCAATTATTAAAACTGCACTTTTTAATTATGACTGTAGAGATTTATTAACAACCAGCTAAAATACTTTTTTTTTACCCTAAAGTAGTTAACTTTTCCCCATAGAATGCATAAGTGGGTCAGAAATGATAAACAGGATACAAATTAGCTGCATTTCTTTATAATACTGGAAAGAAATGGCATTCATTCAAATAGTCTCGCATAGTCAGATGCAGGGACGAGCAGAGAGTTCCTCAGGGGCATGACTTATATATAATATATGTAATATAATATAATAATTATATATAATATAATAGTAGCCTGCCGGCCAAAAGTTTAGACACTATGAAGCCTTTTATGCTCATCAAGGCTGCATTTATTTGATCTAAAATACAGAAAAAAACTGTAATATTGTGAAATATTACTACAATTTTAAATCATTGTTTTCTATTATAATATAGGCTACTTATAACATGTGATACTTTTCAGGATTCTTATTTTTAAAAAAGAACAGCATCTTAAAATAGAAATATTTTGTACCATACACTACCGTTCAAAGTCAGTAATTTTCGAGAGCATCGGTTCCCGAGCAGACGTTTACACCAGTGCATTATAACCTTCGCTACGGTTGCTGCCGTCCACACACACTACTCCGGAGTTTTCGACCCTCGAAAACGGAGACTGACAGTCAAGTCCGAAGCAAGACCATGCAAGACAGTCACACGCAAGTGACGCAACCCATAGCAACGCGTTATGGCAACGACACCTCAGACTGACAGAAACGTAAAAATAAACGTGCATTTATGCTACTTTAGTTTTGCACACATTGTCATATTATAATCAAATGCATCTTGTTTTATTGATCACAGTATTATCATTGGTATATATTTGAGAAGGGCACTTTTGATTAATTTTGAAAAAGGGCAGGGGCTCGAGCTTATAAACGCAAGTGAAAATCCCCCCCACACCCCCTCTGCACGTGCTGGTCAGATGTAGCCTATATAATAAGGTTTTCGGAATCCTAGCCCCCTTTAATGGTGCGTTCACACCGGACGCGAATAGCGCGTCAGGCGCGAGTGATTTCAATGTTAAGTCAATGCAAAGACGCGTTACAATGCAAAGACGTCTTTGCATTGACTTAACATTGAAATCACTCGCGCCTGACGCGCTATTCGCGTCCGGTGTGTAGGGACCGTTAGGGATAGTACACCCAAAAATGAAAATTCTGTCATCATTACTCACCCTTGTGTTGTTCCAAACCTGTGTTTTTTATTCTGTTGGACACAAAAGAAGATATTTCAAAGAATGTTGTTAAACTATGGAAGTCAATGTGTGCCGGCTACCACCATTCTGCAAAATATCTCATTCAGATAATAAACTCATACAGGTTTGGAACAACATGGGTTAGTTATGACAGAATTTTCATTTTTGGGTGAATCCCTTTAAATTACTTGCTATTTACTGTCTTCTTACTAAATATAATTATCCACATCATATTTCCCATTGTGCAGTATTACTAGCTATGTGTGTTTTTTTTATTACTATTTTTTTTATTAATCCTTCATCTCGAATTATTTTTATTCAACCAAGATTAAGGAAATCCTGGAATGTCAGATAAAAAAGATAAAAATTATATTTTAGCGTTAAAGCGCAATCATTCTCAAGTTTAGGTTAAATGTGGTTGGATCAAGCTGTCATTAATTTCACTCAGGTAAAATCTGCATTACCACAGCTTTTGATCGTTTATAATGACAACAACAAAAATTCCACAAGACGCTGCATATCTTTGTAGTCCTTCCAACGAAATGTTTGATTGAATCGCAAGGCTGATTGTATCCCATGCTCAAACCAATTATATCCCCGAGGTCTGCCATAACCCCCCCCCCCCTCCCCTCCCCTCTCTCTCTCTCTCTCTCTCTCTCTCTCTATCTCGCTCCCAACTCTCCCGTGAGCTTTCGCTCACACTCTCCAGCACACACACTACATCCCCCTCCCCTCTCATTGTACTTCGCTTTCCTTTGCCCACTCTCTTTCTACAACAAACATGGCCGCTAAATCGGATGGAGCAGCCGTGTGTGAGAGCGCTTCACGGTGTCTGCTTGGCCCTGAGCAGAGCGCGGCTCCTCTGCACCCTCACGCCGAGAAGCGCTTCTCGCTGCTGGACTGCTGCTGGGTGCTGTGCGCCCTCCTGGTCTTCTTCTCCGACGGAGCCACCGACCTGTGGCTGGCAGCGGACTACTACTTGTGGCGGCAGTATTGGTGGTTCGGGCTCACGTTAGTGTTTGTGGTGGTTCCCTCCGCGGTGGTTCAGGTGTTAAGTTTCAGGTGGTTCGTGTACGATTACTCGGAGATGAGCGCGTCCCCGACCGGGGACGGATGCGATTTCAGCACCAAGGACAGCGACCGTCGGAGAACCCTGCCTGCGAACGGCACGCGGAAATGCTGCAGAGTGTGCATGTGGCTCTTCCAGTCCGTCATTCACATCTTGCAGATCGGACAGGGCTGGAGGTAAGATGCATTCCATCTAATACCCAGAACTTCTCTTAGAGACCATACGCGCAGCAGAGCAGTCAGTGCTCATTTTCATCCATAGTGTCTGTTTTCTTGGAATGGATGTTACTCTTATTGTGGCTCTCATGCTTGGTGATGCTTTGGGAACAGATGGAAAGAGCTGCATCCTTGTCTGTCTACATCCCGACTCACTCCTCTAGGCTGCGTGTCTTTGCCAGCATAGATGGTGTGCCAAGGTGGACGGAGCACCCGGTGCTATCTCTGGTGGCCCCGTGGTCATGTCACCCTCAGGTTATGTTGAAATGAATGTTGTATTTGGCTTATGTTTGTCCTTTGGAGCAAACCATTAAGTAATAAGAGCAAATCATTGGCTAATAAATGCTCATTCTGATTCTGAAGACATCTGCTATATGCACCGGCACCAATTTGTGTCCAATAAATCTTAAAAACAGTGATTCTGAAATAAAATTTTATGTAGTGACCCAAACGGATTGAATTTAATATTGTCTGTATTGTATTTTCTTTTACTTGGCATATTTTCGTGGATGAGTATGCAACCTGCTCATGTCATTAAGTTAAATTTAAGAGACAATATAATTTGACCCACAAACTGTTTTTCATTTGATTATTTTGTCAATTGTATTTTATTATTTGTGTTCCTATCCGGGTCCTAACAGAACAGTTGAACCTCTGCCCTATAAAAAGAGACAGTTTCTGCTTGGTCTTTACCAAAGCGGCATGGTCAAATCAACAGTGGATCTCAACTCAGTTCACATATTTAGACATAATTGAAAAGTCAGAACCCTCTTCAGACAGAATGGGCATTGTGCAACTCCACAGGGTCATTATTGACAAAGTACAGGGAGTACAGACAACTTCCATGGCGGTTTTCTCATGGCATAACTCATGGCATTGTCTGTTTGCTTTCATCACTTGATCTGGCTTTCTGTGGATGACTTTTAATGTTTTTTTGTTTTTTCTGTTCTTGGAGAAGTTATCAAAAGTGTCTGGTTTGGAGATCGCTGTGAGCATCATACGCTCTTCGAGGTGACACTGTCAAATGTAATGGGGAAACAGAATAGAAAGATGTTGTCTTCTTTATGCTTTTATGGCTTTTGTGCTTCTTGAGGCCTGGAATGGGCATGCAGCGTGTTTGTGAGAGACTCCAGACGGCCACTTGAAGGGCCGAGCAGATTTGTTTTGCTAATGACAATTGAGCTCTATGGGCACTGCTGAAAGCACCCCGAGGAAAGAATGCTTTTCCCTTGTCAGATGCTGCTTTCCTTTATCCCAGAGCAGGGACAGGGGAAGCGATTCACTCCCACATGTGTGTGAGTGTTTTACTGGTATTTAAGTGCTGAATTATTAACACAGGGCCGGGGAGGACTGTGTGTCTCAGTGATTATGTGGGAGAGGATATAGCATTTCCTGCCATCATTCTCCACAACAAATTCCTGTTACCTCTCTTTCCTTCTCTGTCTATCAGTATCTCTCTCTCTCTCTCTCTCTCTCTCTCTCTCTCTCTCTCTCTCTCTCTCTCTCTCTCTCTCTCTCTCTCTCTCTCTCTCTCTCTCTCTCTCTCTCTCTCTCTCTCTCTCTTTACCTCCCACTTGAATTCCCTAAATATGATTTATTATTGTGAACCGTTGTAAACAGAATGCTCCGAGAGTGTATTTTTGCATGGGTTTACGTCTATGTCTGTGTGAAAGAGGGAATCTTTTCATTTTTCTGTCTATCAGCCGTGACCAGATCCACAATGAATCTGCACCGGGAGAAGTCCTCAGGAATCTCAAATTTCCCAGCTTCAGTTCTGAACTTCTGCCTTTGTGTGCTTGTTTATTCAATATTTCAGAAAACTTTGGTTTTGCTTCCAGTTTTAAACAATTATGCAGATCCCCCCTGAAAATATATGCAGATTCTGTCTGGACCTGTTTGTGATTTGCCTGTTTTAGGACAATATTTCTCAACTTATTTTATTCTTATGTACCGTACACCCATAGCCACATCAGTAAGGCTGGAATACACCTTCATCTCCAAACCAGGAATGTATTATGTTTATATCTTTATATAATATTTAGTAAATAATTTGTACTGTTGGGTTCCTGGGGTCCAGCTACAATTCCAAAGTCATGGATTTGACTTCCAGGGAACTAATACAATGTAAACGTCATTATGGATGAAAGCCAAGAATCTGCCAAATGCATAATGTCAATAAAATATATAATCTATTATTTTATAACCGCCTTCTACTGAGATATTGGTTGCTGTGCTTTGATTTACTGAGACGTGATATGAGAAGAACAGAACAGAGCATTTTGTTCTTGTGACGAACGTTTCCACGTCTTCATAAATATTGACACACATACTGGCAAGCAATACATACTGTTTTCATTCTATATCTTAACTACAAAAAATCATGAAATTATTTCTCTCTCTCTCTCTCTCTCTCTCTCTCTCTCTCTCTCTCTCTCTCTCTCTCTCTCTCTCTCTCTCTCGTGTGTGTGTGTGTGTGTGTGTGTGTGTGTGTGTGTGTGTGTGTGTGTGTGTGTGTGTGTGTGTGTGTGTGTGTGTGTTGGTAATCCCCACAAAGATGGCAGTATCCGAAATCCTTGTCCATGTGGGGACATTGTTTGGTCCCCATGAGGAAAACAGCTTATAAATCATACTAAGTGGTGTTTTTTGAAAATGTAAAAATGCAGAAAGTTTTCTGTGATGAGTAGGTTTAGGGGTGGGGTTAGTGTATGAGAATAGAATATACAGTTTGTACAGTATAAAAATCATTATGTCTATGGAAAGTCCCATAAAACATGAAAACACAAAAAAAATCAGTATATGGAATCTCCTTGGGTTCCTCTGTTGGGAATCACAGTTGTTTAGAGGTGATATACAGGTCTGGTCTGATTTGAGAATGTGTGTGTGTTTACACGGTATCACGTTGCATTAGGACATCTGTGACTGCTTTATCGGTCTGTTTGTTGTTTGTGAATGGATGTTTCGGTTGTCTCAGATGAAAGGCACGTGACCTGAGCCCAAATGAGTACATTCACAGAAACACCTCTATGGACTTAGCAGGTCGACAATATTTTTGAATATCAGTAGTCAAAAGTCTAGCACTGCTCTAGCAGTCAAAAAGAGCAGATTAAAGATGCACAGAGCAACTGAGAACATTCAGCTATTGGAAATTCTGACTCAAAGGAGCGATCAATGCACACCGCTCACATAAGACAGAACTGAACAGCCGGAATCAGCTGCAGAGACATGGAACTAGATTTACAAAACAAGACAAATCAACAGAGTCATTCTCGTGATATCCTGAAGAATCTGTGATTGCACCTTAGTACAGTTGCTCACAATGGTCTATCTATCTATCTATCTATCTATCTATCTATCTATCTATCTATCTATCTATCTATCTATCTATCTATCTATCTATCTATCTATCTATCTATCTATCTATCTATCTATCTATCTGTCTGTGAGAAATGTGCAATGCTTTGCAACGCTTTGTACAGCAAGTGAGTCACTAGACTCTTTTAGGCTACATCAAGTTTTCATTGTCTTAAAAATCACATTTTGCCAAGCTGAAGTAAAGACTTAGTTGGACCTGTTTTAACACCCTAGACACACACACACACACACACACTCAGATGCACTCAAGCACAGAGCAGCTGTTGTGATATGTGTGTTGCAGGTGTGTAAGGCAGTGGAGTGTATCCGCTGGGCCATTAAGGGAGTTGATGGGGATATTCTCACCGAGCTGAAGGCATTACACCGCAGCCGGAGTGCGTGAGGAGCATTTTAAAGCAGAAAACACCTCGCCCATCTCCAACTACACACCTCAAAGTGACATTTTCCCAGGGCCCGGAATGGAGAAAATAATTCCCCATTAGATACGGCCGTCATTAAGAACAGGTTAGAGAATGGAGGGGTTGTCTTTTGCCTCCTCTCCCCTGCCATCCCTCTATCCACTTGTCAGTCTCTCCGTCTCATTCCCTTCCTAAAGATCCTGATGCTGTCTGTCTTGTCAGAGCTGACCCAGTTCTTCACAGCAGATGCTGGAAAAAATACTCACAATGGAGCGACAGATACATCGAGTGTGTGTGTTTGTGAAGGAGAGAGAGTGTTCACAGGTTTCCTAAAAACAGCAGCTGAATATAGATTACGCTGAGCGCTGTTTGCACTGTATGTGAATGCCTCTGTGCACCCATCTGCTTGTCAGAGTGAGTTAAAGAGAGTTTTTTGCCAGCAGATGTGTGGGAGAGCACTGTACTTATGTCCAGGGATGTTCCTTCAACTTCAACTACAATATTGAATTAAATACTGGGTGTTTCTAAGAGCTTGAGGGGGCTTCCTCCCAGGACTTATGCTCCAACTTATAGCATTGGTTCTGTGGCAGTGTAACTGGTCCTACTCAAACTGCTCCGAGCGGGATTCGAACCAGCGTCACCGGGATGGGAGGTGGGCACGCTAAAGACAGCAGAGTTGCTAGTGAGCCTCGTAGGGGAGTGAGGTTTACTCGCACAGCTCTTTGATATCTGGCCTCCATTAGCATTACAGCATAAAAGTTGTGATAGTCTTTTCTTCCCTATTGTAAAGAATATCAGAGTAAAACGGCTTCTTGAACCAGAAAAAAATGTAGGACGGGACTTGATTTTTGTCCATTGAGAATTGGTTGGATCATTGTGGTTTACTTGTGCTGTGATGTCATGTGAGTGACAGGTTGTCCCGCCCTCATCATCAGAAAAGAGACGAGATGTCAATGCAGGAGGGAGGATAAGTTATTTTGATTAAAGATTACGTGGGCACATGAACTTAAAAAAAGAATGATGTGCACAGATAAATCATTTATAATGAACACAGCAATTTTCCATAAAACAAGAATTGTCAATTTTTTTTTTTTATGACATAAAATGTGTGTAAAGGTTTAAACATATAGCGCACTTGGCCGGACTTAAATTACTTGATGTCCCTTGTCTGGATATATTAACAAAAATATATTTACCATCAACCATTCTTTCAATGTTGTAATAATTCATCCCCTTGTTTTAGTTAAATCAAAACGAGGGGAACAGATGATTTAGTAAATTATTTTTTGGCCATGATTTAGTAAAACGAGGAAACTAATTATTATATTTTGCACAACTGACCTAAAACAATGGAACAATTTAGTAAATTGTGGCCACGATTTACAAATGCATTTCTGAAATAATAATAAAAAAATATATAAAATAATAATAAAAATGACAAAAGCACAGAACAGAATTATTATATGAATTAAAATTAATATAGTATATTAATATAGTATAATTAATATAAATATTTATATTAATAAAAGCTATGTATGTATATATATATATATATATATATATATATATATATATATATATATATATATATATATATATATATACCGTATTAAATATTTGAAGTGGATCAAAACCTTTCATCAAAGTAATATGAATTTTGAACAATAACTGTTCTTGTCTTAGAACAACTTTGATTAACTTTTTTGTATATAATAACACTTATTCAGGATTCAAAATTCATTTTATTTGTAAGAATACTTGAATAAATACTGCTTAATCTTTTTAAAAATAGCCTATAATAAATAAATACTACAAAAAAAAAATATAATAATAAATTCACTCACATGTATTTTGACGTTTGGGTTTGCTTATTGATGGCTACACCACTTGGTGTGTTTAGAATCCTGAAACACACGAAACGGACATGAATTAAAAGAGTGTATGTTTAAGAGCTTGGCACATGCACATTTTAAACTAGATTTGAAATGATATTTCTTTTTTCAACAACCATGGCCATGGTTATCAGTCATTGACCAGCTTCTTTATGGATTCATTCTGGCAGGTCATCAGAGCTCACAGGATGTGTGTTGTTTTATGAGTACACATGGGACGTGGGGTCAACTCAGCTGCAGTGAAACTTTATGATGCGTTTGGTTTAAAAGGCAACTCATGAATGTTTGAGTGTATATGAGGGGTGACGGGTTATTTACCGTCTCAATCTATCAATCAAACAACAATCTGTGGCTGGCAGAAAATGACTTTTTTATCTAAAACAAATACGTTTATTCAAATTGGAATTTTAATGAAATCTCTCTTGATTGTCCTTGACTGATAAATAGGTTATATTTCAGATTTTAATATCCCCAGGTGGACGCACATTGATTTACCTGTTTGCTATGATGGTGTCTATTTCCCCTGTGCAATTACACCCGTCAGTCGTATTACTGTGATCTGATTGGCTGAGACAGTTCTGGGCAGCTCCGCCGTTTTGAACATCTGGATTGGCAATGACCGTGGGTTAATTATGTTTACTCACAGACACGTTTATACACGACCAGAGAGCTCTTTTCAGGTTTTATAACATGATATATTGTAACCAGTTTCATGATGTAGGCTAGAACGAGATAAAAAGTTTAATTTGTTCAACAGATGGTGAAGAAATTATGCCTTGCTCTATCAGCCGGTGTTGATATTCACTTTGTGTCCAAAAGAACCTTGGGACACGGGCAACTCTTATGTATTATAAATCAACGTTGAAGCACGAAGCACCTGTACTTTTTCTGTTTATTTTGTTTTGTTTCTGTCTGTGCTCTCGCTTTTACTCTGGAAGGAATGGATAAAGGGCAAGAGTAAGAGAGAAGCGCTGGCTGTTCTCTGTGTAGAGACGTGGAGTTGTGCATTGTGGGGGCAGTTTGATTTCTGTCTGTTCTGAGTGAAAGATTTCCCCATTACAGAACGAGTGTAATAATGTCACATCAGGAGAGGAAGAAAAGAGAGCTCCCTAGGTGCGTAACCTCTCTTTGACTCAGTTGCTTGCATATTCATGTATGATATGTATATTCGTGCTGATCAGGGCAGAGGTTTAATTGAGTCTGCCACTGATTCTGTCTTGTTTTTTTTGTGGACTGCTGAAAAGCCTGAGTTGAGAATAGACGTGACTCTGGGGTTATCTGTGAGAGTCAGCTGTGAGGATATATGGAGGATAATGTGCAAATAAGGACGTTACAGACTTATGTAACCAGACTTTTCTCTTTCAGTATTAGAGTTTATTCTGTTCAAGAACTACGCTCCACACAGCACCCCGTAGGATTGTTTTCCAATAAACATGCACTAAATGGACGTTTTGACCATTGTGCCTTGTATTGCTGTTTTTGCAGCGTCCCATACCTGAACGCTGCATTTTAGATGCCATGGCGAGTCAAAAAAAAGTTATTTTGACTTTTGACTTTGACATATTTTGTTGATCCTGGAACAACATCCCTGTGCAAAATTGAGTCCTAACCCTATTCCTACACCTAAAACTAACCCTACCCCATAGGTTATCCCTAAAATCAGAGGGAAATGATAGGTGAATAACACTGATGTAGAAGCACCTAACCCTGGCTGTAACCCTAAACTTGACATGTACACTCTAAATATGGACAGACCCAACCGTTGGGTTAAAAAAAATTTTTAAATAAAATTTGTCCATATTTGAACCAAATTTGAGTTGAAACAACCCAACATTTTAAACTTGTCCCTCGAATCTGATGGTTGATTGGAATGTTGTACTTGTTGAAATCAGGGGCATGTTCAAGCTCAAACCGGTGCGCAACATTTTGCTACGGTTTCCGGGTTGAACGACATTTTTCCAACGGGGTTTGAGATAAGTTTTATCTTGTTTGGTGGGTGTTTCAAAAATGTCAGCAGCAACATGTCTATAAACCATGCGGTATTAAAGCGACAGCTCGCATAATGGGTCCAAATAAAGTGGTTTACAAATGTGTCCGCTGCAGCTCGGTATACGCAACAATTGACGATATTAGAAGACACACTCTAAAAAATGCTCCTCTTGTTCATTAACATTGTCAGGGTCTGAATTCGACTCAAATTGGTTCGAAATCGCCGCCATCCATGATATTTACACTAGAGTACAGCTCGTGGTTATGAAGGGGCGACCCGAACACGCGCTAAGCGCTGCCAATCACAACACACTGGGCCAGCTAACCAATCACAGCACATTTCGTATTTCGGAAGGAGGAGCTCCATCGAAAATGACGTGTTCAACCAGACTGGTGAGAGAGGAGCTGTAATAATGTAAAATATGTGAAAATGAATGCGTTTTTGAACAATCAACATGAAAACATATTCTAGTACACCCCAAAAACACAAACAAGACTTCGTAAAAGGGCATAGAACGACCCCTATAAAACCAGCCAGTCAGATCGGAGATGCTGATCTTCATATTGTGGCAATTTAGTGTGCAGTACGCATCAGCTGCCTGAAGCTGAAACTACAAAACATAGCATCCCAAATGGTGCAAACACTCTTCAAAACACTCTTTGGCACAGCTTCATTCAGGTCCATACCACAAATGCATCATAGTGTAGTACAAAGGGTTAGAGATTTGTCCCAATGAGCAGTATTAATAGTCATGCTTTTCTCAGCAAGCACCACTAATTATTTCCAACAATAAGGCAGAACACAGTGCCCATTAGTCACGCTATTGATTCGACAAAACGTTCAAAATGACCAGAGTCCCTCGTTCACACTGTCCTCCACTTTCATAGTCTGATTCCTCTAAAAAGCCTCTGATTTAACAATTCAACTACACGCTCTCTCCGGCCCCCTGATGAATGCATTGAATTCCTTTTTTTTTTCTTGCGCTCACCTCATTTTTCTCCACCACTTCAGAGGGTCAAGGATGAAAAATGGAAAACAGAAGAATAGCCTGTTCCAGTTATTTTCCTGCACAGCCAGAGAAAGGCTTTAGGAGGCGATAACTCCGTAGAGGTGTGACATCCCGAAATAATGCCACTATTTCCACAAGCAATAATCAGCGGATTTCACCAGCGCTTTTTTAGCTCAGTGTGTCAAAGTATTTAGAGTTTTACTCACAACACTGTTTCTTTTGTGCACTTTAAGAAAACCGTGTCAGCTGGAAACAAAAGTTTGTTGTGAAAGGAAACCAAAGCGTCAGAGATCGAGTTTCTTTCCTGACATCTTAATCTTGATCTCGCAGTCGTTGCGCTTTGAACTGCTACTTACCACAAGTGCAGGATTGTCGATTTAACAGGCGGCTTTATTGCAGGTTGTTTTGAAAATATGCCGTTGTGAGATATACATTGATTTATATATAAATATAGTGGGTTACACATATATTTTAAGAGCGGGGAGGCGATACAAGGCGGGAGAGTTATTCCCATTGCTGCAGAGTTTGCTGTGGAAGCATTTTCACAGGCCAAACAATACAGAGTGAAGAGTCTGCATTTCACACAGTAACACCGCACTCCCACACACACACACACACACACACACACACACACACACACACACACACACACAGCGTTTGCACAAAACACATATAGCCTACATACATGCAGACCTGCAAACTTTTGCTTGCGCACGGAGATAAAAATGGATATTCAAAAGCATTTGGTTTAGCCTAAAACAATGACATAGGCCTATGGCATATGCTGTAGGGTAGAGAGGGAGTAATTGTAACACATTGTTTTCTCATTTCTTCATTCCATGTTTAGTCTACATCTTTGAACATATGCCTTTAACAGCTTTAGCAGTCATTACTCAAGTATACATTCTGTCTGTATCCATACTAATCAGACTATATATAAACAAAGAGCAAACAAGATATGGAATATTGTTTTTAGTGACAAATGTATGTTTATTTGTTGATTAAGTGTTATGTTGATTTATGTTGGGATAGAGGTTGCAGTTAGGTTGAGATAGGAACAGAGCAGACAGTTTGTAATATTTTATATAATATTACTATAATATTTTTGTAATTTTGCAATATTGCTAGCAAACCAGTTTGTTGTACAGGTGAGGTGGCATTACCTGCTCTGACTTTCCAGCCTGCCGCACCTCCTCTGGTGCCTTTGGGACAGCTGCAGGGTCATCAGCTGGACACCGCCGTTCATAGATGTTTCGCCCCCTACGACCAGTACATCTCCAGGCGGGGGGGCCGGTGGCATGCTGGGGAATCCAATAGTAAACACAAAGTAAAAAATAATAATAACTCAAAGCATATGTAAGTTTTGAAAGAGAATTAACTTATCATAAATAAAATGACAAAAATGAGATAAGAAAGACTGTTATTATCAATGTTGAAAACAGTCGTGCTGCTTCATATTTTTGTGGGAAATGTGATACTTACATTTTCTTTTGTAACATTATAAATGTCTTTACCTGACACTCTTGATCATTTGAATGTGTCCTTGCTGAAATAAAGTATTAGTATGAACTAAATCTTTTGGAAAGGGAATTGAATTGTGTTTGCACAAGTATGATGGTGCATTCAAGTATTATGTTTACAACTCTCCTTTTCTCCACAAATGGACTCATTCAATACATCACTGTCTTCTGCCTTCAGAAATGTTTTTATTTCTGTGATGTAGCCTAACTAAATATAAGCCTGCATTTCCATCATCTTATATGACAATGTTAATATTGATTACATTAGAATTCTGTATTATTCGGTCAGTATTCTGTACTTTCATCTTCTTCAGTTCTGTCCTGAATTGTAACGAGTATCCTGTCAAATTTGTCTGTCATAATCAGCAGGTTTTTAACAATAATTAGTGTGACGCATATGTGGCTGTGAGTTTTAGTTTATTTCCTTTTTTTTATTACTTTTCTGCATCAGATGTTTTTTATCCAAATTACTTGCATTGTATTCAAGGTATGCTTTTTTTTTAATCAATGCATTGCAAGCGCCAAGCTCGTGTTGCTAGAGTTTTGCAAGCACCTCTCACATTTGCTTTAGAACATTTTAATATCTAGTTTCTTTCTAATTTATTCCTCAGCAGAAGTAAATACAAAATTCATGCACTGTTGCTATCAAACTTCATGTGGATGTGTTGTATGTACAGGATGTTGCTTGATCTAATTAAATTTTGGGATGAATCACAGCAGGTTTCACAGGCAGAATAAATATCATAACATTCACACATAGCATACTAACATAACCCTGATATATAAAATACATGTGAAAGTCTATAATCAATTTACTGTATTTGGAAGATTTTTGCCAGTTGCACAACATTTGATGAAAATGTATACATATACATACATAATATATATTATATTATTATTATTCCATAATACTAATTTATATATTATCTATATAAATTATAAAAATGTGTGCATATATATATATATGTATATACAATCATATAAAACATTTACTAAAAATATTAAATATTTTATAGTTCACCTGCAAGTCATTTGATCATTTATTGACATCATATAACCATTTAACAGTAGCTATTTTAGTATTATTTTTATTTATTTATTAATATTATTTACTATTACCATTTTTATTAATAATTTGCATTATTAATTGCATTGTATTTTCAGTTTATATTTACGGTCAGTTTAATTTTTATTAATTTCGTTATTGACATTTTTATTAGTTTTTTTTATATTTAGGTTTAATTTATTTGTATTCCAGTTTTAGTTTTTATTTATCTCCATTTAGTAATTTCCATTGGTTACATTTATTTTAGTTAGTTACCAAATGCAACATTTCACATTTTTATTTAATAAAAAAATTTCATCTAATGATTATATTATTTTCAGCTTTATTTCAATTTACAATATATATTGTAGGAGTCTTTCTCCATCATTCGCTCTTTCCAACTGTGTAAAGCTATCCCGTTTTTTCACCGCTCGGTTTTTGAATTCGCCGGTCACGTTTCCTTTTAAATTAAATTTTGTAATTTCTCCTGTGGCTCTGCATTAGTATGATCCTGAATTATGAAGTACCGTACAGTGAAACCTTTCAAATTTACCGGGGCAGTGACACGCATTACGCCTCTCTCATTGTCCGCTTCAGCTGGTGTCAGTCACGTTACGCTGGCTCTGAACGAAAACGCGTTGTGGAAACTGGAAACACGTTGAGGTAGCCTAGTGCTTTTTGTCCCTCTCTGCTATTATAATTTTTCAAGATGGCGGAATGACATGGAAGCCTCTGTTGAGTTGCCTGTCCCATGTAAATAAAGATAAGAAATTATTAGAGTACAAGGATAAGTCGGATCATTGGGAGAGGTAATTGTACACCATTGAGGACATATTTATGAATAAAGACATTGATTTTAGTTAATAAAATACTTTAAAAACTACACATTGTCCCTGAAATATTGAAATATTACCTTTTCAATCCCACGAGGTTTAAAAAAACATTGGGAATCCCTGTCAGAAAAAAAGTGTTTAAAAAATATATTTTTAAAAAAGTCTCAATCTTAAGCTTTTCAAATGCCTTTTTTTTGGCTTATCTAACCTCAAAACTGTCCATTTATAGTGAAAAAGGGTTATTAATGTTTGAAAATGCATTGAAAGAGGCATATGGATGAGAATATTGGATAGCAGCTTGCTGCAGTGGGGAAGAAATGAGATCTCACTGGAGCACAGAGATGACAAACTGTGCCAATACAGAGTGAAGTCAGAGGAGACCAAGAGCGAAGCTGCCATATTTAGTTCATTGATTCTGTAAGTGACGTACATCGTCCGCCTTGGCCCGAGAGCCTGAGACGTCTCAGGGCAGAGAGGCAGTTGCTCGAGGAAGATCTCAGTGATACTGCCTTCTTTTTCCGTGATGTTCTTGTTTTGTCCTGGAAACCTATACTGTGTTCTTCCAACACTTGAATGTAGTGGATCGGGGAATTCCAGCTTCGTTGCTGCCCTGTCTCATTTGCTTTAACACTGAGATGAAAGCTCTCTAATCAAAGCACCAGAACTGTGACAGAAAAAGAACGATGGAAGTGCAGTACGGATCAGGCATTCACATGAAACACACACACACACACACACACACACACACACGTGTGAACGCTCATGCTGCAGGCATGAGAGTAGATCGAGGTGGAAACCACACTGGAAAACTGTTCAGCTGAGCTAATTAACCTCTCTCTCTCCTCACACACACACACACACACACACACACACATTTTCTGAGTCTGTAACTCTGATGTATTCTGACCTACTAAAGATGTCACACGAGCCCATAGGCAGTCGCTGGTTGTGTGGAAATGGGGAGCTTTTTTGTTGCAACCGCTTCTTGTTATTATACACTATTAAGGAATGGAGTATTTGCTAAATAGCGCTTAAATCAAACAGGGAGGGCGTGCGCGCCTGTGTCTTATCTTGGAGTGTCTCTTTTCAGCCTCTCTGCACTGCTATGCTTGAGAAGATAAAATAGCTTATGGCTAATTACAAGAAAAGGTTCTTGTCAGTTTTCTGCCAACAGTGCCAAGAGTGAACAGTGATGTATTCTGACTCTAGGATTATTACAGCATAGTCAGCGACAGAGAGAAAAGCGAGGTGATGTACTGAACATTAAAGTCTACATGAATCGATTTGCATAATATATATTGTATATAATGTGAATATCAAATCATGTAGAGTTTAGGGTTCATATATACAGTATAGAATAGTCAATATGTAAATATATTTTAGTATGAAATACAGATAAATTAGTCACGGGTGAAACTATTCTACAGTCCTGGGCAAAAAAAAATGTGCTAAGCCAAAAATGGTAAAATATTTAGTGGTCTAATTGTCTTAACCATTTCAACTGGTCAGGAAGTCAGCTGGCCTGGGAAAACCCTGACAAACTTCCGGCAAATTTTAGATTTGCTCTGCAAGTCCGTCTGGCCAAGAGCCCATTCAAGCCCATTTCCAATTATACCAAAGCGAGGCACCAATCACAAACGTTGAGGCGGGCTTTACACGATGACGATCGCTCTGATTGGTTTTAGGTCTATCCAATTGCGCCCAGAGGCATTTGAGCGACGCCCGTTGGTGACGCCCCTTTGGAAATGGGAATGAACCTTCCCCAGACCCACTCTCAGTTACAACTGAGAAGAGTCTGGTGTCAACCAGGCTAGAAGTTAGCAAGAATTGCAGAAATACTGTAGATAAAGTAACTTAGCACAGAACAGTCTTCCCCTTTGTATTCTTTAAATGTTTAAGCCGTGCGGGCAAACTTGCAGACAGATGTTGTTGTTCCACTCAATGTTAATGGCTTCAAACAGTTCATGAGTGGTTGAAAAATGTCTCCCATCCTATGTTTATTAAAAAATAAAATATTTTACAAATGTTCTGTATTTCTGAAGTGAGATATTCAGTGGGGCAGGACTTGATGTATTATACAAGTCCTGCCCCACTGAAGCAGCAGATGGATATTTGTACAGAAAATGACACCCATAAACAATATTGTATCAAAGACAAAAATAAAATACTGCACAGGTTTCCAGTGCTTCCAAATATGTTACTACAGCTCCCCTTTTTCTCTGCCAAACATTTCTTTAGTGTACAAAGAGTGTCAGCTGGGATTGGCCTTGCGATATAAAGGCTCAGAAATAGTTTTCCAACGGTTTCTAAATCACCTCAGTGAGAGCAGCACCAAACCTCTCCACGACCCATCAAACGTGCGTGTGTTCGGTCCTCGCCCGTCCCAAAGATCCAATTCTGACATGCAGAGCATAACCAATAACTGACACCTCAATCAAAACACATTTACTCAAATATGTTCTCCTATCCCGAGACAGACAGCCGGGCAGAATAAAAGGCAGTGATTGAAACCTAAATTCTGTGCTTTTTTTTTTTTTTTTTTCATTTGAAGTGCTGGCACGAACAGTCGCATTCTCTTGAGTGTTGATTATCAAAGACAGAAATGAACCTCTAATTGAGTCGAAAAGAGAAGGCTAATTAAACACAGCGAGTGAAGGAATAAGAGAAGGAGAAAAGGAAGAAATTACACTGAATTATCCGTAAAGATTGTACAATAGTAAACTAGACTAGAATTTAATGAAATGTGAGTGGTGCTTTTTTAAATACTTGGGTGGTTGCCAGGGTGTTGCTATGTGGTTGCTAGGTGGTTATATACTGGCTCAAGTCTACAAGAATTTCTAGTCTATAAATATGGCTTATTCAATGTGCACTACAGTTTAAAAAATACCAAAGTGGTAAGATTTTTTTAAACGTTTTTAAAAGATATTGTGCTCAACAAGGCTGCATTTATATTTGATCAACAATACTGTACAAATGGTTATATTGTGAAATGAGTTTTCTATTTTAATATATTTTAAAATGTAATTTATTCCTGTGATGGTAAAGCTGAATTTTCAGCATCATTACTCCAGTCTTCAGTGTCACATGATCCTTCAGAAATCAATCTAATATGATGATTTGGTGCTCAAAAGAGAATAATAAATATTTATCAATGTTGAAAAAAGTTGTGCTGCTTCATATTTTTGTTGTGTATTTGTTCATGTCCTAATTGGTCAGGTGATCTAATCAGGGGCATGTGAGACGTGATTTCATGTGGCAGCAGCCATTTTGTGTTCTGACCCTGCTGAAAACAACACCATATGGATGCTGGTGTCCCCACCAGGTTATTTGCCAGCCTTAAATTTGAACTTACCAGCATGGAAATGCCTGATGTTGAAGATTCTGATGTTGATAGTTGAAATGTTGTGTGCACAACTCAAATTATGCCAGACATTTCATCTTTTGGGTGATCTGTCCTCCCCACCATAACACATACAACTCTTGTCATCTATTTTGTGGAGTCTATCAACATCCTGCAAGCTTGTGTTTAAAACCTACAACAAAATCAGTAGCTCCTTAGACTCTGAATTATTTGATTTCACCAGTCCATTAAACACAAATAGCGGTCCTATTCATCACTTGCTGAGAATGGTAGCAGGCACTTCATCTCAATAAGCAGTTGTAGACCAGATCTCACCCCATCCAATAACACCAGGCCACCTGAAACCACATATGATGAGCAAAACTGTATAATATAAAGTGTGACCATTCAGATTCTATTACTCTTTTAAACCCATTCTCTTTAGTTAGCATTTAGTTACATTTAATGCCTGAGAAACCAGCTCAGGTAATACTGCAGATAACATGACCCACAGAGCGTTTCTGGACAGCAAAAGACAGAACAGAAACAATTGCAGAGCACAGAAAGCCACAGAGGCCCTATATTTGGACTTATTACGGGAATGCTGCTATTTCCCCCTCGTTTGCTGTATCTGAGGAACCTATGATTAAAGTTTGTTCACTTTACACAGGAGTCATTGGCTTACATTACAATAATTCATGCGCATAGTTGCTGACTCATGATTCCATCGAATGTATGCGCAAGTGTGTGTACAGTAGAGACCATTTTACACTTTGAGTTGAGGATTAATAAAAGAGAACTAAAACTAACAAGGACACCTGGCAACCACCTACAACTTTTTTTTTCTTTTTCTTTTTTTTTGAAAAAGCGAAAACTAGTTCAAACATTACTACCTATAGACTCAATCAATCTGTTTTTACTGAATAACGTGTTTTTAAAAAGTTATTTCTAAATGTGTACTTCTTTCATTCCAGCTTAACATACACAATATTTGCAAATCAAACAGCATGCAATTATTGCTTTGCAATAGAAAGGGTGTATTTATCCCCAGTCACATTGTTTGTTTTTTTTACTGTGTAAACTCTTTAATGTGTGTGCTGTATGTGTCTATGTATTGAACCGGTTTGCATAAATAAGTATACTTTGTTCATTTTAAATATACTTAAGTAAAGCTCGTGTATTTTAATTATACTTTATGTAGTAGGCTACTTTAAGTATAATATCAATGTTCTGTACTAGTAGTATACTTGTAAGTGTACAATTTCAATACTACTTAAGTATGCCTTAAGTGTAACAGTAGAAAACTTTGCAACAACGTTTTTCGTTTGTACTGCAACTATATTACCATATTACCAAAACAATTTAGTCAAAAACGTGTAGCACACTTTTTAGTTTATGAAAGTATACTTTGAAGTATACTTTCAGTAAACTAGTTTAGTAGTTTTATACTGCAACTTGTACGTTTTCTTTAAGTGAATCGTCGTTCTTAGAGTTTGCTATTTACATGTTATTTTTGCACTTTACTATTATGTATTATTTATTTAGGTATTATTTTTTATACTTGAAATTAACTGTACTTTAAGATTTAAAGTAAATTCCTTTGTACACTACCAGTGCACTACACACACATATTCACATACTCAGAATTAGGACCATATCCGTTTTCATTATAAATCAATATTTTGAAACAACGTAAGTTATGAGACCGTATGTAAAACTGTGTGGAAAAAAAGTATCTAATAGGCTACCCAATCAAAAGAGTAAACACAACAACAAGCCAAGTATATAATAATTCTTGATTATACTTACATATATATAATAAACATAAGTATATCTCGATAAATAGATTGAGTACATATAAAGCCCAAATATACTTAAAATTTTCTGTCATAAAAAGTGCATAAAAAGTAGACTGAAATCGTAGTTTCTTATTTTTAGTTTAAAAGAAGTATACATTGGCACACTTTTGTTAGGGATTGCAGCTAATGACAGTTTATATAAACAAGTGCCCCACATGAATGTAATTTCTGACACCAGATAACAAATTCTAAGTGAAGTTGTTAATTAAATGGAAAATATAGATGAAGACACGAATGCCAGCGAACCCCATGATTAACAAGAGGAAAGTACAAACATAAAGTTTCCCCCGACTGCATCAACACAGATGAGCTAATGGCATTCAGCCATGTGTTTCCTTCGCCAGCTAATTTGAAGCCCCTCTAGTACTTAGTTCAAAACACAAACACACACTTTCCTAATGTCTGCTCGGTGGGCCCTGTACCAGCTTGTTGATATTGTTCTGCTCTATTAACTCAATAATGATATATCATAAATCAAAGAAGTGATCGCCATGTTTTGTTTCCCCTGGTAATTATTTCACCCAGCTCCCAAGATGTGTTTGAAAGCACAAATAGCTCTCCATGATGAGTCAATTACTTCAGCGCAACACCCCACTCGCTCTAACAGCGGCACTATTTAAATGGACAGTGAATAATATGCACATTTTGCCATTTTCCAACAACAAATCATTTCAGAGATGTAACTAATATTCAAGAATGATATTGCACGATGGACATAGTTAGAGCAAACATTCTTGACACTGTGTTCCATCACATGTGTGGCTTATATGAGATTCATTCTACATATCATTTTTGCAGTTATTTACAGTTAATGTATGAACAATGCCTTTAAATAGTTTGTTAGTTTTATGATGATTTTGTGTAATTTTCAAAGTTTGAAAGCTCCAGTCCCCATTCATTGTAATTGGATAGAAAAGAGCTACCAGTACATTCCTCAAAATGTTTTCCTTTTGTGTTCCACAGAAGACAGTCATACAGGTTCGGAACAACATGAGGGTGAGTAAATGATGACAGCATTGTAATTTTTAGGTGTTATAACTTATAACTATCCCTATGACATATTTTATGTCCATCATGCACCTTTGGCTAATGCAGTAACTATCACTCAGAGACTGTCTCAAAATCAAGCCACCGAAGTTGATCTTTAGTAAGATCTCAGTGAGGAAGAGGTGCCTGCTGTCTCTCGGTCCTAACTGAAAAGAATGGACCTGTGAAACCAGACACTGACGCAGACAGCCTCATTTCCTGGGATCTAATAGCGCTCAGGTGAATAATTGTGCTGATCGATGGCGATATACTCCAGCCTCAGCTCCGCAGAGTAAAAAGGGAAAGATTTGGCTCTACTTCAGTACTGAGAAAATATTTTTCACTTACAACCAGTCTAAGCTTTTTAAGCCATTTCCACACAATGCACATTTCGGTACTTGAGCAGCTTAGCAGCATTTTACACGCATTGCAGCTATCACGTTATATTCATTTAAAGTGCTATTACGCTATTTTAAAGGTTCCTTATTTTGTTTTTAATGTCTCCTTTAATTAGCCTGGCTCCGCCCTCCTACGTACTTCCGCTCAATTTTCATTTTCCTTCAGTACTAGGTCTGGGTTTGCGGTATATTCGTGGGTTTTCTCCGGTCAATTTTTTACCGGTCCGATCAGCGAACAGAGGGAGTGGCTGAGAACGATGACGTTGAGGTCGTGTGCTAGTTTGAGTTGAAGTTTCGTCATGATCAAACGTTAGTCATGATCAAACTATTGGCTCTAAGCAGATCCAATAGTTTTAAACTTTACCCGCCTTCAAGGAAGTTAACGCTTGTCAATAGAGAGTGGCCAGACTCTCTGTACAAATGAAATGTACGAGAGTCTGGTAGGACCAGGCTATCCTTCAATAGGTTTACATGCATCTGGTAAAAACAACAACAACAACTCTTTAACTTTAACTAGATCTATTGTGATTAGTCTACTCTGTTCTTTTTGGTTAGATGGCCCAGTCTATTGTGATTGGTCTACTTTGCTCTGACTGGTCAGACGGCCCAGTCTATTGTTATTGGTCTACTCTGCTTTAATTGGTCAGATGGTTCAGTCACTCTAATTTGCTCTATTTGGTCAGATGGCAGTCTATTGTGATTGGTCTACTCTGCTTTGATTGGTCAGATAGCCGTTCTGTTGTGATTGGTCTACTTTGATCTGATTGGTCAGATGGCCAGTCTATTGTGATTGGTCTACTCTGATCTCATTGGTCAGATGACCCAGTCTGTTGTGATTGGTCTACTCTGCTCTGATTGGTTAGATGGCCAGTCTATTGTGATTGCTATACTCTGCTCTGATTGGTCAGATGGCCAGTCTATTGTGATTGGTCTACTCTGCTTTGATTGGTCAGATAGCCGTTCTGTTGTGATTGGTCTACTCTGCTCTGATTGGTCAGATAGCCGTTCTGTTGTGATTGGTCTACTCTGCTCTGATTGGTCAGATGGCTCAGTCGGTCTACTGTGATCTGATTGGTCAGATGGCCCAGTCTGTTGTGATTGGTGTACTTTGATCTGATTGTTTAGATGACTCAGTCGGTCTACTGTGATCTGATTGGTCAGATGGCCCAGTCTGTTGTAATTGGTCTGCCACTTACAGTGCGTATCGTAAAGAAATGGCCATTTCCATATGTGAATTTCAGCTGTTCTTCAGCACTTGTATACACTGTGATACAAACAGTAACAAACTAACGATTGTGTCTGTTTTACCATATCATTTGGAGTTTTCATCCTTTGGTTGTGCATGCAAAGTGGAGTTGCTTTGGCGGCGCAGAAAACAGTGTCTTCTCATGTCGAAACACGAACCAAACTCTTCCAGGTCTCAGCTACAACTACAGTGTTGGAGGGCGGATCAGGCATTGTTCGTGGGCAACCAATGAAGACCATATCCAGACATTATGGAAATTTGTTACAAACCTATTGGTTCGTGCATGAAGTAAGACTGGAAATACTGACGACTCGTATCAGACAGTTCAGAATCGGTTCTTTCTATTGGAAGACAAGAACTCTATTTATTGTGCACTTTTATCTTTAAAACATTGGAGACCCTTTACATTCAAAAACAGGTATATTACATACATAAAAGGTAATATAGGGGCATACTAGGGCCCCTCTGATATATCCATTCGGTAAGATATTGTTTGCTCTTTTCATCTAGTTCATTGAGAGTTAAAGAACTGAGTGAATAAATAAAACATTCTTCTCTGCTATCCATCTACACCTGCTCTTCATCCTGATAAAAAAGGGTACACACATTTGTTTTGTTCTTTTTGTGATGACTGCAATAATGATTGTAATACACAGGTCTTAGGGAACAGATGGTGTGGTTCACAATTAATTGTGAACAGGTGATTGATGGAGCCATGTCAGTTTGTTTAGTTTGTGGGCTCTTGATGGTCCTAATGTTGTGAGTGCTGTATATGTTACCATATGTTAGTATATCTAAATTAGCATAGCGGCTTGTGGATATTGTATGAATCAGCCATTGAGGAAGTCAGGGGAAGGTAATTTAAAAGGCTAATATATTTTAATTGTAACCACATTTGTGTTTTGTTAGACCACATTTTCTGGCATTGTCTACTTAAGCTAAAGTTTAGTCAAATGCAAAAATGTGATAGTCTGGCAACCCTTGTGAAAAAGAAGTGCACTTTATTGTATTAAATGTGCAGTTGTAGTGTACTTCAAATATATCAATAAAACAAAAGTCTACTTAAGTGTACCTGGAGAGTTTCACAACGTTTCGTAACACACTTAAGTACACTTACATTAAGTGCACAAAACTGCTTTTTGTAATACTGTCAAATTAAAAGTTTTACTTTTAGGTGCATTTTAAATTGTTGTTTAAAAAAAATCTTGTTTCAACACTTATGTGTTGACTAACATCCTAAAGCACATAAAGTACTTGACTTTAATTTTAGTTTTGCTATAGAATATTACATTTTATTATAATTCGAATGTACTAAATTGCAACTTCATTACACATGTGTAATGACAAATATATGTTAATAGATGACACAAGTTAAAATGACATATAAAGAACATTAAAGTATATTTTAGTTTACCATAAATATGTGTTAACAGTAAACGTAAACCATTTCAAAGACAACAGATGTGAAATAATATATAAAGATTAAAATGGGTCAAAAGGTAATCTAAAGTTTAGCTAATTTATTTAATATAAAGTTAAACTATAATATTTTCATTTGAATGCAATTGACATGCAATTAAGTTTCATTACATCAGTTTATTTTAAAGTATATTTTTAAATAATAAGTAAAAGAATTGACACATTTGATGACATGCTTATATTATATTAACATGCTATAAACTGCATGTTGCGATATATTTACATTTCGTTAGCCTTGTAGTTAGTGGTTATTGTAGGCATTTGCACTTATCATTGAGTCTATAATAGCTTTTATCAGCGATATGAGGCGAGTACTGTGCTTCAGTTTTCCGAGTGTTGAGAGGCAAACCAGAGGATCACCAGTGAGGTGAAGCGCGTCCAAGGGCACTCACACAAAGAGTAATGAAGCCAAGAGGGATGTTGACGGCTAACTGTACTTGAGTGTGTGTGTGTGTGTATGTGTGTGTGTGTGCAAATACAAAGGTATGTGAATGCAAACGTGTGCTTCCAAACCTGCATGTGTGTCGGAGGGGAAGTCACACTGTGGTTGACTGGGCAAATGGGCCAGCAGCTTCAGGAGAGACAGCTGATTCATACTGAGTGGCACTGAAGGAAGAACTATTTATAGATGCATACGCGTAATCTCATCACTTCAGATATACCTGTCCTGCATACACACTCACACACTCTGCCACTGAGTTAACACAACAGTTAAAACGGATGAAAAAATGCTCTCTTCTATCCCAACATAGAGAAATCACCAAATCAAAATCAACATTTTTTTTTGTAGCAATCAGTCAAAGTCCTCAATATTAATGAAATATTTATTGCAAATACACACATTTAAAATGGAGTGTTAAGAAACTTATTTACAAACATCAATTCGTTTGGTCACTATTTTTGCAGTTCTGTACCCACACACAGGGATCAACATATTCGCACGCATTTTGTTTTATAGTTAATTAACTGAGATGTAAAATGCTTACTTTTATTCTCTTTCCAGATAGATGTGGAAAGAAACTGAGCGAGACTATAGATAGAAGTTTATATGTCAGCAAACATTAAAAAAAAAGTTTTTATAAAGCTTTAAGGAATACATCTATTGGAATGCTACTGATTCAAAATCGATGCACTTGACAGACACTTTAAAAAGACAAAAAAGCAACTTGCATTCAAGGAACACAGTTCTTGCTTAACTTGAGAATTGAACCCATGACCTTGGTGTTGCTAGCACCATGCTCTACTGTTTGAGATACAGGAAGACTATCAGATTCCTTCTGGGGGAAATTTAAATGGATATGTTTTTGTCTTTGCCTCTCTTTTCATATACAGTATATATTTTTTTTTTTGAATGGGGACTTTCCATAGACAATGATTTTTATACTGTACAAACTGTATATTATATCCCTTAACCCTAACCCAAGCCCTATACCCATCAGAGAACACTTTCAGCATTGTGATTTCTAAGCTGTTTTCCTCATGGGGACCAAAAAACGTTCTCACAAGGACATTGTTTTCCTCATAGGGACACATTTTGTCCCCTTAACATAGGGAATACCTGAACCACACACACACACACACACACGTTGATGCATGTATTTGCTCATCCTGGGGATCAGATCTGCCATACGGCCAACCAGAGATTTCTGTATCCATGGCAGCATCCGAGTGAACCCTTTATCATCTCGGCACACACATGCACACACAGAGCACACACCACATGCAGGGGTGTAAAACTTTCTATGGCTTTATCCATTCAGTCCAGAAGGCTTGCTATGAGAGTCATCCATCTATCCATCCACCCACCCACACCCACACACATAGTCTCGCTCACTTTCTAAACATGATACAAAGCATTATTGTCATGTGTTGCATGATGTGACATAATCTGTAATCCATATCTTGCACCTAAATTGATGATGCCTGGTTAGGTTTAGTGACATTTTCCTGCACAGTAATATCAATGAGTATCTGTATGTAACACTTTTGTATCATAACTAAATCAAATGAAAGATGATGTAATGCACATAATATCATTTTATATTCAGCATATAATCAATCATAAATTACAGCCAATCAGAAGGGCTTGTTGGCAGGCTCAGTCCGTCATAAGTTTGTCATTGGCCTATTCTTGTCATTAGTCTATAGAGAGGAGATCACAGCAATCTTCCAGTGAAAATGGCACACACTTGAAGATCAAGAGAGCGGTAAATTGATAAGTTAAGAGGGATCGTATGAAATGCTAGATTGCAGCTGAAGTCTTGACTGAATAAGTTTAGATCAGGTTCAGGACTAACAGTGCTTATATTTAAGTCTGGTAGAGTCGGATAGGTTTATGTTCATTGACTTGTCAATTTTGCACTAATTGAATGGGATTTGTTGCTTCTACTGAGTCTTGACATTTGTTTGAGGAAATAGGATAAGCTAGCTAAACGGTTAGTGTTGTGCTAGGACGCAGTGAGTGTGTTTTAGAAATCAGAAATGGTGAGAGAATATTCTGCTAGGTACATTTTTTGTCTTCGAACCAAACTTGGGTCTTGAGTCGACAAAGTTTAAATCCCGTCTGGCTGGCACACTTCCCATAATGTTTACGCATCTTTTGTGGCTCTTCGAATGCATTCAACAACATGAGCGTTTACACTACGAAAGCAATCTGGTCAAATGTGTTATCGACTACCTCTGGAAGTAGTCGAAAGTAGACAAGCTTAGACCCCATTTACACCTGAATCCACTTTTATATTGTTACATTGTGTATGTGTATAACTTGTGTATTGTGTATGATTGTGTTTTTTATGAGAAGCTAAAGGAGAATTTCCACATCGGAGGACAATAAAGTCAAATCAATCAATCGACGAAAATGCTTCTTAATGTGTAAACAGGGACTAAGAAAACTCAACGAACAAGAAATGTTTAATTTACCAGTCTATAATTTTGGTGATACAATTTTGTATTTAACATAAATGAAAAGATATTCATATTGGTTGCAGTAATATATAGTTAAACTTAGTATTTCTAATCAGAAACTGAATAGAGTACCTATATAAAGTTGTTCATGACAATGAGCGGTCAGCGAGTCAGCCATAATCTGTTTCAGGAAGCAGACCTGGTCAGGTTTATGGTTGAACTGAGCGATGTGATATTACTGTCAGTCCATAGGAGGCATGTGAGCGTAGTATGTGTCATTGTTTGTATTGGCCACCTGTCCCTCTAATTTTCCGTCTGTCTCTTTCTCTGAATGTCTGCCTGCTGTTTTGCTTATTCACTTGTCATCCTGTCTATTGCAGCTTGAGTTTATCTGCCCTTCTGTCAGCACGTTTGCCTTATCAACTCTCTTTCTCAGCATGCTATGGAACTCAAACAGGCCTGTCACACTGGACCAGGACATTTGTATTGCTCACTGTCATTGTAGAGACTGAGACAATGTTCCCAGTTGTCTCCTACGGAGAACAGTACCTGCACATTAACATGGGAGGATTTGAACTTGAAAAACGGAGTGTACTGACGCGTTTCCGCGGTTAAAACAACATTCCTTCTTATGTTCATTCATGTTTATTTGATGAACTAGAAGGAAGAGATGATTCACGAGCAGCTTTAACTGATGCTCTACAGCGATCTGTCAGACACATTAAAGAGCCACAAAATGGTATTTATTGTTTAAATTTCTTTTTAAAAAATCCAAATTTGAAAGGTGAGACTTTTTTTAATATGTTAAATATCAAAAGTAACCCAAAAGTAACCTGGTCTGTCCTGTCTGTCAGTGTGTTATCAGTGTCCTCTCTGCTCCGCGATGTATTTTTCACTGCGTGTGGCGTGAGAGCGGCGTAGCTTGTCGGATATAGCAACAGTAACGGTCAATTGGAAAGGTCCACTGAGCTCTGCTTACTCTACTGAACAAACGAGAAGAGCTTTAAAGGAGAGACTGAGTTTTAGAGGAAAGAAGAGAGTGAAGAAGAAAGAGCGAGAGATAAAGGAAGAGAGATGATGAGGGTTTATGCATAGAAAAAGCTTGTAATGACACTCATTAAACACTCAATGATAGTTAGTTCCAGTCCATGAATTTGATTGGCTGAGCATTTTAAGAGTTAGGCCTACAGTGTAAACATGTGCTGATACAGTATGTCACATTTCTGCCATCATTTATATTGTAAATCTCACATTCTTTTTTCAAATTATTTTAAATAGTTTAATATGATGATATAACTTTACATTAAGTAACACTTTTTTTTTTTTTAAAGAACGCTGCATTAGTGGTGGGGTTTAAGGCAGTTGGTGGCGATAAGTGTCTGTCTTTATGAGTGAGTCATTCAATCACTCACTCCGCCGATTTGTTCAAACACACTAATTCATTCAGGGACAAAACAAGTGACTTTTTGTATTTGTATTTGTCTTTGACTAATTCACTTAACTAAAGCGATTCATTCAAAAACCATGGCTGCATACAAATATGCATACTTCCCGTGTACTATGGCGAGATTCTGAAGTTTGCATCTGATGGACACTACTCTCCCTTGAGGCCAAAGAGAGGATTTGTGAATGACATGAAGCGATGCTGGTAGGTCACACGATAATGACAACATGATGAATATAGTATCAAGATTACATTCTTACTACACACACTTTTTAACATTGCGAAGTGAGTACTTTGTGTAAGTACCTACTCAGAGAGTCTGTGATTTCAGACGCAGCCCCTACTGTGTTGCTGAGATATGTTATAATTAATTCTACTTTGTCTGTGTTTGGAACATTTTCGTCTGGCAGGAGGACTTCAACTTCTTGATTATTGAACTGTTTTGTAAAAGCAATATCATACAATTCTGCTGTTGGTTTGAATATCATCTCAGACACTAGACCAACAGCCAGGTGATATTCAGAAAAACAAACACAAAAGTGATTTAGCTTATTTACTTTTAAATAGCAGCACTATTTCGTCTTATCTCAAGGACGTGTGTGTGTGCGTGCGTGCGTGCGTGTGTGTGTGTGTGTGTGTGTGTGTGTGTACGGTCCTAAATGAGAATTGATTTCAGTCTTGTCTGTGACTGACCTACTCGTCACTTCTTTTTCACAATATGCCCATTCAACACTGTGACAGCTACACAGTAAGTGGCAGTCTGACTTTTACACACTTGCGACAAAGATAGACAATTAAAGTATAGGCTATGTAAGTATAAGTATACATAAGTATATAGCATGTGATCTAATACAATTACAACATACTATGCATTGCACATTTACTCAGATGTGTGCAGCTTTTTTCACGTCTGATTTCTTTTGCAAATGAATGTGTACAGCTCACAGACAGATCCTATCAGAGCTGAAGAGGTTGACAGCACACATTGATCACTTGCCCTCGATCCTCCTTGTCTCTCTCGCTTTAAATACTTGTCTTTCTCATTCCGTCTTTCGCTTGCTTGCTCCTCCTCTGACTTTCCCGCTCTCTGATGTCCTCTTGATGGATAGATCTTTGGGTTTTCTAATGAAAAAATAGATGACTCTAACACACAAACACTGGTTGGTTTCATCAAAGCATTAGATGTTGAGAGTTCCAAGCTCTTCCTTTATTGCCTCACTCACTCACTCACTCACTCACTCTTTTTTATCTTGGTTTTCTGAAATACCATATACCGGTAACATGAAAACACCACGGAATGGATATGATGTCATTCAGTATCATGTTTTATAAAACGGTTAGTTCCAATCCTTGATTCTGATTGGTCAATAGCTGTGTTTTATTTACGATAAAAACACGACTATGACCGCTTCACCCAACTGTTCTGTGTATCACTACACAACACCCCTAGCAACTACTCTTAGCAACTTAAACACATGTTTGATCCATAGACTCTAAAAAAATATGGACGTAGTGTTCGTGACGTCACCCGTAGGTTTCTGAAGAGCATTAAAGAGCTAAAGTGGGCGGAGCCGGCCTTCGCCATCTTGGCCCCGCGTCACCGCTCGTCACTCCCATAGACAGTATATAAGATGGACACAGCGACCCCATAGATTTCAACGGAGAAAAGTGAAGCCCATTTGAATCACTCACTTCCTGATCGCCAGGCGAACTGCGCAGGCTCAAACTGAGCTTGGTGACGTGAACAACGTGTCTGACAGTTTTCAGTCTTCTAGTAGCTGTGCCGAGAGAAATCTGAATCATTCTCTTCCGAATCTCGAAGGGACGGAGAGCTTGAGCATTAGCTGTCCATGAGCTAGCAGCAGGAGCAACTTTATCACTCTCTGTGGGCTACTCCCTTGACTTTATCGGACTTTATGCCTCCACGTCCCCCCGATTGCTTGCGAGCTTCTCCGCCTGTCTATACGGTAATTTTTCTACAGTGCGACAGAGAGTCGCGTGGTTATGACGCAATCGTTAGCCTATTTTTTACAAAAACAGCTTCTACGGGGCCATAACGTAAGGTACAAGATAATGGAGCCTTTTATACATTGTCGAGTTTCTTTAGAAATAAATAATGGACAAATGGAGTTTTTAAACGCCTCAGATGTAAAATTATTCGCTGTCAAAGTGACGCAAAAATGAATGGGAGTCAATAGAATGCTAACAGCAGGTGAAGTTCTGCTACAATGGCGGCGCCCGGGGAGGCTTCAGTTTCCCCCTTGGTCACTCCCGGATAACAGAATATGGGCAAAGAGTCGGTGCTGAGGAGCCTGGCTATCTGAAACCACGCCCACCTAGCACGACGTCATGGAGTTAGCGCAGGCTTGGGAGCTAATGATATATGCTACTCACAGTACCAAGTCTGCGACTCCACAGGGCCTTGCGCTAAAGTGACAGTTGATGATTAAAATCAGAATGCCAATTAAAAGGTCCTGTTTTTGCCCTTCGAAATATTATAATAGTTAAAAGACATAGCTACAAGTGAGACTGTGTATCGTAATTCTGTACAGCTATTCTGCTAGTTGAAAATGTATTATGCAGTAACTTTACAATATTACTCTGAGAGTGTGACTGTGATTATGTGCATACATGTCAGTCACTGTTTTTTACAGTCTGGTCCGTCAGCGCGGCATCGCTCGTCAAGTTCGTAGAGAGCTTTATTATTCAGTCCATTTTAAATTCTGATTTTGGCCGCATCTCAATTCTCAAATGGGTCAAAACATAGATATAATACCTATGAAGCTCAAGTAAATGCACTAGAAATCCACGCTCATTCAAGGATGTGCATTTATTGCATGGACGGAGAAAGCACCGACACCTGCATGATTTCATCTGACGGTACATACGCATATTATAATCTGTTCCAGAGCAACGGTACCGCAGAGCGAGTGTAGCCTTTATATATATAGACGTTTTAAAACTCCAAAAAGCTAAGAAATTGTCAGACATCCATTAGTGCATGTTCACAGAGGAGAACAACTGGAATACAGCGCTGGTTGTTCTCTCGAACGATACTCGACGACAACGGCGGCGGTGTGGGCGAGGTAATGGGTGTATTAAATTATATGAAATAATCCCGAAAAAAAAGCACAAACACGGCAGAGATGGCAAGATCAGCAGCTGGAGTTTGCTGAGGTGAAGTGGCGGCTAACCGGCTAGCATTGACATCATCGGGAATCCACCTGTCACTCAAAAGTAGACACACCCTTAATTTTGCAGAACTTTAAATATTAATCAACTAAACGGGTGAGTTATAAAAAAATTAACCCCCCTCACAGTTGTTATGAAGGGCAAAATTAGCTGTATAGACCAAAGCCACATAGAGAACCAGGCTGTAAACATGTTTTTTCTGCTGTAAAGTTGGGCATTTTAACATGGGGGAGATACAGATTTGACTCCCTTCTGCAGCCAGCCTCAAGCGGCCAGTAGATGAATTGCCGTTTAATTCACTTCCGTGTTGGTTTAAAGAGAGAGACAGGGAGGTTGCCGCTTGGTTTGATGTCATCCATATTGTTCATTGAAGCTATAGTAGAGAGTATTGTGAGAGATTGAGTAGTGTACCTGCATTTACAGTAGATGTAGCATTTTCCTTCAGGTCAGTCCTATATATTCATAATACTAAAAAAATCCGTTTGAATGTCCGCTGCGATATCTTGTCCTTTTAACAGTTAAGGGGTTTTCCCAACCTGATCTCACGGCAATTCGTACGAATTTTACGAGGTGGCTAATTCGTACCAATTCATACGACCTCACTCGTACGAATTTGTAAGTTTTTTGCTAAATCATACATATTTTACGATTTGCCAAAATCGTATGAATTCATACGAATCACCTACCCCTGACCCCGCCCCTAAACCTACCCATCACGTGGGTTTAGACAAATCGTACAAATTCGTACGAGTGAGGTCGTACAAATTCGTACGAATTAGCCACCTTTTAATCACTCGTACAAATTAGTACGAATTGGTCGTGAGATAGCGTTGGTTTTCCCGTGCCCTTCTGTCAGTTGTCTTCCTTCTCCGTGATCACAAGTTTGAGTCCTTGAGCATTGAAAAAATTCTCTACTAACTGACTCACTCATAAAGACAGTCTTTGCCGCTATCTATTGGCGAAATAATGTATAGGCTATCTGTTGCTGTTTACGCCCTATTTTTTTTCCAGCGGAAGGAAGGCTTTTAGTGATTTTACTTCATGAAAGTTGCATAGATACATATTTTTCAGCTTTAATAGTTGTATTGTGTGGTAACCGTTTTATAAAAGCAATAAGGTAGGCTACTCGAGGCAAGTGCTGTAGCTGCTATCGTGAATAAGTCACGGCTGAAGGGGCACGACGCGAAACGCCCTTCAGCCGTGACTTATTCACGATACAGCACAGCATCTCGTACCTTATTGCTTACATATAATCAAAGTACTATCTTTCTTTGGACATGTACCATGGTAATACCATATATTTTGACTATTTTTTTTTTTACTTTTCGTTGGATTCATCCTCTCCACTAACAGTTTTTGTTACATGTTACCATGGTAATAATGCCACACATTGTTGGCATCTACCATCGGTAGGCTACAGTATTATTTAGGTCAGAGAAATATTTAATTTTCCATGGCAAATTGTCAGATTTCTATGCATATAGCCTACCATGTTTCATCAAGCCAAATTAATTTAGAATATAACTCTATTAAGTATATAACAATATCTATTTAGGTCAATTATTGTAAGTTAGGTATAAAAGTTTTTCCCCAAACGCTTTGACATGTCTAATTTAGTCACTCGCATCTGATTTACTTTAAACTGAAAATGTAGTCATCATAAATTGTCCATTAAACTGAAATTCCGTAATCAAAACATTAATTTTTTCCATTTTACATGAATGGTATCATTCAGTAGGCTACATATCAAAGTGCCATGGCATTTCCATCATGTAAAATCATACAACCACATTACTATAGTAAGGGCCATTGAATGGTGGATGTTTGCGAAGCGCAGCCACACTGGAATGTGGAGGACCTGTGAAATGTTTGAGACACGGCTATATACCTGAACATCTCCTCTGGAACAGCTCCGTTCTCCAGACATGTTAATTATTGAAAGAGCAAGTATGCCACCACTCTCACATCTCCATGGAAACAGCAGAGGTCATGGTAGCAGATGACATCAAGTGGCAGACAGCAGGGATAAGAGGGAGAGAGCAAGACGTGGAGAGACCGATCAAGACAGACTTTGGCAGTTCATATGTCTGTGGTTGAGTGCTAAACCAAGTTTGCCCAATCCCACAGAGAAAAACTAAACCAGTTCAGTCGGACCAAGACCACCGATGCCGTCACTTAATACTCCTCTTTTAGGCTCGGCAATCCTGCTTGTTGGGTTTGAGAGAGCATTATGGAGTCTTCTTACTGTATGATAGCATGCCATATGTAAAGTTGGTGCCGCTTTTTCCCGGTTTGACTTTTAATAGTAGATAAATATTAAATCTACAGCAAGAGGTGTTCCGACTTCAATCAATTTGAAATCCACAGACAGTTTAAAGGGATAGTTCACCCCAAAATGAGCATTCTGTCATCGTTTATTCACTCTAATGTCATTCCAAACCTGTATGACTTTCTTTCTACTGCAGAACACAAAAGAAGATATTTTGAGGAATGTTTCAACTGTTTGTTTCTGTACAAGGAAAATCAATGGGGTTCAAAACAACACTGAACCCCACCAACTTTTTTTCTTCAAATTATCAGTTTTTCTGTCAGACTTTTCATTCAGAAGAAATGAAAAGTCACATAAGTTTGGAGCTGTGAGTAAATTATTTCATTTGTTTAATTTTCTATCCCTTTAAGCAGAGAAAGCCATTGACTGTGCAACAGGTAAAAATAAATGCATAAAGACTCAGATCTGACTTCCCGCTATAGCTGCAGTGTGCCGGTTATAGAGCTCGCTGAAGATATTTAGCTCGGAGTGGACATTTTGCTGCTGAATCCAAAGCCTGATGTCTCTGCTGCCGCCTGTAGCCCTAGTTCAGCATATTAGTTCAACTTTGTGCGCCACTGGTTGATGTTACCCACAGGCAACAAACATTTGCATACTTGCTAAATATCGTGCTTTAGACTTGCATTTAGATGTAGGACTTATATATTTAACATTTATTGGACTGAACATCATTTAACATTTATATATTTCTATTTAACATGTATTTATTTTGTGTATTTAAATATTTACTTAACCCTATAGACATTTTTAAAGAAATTATTACTGCCTTCTGATAGTGTGTGTGTGTGTGTGTGAGTGTGTGTGTGTGTGTGTGTGTGTGTGTGTGTGTGTGTGTGTGTGTGTGTGTGTGTGTGTGTGTGTGTGTGTGTGTGTGTGTGTGTGTGTGTGTGTGTGTGTGTGTGTGTGTGTGTGTGTGTGTGTGTGTGTACCATTCTATATTTCCAGTGCATTTTAATGAGGGAAGAACCAGGGTGGGAGAAAAACACTGTGGCTAATCCCGTAAAGACATTTTGTGCGTCTCTTTGTTCCAGACCACTGGCCTCACTAATTGGAAAGATTTGCTCTGTCTGAGAGAGAACTAGATAAACTAATAAGGAGAGAGAATCATACCGTTTTAAAACCAAATCGTCACTTGACCTCTACAGAGGGTTAAGTTAACTTTGGAAGTAAAGTAAACTCTTTCCGCCAGCGAGTGACTTTGTGATAACCTGCTGTTCTGAAATCTTGTTTGATGATGTCACCAAGCCTTCTGTCTCCATGGTGATAATCTGTGTTTTTGATTGGCAGGCGAGCAGCATGAGAGAAGGCATAGATGGACAGATTGTGGGCTTGAGTGGGATTGTTTCACAAAGTTGGTCTTTGTTCCGTTCTCTCAAATATACAAGAAAGTGACAACTGAAGAAGACAACAGAAAAATGAAGATCATTTTGAAGATTGAGTCATTCCAGCTTTACATAGTTTGACATGATTTTTCTCTTTTTCGCTGTCTTTATCGCTCTCCAGCTCTTTGTTGTTCTGAGTTTTGTCTTTGCTGTCTGGGCAGAATAAAGGGAATGAAAAGGACAGTGAAACAATCCAAAACTTGAGCTGCACATATTCACTCACTCATGCACTAGTACACATATTCACCATAAGCAGGAAATAAATGGCATTAGATACTGTTTATGGTTTATAATAACACTGGAACATCACAAAATTATGTTCATTCATTCATATCTGAAAATAATTTGTCTTACCAAGTTTCCTTCTACTTCCTCTTTGTTGGCGAAATTGTATAGTTGATATGTTCCCCTTTAACTCCATTCTTTAAAAATAGCACTGGTATTGCAGAGGCTTATCTCTCTCTGGAGCGCTGAACTTTATGAAAGTCTTATTCAAAGCCTCATGGCACAGAACAGCTGTCAATCAGATTCTGGACTTCTTGTAAAAAGCAAGAGTCTCAATCTTTATCGCTCTACTTTTTTTTGACAGTGCTGACTACTGACCAGTGCTGGACAAGACAGAAAGAAAGAGACAGTGGTACAGCAAGAGAAAGAGAGAGTTGGTGTGTGTGTGTGTGTGTGTGTGTGTGTGTGTGTGTGTGTGTGCGCGCGCACACATCACATCAATAAACATTCATGAAAATGTGTTTACCTGCATGAGACAGATTGCTGCTACATACATAATGCATGCAAAAGCAAGTCTGCATGCAAGTAGGAATATTTCAATGCATATTTGCTTTTTAATCATGACTTTTTAACCAAATAGTTCTCAGGGTTAATATTTTGAACAAACCCCTAATCCTTAGTATTAAGCTTTAGCGTGTAACATCCTGCACTATTTGTGTTACAGATGTGAGATGTGCTATTCATTTTCCAAACGACTGATACTTTTACATGGTGAACAGGAAAAAAAATTCTCATTCACTTAATGGAAGGACCAGAATATCATAGACACTTGAGGGCACCTTTTTTGCAAGTAAACAAACACCTGGCAACCACCCAGAATGCTCTAGTTTGTGGCAACACATTTGTGCACAGACAAGCACCACTCATATTTCCATCAGAAAAACTCTAGTCTAATTGTATTGCCACTGACATTGCAGCTGACCTATGAATATTGTATTACATTTTATATTTATCATTTTAATTGGTGTTAAAAGAGCAACAGGGTTTGATCGTTGTGATTGGCTGCATTATGTTTGTCCAATTAGTTCCATTGTGTGTGATTGGCTGTCATGTGACTCGTGGGATATCTCTGATTAGATTAACTTTGTCTCTGGCTGATTTATTATGTTTTAAAATACATTTTAATCATCTTGATATTAATACATTTAACCGAGAAAAACACATCTTCAGTTTTACCTCGTCTGTCCTGTTTTGCTATCTAATATCTAAGTTTTTTTGTTTTGTTTCACAGCTCAAGGGTTTGACACGGTGTAAAATTTGATTAGCTGGTTTCATGATGAAAGTTTCATGATTGAAAAGCAAAAATGCATTGACAAAACAACAGCTAATTTTCTCTGGTGCTCTTCAAGTAGCGGCCAACAATGACTGATTTTTTTATTTCAATGAAATGAATGTACTATATCAAAGTTTGATAATGTTTTTTTATTTAATATTTTGTATTTTGGGGGGATTTTATGGTACTAAATTATATTTACGCTGTAGTTATAAATCCATTTATTCACTTTAAATTAAATTAAAGGGCACCTATTATGGAATTTTGAAATTTACCTTTCATGTAGTGTGTAACATAGATCTAAGTGAACAAAAACATCCTGCAAAGTTTGAAATATGTAAGTGCACCGTATATAAAGTTATTGTCTTTCAAAAGTGAGAGTCGACTCTGAGTCATTTTTATGAATCGTTAGAAGACCGAAGCTTTTTCTCTGACTAGATGACGTCAACTTGTCAAGTTATTTGAATACGATACGCCCACTTATTGCGCTCCAAGGCCAGGGAAAACATCATGGCGACAAGACGCTGTGTTCTGAAGTGCGGCTCAAAAGCAAACTTTTTTTCATCTGCCCAAGGAGGAGCATTTGAAGACTAAGTGGCTACACTATACCACAGAAGTATAGTCCGAGCCTTGTGCTTTGTTCGCGTCATTTTGAAGACGATTGCTTTTTAAATGCAATCAAACTTGGATTCGCGAGCTGGCTGATATTGAAGGAGGGTTCAGTTCCAAGTGTATTTGCATCAGCTTCCTCCTCCGTATCACAACCTGTAAGTGTTATTAATAATTTTTGCTTTTATATTTTATGTAGCATGCTTAATAATTATTTTGTTTGTTGTGTAAGCACCGTTTAGCTTCTAGGTCTTCAATGGCAATTGTATTGAGATATGTGAAGTGTTTGTCGTTGTTTTCGGAGTTGTCTAAAGAATAGAATAATACCTCGTAGTAACGTAACTGCATTTTTATTTTTTGTAAAAACGTTATGTTTATGCATCGGGCTAACGCAAACAAAGACTGATTGTGCTTTTACAATATGAACTCTGGGCTATGCTCGCTAACATAACATAACATTAAATTATTTATCTTATTTTTCGTTTTTTACTACAAACTACAAAGCAGTGGACTATAATCATTATTATAATACAATTTAATTGATAAAAGCATAATTGTACTCCGTGTTAAAAATAAGTATTATCTCTGTAAACACTGCTGGGTCATCTGACCAATCAACGCAGATTAGCGTCGCGCAAAGGAGGGGTTTGAAAAACGAGTCGTTGAACGAATCATTTGGGAGTCGGTGAGCAAATCAGGTAAAAATAAATGCATATTATACGAAAACAAAAGTGTTTTTTGTCATTGCATGCATGTAAAACTGTTGTTGGGGACTCCCACAACAACATTAGGAACATTTTAAATGTCATAATAGGTGCCCTTTAAATTTATTCACTGAAAATGTTATGTTCAACTTAAACTGTTGTAAATCTTATATGAAATATATATTTTCAAAAACACTTTTTACTCTAAAACTGCAAGAAAATCAAAGCCATAAATCTAAACAAGTTGTGTTCCAAATTTGAGCTTGATATCTCAAAAAAATGAGCTTTCAGACAGATTTTGTTTGGCCGTAGTCCCAAAAGTTTCCACTAGATGAAATTCGTCTCCCATTTATTTACAATGCAGTAATTTTTGACCACGAAGAGCACAAGTTTGACTATTTCTTTCAGGACCATAACCCTTTTGAATCATGTCCATGATTTATTTTTCGTGTGTGTGTACATATAAGTGCCGAAACCTTTACAAAGTTTCGTACCATTCCGGTGAAGTAAAAAATAAAAATATATTTTTGTTAAAGAATTGAATTTTTGGTCAAAAATTACCAAAGAGCACCAGAGGGTTAAACAAACTCAAAACAAGTAAGATGGACAACATTTATATAGGAATACTAGCTTCGAGTAAATAAAACATGCGTGGAACTGAATCTGATCTTCTTTGTACACAGTGATAACCCACACAACAGATACACATTTGGCTGATTTAATTGACAATTCATTCAAGGTTTAAGAGTATTGAAACTGACTTCATTCATACTGGCTTCTATAATACTTCTGCAAGTATTTGACTTGTAAACTATCAGTATACCTATAAGTTGGAGTTGCAGTACAAACAAAAAACATAGTTTTTCAAGTAGTATTGAAATACGCATACAGGCATACTACAAGTACATTCAAATTAGTATACTTACTACATAAAGTATACTTCAAATATACTTGAACTTGACTTAAGTGCACTTAATAACAAACTTGAAGTATACTTATTTTTTGTAGGATGGCTATAACATAGAAATGTCAATGTACCTATAATGTTAGAAATAAATGACAGTTATTACGTAGACGTATTTTTAAGTAAGAAGCCTGTGGTTTGGAGTAAGAGCGTAATGTTGTAATTCACGGAGCTGTCCTGGTGTGTGCTTGTTTAGGCTTACCAAATGAGGGCTGGACACTTTTCCGTCTGCCTGTTGGCAGAGAGGGATTTACTGCACTCAGGTTTATGTATTAATGTATTCAATGGATGTCATCACCTCATCAGCTTCTTACTCAAATCATTTCAAAATGACAGTGGTGAAAGAATGTTTGAACCCAGAGCGCTGAAAGCATGTTTGCACACTCGATATTCATGAAATGCACTGTGTTTATTCACTGACATCACATTAGGGAAGAAACAGACACACATTTGTTACTGGCAATGATATTGACATTATTTATGATTTTTTTTTTTTTATCAGGACGTCTCTGAATGTCACCAAAGAAAGGTTTTCTCTGATTCAACTCACTCCTGAGGGAAGTTTTGTTCCGTAACTATAGCTAAGTACACACACTAAATATTGATGATGTCTTTGAACTGTGATTGCTTAGTGGGTTAAATTTACAGTTTAAGTAAAGTCGTTCAGACAGTCACTCACCTGGGTTTAGTGTATAATCCATGGCTTAAACTGGACTCTCTCCATTCAAATGGGATAATTACCCTAATTTAGTTAAACCACATGCAGCAGTTTAGTTTTCTAACTGCTCGTTTTCTTTCTTTCTTCCTCGCTCTGAGGACTTTATGTCTTCCAATAAAAGTTATTGCAGCTGTATAATGCATCCTGACAGAACTTTCCACTTCAAATTACGAAAGAGTACAAACAGGCCAAAACACACAAGAGAGTCCCAACATATTGCTTATCAGTGAACCTCACAAAGACATCTGGGTCATGTGTCAGTACAGTATTGAGAATCACGGGCATATGGATACAATTTTTTTTTTTTTATCTGCATAAATTAAAAGTAATATTTCAAATATGATGATGTATAAATTCTACAATTTAAAAAGTATAGTTGCATTATATTAATGAGAACTGAAGGGAATGTGACTACAAAAATCACAACAGTGTTGTAAGAATATATTTGTAATTTTCATTTCAATATTTTTGGGGGGGCATAAAGATATTCGTAAAATTTACACGTGAACGATCTGAAGAGAAAACGCAAAAGTGGCGTTGTGTTATCACTTTTTATTCTGCGTTTAGATGAGCGTTATGGGGGGGGAATCTGCGTGCATATGGTGATTCAAAAGTGTGTGAAATTCTATGTAGTATGCACTCCAGGCGGCTAGGTGGCAATTTGAAGCATGTTTAATATGGTAAAGCTTTAACCCTCGGTGCTCTTCGCATGTCGCTCAAAAATGACAGATTTGTTATTTAAATTTTTTGTCAATGAAATGAATACTTTATTTTAGTTTGATAATGTTTTGTTATTTTCCTGTACTGGCACATGCCTGAGACGTAAACTCGTACGCAACGAGAGCAGATCGGTGCTGTCTAGCAGACTTTTGCATTTTTATCCTTTAGATGGGAACGCGACAGTGGAGAGTTTTTAAGATTTCCACTCTGGAGGGTGGTTTCACTTTTAAGCCCCAAAATCGCCATCGCCGTCTAAACGAAAGGCACATCTGATAAAATATTTTTACGTTTTCACCCGTTTTCAAGTTCCAAGGAAATTATGTTATTGCTCTTTACTTGATGGTTACGCCACATGACATTTTTAGATTTAAACTTTTTTCTTTTAAATGGCATAACATTTTTCAAAACCTTCCTTTCCCAAGAACATAGCTAGAACTTTCCAAGAATTTGTCATCGACCCATAAAATTGGTTTAATTTTTTAAATTTTTATTCTTTTTATAATTTTGAGTTTTAAAACTCATAAAATCATCAAAAGAAATTAGACAAATTATGGTGACAGTGAAAAGAATTGTCTCGATGTAATGACAGAAGAGTTCACTTGAACAGAATTGTGTGTGTGTGTGTGTGCTCTTGTGTGTGTGCTCTTGTGTGTGTGCAGACGAGTATGAAGCTCAGGTGCGTTTAAAGAGGGCTTCATTTCTGTGTGAGGAGGAGGATTATATTTGCTTCTTGCTATATGGATAAACATGTTGAGTAAAATATTTTCCTATTCAAACCAAGACAGATTTCTTTTATTGAAGTTCAATGTGACGTTTGAGGTAGAATTGGCTGATTTCTTATTCAAAGCATCCATAATATCATTGAATATCTTGTCAAGGCCTTTCAGTCAGGCTTTAATGTGGCGGCAGCTGTTTTATGTATGTGCGGATGTGTGAATGTGAATATATGAGAGAGAGAGAGAGAGAGAGAGAGAGAGAGAGAGAGAGAGAGAGGAGAGAGAGAGAGAGGCTCTTCACCTAGAACCCTGCGCGCCAGCTGCATCTTCCCTGCTTCCGTATTGTGTGGGCTCTAAGCCTCGTTTAGTGTAATTAACTGTATTTGGCTGAGTTAATGAGTTCCCTCTCCATTCTGGATCCTTGTTTTTAGAGGAACTCTGTCAGTCAGAAAAAGACTCTACCTGGGTATGGCAGACTCCATTTGGGTATTGGCGTGTGTGCGTGTGTGCGTGTGTGTGTGTGTGTGTGTGTGTGTTCTGGCTATAAAAACCTCCCAGGCCTCATTCACACTCAATATGAGCATTAATCACGCTAATTACAGCAGCTCTACCCTAGGGGTTGCTGGGATGGTGGAGGACTAAGGTGGGGACAGGCTGATAGACAGGAGATGTTAGTCACTCTGCTCGTTGCTTTGCAATGCTAATGGAGTCGCGGGGAACTTGCCATCCTGTCTTTGAAGCAGCATGTGGCTCATATTGAGTAAAAGTAGAATAGCATTAGATTTTTCCATCCTTGACTCACTCTAAATTGAATCATTTATTTGCGCAGATCATGATGTTAAAGTAAGCCACAGTATGTGCAGAACCATCTTAGACCAGCCATGATAAAAATAGAATTCCCCCTCGGGTCAGTCCATAATGTAGCCTGGTCCTACCAGACTCTCATACATTTAACTTGTACAGAGAGTCTGGCCACTCTAATTTGATAAGCGTTAACTTCCTTGAAGGCGGGAACTCTGTTGAAGTTTAAAACTATTGGATCTGCCCAGAGCCACTCTGGATCTGCCATAACCAATCGCTAACGTTTGGTAGTGACGAAACTTCAACTCAAACTAGAGCCCGACCTCAACGTCATCATTATCAGCCACTCCCTCTGTTCGCTGATTGGACCGGTAAAAAATTTACCGGAGAAAACCCACAAATATACCGCAAACCCAGACGACGTTCTAAAGGAAAATGAAAATTGAGCGGAAGTACGTAGGAGGAGGAAGCCAGGCTAGTCCATATGTGTATCTCCACAGGTTTTCGCCCTACAGGTAGGATGTGGCCTCCGTAGCGTCCCTTTCCATTAGATTAGGGATGCTTCCGCAGTGTTAACAACACTGGTCATGGCTAAAAAGAAAAGTGAAAAATGGGAAGCCGAAGCACTCTTCCCATGAAGTAGTCTCAGCCTCAAACGCCACGACCCACGGACCTTTGGCTGAATGTCTGATGCATATGGAACACTTTTCTGGAAACACTTCAGGAGTTTCAAAGTCATCATCTGATTTAATTCTGGTTGAATTCTACAGGATATCTGGGAGATTTGCGTGTCGCGTCCTTTATCGTTCCGCCTGGAAACAAATGCCGTGACGCCAAAACCCCTCGTGGAAGAAGAAAGCAGTCGTGTTTTCAACTGTGACAATGTTGCATTAAACTTGCACAGCGTTTTTGGATTAATTATTTATTGTTGAACGCTGGTCTGTTATTGTAGGGACATTGACATTATACTTTCACACCCCTAAACATGAAGCAGAACAAAAATGTCAGTCAAACGTCCTCTTGGGCGGTCCTTGGCCAAGAAAAGCTGCGATAGTGTCCAGACCTTCTGCCGCCAGTCTAAAGGTCTGGCTATGTGAGACTACCCATGAAGTAACATATCTAAGGAACAGAAGCTATGATCATCTCCATGGAAAGCCCTGTCCCTTCCACCCCGTTGGTTGGAAAACTATCATTGTGGGCTTATGCAAGTCACTTGAGAGAGCAGTTGCCAAAAACTGCCAGTTGTTCAACTTGCCAGTATCTGCGTCTCCAACACTCATAGCACAGTTCAGTAGACGTGGAGCTTTCCATGGGACCCCATTTGTCAGTCATCGACATAACGTTGAACATGACTGGCAGATAGGGAACATCTTGGTTATTGTTGTAACTCTTGTTCCCTGATGGAGGGTCCTGGAGATGTTATTTCCCTCCTGCCACAACCCTGAATCATTCAATGGCGGGGACCATGTCTCAGCTCTTTAGCAAAATCCTAACTGAGCGGATGCGAGCCACATGTATATACATCTTATATACCCGTATGTACGGGGGAATAGCTTGGCATGCAAATTCCACTCACCAATTCCATTGGCCTCGAGGTAATTGGGGCTCCCAATTGACTCTTCATTCATCATCCATCGACATAACATCTCTGTTCCCTCCATCGGGGAATGAGGGTTACGACAGTAACAAGACGTTTTTTCAACTAATTTTGCACATATGCACACATATTTTAGAGCATGCACTTTGGAATCCCTGTGTATCTGAGAGGCGATTGATGTGCTTGTGTTTTTTGATTCCACATGAACACAGTTTGGCACAAGTGTTTACCTCCTTGCCACCCAAACACCCACACCAGCTCTCGTTCCAAATGGAAAAAACAGGTCATACCATCTTAAGCAAGGATGGATTATGGACCGAGCCAATGGGGCCAGTGCCCGGGGGTCTCTGACTGCAAGGGGCCTCCAGACTGCTGGAAACAAGCCACTGCAGATGTAATATTGATATAGATAGATGAAGAGCACTTGATCGTGTGCCAGTGAGTATCGCCACAGTGTGAAATAAGGAGAAAAAAAAAATGTTGTCTATTCTAAAGCAGTACTTTTGCAGCTTTGGTGTTGTATAGCAGTTTTTTTTTTACAAACGCTAGGACACATTTCTCAACACTTAGGTCACTTTTTCAAAACTCTTCACACAGTTCTCCAACTAGGCACACCAGTTAATTTCACATTCAAAATGCACTAAAACTACCAAAAACAATCTCTTTTGCAATGTATTGCACATAAAACAGTTTTGTATGTGCAATTATAGGAAAAACAACTCTGACTTTATTTTTCACATTTGTTTTGCAATTTTGATATTGTTACAGTATGTCAAAATTATCTCATAATTGTGACAAAAAGGGACCTCCACAGAGTCTAGTGTCCCAGGGCCACACACATAGTACCATAATTCATCCTTGAGACTCAAGGTGTTTTCATAAGTTAAATCAGCTCAACCAGTTTAGACAAGGTGGGCTCCTCTAGAATAGTCTACCAGCTTGACTGGCTCCTGCTTTGACTGGCCAGTGATCAGCCTTGACCAGCTAGAAACCATGTAAAAATGTACCACATTTGCTGTATACACCCGTCTGAAAGTACCTTTGAGATGATATGAGATCTTGAGTAGAAATGGGATTGAAAGTCCATTGTCTCTCTAGTCTTGAGTCTAGGTAAATTGGTTTGTTATATAGGCTAGTTTGATTTGAAGACTTCTCAATGAAATCTCTTTGAAATCTACAGTAGCTCTCACCTTTGAGGATTTAAAGTTTTCTTTTTTATTATTTTAATTTGAACACTCGTCAGCGTGGCTGTCCATTGTTGTTGCATCTCCAGTATAATTTGTTGTTGTTGTTCATTTCCTAGCATACGAGGAAAAACCATGCAAAGAAGACTTTGTGCTTAAGGTGAAATGGAGGTCTGGGGGTTGTACACTTTAATGAGGCTGACTGAAACAGCAGGTCAGCTGTTTCAGCACATTGTCAGTTCATTCCCTGACATTGCCGTGTGTGTGTGTGTGTGTGTGTGTGTGTGTGTGTGTGTGTGTGTGTGTGTGTGTGTGTGTGTGTGTGTGTGTGTGTGTGTGTGTGTGTGTGTGTGTGTGTGTGTGTGTGTGTGTGTGTGTGTGTGTGTGTGTGTGTGTGTGTGTGTGTGTGTGTGTGTGTGTGTGTGTGTGTGTGTACATAAGTGGTATAGAAAGGAATTGAATTTAAGGTGCAGGTATCCTTCACATTTGTAGCACCTTTTATTTTCAGGTGTGTGTGTGTGTGTGTGCGTGCGTGCGTGCGTGCGCAATAGAAGCAGTTAAACTAACAGTTGGACAACAAAATGCAAGTGCTCTGACCCTTCTCAGTTTAATCTTACGCAGTGCACGTAATAAAAAAGAAAAAATAGAATAGAAGAGAAAGTGTTAGTATTACTGGATCAAGTGCTGCCAAAAAAGATGCGTCTTCAGCCGTTTCTTGAAAATGGCTGCGGCAGATCATTCCACCAGCAGGGAACAGTTGAGGTAAAGGTCTTAGAAAGAGATTTTGTGCCTCTTTGAGATGGCACCACAAGACGACGTTCTGGATGGCACATAAGTCTGAAGTAATGAGTTTAGGTAAAAGGGAGCAGAGCCAGTGGTTGTTCTGTAGGCAAACGTCAGTGACTTGAATTTGATGCGAGCGGCAACTGGCAACCAGTCCAATTTTGTGAGGAGAGGAGTGACGTGTGCTCTCTTCGGCTCGTTGAAGACCACTCTGCAGCATTCTGGATCAGTTGCAGAGGTTTGACCGAGGAAGCTGGAAGACCAGCCAGGAGAGCAGTACAATAGTCCAGTCTGGATAGAACAAGTGCTTGGACAAGGAGTTGTGTAGCATTCTCTGATAGGAAGGGCCTGATCCTCCTAATGTTGTACAAGGCAAATCTGCATGACCGGGCAAATTCAAGCATTGTGGTCTGTGAAGTAATTAAAGGTTAAAAATGCAGAAAGTTTTGTGTGATTGGTAGGTTTAGTTGTTGGGTTATAGTTAGTGTAAGGGAAGAGAATATTTATTGTATAGTCCATTTAGATTGTGTGTGTGTGTGTGTGTGTGTGTGTGTGTGTGTGTGTGTGTGTGTGTGTGTGTGTGTGTGTGTGTGTGTGTGTGTGTGTGTGTGTGTGTGTGTGTGTGTGTGTGTGTGTGTGTGTGTGTGTGTGTATTGCCATCACATTTAAAACTGGACAATAAATGTAATAGTCATTCGAAAGTCAAATCTGATCAAAACATTGGGTTATGTAGACGTAGTTTCAGCACATTTTCAGTGTAGAAGTTTGACTTGTGGGTCTGTAGTAGAATATTGATGCTGTGGTTCCAGACAGGACCAGTGGCTAACTATGAGAGCAAAAGGGACAACATGGCACAGACACATTGCCTTTAGTGCTGCCTCTGAGCACTCCACATAGACCTGGAGTGGGAAAACTGGAAGATGAAAGGAAAATTATGGATAAAGAAGGGATTAGGAGGGAAGGAGAGCAGCATTCGGTTCCTAGAGCTTCCTGTTACTTCGGTTTTAACGCAACTTTAAAAGGTGCAGTGTCGCTCGCAATCACATAAATGCCACAATCACAAAAAATATGTTATGTCTGATAAGTGAAAGACATAATCCAGAGTGCAGGAGCTGGACCTGGCTGAACCAGTGAATTTTAGAATTATTTATTCTTTAATGGAATCAACTGAATTAGAGATCTTCTGTTGATTTCGGTTTTGAGAAATTCAGATTCAATTGAATTTGGAAGTTTTTCACGCATTCCTTCATTGCTATACACAGCAGATGGCACATCTGCTAATAGACGCCCGATAATAATGCTGTTTACTGCTGAAATTCGGACGGCGTTAAACAGTGTTGACTGTAAGCGTGTTAGACAAGAATGCTTTTCGGCAGTCTCAACAGGGACAGGGGTGCTAATTACTGCAGAGGATAAATTAACCACACGCATACATGCTCAGTTTCCTCTTCCCCTCTCTCTCTCTCTCTCTCTCTCGCTCCCTTTCTGTCTCTCTGTATAGTTCCTTAGATGGAACTCTCTTCTCTCCTTCAGGTCCTGTATATAAAGTAATCAGGGTTCATTATGCCAGAATCAATGCGCAATGCAATTGAAGTCCTTCATACTGTAAAGCTTGGCTGCTTTAGTCTCTTCTCTCTTGTTCTCAGGTTCATCTGCAATGTGTTTCACTGCTACCTGTCCTCACGATTCTTCATCAGCCTCAAAAAGGCATATCTCTGAGATTTATTTGATGAAAAACTAGATTCTTGCTGCATCTGAGGTGGTTCTCTGATTTTGCTCAGGCTTCATCACTCCAAACCACTCCAGAGCCCTGGAGACCTCAAGATGAATTCATCCTTTTGATAATGGATGTGCTGGAGCGCACATGCTGGCTAAATGTCTGTCTGAGACACCACACACACAGACAGCACAAATTGTAGCATAATGTTTCTGATTTTGTTTTTTGTTTTGCATGTCTTTGCTTTCGGTTCTGTCTTTCTCTTTTTTCTCTCTCTCTCGCTGATACAAGTTTTTTTTAACATTCAATTCACATGGAGCACTTGGCAATGGATCATCTCAAAATCTCCCATAGTGCTACGCAGGCTCAGTTCCCTTAAAACCTTTAGCCTATCAGAAAGGAGCATGAAATACAATCTTTGGCCCGTACCGCCTATCAGAGTTAAGCATGAAAAAATCCCTCCCGTTGCAGGCTGAAAGTGTAGAGCTCGGGATAAAGTATTCTTCTGCAGCCTTTAGATAATGCAGCTGGCCTGAAGCTGGTTAGAGCCGAGATAAGAGAGAGGTAGAAAGAAAAAGAGGACCATTTTTGACTGTCCAAAATAATTTTTTAGGCCGCTTCAAAGGGCTCCACATGACCCCGTGCAATGAATAAGGGTTTTCTCTAGCGATTTCTCTGAAAAATGTATACTTTTTAACAACAAATGTTCGCCTTGGTCCAGCTCTGTGATGCGCGTCCACCAAACAGTTTAGTTCACGACCTCTCGGGTGACGTATGCGCGTTTGGAAGGTCACACTTCAAGTTGGCAGCAAAACTTGCCCCCAATTGATGATTATTTATGTGACAAGCAGGGCAAAAGCTAAGCGAGGCTGTTCAAGTGGTGAGTATGCACCACACCGGTCTTGAGTCCCACAGAGGAGCTCCGGAAGGATAAAAGGAGGAGTGACGAAAGTGAAGGATGAGAGAGGACTAGACCTGGACTTTATGTTGTCGTTTTGTTTTAGTTTATGCGGCAGTTGTCCATGAGGGGCTACCGCATTTTGTTGTTTGTTTAATTGGTGATTAAAAATACGTTGAACGGTCGTCGGTTGCCGTCTTCTTCTTCCCTGAGCCTTTAACATCACTCCAGTTCAGTTGAACTGATTGAGAATTGAGAATCTAATTGATTATTGAAGTAAATAAATCAATTTGACAGTGAAAAGGAGAAAGAGATTGAACAGGATTTGAGAAATTAATCTGAAAATTGTCTGAAAGAGAAATAATCAGTCATTCAGTTATCTTTGTCCATGGAAGCATTCAGTGAATCCTTTCTGAAAAAAAAAACGATGGCTCGAGCTTGTGCTTACCGCATTGACCGCGTGTGTGTATGGTATCGGGTTGTGTCTTTTTCTTCTCCTGCCAAAAGCTGCTGACAGGTGAAAAGCGCTCAGTGCCACTCTCAGGTGTCATGTTGTGATGGGCACTTTGACAGTCAGTTCGCTCAGCTCAGCCAAAGCTTGTTTTCAGATAGTTTAGGTACTAGACCCTTCTCGCCTACTTGCCATTCAACCAGGTTTCCATCAGAATTTCCCTGCACAGTAGTTTGCTATTTTTGTCATTGTACAGGCTTTTTTATAGATTGGCCAAAGAGAGAGAAAACACTCCTTTCAAAAAATCTACAACTCAAATGTAACAACATTAATGCCTACCTCATTAAATATTAAATATTCATGCACTTTGCTCAAGTCACAGAAACTGTCACACTCGCTCAGACACTGTGATTAGTTTCAGTGTCTGAGGGGACAAAGTAAAAAATGTCAAAAACAGTGATGGCAAACACATTAACTGAACTGATAGAGAGGCAGTATTGTTTTCATGGTATATTTCAAGAGATATAAGACAAATAGCTGAACTATGTAGTAATGTTTCGCATATGCAAATATTCAAACAGGTTGCATCATGTTCATGTCCAATCAATGTTATTAACTCCGTGAATATGCAAATACGAACGTTAACTACATTTAAATAAAACCAATATAATTTTCTAGCAGCAGTGTCAGAAGTTGTTCTCCTCAACTGGAATTTGTTTTCACCTTAAGGCATGTTTTTGGAACCATATAAGGCCCAGCAAATATTTAATTTGAATGAATTAATTGGAATTCTAAAAAAATAAGTGCTCTGCTAGAGTGGACTTTAAAATCAGTAGGCTACAACACTCTGTTATTACACAGTAGAAAGCTGTATAAAATAACAAACAGACAGCAATGAAAAACAGTGCTGAATTGCAGAGAAAGGCGGATGAGAAAGGCTGAGCATTCAATCAAACACTCTAAAAAATGCTGGGTTGTTTTAACCCAAACCTGGGTCAAATATGGACGAACCCAACCGTTGGGTTAACATTTTTAATTAAAAAATGTAACCCAACGGCTGGGTTTGTCCATATTTGACCCAAATTCACTGATTCATTTACCATAGAGTGAACTCTATGGTAAATGAATCAGTCACTTGGTACTGTCATTCACTAATACAAATATATTTGGAGAAAATTGTTTTTTTTATGTGTTTGGCTGGTAAATCAAACTTGTTGTTTATGCATTTTCAAAATTGTTAATTTTTCATGTCATAAGTATGCATATTGCTGAGCTTATGCAGTTCTTGGTAATATCAAGACATTTTGTTTGTACAGTAAACCATTTTGGTGCATTGGTGGGATTCCACCACAGCAGAACAAAACACTGTACTTTAAATGCTTCACTAAATAAGCCTGAATGTTTGAATAATTATTTAATACATTCAATTATTGAATAATTGGCATTTTGAAACCCTGCTTAATTCCTGGCCCTCACCAGTAGTCCAACTGTTAATGTATATTCACACACCTTTTTAAGAGTGGCTACAGAGAGCAAGATACAAATGGAACGTCATTTGACCTTTAATTACTGAACCTAAATAACAACTTGACATTTCCCCTCTTGTGTTTCTAGGTACGTCCACACCTTGTACCTGGGAGTGCAAAACCGTTGGCATAGCGACCCGGGTCATTTCTACTGGCGTCTGATGTTCGAGAGCGCTGACATCAACATGCTTCGGCTGCTGGAGGCTTTCCTGAAGAGCGCACCTCAGCTCGTGCTACAGCTCAGCATCATGATCAACAGCAACCACATAATGCCCCTACAGGGTGAGAGAACACACACACACACTCACACGAGGTTTCCCATGAGATGCTTTTAGTTGTGCATATATAATGGGAAGGTGTTGAGAAAGAAAGAGAGAGAGAGGACAGAACACTTGTGCGATTGTGCTTTGATCGTCATGACTTATTCATCTGGCCACTCCTGAGAAGAGTTTTGCTTGTGATGAATAAAACAAAACATTTAACATGCTCCACTCTGTGCGATGGCATATGAAAAGACTCTGGCACCTCAGATACGAGCATTGGGGAGGGGGAAGACAGCAATAGGTATAATATGAAAAGATACATAATCAACAGTTTAATAATAAAAATGATTAATATTAATAATAAAAGCACACTACCATTCAAAAGCAATGATGCTTTACACTGAAAAAAAGTGACAGTAAAGATATTTGTTTGAAAAAATATATATTTTAAATAAATGATTTACTTTCTATTTATCAAAGTTTCCTGAAAAAAAGTATGTTTCCACAAAAATATGAAGCAGCACAACTGTTTTCACAGGAATAAACTACATTTTAAAATATTTAAAAAAAAATTAAAAAAAAAATCTCAATTTTACTGTTTTTATTATATTTTGATGAAATAAATACAGTCTTGCTGAGCATAAGAGATCAATTCAAATTCCATATATTTTTTTAATATATATTTTATACTCTCGTTGTATATAAAAATTAGATTTAATGAGGCATCATTAAAGTAAAGTGAAAAATTTACAAAAAACAACACAGAGGACTTTTTTGCTTCTTCAGAAGTCCACCACACACCACTAGGAGAGAGAGAACAGCACTCAGGAGACAAAAGATGAGAGGAAAATGATAGTCAGCAGAAAAGGACGAGAAGATAGAGTGAAAGAAAGAAAGAGAGAGAGGACAAGGTGTAGCAGCCGGACGGAGAGCTCAGAGGGACACGCTGTAGGACTGAACAGACTCAGAGATGTTCTGATTAATTCTGGGTCATGGGTTTGGTTTCCAACTACCAAACAGAAAGGCTTTTCCTTGTTCTTCTTATCTTCTTTCACTGGCTTTCCCTTTGTTTTTTCATCTGATCTCATGGCCCTGCCTGTCAGTCTGACTCAGACCTTTGACCTTTACATTGTGTCAGCGAATTCCATTTGAAAGTGAGCATCTGTATGCCGCACTCACTGCGGAGAGCTGAGCACTTGAAGTGAGCGCTCTGAAGGGTGCAGTCTCCTATACTATGGCAATGTGGTTTTATTGAATGATTCTGATGGGATGATTATTGTTTTTCTATAACTGCACTACTATGAAGTACAATAGCGTCTAGTTTGTTGAGCACATTACAGTTTCACTTAACTATGTCCCTTTTAAACAACTAAGCTTCAAATGAATGTCTACAAAGAGTATTAAAGGCACAATATGTAAGATTTTTGAAAAAAATCGACAAAAATCACTAGAACAATGTTATATATATTTGTTGACTTGCGTACTTACATGATCCCAAACGTTTCCAACAATGTTTAAATCCAGAGAAATCAGCAATATTAAACAGGACACGGATTGTGTCATTGCGTCGCCTGTCAATGACTTCATATCCGCATTTCCCTCAATTTCCAGTTTTTCACGAGTTTGTTTGCCCATATAATCTTTAAGCTAATAAGGTTTAGTGTATTTGGCTTGCTGTCCGCAGTGGAGGGGCTCGAGGAAGCAACGTCAACTGGAGCTTAGATATACCCCCCAGTGACTACTAATGCTTGGATAATGAGTATGGTAACTAGATGCCTAATTATGTTTGTGGAGTTGGGGAGGTGGAGGGATGCCAAAACAGCTGATAGCTTTCCATCGGCTGTGGAGGTGAAGGCGACAACTCCCATGGATCCATACGCTCATTCACGGCATCATCAAGCTACGCCTTTGTTTTGAGTAAGCGAGCTCTAGCGGCAAAATTTACATTTTGTGCCTTTAACAATATATTCGCAATTTATTTTCCTGGCTATATACAATTCTAAACATTGTGAGCTTCGGAGGAAACTTTATATATATATATATATATATATATATATATATATATATATATATATATATATATATATATATACACGTTTCCTAAAGTGCATACGACTAGTTTCACATTCCCTTGTCTTGTCTCATGACTTTTTCAATAATTTTTTTGGTATACTGCAGCCCTGTTACAAAAGCAAAAGACAAAAGAAAAAAGAAAAAATCCCAGCTAAAAATACTGTAATAATGTGAACAAATCTTTTAATGGTTGACAGCCAGAGCAGCCACAGGTAATCGTGAACACTCTTCTCTCTCATGCAAACCCACACACACACAGAAATGTGTTTCTCTAATGCTTAAAACAAAACCAAGTTGTTACTTGTTCAAACGCATTACTTTCAACACATAGGTGATGCTTTTAAACTAGTAATGGCGGCTTGGGCTGTTTTTAAGCAAGATGCTTATTCACTAGAATGAGAAAGTAGTTCACAGAAGAGCATTTTAGAAAATGAAACAACACAGACATGGCATGCAAATGAACAGCACTATCAGCCAGCACAATTCATTCTTTGTGAGTTCCCCATTGTGTGTTTTAAGGTCTTTGAGGTCTTGGAGAGTATTTGTTCTTTGAGGACTTAACTGTAACTGCCATGTAGTCGTTTAATTCAATCTAAAGCACAATACTGTTATTAAAACGCATTATCCAAACATCTCCTGCACTTTCTTCCACCACATCATGTTAAATGCAGTCGCAGTGGCAACTTAAACTTCCCTCTTTCTCTCTCTCTCTCTCTCAGCACTGGCAGTGTTGGGCTTTAACTTGTCTTATCCCTTTCTCTTTAAACTGCATTCTAATCTGAGACAGTCTTTGTGGCAGTGGGCTTGCGGTGCGTCTGATGTTTGATTTAATTAAGATTGCCAGCGCATTGCTCCATGAGAGCTTCTGAAAAAGTGGCCGGGAGAGAATGTGGAGAGCATGCGGGCAAGCTGGAAGCAGAGCGGGAAAACGCAGACTAATGCTTTCAGATCTGTGCTAATTAAGACCTCACTTAATCTGGATCTGCACCAAATGAGTTGCTCAGAACGAGGGCTGAGAGAGAGAGAGAAAAAGTGAGTGAGATAGAGAGGAAATGAAAGGCTTGTGCAAAAAGAAATATGATTTATACTAGTGATTGACAATATATAATTATCGCCATCAGCTGGCCCACATATCGCATAGAATGACGCGATATAGAGTATGGCTGGCAATTGCATATATATCTGGGCCAACTGTGGCAAAGGTCACATGGTCCACCGTCCATCTCTGGGCCACACACAGCAAGCCACAACTCACACTAAAACCGGCTTGATGTGTGTGGGCCAGAACTTAGCCATATGTGCCATAGTTGGCCCAGATACATGCTATCTGGGTAGGATTTCAGCATTAGCCATTAAAAAATCCATATTACTCGATTACTAATTTGAACCAGGAACGACAATCAAAATTCATAACTGGAGCAAGTGCGTTTCAAGGTTTAATCTGTATATTTCATTCTCACCTGCTCCAAAAAATTAACCACTGTCCATACGCACATATTTCACCATGTCTTCTTCTAATAAAATATATGTGCAAAAAGGACACTGATACAGCAGTACCTCTGATCATGAGCGCAATGACAAGATGGATTATTCTGATACACCGAAGACAATGACGTAGACCGAAAATTCAAGGAAGAATGGACAAAAAAGTAACTATGCTTTTATTCTCACTGTGTTAAACTGATGTGTCATATATTCATAGGCTGTAGTGCTCTCAAAGTAATACAAATATTATTAGACATTTTAAATGTTCTTGCACGTTTTGCATATAGACCAATGGCCCTGCAAAGTTAAAATGCTGCATTTGTGGATATTTTTAAGAATAATTCAACAAAACGCATTTGATTTGTTCGTGATAGTTGTTAGTAGTCTCTAATGACACGATTTTTGTGGGCTTGTTGTCATACAGGGTTATATTTTTTTAAATACATCAAGGTGCCTCCAAATCTGTTGTTTGCTTGTTTTTCTTCGCTCATATTTACATATTCATTTGTCTGTATAATGAGTGTGTTGCAGGTCTGCGTTTTATTGGTTGTTGCCTTCCTTCTTCCCTCCCACTTTTCCACAGCTTTACACGGCCATTTTTTAGGCTTTTTCAAATCAGAGGTGTGAACAAGCAGTGCTAAAACAGGGGGGTTCATGACACTTTAAATGGGGTGAAGTTACAAGGTTCCCTGTGTGTGTGTGTAGAGGAATCAAGCACCAGAACAAAGCCAATCTGCCACGACCCACCAGATACACAAACATGTAGTGAGTTGTATTTAAGAGCTGATCCCCATGATAACATCAGCTCAGTGTGGAAGCCTCCTGAGATTGCTGCACATCTCTCAATCACACACACTCACACACCTCCTCTTCACCTTTTCACTCTACCTTGCGCTTTAGGGTACTACTCGCAAACACAATATAAAGCGCCTGCCTGTCTCCCTGTCAGCAAGTTAAACACACACACTCACACTCAGTCTCTCTAGAGAGACATCCTCTCAGGCAGTTGGGGAACAAGCCCTGCGATTTGTTGTCTCAGCAGGTGTTGTAGCTTCTATGAAATATTATTTGAAATCTAAAACAAGAGCAACAAACGTTACAAAACTTTGAACCGTTTCTTTTTTCCTGCAGTCACCCTTGAAAGAGCAGCTCTCGCATCTCTGCCAGCTCCCGTCAGTTTGTGTTTCATAAGAGCCGCCGTGATGTCTGGAATTAAAATCGCTTTGGCTTCTTTGCCTCGTAAGAATATATTCTCTCAAAATGTATCCGTCATGATGCAAGGTATATTCGCACATTCATATATTATGAGTCCAGAGAGGCAAGCGACATCAATTAGGGCCTCAATTATTCATGTTTTGAAAGTTAATTATTCAATCGCATGTTCATTTAGCAATGAATCACATCAGATCTAATTAAATATTGAAGGCAGTAGTCTGAGAATGTGGAAATGTAGTGATTTTTAATGATTTTGATTAGGTTTTATATTTAGTACTTGCTTTTTCCAGGGCATTTAATTGGCTACTGCTATAGAGGAGCTTCATGCAATACCTAGGTTGCTGCCTGTTGTAACATAAGAAGACAAAAAAAAGTGTATTGTGACTGTCAAAACATTTGGTAACTAAACAGAATTTCATCAAGTTTAGTGGCAACATGTTACAAAGCATACATGGTACAATAACCAGTAGCCTATTCTGTTTTTATTAGTGCTGGACAAATTTCACAATTTCAATTCAAAAGCTTGTGATACGATTCCGATCTTGATTCATTATTAATTCATTTGTCTAAATATCAGGTACAGTAGTTACATGTCTCACGGAAGAAGAAGAAATATCTCAACTAATGCAGTAAATGTAAGCCCTGTCCGCTGGTATTATTATTAAAGGTTCAAATTAACAACTCAAATGAATAATAGTTATCTAAGATGTATGCACAAATACTAAATGCACAGGTTGGGGTCAGCAAACACAGTAACCTTTGCATAGTGTGGGGAAATTGTGATTGGTACAGACAATCAAGAGGTTTAATTAAAACCCATACCTTGTCAATACGTGTGTTCGGCCAAGATCCGGCCTACATCTGGTACGTGTGGACTCCATGTGTACCAGATGAGGGCCGGATCTGGGACAACACTGTTGCTGTCTGGGTTTACTTGGGCAGCGTGAGAGCATGAGACCTGAAAGCATGTATCTCGCGGCAAATGCGTGAGAGTTGGCACCCCTGAGGTTGTCTCATTTGCATCTAAATAGATATCAACACTAAAATCTATAAACTTCTAAAAAAGATTTTAGACAGAATTAAAATGTATTTTCATAAGATTTTATAAAATCCATTTACATTTTGTGTATCATTTCTTTAATTTGTGGCGTTCAAATGACTGTTCTTTCAAATGACCAGTTGCAGTATTTTTCACACTCTGACCTGAAATCTGCTGTATGCATGTGTGTGAATGAAAACGCTTCTGGCTATGTAGGGTTGATTTCATGCATCGTTGCCTTTCAAAATGTGTCCGAACGTAATTCTTAACGCAATGCACTGCATTCTCCGCTACAAGGCATTTCCTGCTGAAAACAGAGCTGGTCACCAGCATGTGTTGAGTTTGGGTTGCTGGACACCAGCATGGGATCCTGTTGTACTGCTGTTCCAGTTAAGCTTCTTGACTAGTCTAACCAGGAAAAATCGTCATTTCTCAACCAGCATCACCAGAAAAAAAACAAGCCGTTTTGCTTGCAGGGTTCTTATATTTTTCGCATTTTTTTTATTTCTGTTTTATTTTCAATTGAATTTAGTTTTCCAGAATTTCCATAGTTTCAGTCTGTTTTGTTTTTATTTCAGTATTTAGGGCTGCCAAAGTTAATGCATTTATTGGTGTGGTTTAAAAATGTTTTACAGCAGTCTTGTTAATTCAGCGCTATCAAGAGGCATTTTAATTTTCAATACAGATGTGTTGTAAAGATTTTCAAGTTTAAATATGCCATGTATCAAAAAGTATTTTAAAAAGTATATTTTTTTTTAAATGTTATTTTAGAACTGAACATTATTTGTTTAGTTTCAATAGCAATCTACCAGCTAGACTAGCACCACACTAGCATAAACCAGTTTGGACCAGCATGGAACTTCATGGCACTGGTCCAATCTGTTCTTTTAAGCAGCTGTGATTTAGCATCATCTAAAAACATGGCTAGTTTACTGTCATGGTAGCAGCAGTTTGAAAAGAATCTTGCGGGGCAAGTTAGTTATGAATTAGTTAAATGGTTGACATGTATACTGCTACATACTGTAAACAATAGCAAATCCTATACAATAGCACAGCCATTTAAAGGTAACTCCATTGACTTGACCCTTGAGAACTAAGGTTGGTTACCAGCACTGTACTGCAAAAAACATCTCCTAATGTAGAAAATCGCTAGCAGTGCATACATTTGTAAAGTTATTTCTGGTTTTATGCTTCATTACTTAAACTGTCTCTCTGTTCTTCTTCCTCTATCTCTGTAGGTCTCTCTGCATCTGCCTCATTGGTTTCACTCGCCTGGATGATCGCTTCCTACCAGAAGGTTCTGCGCGACTCTCGTGACGATAAACTCCCCATGTCCTACAAGGCTGTGATTGTTCAGATGCTGTGGCATCTCTTCACCATCGGTGCTCGAACCATCGCCTTCGCCCTCTTCGCGTCAGTCTTCCAGCTTTACTTCGGGATCTTCATCGTGGCCCACTGGTGCGCCATGACCTTCTGGATCATCCAGGGCGAGACCGACTTCTGCATGTCCAAGTGGGAGGAGATCATCTACAACATGGTGGTGGGCATCATCTACATCTTTTGCTGGTTCAATGTGAAGGAAGGCCGTGCCCGCTTTCGGCTGGGTGTGTATTGCTGCGTGACCTTGGTTGAGAATGTCGCACTCACCACCGCTTGGTATATTCACAGGGGATCTCACACTTTGGACTTCTACGCCCTGATAGTCGTATGCGTGGTTGTGTGTAGCTACGCTTTGGGAACGTTCTTTATGTTCGTCTATTATTGCCTGCTCCACCCGGACGGACCCATCCTGGGCGCTCAGTGGAGCTGTGTGGAGGAGGGAATGGAGGTAATAGGCCTGGGAGGCGTTGGGGATTTGGGGACACCCTTGCCCCAACCGGACGTGGTTACTAGCCCTCCCAGAACACTCCAGAGGACTAATGGTGGCGATCGGGAGATTGGGGCCGGGGATAGAGATAGTTGCCTGCCTGTGTTTCAGGTAAGGCCTCCTAGTGTTCCCCCAGCTTCTTCCCCACGTTCATCAAGAACTGAAGGTCCCGTTATCCGCATCGACCTGCCAAGAAAAAGGTACCCGGCCTGGGACGCTCACTTTATCGACCGTAGGCTGAGGAAGACCATCCTGGTGCTAGAGAATACGTCTCCTGTGACGCCCCGAATCCAGTACCAGAGCTTCAGCAACCCCAAAGAAGTGACGGAGTATGAGACTACGGTATAGTGTTGTTTATACCTCCACCTTCCATATGGCATTTCTATGCAGAGGTGGGACTCAGGAGGCAGATACCACCATGAGGTTACGGTCCGATCCTTGATGGTCGGCATGGTGCTACACGGTGGGACCTCAGCATGTTTGGCATTCGGATGCCTGGGAACGCTTGACTGGTCCGAGAGTGCACATCAGGCTGGATGGGAATAACGTAGTGTTTACATGACCTGCATGGGAAGTGAATCTAGGAAAGGGACTTAACTTTCTGCCTATGCACTGAACATTAGAAAAGAGTTTAACTGACAGTGATGAGAAGTGGACATTTGTAAAATATAGATAAACTGACCAATCAGTATTTCTCAGGTCCAGCCTGAGTGACTGTTTTGGTCTAAGTTTAATGTTTCAGTGACCTGAAAACAGTACAAATTGTGTATTATTGCTTATGTGAATGGTGAGGTTAGCGAGTTCAATCAATCATTCATTTCCTCAAGAGTTCTTCTGTAATTATTGACTTATTTATTTATTAGATTTATTTTTAATGACTCTGTGGCCATGTCTTTGATATAATTCTTCTAATTGAATATTCATAAATATATATTATCTTTTGTTATATGTATACAATAGAATGGTGCCAGTGTGTTGGTATGAATGTTTATTTTTTTTGAGGGGGGGGGGGGGTGGTCTGTATGTTTGACTGGTCATGCTGCCTTGTTTATCTGTAAAGATGAAGAAAATATGTCATATAGTAAGACAAAAAGTTGTGATCAAATTGTAGTTGGATAAAAATAATGCTGTAAAAAAAAAAAATTCAGATGACAGCCTCGGAAAAAAGTAAAACATAATAATAATAATATGCGTGTTTGAGTGTTTCATGAAAATGGTTTTGGGACATCTGGAACCATCAAACTTGCAAACGTCTGAGTGTTTGTGTTGCATTTCACACAGAGAGAACACAAATGATTGACAGTGAATTCTAATGCTGTGTGCGAGCTCTCTTTACAGTAACTAAAGCAGCGACCAGCGAGTATTGGTTTGCTCCGTCCGCAAGCCTCAAAACCCTTTTACATCTGTATGTGTTCCTTTCACTCATTATTTTGTTATTTGGAAGGGGCGGCCATTGCTGTGGTTATGATGATTTTAGATTCTGAATTGATGGGGGTTTTGTGGTCTGGCAATTGTGATTGCTCTTCTTGGCCATGAAAAGCTGCACTTAATGACGACTATTGGGGACAAAAATATGTGTGTGAATGCTTGTTTGAGAGAAAGAAAGACTTTTTTGTCACCTCATAAAATGTTAAGATCTCTTTTTAGTTTAACAGCTTATCCTACTCAGCTCTGTTCCAGGGCTTTTTTGAGTAACGACAATTGTAAAGAAATCACCCCAATTACAAGACCAGCAAAAGACATCAGCTGAAGTTTTTTTTCTCTCTTTCTCTCTTCATCTGTGAGGTCTTTCAAGGTCTTTCTTGCTGCTTTTAAATTCCATCGCCTGGTTAAAAACCAGGCAGAAAAACCCAGAGTCATGGTGGGTAATTGCCAAAGACAAGAATCCTGCTGTCCAGTCTGAAGACGCTGATGGAGAGCAAATGATGCTTGGGGCTGTAATCACGCTGCCTCATAGTGGGATGTTCACACTTACAGTGATTTTATTGCAGGAGGTTGTGTAGTAACTGTGTTGTTGTTTGCAAAGGCCGTTCCTTCTGCGAGATGCTTTAACCTCATTGGTAGTCTGCACACCTCGCTCAAATCTGATCACAATACTGGTAAAATAAGATGATTCTAAATTCACACGAACAGCAGGAATCCATTAAAAATTCACAAAACAGCTGAAGACCTCTTCCAGAAGCACTTAACTAACTAGCCTTTAAAGAAGTCAGCCCTTCTGCACTTTAGGATTTAACAACTCTGATACTTTGGAAAGTTGATATAGTGGCACTACTTGTGCAGAGTTTGCCTTTCGATTAATTCCTTCTGCTTGAATTATTCTCACTCGGGGTAAAAGTGTCTGATTTAGGAATAAATTTAAATGTAAATGTAATTTGACAAGGCAAAAAACCCCAGCTAAAATTAATGAAAGAAATTGTCACAGTCATCATACAGTGTCACGAACAGGATGAACAATAAGCAATGCATAAATTGAAATGCTAACAACTTTTGACATGAATTTCCATGAATCGTTGTTTAATTATAGCCATACATGGGCATAAACAATATAGATCAGCAAAAAGCACCTAACAATAATAACTAAGTTTTACAGTATCACTGTAAACTACAAAATGTCACGTGATGGATCACATCCCATTTCTTGGATCTCTGAGAGTCACTGCTCATTTGCATAATCACGCCCATATCACAACACCAACAGTAACTATCATTTGCTTTATTATTTTACTTAAATTTGAAATACTTCATCTACACATTCTGAGGATCATGTTATGTTTGAACCAGACAAGACCAATTCAGATTGAGTTAACTACTCTCTCCGACCGGATCATTGAATCAGTGCTTCAAAGGTGCGGTAAATTATTTCTGATAAACATTGTTGATATTTGAAATTCAACCCAAACAAAGACATGCCTCCCTTCATTGCTCCGACCCCAAAATGCATGAACAAGCAACTCAGACATAGTGTCGGCCCAGATGTAGGCCGACATTATGTTGCTGTCTGGGAATGCATGAGTGGATGTCTCTTTATCAGTGAAACTGAAGCAAAATAATGCTTCATGGAAAATAAAGTGAAGCCGAAGAACGAACGACAAGGAAGAACAAAAAATGAACATGCAGTACAAGAGTATATTCAAGCAAAATTTTGTTGTTAGTCGCCAGCTGCACACCAGCTCCAAACAAACAATGACACTCAAAACTGTCCTGTTACAGCTAACATTACAACTTGGTTCTGTGAAACATAGCAAAAACTCTCAATTACATACAGATCCTGAGGGCCAGATTTACTAAACAAGGCAAATTAGTGTGAAAGCGCAATTCCAAAACAGCGCTGATGGGAGTGGAAAGTTCTGCGCGTGATCTACTGACGACACACAAATCAAAGAACAATGACGCAGCCGGATCATTTCCATAATGACCAACAGAATCTACAGAGAGCAGCGCAAATTAGCGTCTGGTTTAAAGGACAATTCCAGTGAAAAATTTACCTAGGGGTAATTAACCCATGGTTACCGAGTCGATCGTTCCCTGGGATAAGCTTTCATGATAATCGAATGTTGAATCGAATTTTATCTCTAAAAACTGATCAGCTTATAACGCTAATGGGGCATATAATAGGTAAAAGTAAATTGTTAGTTAATACCACTAACAAGGCTCACACTAACACAGTAGCATAATGAGGGTCCCTACATGCAAACCGAAGCATTGAGAACTTTGTAAGCGTACAGACAGTTTAATAAGAAGATACTTTATACAGACAGTACATTACGCGTATACAGGCAGGAGCCATCTTGGAAAGCAGTCTCGACTAGTCGAGCCACGAACGCCGTGCTACGTTAGATTTCACAAACGTAATTCCTATCGACCAGCTGACTTAGCACGTCGTTGGTGGTTCAATTAGTCGAGACTATTTTCCAAGATGGCTCCTGCCTGTATACGCGACATGTACTGTCTGTACAAAGTATCTTCTTATTAAACTGTCTGTACACTTACAAAGTTCTCAATGCTTCGGTTTGCATGTAGGGACCCTCATTATGCTACCGTGTTAGTGTGAGGCTATTTTGAGCCTTGTTAGTGGTATTAACTAGCGATTTACTTTTACCTATTATATGCCCCATATACTAGCGTTATATGCTAATCGGTTTTTAGAGATAAAACTCTTTACTTTCGATTATCATGAAAACGTATCCCAGAGAACGATCGACTTGGTAACCATGTGTTAATTACCCCTAGGTTAATTTTTCACCGGAATTGTCCTTTAAGACGTGCTTTTTGGGGGGTTAAATAATGGAGCAAACCAGTAAGTTGACTAGCGCTGAGTAAATCTTAGTAAATCACCTTGCATGATTCATTGAAATACTCTCCTGGCATACATTTTGCGTCTAAAAGAGAAACTACAAATGTACATGCAATAAGGTCAGCCGCAAAAATATCCAAGTTCACGCCTTATCATCGCTAATATTTCACCACGTGTCTTTGGTAAATCCTGGCGGTAGATTTTTTAACTCCACAAGAGGGTTTGAGCTGGAACAAGCTGTTAATAAATCTGCCCATGCATTAAGATACAATGTTTGTACAGTAACAAAGTAGGCTACAAATCATTCTACATTATTTCATGTGTAAAGCATAGACTATAGTATGTGACATATGACAAACATAAACAATCTGCTGACAGAAAGAGAGCATGAGACACTTCGAGATGACTTGTATCCTTTCACAGGTTGCTGTGGTAACTGCAGGATCATTAAGCAGGGCTGCAGGTATATGTGTGTGTGTGTGTGTGTGTGTGTGTGTGTGTGTGTGTGTGTGTGTGTGTGTGTGTGTGTGTGTGTGTGTGTGTGTGTGTGTGTGTTGTAGTCTGAGAGCTTTTCAATGTGGCCCCTCTTCTGAAAACTGACCCACGATTAGCTCTCCTCCCTTCTCCACTCATACCCTTAAGGGGGTCAACAGTGTCCTCGTCTACTGTAACAAGTACACACACACACACACACACGCACAGTGAGGCTCTCCGGGTCAACAGTACACTCAAGAGAAAACCCTTTAGGTACCACATGTACATGGCATGCAATGTAGTACAGCATTTGCAAGATATTTTGCTATATCTATGTATATTTCTTTATACATCATGATGTAATAGTTTCAAGTGAATGAGGATATTACACGGGCCGGACTTGAATATAGCATTTGAGTTCCATAGCAGAATGAAGCCAAACCTGAATGTGTTTCAGTGAATTATAAAACGCTTTTTAGGGGGCTTTCTGACCAGCGCATGAAGGTCAAATTCAACCTCGAGCATCAACCCAATGTTAACACTTTTTTAAGTGTAGCCTATTGTAAATTACAGGGTTAACTATTGGCAAGATTTTAGTCAGGCTGCATTATGTATACAGGAGCCTAAAACAACTCCTATAGATATTTGACTAACAATATTTTCCTCATATGCACAGCCTCACATCAGCAAAGTATCGTCCTTCAAAATAAGACCAAGAACAAGTATTAAGAAAGATTTGATTGCACAATGACTTTAAATGCACTAGTACACTGCTTACTCCTCAGCGTCGTCGTCCCCTATGGCCCAGATCTTTGATTGATTTTCAGGGTCTGTTGGCCACTGTCCCAGTATGACATTGGGTTTATGTTCCCCCTAAACTAAGCTACCAGTACGTTCCCCTGGGCTGTTTAACAATCCAGATCAATCCAACCACAATGTATCTGACAAACTGCACATTTCTGCATGACTTTAAGAATAATTGAACTTACCGTCATGATAAAGTTTCATTAGATTCCTCTAGTATGTCATAGGGCGTGGTGAAAACTGCACTACATATTACAATCAAATAGGCAACTCTCTCAATTTGACATGGGTAAACAGGCCAAAAAACTGCCAATGCTAATTTAACTGTAATACACTGTTCCTCTACAGAGTATAAAGGATATAACCGGGTTTTTTTATCCTGTTCAAGGCAATGAGCGAGCATGCATTCTCTCTGCAGGTGACTCGCTATCTTCCAGTGTTGCCTCACATTAAAGTGCCACTCCCCAGTGAAGCACAAGAGCTGAGCCACATTGCCTCCCAGTGGATGCTTTGAGTACTGCGAGTAACATTGATATGACTGAGCTGTGGTGGGTAAGGTCAAATTCAAACCACTGAGAATTGTGTCTTTTTTTAACACTATGGGAAAATAGTGAAATGTTGTAATTTCTTCTACATCAGGGGTTTACACAAACCCACAAATACGATCATCATCCTCATGTTAGGGAGGCCGTCCTCAAATTTCAAAGGCATCTATCTTTTATAAACACCAAACAAAACAAATATAAACAAAATTAATATTACAACTCTAAAATTAGTTTCTATGAAGTTACATTTATATATCTTTTTTACTGCTCACTTTAGTAATGCACTGTTATATGGAGGCCTATTATTTATTTTTATATTAATCAAATTCGTATTTATTTGAAATCTAATTAAAGCTGTTTAATAGATTAATAACTAACTTTTTTTAAATCGTGCTGTTCTTTTATTTATTTATTTATTTATTTATTTTAATCTAATTTATTTATTTAGGACTAGGCCTACTTATTTTATTCTTCTCATTTATTTTACTTCTTTACAGTTTCTTCAATCTCAGTCTCTTTCTCTTTCTCAGACCCCATGTCTCTCTCTTGTAAACCCCTGCTCTAAATGACGGTTTATAAAAGCATTTGCTGTTTTTATTTTAAAGGGAGATGTTAAAAATGTCATGTATTAATCGCTTTTTTATTGCCAATGTGTGAACAGCTTGTAATGAAACATAAAAAATGAGATGTGGACTAATCGGGACGTTTTTGCCAAGAATATCAAAAGGATGTGTAGCCTACGTTTACTCGCACTCCTGGGAGACTCTCTTCCATTCTATGACACATGAAATTAATGTGTAACATGTGTAAATGTCTGAAACCTAAAACAAAGATTATGCGGTTGAAAACACCGAATAGTTGAGGCCAGGCCAAAGCGCGAATCGTGATTCATGCACACTTGAATTTAGCAGTTGATCACGTGATGCACATTCACACCAGTGTGATCGTAGTCGTCAACGGGTTAAATGTGAACAGAAGCCTAAATTCAATCTGTTCATCATATAAACAATCGAGTCTCTTCAGAAAAGATGGACAAAACCTCTCATTTAATATGGATTCGTTTTACGATCTTGTGTAGGCTACGTTACGTTTTGAAGCATCAGTGTCAGTTGCTTATCTGACAATGGAGGTAACTTAACGTTAATGTACAGAAATCTCTCAGATTTCATCCAAAATATCTTAATTTGCGTTCCAAAGATGAAAAAAAGTCTTACGGATTTGTAACGACATGAAGGTGAGTATTTTACTGAAATCATGTGACGTATCGGTCTTTGTCAGACACGTGGGTTTGTTGTGTGTGACGTCACCGCGCCGCCATTTTTGAGGTATCGCTACTGACTGTGAGCATTGAAGAGATTACAATAGTAGAGAAAACAAGTAAATAACTCGCAAAACTGGAGAAGCACAAGAAAACTGAGAAAAGGTCGTACCGCAATAAACTCGATAAATATGGCAGGTACCGTTATTTGGAGAAATTGTCATCCATTCAGAACATAGATCCATATATGAGCTAACTGCAGTGAGTTGGAGTGCTGATCGCGAATTGTTTTCCTCATCCTCATACTTGGACATTGTCAACTATCTTGTTTATGGTATAAGCGCATATACCAGTGAACAATTTAAAAACTATAAATCTCTTAAAGCCCACGGACATTTCATAAACGGCTGTGTACAGGATTTATTTACATTCCCACCGAAGGACACAGTAGTAATAGCAAAGATAGGTTTGCTGTATTGATGATGATGATAATGTCATGTTAAGGATGTTTTAGTTTGAAAAAAGAATGAAAAACACAATTCTACAACATCAGAATACCCCAGCATCGATACCTTACAAATGGCGGTTACGCCCATAATGCACTTCGTGTATCGCGAGTGTGACGTCACCTGACAAAGACCGATTGGCAGTTTGATTGGCACTCCGAATCACTTTGATTCGCAAAGGTTTTTCGAAGCTTCATCACTATTTAAAGTAACGGTAATGTTCCAATTCAATATCTGTGATAGCCTATATGCCTACTATCAGTTAGCAACATAATGTCCAATATTTCCCTTTAAACAAATGAAAATTGTGCTGTAAAAGGGATCACATTATCGGTGTTTGTGAGGAGCAGTCAAGGAAGTCTACTGCAGGAACAAACTTTTACACACTGTTTTGAAAGATATCTTCAATCATGCCACACAAAATCTTTCATTGATTCCATCTCTGGATAATTTATTCGAGTTTATTTAGCTAAACTTGCTTCTTTTGCTTGAAGTTCGCTGTCATCGTAGTGCTACTTCTTGTATGTTAAGTTACTTGTTTACAATTTGCAACCCCACAGAGGTTTTGTGTCATCTAATGCTGTTGCTTGTTTACAATTTACAGCCATTTGATGTTGTCTCAGCCATGTTGATGAGCTACTTATAATTGAAATAATTTGCTCCTCGTTAGTGACTCACAACTTTCTGCCATTTCGTTAATTAAATTTGGATAATTGTGTAATTAAACTCTATGCTGTTCGGGGTCTTGTGATAAATTAAACCCAGTCATAGTAAAGTTCTTTAGACACAAGCCACTTTTTAATATTTTAGTCAAACACATTTTACATAATGTTACTCAGCATTGTTTTGGGTCACACTGAAGTACGTCCACAGTGCTGACATGTTCAACTGTTAGGCTAGCTTATCCATGTTGAGTGCACAAAATAAAATGCAAATGTCAAAACTTGACATCAGTGAAGTGATCATTAAAAGTGACCCTTCGAAACCATTTCGACCAAAACCGAAAATAAATTTTTTTGCTGCTTTGGCCAAATATTTTCAGCTGCTGAAATGTTGGAGCATCACTAGTTTTCTCTCTTTTGCTACTTGCAGCCGAGTCTATTGCTAATTTGTTTCTTAGCACTGTAGCAGAAAACACATTATGGTTAACAATAAGGGTCAGAGAGAGGGCGAAAAATGGTTATAAACCAAAAATATGACTCTTAACACTCTGTGTGTGTGCAACCCCATTTTGTGTACTGTATGAGTGTGTTATCAGTACTTTGAGAGTGGAGGTGCTGAGGATTTTAGATCAGACTCTGGTGGAGTTTCCTGTCCAGCAGGAAGTGTGTTTCCTGCCCAGTCCTGCCTGGCTCCAGAGGGCTGAGAGGAGATTGGGCCTGTCCTTAAACAGATACACACACACAAACACACACTCTTGTACACAGCCATCGGGCTGGTCAATATGGACTATGAGCCCAAGCGAGCCAAGAAGGTAAGTTTTGTCACATTATACATTGAAACTAGCTGGATATGCATTTAGGAATATTTGTTTGTTGCCAAGTATGTTGCGTATTCTATGTGAACCTGATCATGTGACAACTTGTGTTTACATTTACATGTACTGTGTGTGTACCACATCACATTATATGCAAAAATTCCCATGTAGAATGATAACTGTGCCAGCAATGCTGTTTGCTGTGGTGTTTGCAAAACTCGACAACTCGAATTTAATGTATTTTATGCATACATGGATAGAGGCCCATAGTTTGTTGAAGAACATATGAAGATTTCTTCAAGATTAAGATTTTACATGCTTTACAAGTAAATTATCAGACACTTTTATCAAAAGTAAATTACAGCGCACGAACTGCAGCCAGGGACAATCAGATCGTAACCTTCCCTTCTCCATCCCTAATCTTTATCTGCTATGCCACACAAATGTTTTCATATTCATGTAGCTACATAAAGTCATTTTCAGTTTCTCTTGCATTCAATAACGTCCACGCATGAGATTTTTTCTTCTTCATCAAGACTCAGTATATCTGACTGAGTATAGATTTGATGGTCAAGAAATATTTCATACTTTTGAATTATAGTGTATAATTTTACATCACACACGTCAACTCAGTATTTACATTGTATTAAATTTTTATCTTTCATTGTTTGATATGAGGTGTTTCCTAGCATTTTTTTTAAGTGCTGATTGCTTGAGGGCAACAAAATATTAAAAAATATTTATATTGACTGTGTTCCATTTACAGTCAGTAAAGAGAGTACCAGAGAGAGTTAAATTACTATTATGGCAATATGCCGTGTGCTGGATACCAATTCTTCTGAGGTTATGTTTCCAGAGATTGCAGCGCTGAGCCACATGTCAGTTCAAAGCGTCGTCTCAGAGGACTGAAGCTCGCTGGTGTAACTGTCGTAGGCCAGTAAGGGCTGTGTGTGTAAACCTCACTCCCCTGATCTCAAGAGGCGCTCTAGCGGTCTTTAGCCTCCTTGTTAGCGTGCCCGCCTCCCACGTCAGAGACCCCAGTTCGAATCCCGCTCTGAGCGGGTTAAGTTGGACCGTTTGCACTGGCAGAAGGACAAACTTAAACATAAACAAATTTCCTAAACCGATAACTGTAGTCTGAACTGTAGTCAACATCATCAGTGCCATCCTGCGCTGATCACATCAGGAACAAAATACTAAAGTTTGAGGATTTTGAAACATTTAAAACAAAGATACATTGTAGCGTGAAATGAATAACAAATATTTAAGCTTCTGCTCTATTTCTGGGCCACTAATTAGATCGCAAATCCTCTGACCCATGGGACACTGCAGTATAAGAAGGCCAATTAAAGCTTCATATTATCTTCAAAGGGTTCGCTTATTGTGTATTTCTGTGAAAAAATCATTGTAGCTGAAGTTTGTAATGGAGTTGTGTTTAAGTTTAATGATGGAGTCATGATTGATGGAATGATTATTTTGTATTGCCGTCCCTTAAACGGAATGCGCTTTAACCAACACACTGAAAGCAGTCAGGATGATTGATAAGCCCCATTAAATTACACACCGTCACCGGCAGGATGTGAATGCTTTACACATTCCTTACATATTTTACTCTTTCCCTCTTTCCCTTACTCTTTCATGCATAAACACACACCTAGCCTCCTGTATAAATCAGCAGGTTGTCAGTAGGACACGTTGTCTCTAATGTGTCTTCCACGTCGAACAGCTGTCTCGCTGATGATGTCACAGTTGGAGCAGCAGGCTGATGTGTGTGTTACATCATCATAAAAGCAGATTTAAACTTTCACAAACTGATGTCAAGCAGGTGAACTTAAAGTATACACATTGTGAAGACTTTTTGTGCATGCTCATATTCTGTATCATTGCCGATCTGAAAAGGGTTCCTGTAGTGCTACTAACACAAAGCTTATATTACTTAAATAGTGCAATATATGGACTTTTGTATTTTGAATAGAATATACAGAGGTTTTTTGTACTTTGCTTGGGATATGGAAGCCTGTTTCTGCATGAGAGTAAAAATATGCTGCTATATTTCTTTCAATTGCAACTTTATATCTCACACCTGTTATTTTTTCCCTCACATTTGCACCTTTTATCTCTCGTTGTCACTTGCTATCCAATCTCTTCTCTCAGGGATTTGTGTCTCCGATAAAGCGTCTGGTGTTCCCTAAATCTAGCCGGCGACAGGCGGACAAAGGCAGCGTGTACCGTAGACCCCTTCACACTGTCCCCCTCTATCCACCCGACTACCTCATCCACCCAGAGAGACTCATCTACGATTATGTGGAGAAGGAAGTCAAGGTTAGTCTGAAAATTCAGATATATCAAAAATATCACATTCACATTAGACTTTTGTGAATGTTTGCAATGGTTACCAACAGTTCCTGGGACACCTGACATGGGTGTCATGTTCCCTGAACCCAGCGAGCAGAGACGAGCTGCTCCAGCTTCTGGACACAGCCAGGGTGAGAGCGATTCCTCAAACCAGAGTCATTGTAATGTTGTTTTTAGATTCAGAAGATGGCTTAAATTGGTAGTTCTCAGCAAATTATGCATTTTGTCTCTCTCTTTCCATCCATAGAAGCTGAGGGTTTTGCCTCTTAAGACCAGTGTGGAACAGGACTCTATTCTCAGTCTGTCTGCTCGCTGTCTGCTGCTTACCTGGAGAGACAATGAAAAACTGCTGCTGAGAATCCCCACACATGAAATCGCCGCAGCCTCCTACCTGCGGGATGATGCACTGCACCTACTGGTGCTCAAAACTGGTCAGTAGGAAGGTCAGGAAGGATGTACATGTAACATACCGTACATGTTTACCCTGGTTACTGTCTATTCTGTTTTTGTAAATAGTTGTAGTAAATTGAATTGCTGTAAAAAAAAAAAAACTAATGCACAAAAATGTAAATGTCCATGTTTCTTTAGTAGAGTAGATTGCAACTTCAGCAGTCTTTGTACTTCATTTGACATTCATTTATACATTTTAGGGATATTAGCAGATAAATAGGGAATCTAATATCAAAGTCTGAGACACAAAGCAAAGTTTGAGGCCTTGGTGCTAACAACGCCAAAGTCATAGGTTTGATTCCCAGGGAAAGCATGAACTGATACAATTGATACCTTGAATGTAAGTTACTTTGGATAAAAGCATATGTATGTGAGACTGTTCGGGTCCTGTTCGAGTAGAGAAAAAGCATTGAAAATATATCTGCGAAGGTGTCTGTTAGTTTTGGGTTTGAATTTCCAAGGTAAGCTTTTGAAATAAATAATATCCCGGGTGGGAGAGATCTTCAATAATGTATTTGTCTTCTCAGGTCTGAATGTGGACACTGTTCTAGCTGTTAACAGTCTGGAGAACAGGCCCACTGGTCTGGAGAGCCGCAGACAAACAATAAGCAACACTGACCCAAGGCCTGCAGGGGGCACCATGGAGCGCCGCCACACCATCTGTGGTGTGGACTGGAAGCTCTCTTCCCGCCATGAGCCCAAACAGGGCAGCGCGGGTGGAGTAGGTGGGACTGGGGGCGGAGGAGCCGGGACTGGGGGCGGAGGAGCCGGCGGTGATGGTGGCAGCCTGGAAAAGAAACGTGTGAGCGGGAGTTGGGAGCGTAGGCAGACCCGGAAGCCGTGCGGAGGTAGCTGGGAGAAACGGCCAGTGAGTGGCAGCTGGGACCGGAGGCCTGTAGGGGGCAGCTGGGAGCGTCGGGGAGGTGGTGGGGTGGTAGGAGGTAGCTGGGAGAAGAGGCACGGGACTGGAGCTAAACCAGGTGGAAGCTGGGAACGGAAACACACGCCAGGTGGGAGCTGGGAACGCAGGCAGGCTTGCACGGGAAGCTGGGAGAGGGGAAAGTCCTATGGCAGCTGGGAGAGGAGGAACCATAATCCTCTGGAGCCCATGCCATGCCCTGATGCCTACTGCAACCTCATCATACTGGCCGTGGAAAACAGGGTGAGGTTAATGAGCCACAAGAATGGATGGATGGATAGATTTTTAAGCAATACATGTGGATTGATTAAGAAGCCATTAAGATGGATGGATGGATGGATGGATGGATGGATGAAAATGTTTAAAAGTGATGGATGGATGGAAGGGTTAACAAGAAATGTCTGGATAAAAGGACAAGTCAGGGATGGGTTAAAATCCATTAATGTGGATGGATGGATGGATGGAAGGGTTAACAAGAAATGTCTGGATGAAAGGATAGAAGTCAGGGATGGGTTAAAATCCATTAATGTGGATGGATGGATGGATGGAAGGGTTAACAAGAAATGTCTGGATGAAAGGATAGAAGTCAGGGATGGGTTAAAATCTAGTAATGTGGATGGATGGATGGATGAGTTAATATGTAGTGGGTGGGTAGATGCTAGATGGAGGACAGGGTTAAAGAGATGGGTGGATGGACAATGGATGAAAGGGTTAATAATGGATGAACAGATGAAATGTTAAAAATGGATGGGTTGCTGGAAGGAAAGGTTAGAAAGAAATGTCTGGATGGAAGTAAAAAATGGGTAAAAAATCCATGAATGTGGATGGATGGATAAATGGATGGAATGAGTTAATATAGGGTGTAGATGGATAGATGGTGGTCCGGGTTAATAAGGGATAGATGGATGGATGGATGGATGGATGGATGGATGGATGGATGAAAGGATGGATGAAAGGAAGGAAGGAAGGAAGGGTTAACAAGACATTTCTGGATGGAAGTGAGGGATGGGTTAAATGCCATTAATGTGGATGGATGGATGGATGAATGTACAACAAATAAATGCATAATTGCTTTTGTATATATATAAGATGATTATGAAGAATGCCTTTATCTGTGTGTGTGTGTCAGCAGCATCAGGAATACGAATGCCCCCGGTGAGCTGTAGCTGTGCTCCTGCTGACGTGATGAGTTGTGTCAGCTGTGATGTAAACAGTGCGCTCAGAGTAGACACCCCTGTGATGTAATGCCCAGACTTATGTAACAGCATGCTGTGTCAGTGATCTGTGCGCCTCTGTGTGTGCCTGCGGACATTAATATGGATGGGATTGTGTTGACCCACATTACAGTCTGGCTGCTTTTGTGGGTGTGCAATTATATGCATCTCTGTGAGACAGATACGCAGAAATGTGAAAGCATGTAAAAGTTGTATCTGGCTGGATCCCCGTTTAGCACTGGAGAATTGATTTTCTCTTTATTTGATTCTTATATTGATCACACATACACACAGGACGCTGCAGAGGAATACTGCGCCCTCATCTGTCAAATGTTTCAGATCATCTATGGACATCAGACCATTGAGTGTGTCGACAGGGCGGGATATCACCACACCATGCCTGACCGCTATTGGCTGCAGAGGAGTGAGTGACAAGCCAGTTGGCAGTAACTAACCTCTACAATCCGGAATATCCATAAAACAGTTGTTCCCAATCCCTACTGGTGGGTTGTGACACAAAAATAGACCACAGGTGTGTTCTGATCTGGTCAGAGTAGGTGGAATACGACTAAATAACTATTATCTTGTATAATTATGATAGCAACATAAATACGGATTGACTTATTGACTTTTAAAAAGGAATAAAAAAATATTATCATACTAATCATAATATTACTGATATAATTATATATGTTTGCTTACTTTTTATATAATGAAGTGTTTTGGTATGCACAATCTGAATCAGGCGTTTTTAGCCTTTCATACGGGAGACAGGCCTCATCAAAAAAAGTGTGCCCATATTTTGATATTTTTTAAATACTGTTTTGGATATAAACAGTTTTTAACTGCAATAAGGGTCTAGTGTCGTCCTAAATTAACCCCAGTTATGAACCATTGATCTAAACCAAGGGTTTTCAAACTTGTTGATGCCAAGGTCCCATAAATATGATGATCCTTGTGAGGGACACCTTCCTTAAAAAACATAAATTATGAATGAAGACAACATTATTACTAAATGAAAAATAATTTAAAAAAAATAAAGCAAAATGTTTTCTGGAAAATATGTCCTTTGTTTAAAGTTGTAAAAGTATATTTTTTCTGCTCAATATGAAATCATAATATAATCTAATTAAATGTTTAAAAAAATAATTGTGTTAAATATTTTGCTCACTCAAAGTTTTTGTAAATCTGACTTTTTTTTCTCAGAATTCTGAGATATAAACACACAATTGCATTTGCCACACTGTAAAAAAGTATACTTTAACAACATACTGTATGTTTTTACATTGCTTTAACTCGTCAAAATAATGTAAGCAATTTTCAATTTTTAAATTTTCAAGTTATACATGATTCAACTTGAAAATTACTTAAACATCCAAGGTGATTGTACTTGATTGCAGTAATAAAAAATAAAAAAATTATTATATGAAGTTATAAGTCCAAATGGCGAGATTTGGACTCACAATCTGGAGGGAAAAAAGTCCAAATTGTGAAATATAAACTGGTAATTGCGAGACAAAAAAGACCTTTTAATTTAAAAAACAATTACCTGTAATTTAATCTGTGGCTGAAACAAGCTTCCATATATTACATGTATACACTCCACTAACCAATAAAATGTTTGACAGTGTAGTTTCAGTTGTCTCTTAAAAAGCACAAATATATAACAAATAAAAACACATGTTTTTCTCCATCATTTCTTGTCCAAGGTGACAGCTGCCTCACTGACATGACATATGGCTATGACACAGACTTCAGCTGCTGCAGTTCATAGTGAGTGTCTGTTTGCATGCCTTATAATTCGCAAAATCTGTTTATGAATTATCGTTGCATTCTTGCACTCTTTTATGTTGTACATTTTGATTTAATGAATTGCCTTCTCATTGCCTTCTCACAAACAGCTCAAAAGATATGACAAACTATCTAATGACCCTGTCTTCCATTGTTTGGACAAACAGGCAGTCCCATCACACCCAATTTTTGATTGTCTAACATATGCTGCAGCCTATTTTTGTAAAACCTATTTTTATGAATTTGAGGTAGTGGGGGGGGTGCCGTATTAAAAATTGCTTTGAAGCTCTGTCACATCTGACTTCATGAACTGTGCATGTGTGTTATCTCTCCTCACAGTGATGGTTCACAGGAAGCATTTGATCCGTATTATAGTGAGAACTACAGTGAGAGCTCATCTCTCTCCTGCCATGAGTCACGTCGAAGCCTGGCCTCCACACACAGCGACTCTGAGCCCTCTAATGCCAGTCTGCAGGAGTACATGATCATTGTAAGATGCTTACACGCATAAAATTATGTAATTCAAGGGACATTTCTACTAAAAACGAACTGAAAATGCCATCATTTAATCTCCCTCGCAAACCCATTTAAAGTTCCTCTGTAGTCAGTAATTTTATCCCTTAAAACTCATCTTTGATCACCAAAATGACATATTTAAACGTTTTTTTTCCTAGAAAATCATGCCTTAAAATAGCTTGCATGTAACTCTACCTCGTTTAGTATACGCGGTTCTATGAATATGCAAATTAGCCCCGCCTCCACTCACTCACAGCAGCTCAGAGATCCACTCATTGATGATCACACGTTGACGTGATTGGTTACAAGGTAGTTTGTGACGTCAGAAACACCAGCGATTTCAAACCACGTTTTTGAGACTGTTTTTGGTTCACTGCATTTTTAAGGAGAAAATACTCTGCAATGGTGTTGTTGAATTTGTACATGGTTTGTCTTAAAGCATATTAAAAACACATAGACATATAAACAACATTAAAACCTTGATTTTCACACCAGGGGGACTGGAAGTGTCACACTGTCTACAGGAGAAATCATCAAAAAATGTGTCCATAACATTTGTGCTACATTTCAAGTCTTTTGAAGCCTTTGTGGAAGGAACAGACTGAAATTTAAGTCAAACATTTTAAACTAACATTTCATTAGCACTTCACAAATAATCAAGTTGTTATTATTATTATTATTATTATTATTACCAATTTATTTTAATTATTAGTTCAGGGGTTTATTTTTGTTTTACTGTAAGTTTAAAGTCTGATCTAGACCTTCTTTGGGAGGTTGGAATAACCTGAAGATGAGTAAATGACAAGCTTAATTTTCCTTCAGGGATGAAGGATTTCTTTCCCCGCAGCTATCTTTGATAATTTAGTGTCTTTGTTGTTCTGTTGTATTGTTTCCTCATTGGTTAGTTGAGGAGCAAGCTGACGCCTCAGGAGATTCAGCAGTTTGCTCTGTTCCTGAGAGAATACAGACTCGGTGCGCCGATAGAGCAGTTCTGCACCGACCTCCTGCAGCTCTATGGAGACTCACGCAAGTTCCTGCTGCTTGGTGAGGAACACACAATACAAAAGTCACCATTCTCTCTCTCTTTCTCTTTCTTTGCTGCTTTTGAACAATTTGAGTGCCTGTTTAAATTCTCAAGGGGCTTGTTTGTACGACTGGGTTAATTCAATGCTGAAGATCCTCTCATTATACAAGTCATATTTCAAAAAGTCATGATTTGTCAGAACTGGCCACTGTATTCAGGGTCTGTGTAATGGCTGTCTGTCTATCATTAGCTCATTAGAGGGATTAGAGTAACATGAAGCCTAATGAATATTCACGAGCACCTGGCTTGCACTGGAGCAGTCATGGCCCGACAGCCTTTCCAACAGCATCGCACTTTCACAGCGTGACAGAATTACAAAACTCACTAAAACAACACCAGTCGCTGTGGGAAAAGAAACATGACACGGACTATAAATAGCTCTGTGACCACGATTCACAACTATAAATAACTACCATCCTAAATAGATCTGTATCTAATACATATTTAGAGTATGAGTCATTAAATAATTAACATGAATTGTACAGTATTCCCACTGTGACGCAAACTTGTCCAAGTTGATGAAAAATCCTTCTGGATACGCGAGTTGGTAAAGGATAAAGCAACTCGCAGCAATTGTGAACGACAGAGACAATTACATAACACTCACTGAGCCACTTATATCTCATCTATCCTGACACTCACACACTGAGTCAGCTTAATGCTGGTCTGAATGAGTGAGACTGTCCACTCTTTGACTGCAATCACCATTGAGTATTGTTAGTGTTAGTTGCAGTGCTGAATGGAGACAATTCATCACACATTTTTGAATGCAGCCACGTTCTCAGGGGGAAAGCAGTTTAAATGGAATTAGTATGTTTATCTGGTCTAGAGATCTGGTCTGTGTGTGTCCTGGTAAACCTACATTATGGGGACAAAATGTCTCCAGAAAGATGTCAATATCCGAAATTCATGTCCTTGTGGGGATATTTTTGGTCCCTATGAGGAAAACAGCTTATAAATCATACAAAAAAAAAAGGTCAATTGCATAAAGTTTTCTGTGATGTTTAGGGTTAGTGTAAGAGAATATAATGTACATTATACATATCATTATGTCTATGGAAAGTCCCCAAAACATGAAAACACAGCATACCAGGGGTAGTCGCATTATCTGGTAAATTATGAAATGTTTAAATAAAAAAATACATTTAATTATACTAATATATAATAATTCAAAAAATGTTTTCATGTTATTTCTAAAAATGTGTATAGGCTATTCATAAGTCTCTTATGCTCACCAAGGCTGTGATTGTTTGATCAAAATGACAGTAATATTGTGAAAAATGTTGAAAACATTTGTGCTTCTGAATATTTTTGTGGCAACTGTAGTACATTGTTTTCAGCATTCATTAAAAACAGAAGTTTTTACTGCCAATTTTGATCAATTTAGTGTGTCCTTCCTGAATAAATGTATTCATTATTTATTTATTTTTTATCTAACTGACCCAAAATGTTTGAATAGTGATTTTTTTTTTTATAAAAATCTTTATAATGTATTTATTTTAACAGTTAACATGTTATAAGACAAGTATTCTCAATTATAATCCAACAAATTCAATATATGACTATGGTGCATTCTCACGCATTTCCTCTCCCCTGTAACCAGGCATGAGGCCCTTTATTCCTGATAAGGATGTAGGAGTGTTCGAGACATTTCTGGAAGACATTGGGATCCGAGAGGGTGGGATTTTGACGGACAGTTTTGGACGGATCAAGCGGAGCATGAGCAACACATCGGCCACAGCGGTCCGTGACTATGATGGCTGGACCCTCCCCTCCGGTTCCCAGGATTTTAACCGCAGAATTGATGACATCACACACAACATTGAGGCTTTGGGATTTGAGGAGGGGAATGGAGACATAGAAGAGGAGGACTATTACCTGTGAAACGTACAGAAAGAACTGAGAGAAATATACAGTATATATATATTCGGAATTGTAGGAAACCTTTCAAATAGTTAAACATTTACAGTATATGTGCACTTTATTAGACCACTGCGTTGCTGTTCATGAAAAAAGCATTTGCATCAGATTTGCATTGTAAATCTGCGTATTATTTGCATGCAAGTTTGGTTATGTTCTGCGTGAATGATTTAGAAAAGAGCCTCAAAAGAAAACAAGAAATGACATTATTTGGAGAAAAGGTCACTTAGATATAAAAGAAGAAAATGAGAAATATGATGATGATGAAGAGTTTGTTTCCACCCAGCGTGCAGTACACAGTAAACCTGCTGGAGCCGAAGGGTCATTGGCTATGGCTGATGTCTGCAGGGAGAATAACTCAGCCTTGACATTCTTTCCAGTGACAGTCACCTTGCCACAATCTGATGCCCTTCCCCTCTCTGCCCTCCTATCTGTGCCAACCACAGGCGGGTGATGGGCACTTCGCCCAGCACTAGGGGTTATCAGAGTGGCACATACATCTGTCAGGCTAAACGTTTGTTATGTAATGAAACCAGACAGAAGAGCAGGGCCAGGCAGGGTTTGGATTAAAGTTAAACCTCTTCTCACACCCAAATAATCTTAGTACACAAACCAGCAGGGGACAACTGGGTACAAATTCTGGCGCTGTGACAAGGGGTCAACTAATGTCCTCTGTGGAAAAGTAGTCATTGAGTCAGAGGATGGAGAGCTCATACATTATTACATCATATACAGCCTTGACTCAAAAAGGGCTGATTTGGAGACTTCCGAATTCGCAGTACTGTTATAATTATGTAAAACTAAACAATGTTAAATATAATATACCAAAGTAAATATTTTGATACCTAAAATGTTGAAAGGACACATTTTGCTACTCTGCAATGAGGCATTTAAAGTAAGACGAATATCAAAGATTCTATGCAATGCAATATGAATATTTAAAATAAACATAATAACAAAACAGCAGAAACTGTATCAGTCCTTTATTTTCTCTCTCTCTTCCTCACAGATGCTTTATTTCAGACGCTTCAGGGCTCATCAGCCAATCAAATTCACGCATGCTCGATCTATTTACTAAAATCCTGTACTCCAAGCCAATCAGATAAGAGTGGGCGTGTCCGGATGAGTCGCGGCGGGGTAGAAACAGAACTGAGCATCAGCCGACGGTTTATTTCACTCGAGAATGGCGGCTGCTGCGTGCAGTCCGCAGAGTTCACTGACCCCATGCACTGGCAAACTGCACAGAGAACATCTGCGGAAAAGTAAAGACTCGCGGAGGAGACAAGCCGCGCTTTTATTTCTCACTAATATATCCCTGGACGGACGGCCTGTGCGGAGCAATGCGAGTGCAGCGGGACCCCAGGATGCCGAGTTTCAGTGCGCTGACATCAACGAACTGCCCGCTGCTGCTGCAAGTGGCGAGGGGACCTTCTCCAGCCTCGCTGTGCCTAGACTCGGGCTGCTCAGTGTCCCGCCCATCCTGGTTCTGCCGTCGGATTCTGGGTTCAGTAACGTCGGGAGCACCGAGGTGTTCCTGGAGAGGGAGAGAGGCTCGTTCTCCTCGCAGAATAACCTCCTGTCCCCGTGCAGTCTGCAGCCCACTCCTCTCGGGGCGCGGAAGTCTCCGACGCTGCTGTCCGTGCAGAGCTGCGGCTCCTCGCTGGACTCTCGACCGCGGTGGGTTCAGCTCAGGTTTCTGGAGAAGGCTTTCACTTTAGAGGCTATGCGCTCGAGATAGCGCGGTTTAATGCTTTCTGATAGTTTACATGAACTTCTGAGAGAGACAGTCCACTTGGGTTGTGTCTCAAAATCTTGCAAGCTGCCTACCTAGACAGCGCATTTGGGCATCAAAAGGCATTTAAACTGTCAAGGTGGCATTTTTGTTAATATATTATTATTCAACTTATCTAAACGCTATTCTAAATAGCCTACTGGACCCATTATTTTCTCTAAAAATATTAAATATTATTAGGCCTATTGAACCGTTAAAAATCGATTTTGAGGGGGTTTTTTGTCAAAAAGTAAGGGGGGAAAGTTAGTTCTGCATATCAGATATTTTAAAAAGTGACGTAATCAGCATTAAACAATCGTTAGATGTAGGCTATTAGGCTACTTAACATATTTAGCATACATTAATTTTCAGTAATTATTCATAATTGCATAAATGGTGTATGATTAATGAATAGATCCAATACTAGTATAAATTCCTAATTATAAAATATTAAATACATTTGGAAAATATTTAAGGATGCTCTAATGCTACATTTACATGAGGCGGGTCAGAGAAGGCATATTTTAATATGGCTTTTATGCAACACTGCATAACACATCCATTTCATTTACTGCTTACTTTGTGACGCTCTTTCTTGTGATACAAAGACATTTTAAAACATGATGTGGTCACAGTCACACTTTACATCAGTTTATTATTTATTACATAAGTACCGAGTAATGCTGTTGAACAATATAATAATGTGTAAATATTTTTTGGAGCATTATAATTAGCATTTATTGCTTTTCTAATATTACAGCATAACATGGACACATGATGTAAGGTGTTAGTCATTACCTTGACCAGTTTTAATAAGCATGTTTTGTAACTAATTTGACCCAACCTACATATTTAGTGGGAGAGGCAACATAGAGTCATTCAGGCTAATGATAGGAGTTGGAAATGTTTATGAGAGATGACGACTTAATGTTGTCAACATCATCATTCACTTCATATTTTTTGTAATTATTTACTATAAATTCTAAAGAACTATTTACAGCAAATATATACAAAACACAAGTATATTATGCAATTGTATTTATGGTTGGAGGAGCATTTAATGTTTCTTCATGTGATTTTGAGTGAGTAATATACTGTATAGCTGTCCAATCAGAGTTCAGTTTGCTTTAAATATAAACCCCTCTTTACAGTGAATGCAGTTATGTAGCCTACTTCTATAGCTGCATGGCTTGAAACACACATTTTTCCAGTTTTCTTCCAAATTTCTACCCAAATATCACTTTTACCCAATATCTAAAAAGTTCTTTTGAAAAAAATATTTATTTATAATATTAAATGTGTATTTAAATAAGTCTTAGACTGAACTACTGATAAACCGAGGCTGAAGTGACAAGCCGCCTCTATAGATTTGATCTGCTTGACTTTCAAATGTTGTTCCAGAGACACGAAAGTATGTGAAAAAGACTGTTTTCATTCTCACTAGTTCACTCATTGACCACAGACTGAACAAGCCCTTTTCTGGAATCCAGATGACTTCACAGCCAAATAAACGTTGCCTAAAAATGGCCATTTATTTGTGCATGGGTTGGTTTATCTCTCCCCATGAGGAAGTGAAAAGACTAGTGAGAGAATGGTGTTTGTTTTGCTCTTTATCTCAGTAATAGTTTATTGAGCAGTAGGTCTTTATTCCCTTGACTATACCTCCCCCCCAATCCTCTTCCCCTTTTTACTTTAAAAAGGGTGTGCCTGTGTGACATGTAGATTCAAACCAGACTGACAGCCAAGGCAGTCGTTTGCTTTGCTTTATCAGTTGGAGACTTCGCTTTGAGGTCAGTCCGTGCCGCATGTAAGGGTGGTGGTGTTCATCCAGCGCTGCTTTGTGCACACAGTACCTGCAGAGATTAAAGCTTAAGACATTCTGTCATATCCTCAACCCTTCAAAGGGTCTCTGCAGGCCTGAGGGAATGAAGCGTCTCCGCACTGGAGAATAAATCAGGGTTACGTAGCATGAACTTGCTTGATTCAAATGTTACGGTTTCTTAAAATAGTTCCAGAAAATGCATCCAGCGGGCATTTAAATGGACCTTTCCTTGCTTAAAACCCAGCTCTCAGGGTAAATTATATTTGTGGAGCATAGAGAATTTGTGTCTATAACCGTTCTTATCTTATCATCGAAAGTCAAATGCAATGAGCGTGTGAGTGATGTGACATTCACACTAAAGACATAAGATTGTCTGAATAGTCCAACAAGTAGGAGCTTGTTGACCACACTTGCCAAATTCTCAGCCTCGTGCATTGTCAGAATGCTTTGAGGCTTTAAACTTTTTATGTAGTTGCTAAAAACAAAACTGGTTTGTAATCAATAGCTGAAATATTTTTGAGTTTGCATGAGGGATGTTTTATCTAAAGGTGTTGTATCTTACTCTCTTCATTTAAGATGTTCTCCCATTGAGCTCTACTACCCATGTTTTTCTGATGAAAAGATCATGTTTGATGAAGACATTCTCCAACCTTAGGGTTAGTTATTCAAAAATGAATAACATCATCAGTCACTCAACTTCTTGACATTTCAAACCCAGAAGACATTCGTTCTTCTTTGAAACAAACATATTTTTAATGAAACCTGAGAGATGTCTGAACATCCATTGGAAGTCTGTTCCATTCAAAAAAATGTTCAATTTACCATATTTGTTGTGCTCCATTTATGCGTGTTGATCAAAGTGTATATGTATAAAAGCCCAAATTAAATGTGTTCATCATATAAAGCAATTCAGTCTCTACAGAAGACTTTGATTAAAGTGCTAGATTCGTATGGTTTACTTTCAGTAGCCCTTTATGAACTTTTTTTGAAAAGTCAAAGTATTGGTGGAATGGATGGAAGGAAATCTCTCAGGTTTTACTGAAAACATCTTCATTTGTGTTTCGAAGATGAACATAAGTCTTGTGGGTTTAGATCAACATCAAAGTAACTGATAACAGAGTTTACATTTTGGGGTGATGTTTTTGGAGGTTAGCCTATGTCTTGCTATTGACCCTCAACATATAGGCTATTTTTTGGCCAATTGGCTTTCTTTAATATAAAATCATTCATTGGTTGATGCTTACTACTTGTCGTTTTGCGCGCAGGAGCAGAAAGTTTGGCGAGAGTGACCTGACGAATTATTCTATTAAAAATAAGTTATTATCGCCCAAAATGTCAAAAAGACAATCAAGCGTATTTTCATATCCACGAGTAAAGCTGTTGGTGTTTCTGATCAAAAGATATCCCGAGAAGATGGAACTGCACAATTCTGCTAATACTAATTAGGATAGCAGACACAAATATGGAAGCTTGTTTCTGCCATGGAATAAAACGATTTAAAAGATAATTGCAACTTTGTATCTCACAATTCTGACTTTTTTTCTCAGAATTGCAAGTTTATATCTATCAAATCTAACTTTGTAACTTGCAATTGAGAGTTATAAAGTCAGACTTGCGTGGTATACACTTGCAGGTGCGTATTATAAAGTAAGATTTGTGAGATATAAACTCGCAATTCTGAGAAAAAAAAGTCAGAATTGCAAGATTGCAATTGAGAGTTATAAAGTCAGACTTGCGTGATATACACTTGAAGTTGCAAGTACATCGAGTTTATATCTCACAAATCTTACTTTATAACACGCACCTGCAAGTGTATACCACGCAAGTCTGACTGTATAACTCTCAATTGTAAATTTACATCCTGCAATTCTGACTTTTTTTCTCAGATTTGCGAGTTTATATCTCACAAATCGAACTTTATAACATGCAACTGCAAGTTTTTATCATGCAATTCTGACTATAACTCAATTGCGACTTTATATCACACAATTCTAATTTTATAACTCGCAATTGCAAGCTTATATCTCACAATTCTGACTTTATAACTCGCAATTACTTACAAGTTTATATAATTTTATACTTTATCAGCCAATACTCAATATTAAATGATTTGGTTTTGGGGCATAAAATACTTGATTGGGACATCTCTAATTAGGTTGACACGTTGAGTCTTGATTACTTGTGGATCACATGACTTCAGTCACTCCTGTTCTGTACATGTCAGGAGTAGAAAGAAAGAAAAACGACATCTCTGTGTGACGACAGTTATGTGGAGTCATCTGTAATGGCTAAATAAAATTGTAATAATGTGAATTTCAGTGAAAATAAAGTGAAACTGTAGCTTGAATCAACATCACTTGACAGTGGAAACTATTGCTTCCCTTTGTTCATGCAAGTCCTTACATGTGAGTTAATAACTGGACTAGTAATGAGTGTGTCCGTCTTTGCTGACTGACCTTGGGCTTGGCTCATGCTCTTATGTCAATAGCACCCTTAGCACAATCAGAAATTGAAGCTGAGGTACACTCTTCAGTGTGAATTTGGCTGTCCTCTACCATTGCTATATTAGATATGCTAAGTATTAGATCGGATGTGTTATATTATATAAATAATGCAACGGGAAGCTCTTCTACACATCGTCATTGAAAACAAATGTTATTCTCTGCATGAATGAGGGTGAATGATGCACCCTTTTGACAAATTATTTACACTTTTGTTCAAAAGTTTGGGGTCAGTAAGAGTTTGTTTTTCGGATGGAATGAGGCCAGTCAGATCTCATGGATATCCACTTTTTCCATAAGAGAACAATGTGTATCTAATCCTGTCCTTCCTTACATTGAGCGGACTGTGCCAAAACTCACCATATATCCAATTAGAGGATATATTCTTATACGTAGTTGCACTGTAAGGTTTTGTAATGTTCTTTAAAGAATCTTATGCTCACAAAGGCTGTATTTATTTGATCAAAAATACAGTAAAAACCGTAATATTCTACACATTCAACATATTTCACATAATATTGTGAAATATTATTACTATTTAAAATAACTGTTTTCTATTTAAATACATTTTAAAATGTAATGTATTCCTATTGATGGCACAGCAGATTTTTTAGCACCATTAGCCTACTCCAGTTTTCAGTCACATGAAATTATTCTAAAATATGCTGATTTGATGCTCAAAAAACATTTTTCTCTTATTATTAATGTCGAAAACAGTTCATATTTTTGACATTTTTTTCAGGATTCTTTAATTACTGACTTTTTTTATTGAGAGTGTACATTAATCATACAGTGCTGGTCAGAATTATAATGAAATTTTGTACAGCCATCTTTGATCATTTTTACCAAGGGGTCAAATAATTCTGACCAGCACTGTATATTATCCAAAACCGATAATGCTACCAAACTCAAATATGGTCATAAATTGTGTTGTAAGTAACCCATGTAGCACCTCCAACACACGAGCCCACTGATTGAGGCTTGACATTTCACCCACTCGTTCCTCTGTAGCACTTCCTCTTCAGCCTGTAATAGTGCTTCGATATTTTGCACCAGTGCTGGTAGCCTTTCGTCCCTGCATGTGTGCTATTGGAACATTGAAAGCATGGAATCAAGCCATATGTTCTCTTAGCGCTTTAATACTGTGGATGTCCAGTCCTGGCAGGATTACGCCAGGGTATTTATTCAAAGCCTTGTGACGTGACTGTGGCCTGAGTCTGACTGCATCCAGTTGGTCAGGAACAGTTATTGATCCCCTGGAATGAGGAGCAGGGATCTACTGGACCTGGGATTGTGAGATATATAACACGTGTGGTATATAAAGAGAGAGGAGCAGTGGTACACTACATATAGGGAGAGAGGGTTAACATTCCCTCTGCCTCTTGAGTTATTCCAATAGGATTGTACATTCTTTCTTAACTGTTTGTTTATATTTGCCAGCCTGGTGTATGAGATTCCTCAGGCTGATGAGAGTCATCCTCTCCGGTGCATTTTGCCCTAAAAGTTGTTTCACAATTGTTATTAAAAGTTTTAATTTGAAAGCACTTTAAAAAGTAATCTTTTGGCTGAACAAAGAAATTCAGAGTTTGAAGAATTAGTTTAAGGAATGTCTCTAGTGTCAACACACACAGCTGTCATAATAGTTTCAATATGCTATACATTGTGTGCACAAAAGAGTTTAAAAATGCTTTTTACAGTTAAAAAATAGCTGAAAAGTGCCATCATATTTGGATTTTAACGACAGCAGCAACATCATTTCTGTTGGAATGTGCTTTTTTGCTAAATGGAAATTATTACAGTACTTAATAGTAAAATACATTAGGGTTGTATAGGGATTTGGGTTGTCACAGTACCAAAATTTCAGTAGTCAGTACCAATACCAGTAAAATTTCATGATTCTCTACCAATTTTGATACCGGAGCATTAAGTACTTGAAAAAATTGTGTCCCGTTTTGTCTCGTCCATTTGGTTATCACTTTTAATCATCGCCATTTCCAAATGAAATGCGCATTTAAATACGGTTGTCAATCCTCAAGCTCTGCAGTGTACTAACACTATACTAAAAACTAAACTTGTATTCAGATTGTGAATGGGTAATAAACAGAAAGAAAGGGAAGATCCTCCCTTTATAATCACTAAGGCTGTCAATCTCTAAAGCGCAAGCTCACTAAATTCTGCACTCGTGAAAACTCCCATTATAATACAAAAGCTATCTTAAATGTACAATGAATATTTACATCGTGTTTACACTTTTTTTTGGTCTCAAAGGACACAGGATCTGAAAGGATTCGCAAGTGTGTGGCTCAACAAGACAAAATCTTGTGAGTTTTCAGCGGTGTTAAGCAGATTCTGACTAACTTACTGACTAGCACCTCTGATAGGCCATTGCGTTCACGCGCTCAACAGATATGATTGTGATTGGCTACAATGCTCAACACACTGTAAATAGCATTCTAAATGTCTTAGAGTGCTCGAACAAACACGAACGGGAGCATTTACTACTTATTATTATTATTATTATTATTATATTGGTCAATATTGTATATTTGATTGTGCATGCTCATTTAAACCATTTTTACATTAGATTTATTAATGCCATCATCTAACATTCACTTAAAGATAATCTTTAAAAGCACTATTAATTGAATAATGCAATTTGTAGCACCTCTAAATGAATATACATTTTCTATACTGTATACTGTAGTTTTTTGTTACTTAATTTATTTAGATGAAATTGTATAACATTTTCAGCCATAATGTGAAAATTTTAAGTTTAGAATTCCAGAACTATAATATCAGTGCGCAAGTAGGATAAATATGTTATGAAAATGTATTTGTTTTCGAATAAATCAATTTTTTTGTTTTAAAGTGGCGTCATTGCTACACATAGTGAAAAGACCCAATTAATCAATAATGAAAAAAGATCTTCTGGCTGGTTCATCCAAACCATCTTTTTTCTGTGATTCGATATGACCTTTAGTGTACCGCCTCAACAACCTTATGTCTTAGTTTCCTCTCCATCCCATTTTCTGGGTTTGAGTTGGATGCAAATTGATAGAGGATTTAGTAGGAAATAAAGAGAGAGAGACAAAAAAAATTACAAGTTAGAATCAAGTGAGTGACAGATGGGCCGAGAGAGAATGAGGTTTACGCAAAGCTGGCAGCTGCTCCAGAGTTCATCACCTTTTTCATTCTGGAGATAAAGAAAAGGGGTGTAAGTCATTTGTGTTCGGTCACAGTCTTCAGTTTTTCTTTGCTCTCTTCTTCTCACTCGCATGCACACAGGTGCGGTTCTCTGCCCTGGATTATGATAACAGTCATTTGGATTCTGAGGGAGGGTGTATCACCACACGAATGGCGGAGCAGATGGAGAGTGCGAGTAGTGGGAGCTGTTTGTGTTTGTTCACACACTGGGGTTGTGTAATACTTTTCAAACCAAACAGAACGAAGATGTGGCCTGGTTTTGTGCCCAAAGCATGTGGCAGAAATATGTGACGCTGATGTAGGGAAAGGGGTTTAGAACACGCACAGATGAGACATAGACTGAAAGTTATGTAACTGTAGTTATGGTAAGAAACATAATCCTACAGGCTAATTTTTTTCGGCAGGATTTTTTTGAGGAATTCTCTGAGAAATTAATTTAATATTTGTTACGCATCATGTTTGGGCTTCCTTAAGTCAGACAATTTGAAGTGTCATTTTTAAAACGTACTAAATCTATCAAGTGAGATTTGGCACTTGGTATTTGGTCTTTAAAACTTGATCTCCTTTAATGCTCCATAATCCAAAGAATTGCAGAGCTCTTGGCACTCTTGCACTGTACATTCCTATGCATGTAACGTTTGAGTAGTTTGAAAAATAAATAGTAAAATCACTAAAAAATAAAAAGTGAGGAGTCCGAGCTGTGGCATAGCAGTTTGCACACGTGCTCCTGACATGAGCCATGGTTCTGATGTGGGTAATTTAGGTTTGAGCCTGACTCCATCTTGACCCCGTTCACCCGAATAATCTTTTGACATACTGTCTCCACTTATTAAATATGGTATTAAAATAAAATAAAGAACGGGAAGATAAATGTCATCACAGAAATTATTTTCTATAGGATTTTAAGTTAATATGGAAGGAAAATTGGCCATATTGTTGGTGCCGATTGCCTCATGGGCAGCTCTCCGACACATTGTGTGTTTGTGCTTGGGCTTTTAGTCTCGGCTTGTGGTGCTTTCCGATCTCGTTCCCCTCTCTCACACACATTGCATCCTGTCAGCAAAATACCAGAAAAGTAAATCTTAAACCATTTAATATAAAATGATACATTTATTACAGGTTCCAGACGTCATTGTGAATGATTAATCAATGCACATTATTCCAAAGGAAATTGTCTCAGAATGTAATAATTTGCCTGTAAGTAAAATGTGAATGTAGTTGATAGTTGATTGAGCTATGAGCTGTAATGAAGGTAGCATGCGGAGCAGGTCATGGCCAGTTTCATTAGCCACAATAATGACAGGAAACAGCCAGTCAGTTTAGTCACACACTTCTGCTACATTTAAACGGCACATCCCATTAACAGTGCTTGGCTTAACGGGAAGAAACCAGGGAACATATTGAATCAAATCCTTTATAGGTCAGAACTATCGCAAGCTGGAAATCTGTGTTTGGTTCTTTCCGTTAAAGTGAAGTGGTTCGGTTTGGGTTAAATACTTGTGGGCATTTGGGCTGTTTTGCCACACAGCAGCATGTATTATAAAATATGTGTGTTGTCTTAAATCAGTGGTTTGCATAACAACGAAGAGGTGAAGCTAAACTGATATACTAAACGCTTTTCTTTAGTATATAATGTTTTGCCCATGTTTTGTCCCACAGGAGTCGGAACCTTTCTGGCTCTCCTCGTCCACGACCCGTGAAGAAAATCCACTTTATTAAGAACATGAGGCAGTACGACACCAGGGGCAGCAGGTATGGTTGTTCACTTCTCTCTGCGTGCGTGCGTGCGTGTGTGTGTGTGTGTGTGTAGGGTGTGTCTTTTCCACACTATGTAATGCTTTCCCCTCTCTGTGCTTCAAAACAAACAATCTGCCTCTCCCCATCATTATTTTCTCAGTTTGAAGGTGATCCGTTACACTTATGCTGTTTATTGCAAGGGCACATGAATTAAAATAATGATGTACTCCAATAAATAATTTGTAATAAATACTGCAATATTTCATTAAAAATAAGAATGGTTGATTTTAGATTACAAAATGATGGTGAGTTTTGTTCACAGGCCGCTCAACCTAAGGATTGTTTGTTGTTCTCTTAAGGAATTGGTTGTTCTCCGTGAGATCTGGCCTTTTTCCATCTGAGAAACAGCAGCTATGTTTACTAAGTCCCATTATAAACTGCCCCAAATAGACAGCGGTCCTTATTTTCCGCTTGTGTTCCCAGGCTTTGGGTTTTCACACACAAATATGCATGTTCTTCCTACTCACATTCACAGGGTCACAGACGGGATTGGGGCAAAATAAAACCGATAGGATATTTTCCACTGGATGATCACAGATCCAGATAAGCTTAGTGTTCTGTGGTCTCATCTATTGCATAAACGCGATACGGCAGAGTGTAAAAAAAAAAGGCCAGCAAATGCTGTAGACTAATAACTTTTTCCCTGTGAGAAACAAAGGGGCACTGTAATAAAAAAAAAAAGTCAGATTTGTAACTTATGAGGTCATATCCTATTTTTGGGGTTCAATATAGTTGGCATTCTTCAATAAAACCTGTTCAAAGTTTATAAAACAATCTGAAATAGTGAATCGTCCATTGGGCTGCAATCAAATCTTAAGATGATTTTTTTCTGTTTTTTATGAAGATTTTTATGAAAATTTTGCTTGTTGAAATCTATTAAAGATTCCTATTGAGATACAAGTGGAAATCTGTCTTTGAAATCTCTATAAAATGATTCAGATAATGGGCAACTCATACTCTATTATCATACGCTATTATTTCTGGTGCCATTTCTCCACTGTCATGTGACTATTGACGACTATTGACGAAAAAATCCTATTGGCTGCTGCGGCAGACCCTCAGTTTCATGTTAACTGCCATTTTACCACTCTGTCACAACTATATGGTTAAAATGCAGTCACGTGCCCATAGCTAACACAGATACTATCCCACTTCCTGTGTGAAAGAAGTGAGAGACAAGTGTACACCGAGGCTGATGATGCAGGTGTTCTGGCTCTGTGTGTGTGTGTGTGTTGTGGGGACAAAATATCCCCAAAAGGATGGTAATAGCAGAAATCTTTGTCCTTGTGGGGGTCCCAATGAAGTAAACAGCTTATAAATCATACTAAGTGATGTTATTTTTGAAAATGTAAAATTGCAGAAAGTTTTCGGTGACGGGTAGGTTTAGGGTTAGGTTACAAAATATACAGTTTGTACAGTTTAAAAAGCATTATGTCTATGGAAAGTCCGCATAAAACATGGCGTGTGTGCGTGCGTGCGTGTGTGTGTAATGTTAACTAGTTTGTGTTCGCCACTGCAGGATCGTCCTTATCTGTGCCAGAAGGTCTTTGTGTGCCGCCTTCTCTGTGCTGCCGTATGGAGAGAGCTTCCACATCAGGTACTCAAACACACACACACACACACATAAAAAAAATTATTATTTAAAACTAGGGTAGGCAAAAACGGAGAGGCTATCAATAGTGAGCTAGCTTTGAAAGCAAAAGACCCCATCCCTTCAAGCGTTTCCAAGCCTCCTTCAAAACACATGGCCCAGCCAGAGCAGAGTCTACAAAGCCTCACACAGACAGCGTTAAATAACCTCATGCCTCAAAGCACAAAACATTACAATAATAATTAACTAAACAACTTAAAGAGCTCTTACTTGTACCACCTGGCTGCTGCAGATTCATTTCAGCGTTGATATTGTTGACATACAAATGCATAAATCTGGTTTTGAGGATCTTTTTTTTTCAGTACAGATTCATGTTACTGATCTAATTTGAATGATTCATCTGTGCATATTTTATTTATTTAATTTTTTACCTTCTTTAATCAAAAGTTCATAACTAGACCACAGACTCGATCTTTTGGATCTTTTAAACCCTGTTTCTACCCCTGTTCCTGAGTTTTACCAAAAATATAATTGTTTTTGCTTAGTATATTTGTTACTTATTTACTTAGCAGCAGTTATTCACACTTGGTTGACTGGTTTAAAGTTTCTATACTAAAATATACGAATACATTAAAAGAATCATCGATTATTAAGGATGCAGAATCGTTCATTGGGAAAAATTTGAATTTCCTTGTGATTCTCATTCCTAGCCTTCACTTCCACGACACTTGTCCTTGCATGATCTTTAAATGGACAGATAAACACAAAGAGATATTTCGAGTTGAACGTGCAGTCATTTGGGTTCCTCTGCTCTCCTCTGGGGATTCATATCCAGGGTGAGAATCGGGAAAATGGGGCAGGAAGGAATTTTTCCCACATCCTGAAGCTGGGCCTGGTATGACACGAACGACAACACCCTCTCCTTTCCCACCATCTCCATTACAGTTCCAGAAAACGCTGAAAAAAAATAAAAAATAAGATTGAAAACTTGTGAAACTTTCTCTTATCCACCTTTTTCCTGAACGCGAAGTCTCGCCCAACTGTACTCATAGCGGAATTATCCTTTACATTTCCGGTCTCCGGTGTTTCTAGTCAAATTAGCGTATTTTCAGAGCTGATAATGTAATGCTAAACCTATGAAAATGGTTTTAAAAGCACATGGCTCCATATTCCCATCACGTTACAGTGTTGCAGTGACCGTCTTTTGTTAGTGTCTCACCCGTCAAAGTTTAATGAGTGCGTAGATGACATGAAGCTGCGCAAAGTTAGCCACATTGAAAACAGATGTGCGCTCATATCCTACATGCAGCTGCCGACCAGTTGAATTTAAAAATGAGAGGAGCGCACATATAAGGGTGAATTCAGGTTGACTGGGAAACATTTTCCCTGTCATCTTTACGCCAAAAAGCATCCCAATCACCATTAATTCACCCTACCTTTTATGGGGAGCATTTACTTAAGTGCTGCAAGCCATGCTCGTTTTCTCTTGTCAGTCTTTGGCATAAAATCCAAGGCATATGGCGCTGTATACGGACATTCTTTGCAGATTTATTGGTGCTCAAAACGCACACTTTCCAGGAATTTCTTCAGTTCATTGCTGTCGTTGTGGCAGTCAACAACAGCACAGCTTAACCCTGTGCTCATTTTAACTTTAGTAATGTTCAAAAAGTTTGTTTATTTAATTGTTGCTCTTTTACCCCATTTTAACAATGGGTTCCTATGGAGACAGGACAGCACCCAAACGAAAGTTAGAATCCGTTATGGTGGCGCTCATCATTTACTCAGGAAAAAGGTGGATACATCACATTTCTGAAAGAGAAGAAAATTACACAGTCATGCTATGCAAGGCAGTTTGAGACTAGATAAGGGATGCAAGAGGAAGGGGATATATGTGTGTGTTCTGCTAATGATTGAAGAGCAGTTCTGTTCACAACACTCTCGGTTACTTCTGTCTAGAAGGAAAAGCAAACGATTGGGATATTATCGGATTGAATTTGTCTCTATTAGGTGAATTAGACTTGTGATTGTTGAGTTGGCTCTGTGTTTGAAGCATTCTTTGGCTCCAATTTGAGTCAGTATAGATCTGTCAGGTGCTCTTTCAACCAGTTAACATTACATTTAATGAGCCAACATGTCTTTCCATCTTTTTTCAGGGTGGGACATATTGAAAGGCTCATAAAGCTGCACAATTACTCATTAAAAGATTGCAACCTCAAATGCAGACAGCCACACAATCTTTTTCCTACATGACAGTGATTCGGCTGTATCTATTAAACATTTGACAAGTACGATCACAGCGAGTCAGATCTGCGTTGGCTCTGCCACTGAGTTGTCTACAGTATATATTAAAATAGAGTCAACGCTTCAAATAAAGATTTGATCAATTATATCGTTACACCAGTAGGTGGCGACAAGTGACTGTAAAAAAATGTATTTGTCATTGAATCATTCATTCAAGAGATTTGTTCAAAAATGCAGATTCATCCAGTAATGAAACATGTGAAGTCTTTATAAGCGAGTCATTGAATCATTCATTAAAACTGATTTAAAAAAATATTAAAATGAATTAGATAATTTTTGAATAACTGCAGTAATTAACATTTTGTCAGAACCGCTAGTAAATTGCATGTTATTTTGTTTAGTAGTTTCTCCAGAATCGTGATATCTGTTTAAAAAATAACAACAAAAAAATTGATTCTTAATTTATCCAGAATCGTAAAGCTCTTAGCTCATCTTGGAGGACTTCATTTAGCCAATAGATGTAGTGTTAGTCAAAGATGGTCAGAGGTAGGTGGTAATAGGTGGAGGGACATTATAGAGATCATTTGATTGGACAGTTTTGTGAGTGCAAGATGAGTCATCAATATGTTTGGCCTGTATCATCAATATCTTTGGAAAATTTGAATTCACATATCAAATAAAATACATTTTCAACAAGGAGTACACTAAAATATGGATGACCTCAGAGATGTTAGACATAGACAAAAAGGCCACAAAACTCTCCTTTTCATACCCAAACATTTTGCAGCACTAAAATATTTATCCCTAAAGTTTATTTATCATTTTTTTAAAGCTTTCTCACACTAAAATCAGTCAAAATTGGTTTTACATGATCATTGCACGCCTTCTCTGACCAGACCCAAAAGCATCATAAGTAGATCATAGAACCATTGCCACCAGTTACCACCGATGCTTTTGAGAAACGCAGCCCAGGCTGTTTTTGCTGCTGTACCTTTAAGACTTCTATAAGTAAATCACCTCAGTTATGGTTAGCTAGCCTAGAAATTATGTAATGTTTGCTCTTAAGCTCTCAGGGTTTAGGGTTAGCTGATAAAAAGCTAATAATTAATGAAATAATAAAAATGTAAAGTTCAAAAATAAAACGCTTCCTAAAAAATATATATAATATATTATTTGTTTACCCGCATGTCATGTGACAATCATCCCACATTAGAGAACTGTGAATGTGCAAACGTGTTGTTATATTATTGAAAATCTCAATTCAATATTTTAGGTCAAAAAATGTTTGGGAATCCCTGTTCTGAATTATAGATTTAAAACCAAGCATGTGCCCGTCTGTCTTTGTCTCAGTGACCCTCGTTTGGACGGTCAGCGGCGGAGGCACTCGTCCGGAGGAATATCCACCACCCTGGAGATGCTTCCCGGGCTGGAGGGGGTGGAGCTGGACATGTACGGCAGGGTAAGAGCTTGTCATCTATCACTCGCCTGTCAATCAGTCCGTCAGGGAATGTCACAGAGCATTGTTCTCAGTGTACCAGTCGACCTGCTCCGAAATGACAGGTTTATATCGCCTCATTTGACGCACCCAGGGGCTGTCAGGATGTTTCAGGCTGACAGACAGCTTGTTATGATATTATATGTATATTGCAGACGGTGTCATACGCTCAGTTCCTGTACCCCACTAACGCCCTGGACCGCCACAAGCCCGCTGTGGATCTCGCTCTACCCCTGCCCTATTCCAGAAACAGCATCACTCACAGTTTTCCTTCCTCCCGCCTCAACAGCACCGTCGGTCTGGACCTGGGTATGTCACACACTCATAAACACATACACACACACTACTATGTACATCTAGACCTGTGAGGGCCTCTCATAGTCATCTACTGTATTCTTGTGGACTTACCCTAACCCTACCCATTACCTACACATCCTTGGCTTTATTTGGTATTACTTGACCAATTTAGAAAACATTTATACTTTTTAATTGTGTAAAATAGGTTATATACAAGTATATATTAATACTTTTATTCAACAACGATGCATTAAATTGATCAAATGTTACAGTAAAGGCTATTGTAAAGTAAAGGCATTAATAATCAGAAATGTTTCTTGAGCATCCAATCATATTAGATTGATTTCTAAAGGATCATGTGACACTGAAGACTGGAGTAATGATACTGAAAATCTTTAAAGTTCTTTCAAAAACATTTTATTACAACGTGGCCATGATTTAGTAAAATGAGGGAACTAATTATTAAAATATATATATTTTAGCTATATGGACATTGAATGGCTTTCCTGAGGTAAGTGTAACATTAAGCTGTTTTATTTTTGCGGTTGGAATACTGATTGAGCAATTACATGAGACATGATACATTTTGGTACCAAGTTCTACTATATCTTTCAACAAACCTTTTGATTTTTATTCATGTTTATCTCTTGCTATATTTGGTCCTCACACATGTAACAAAATTACACGCACCCTTTCTCTGCTCAGTTCTGTAACCACTTAAATCTCCGCCACAGTGAAATTTCACAACATCTGTAACTCTTTTCTGTAGCGGATTCCTTAGCTTGTGACCTTTTTTGACTTTGCTAGACGGTGTGTGTGTGTGTGTGTGTGTGCGTGTGTGTCATAACACCTAAAAGCATTTTAAAGCTAATTCTGGACTGTGGACATGGTGAAATTCTCTCTCATGCATGTCTAAATGCTGACATTAAATCACACAAGCATGCGACACACATACACACTCACACTCAGAAAACAAACACACACTTGCACAAATAAGTGTGTAGTAACTGGTGGGAGCTTAATAAAGGTCTTAATGCTATATTACTCACAGAGTGGGTAGGGACATTTCAGTCAACTTGATAGACACAGTTATTATCACAGTATTCCAGGCACAGTGTGTGTGTGTGTGTGTGTGTGTGTGTGTGTGTGTGTGTGTGTGTGTGTGTGTGTGTGTGTGTGTGTGTGTGTGTGTGTGTGTGTGTGTGTGTGTGTGTGTGTGTGTGTGTGTGTGTGTGTGTGTGTGTGTGTGTGTGTGTGTGTGTGTGTGTGTGTGTGTGTGTGTGTGTGTGTGTGTGTGTGTGTGTGTGTGTGTGTGTGTGTGTGTGTGTGTGCGTTAATTACAAATATTGCTATCCCTGCGGTCTAATGCTTAGTGAGTGTGTGAGTCATCAACTCAGCTCTTTCAGCTCTCTATTCTTGTACCTTATTTCACAAACCTACATTAGCTACTCTTGTGTCAGCCAAGTTGTTGCTGATTGTTAGTACTGAGTACAAGTGTTGTTTATGTGTGTCGTTTTAAAGGTTGTATCAGCGATTTCAGGCCCAAAAGTAAATTATCACATTCATCTAATCTTTCGCAACGATCCGCTAGCTGCCCGCCCCATAAGCAGGCCGTCAAAAAAACGTGTCTCTGTTGGCAGCCTAGGCTCTGAGATCTGCACACAAAAACAATTGGTCTCACCAACCACCAAAACCAAAATAAACAGTGTTCCAACCAATCACCGACAGGGGCTGGGTGTTGTGAGGTTTTGCGCTCGTGCACGGCACGCAAAGCAGTGTCTTGGAATAAACACGATGGTATTCCCTCTCCCTGATCCTCCTCCTCCTCTTGGGGATTGACTCAACCATGTTCAATTCCTCTTGTTCATTGATAGACGCTGGCTTCTTCTTCAGCTCCGACTTCGCGTGCAGCCGTGCACGAGCGCAAAACCTCACAACACCCAGCCCCTGTCGGTGATTGGTTGGAACACTATTTATTTTGGTTAATTTCTGTCATCATTGACTCACCCTGTCAGATGTTTCTTTTTTGAAACTATGCCTTTAATATAGCTGTGCTCAGCCAGTGCAGAAAGATGCACCATTATCTTAAAAACATGTACACACGTCGCATTCAGTTACTGTGTCTGTGGTTTGATTGGCTCATTTGACAGCTGTTTTTTTTTTTTTTTGCATGTTTGTTTGTTTTTTCAGGCATAGAAGACACTGAGTATGACCCTAATATGCTCAGTGACCCCCAGTGGCCATGTGGAAAACACAAAAGAGTGCTCATCTTTGCCTCATACATGGTGAGGTGGAGTATTTTATATATATATATATATATATATATATATATAATACATATATATATAAAATACATATATGTACATTATTCTATTGAACATATGCAGTGTATTTATCTCTTTTTTATATATATGTATATAACCTGGACTTGTTCTTAAAAGGTTTTCTGAGAATCATCTCCCTATAAAATCACTGCTCAGCCATTTAGCTTTTCACAGATGTTTGTGTTTTTGGAAATGTAATGCCGCCCAGTTTGGTCATGTTTCTTGTTTCTGGACATTAATTTACCCATCAGACACATTTGTAGGGATGAATGGCTATCTGTGTGATTTAAGGGTCTGTGCTCAAAGAAGGGCAGTCTCACCAACAGACACGGATAAACATAACTTATCCAGCCTACGTCATTACTGACCACTGGAAAATACTGCTTATACACTGTAATTCTTTGAAATGTTTTCTGCTGAATATCTTACTAACATGTTGTAAATCCTCCGTGTTTACTGTCTCTCTCTTTCTCACACTGTGGTTCTCTCACAGACGACAGTAATCGAGTACGTCAAACCATCAGATCTGAAGAAGGACATGAATGAGACTTTTAAAGAAAAATTCCCCCACATCAAACTCACACTGAGCAAAATCAGAAGGTACACACACACATTTTAACTCTTATTTCAATAACTGTTTACATGCACAGGAATATTCCTATGTTGAGCAGAATATGGTCATGTTGTATGCGCGGACGTGTCAACCCGATTTCAATATCCAGTTTAAGCCAAAATTCTTTAAAAGACTGCTTTAACCCTTGTGAAAATGAAGTACACTGTAGCATACTTGTAAAAAGAGTACTTATTATATAAATAACATGCTTTAAAAGAATATGCTCAAGTGCAAACTGCATGTAATGTTTTCGGACACATGATTGCATGTTCTTGCAATTAAATGAAAATGTATTATAAGACTACATTTATTTTAAATGCAATTTGGTGAACTTCCGAGTGCTTTTGGGTACGTTTGACCCACTTAAGTAGGACTAAGTACATCTTTATATGTAAATGTCATAATGACTTATATTGTCTTATGAAATATGGTTCAAGTGTACTGCCGAATGTACTGACAAGCATTTATGATAAACTAAAATATACTTTAATGTAATTTCTACTGAAACCTGAATGTCATATATGTAAATATATTGTAATTATTAAGTTGTAATATTGAATTACACAATACAGTTGGACTTAGTACTTTACATGTGGTTTAGTATTTCAAAAATGAATTAAAATGTACTTTATAGTAAAATTTTGACATTATTACAAAGTGCACTTTTTTAAAAGTGTACTTATGTGTGTTAAAAAAAAACCTAGGCCCTGTTTACCTGGTGTTCTGTCTCTTTTGTCCACTTTCGACCGTTTCTGTCTCGGACGGGTAACTGTGTGGGATTTTTCAGATCTTTCGATCTAATGAACGAAATAAGCTCACACAATTTACATATGAACGTGCCTGGAGACGACAGAAAACGTTTTAGAAATCAGGAATGGTGCGAGAACATTGTGCTTCAAGAAAACATTTTGGTCTTCAAACCAAACTTGGGTCTTGAGTCGACATTTTTCCCGTCGAATGTGTTTTCGACCACCTCAGGAAGTGGTGGTAAATACTAACCTGTATTTAGCGTCGTCTACTTGGGATCCGAATGATGAAAATGTGACTTAATACCAGGTCTAAACAGGGCCATAGCTCTTTAATTTCATTGCACATTTAACACAATGGTAGTTATTTTGTCTTTTTAATTGCTTCTCTTTATCTCTCCTAACATCTGTCATTCCCTCTCGTCATCAGTTTGAAGAGAGAAATCCGTTCAGTGGGAGAGGAGTCTTTATTGCAGCCGGTCACCATTGCCATGGCATTTGTGTACTTCGAGAAGCTGGTCCTACAGGGGCGTCTCAACAAGCAGAACAGGAAGCTGGTGGCGGCCGCGTGCCTCCTACTCGCTGCCAAGATCAGCAGCGACCTGAAGAAACAAGAGGTCAAACAACTGATCGACGTGAGTGACGCTTTGCCACACACTTTCCAGTCAACACACACACACTACCGTACAAGTTTTGTTTTTTACTCATTCTCACCAAGGCTGCATTTATTTGATCGGAAATACAATAAAAACGAATATATTTAAATATTATTACAGGTTTAAAACAACTGTTTGATTTTTCAATATATATATTAAAATGTAATTTATTCCTGTGATGCCAAGCTGAATTTTCAGCATCATTACTCCATTCTTCAGTGTCACATGATCCTTCAGAAATCATACTAATATGAGGATTTGATGCTCAAGATACATTTCTATTATGAATGTTGAAAGTAGTTGTATTGTACTTAACAGCTGCTTAGTATTTTTATGGAAACCTTGATATATTATTTTGGGATTATTTGATGAATAGAAAGTTCAAAAGAACTATTTTTTTCTTTTTAGTATTGAAAAGCTCTTTTTAGAACTAACTATTCTATTTAGTATTGAAAGTATTAATTAAAAATGAATACATAAAAAAAACTAGCTGACCCTTTTAAACAGTGGTGTACAAGCCTTTAATAGAGTAAAATAAATCTTTATAGAGTGCTGTATCGGCCAAAAATTGGCTGATATTTTGAAACTTTCATATGCAGATTACAGTATGTACACTGTATGTGTCAGTCCAAAATCCACTCGCCCTTATCAAAGTTGTCAGTGTTTATTGTACATCTGTCTGTTTTTGTTTTTCTCTGCCCTCAGAAATTTGAGGAGAGGTTCCGGATTAGCCGTCGGGAGCTGATTGCTTTTGAATTCACCATCTTGGTAGCGTTGGAAATGGCACTTTACCTTCCGGAGAGTAAAGTCATGCCCCACTACCGTAGACTGGTGCAGCAGTCGTGAACATGCAGATGAGATGTGTAAAACAGCCGAAAGTGTGGGACTCAGCGTTCCCATCATTGCGGTTTCAGGTATCAGAGCGAGTACACATCAACACAGGACGAACTGATGTTCCAAATGATGCTTTTTATAGCAATCGGGCCTGCAGCGTTTGTTTTCGTGGCTGTCTGTTTTTGTGACCACCATGGGAATACTGCTAAAGGAAAACAGCAAGGATTTTCTTTGATTGAAAACAGAGGGTTATTAACTCTCAGACGACAAGGGAAGAGTTTAACTCCTGCTTCACTTGTGTGAAATGTACAAGTGTGAATGCATGTTTTTAACATTCCATTTCTTTTTACCAAAAAAATTATTTAATGTGGACCTCTCCTTTTATACAGAACCACCTACCATTCACTGTAACACTAAAGCACTTTTTTTATCTATACATGTATTTTATCTAACATGTAACCTTATGCAATTATAATATTAATATAATCATTAGCACAGATGACATAACATATATGCATTTATTTTAGTAGCGTACTCTTGAAAGCTTTATTGAGTGACTAAATCTACCTTAGTATTCAAACCCAATATGTTCATTGTCTTTGGGGCTTCATTTTACTGTGAAGAGTGCTCTATATTAGAGCTGGTTTCAAGAAAAGCACATTTTCAGTGCTGTGTGTTGTTCTCACTTGTTTCTTTTTATAAAAATTAAAAAGAAATCCACTCATTTTTAATTCCACAGAAGAAAGAAAGCCCTGATTATTTGAATGAGTAAATTATGACAGAAGAATTTTGGGGGGTGCTGTGTGTGTACATATATGTATATATATATATATATATATATATATATATATATATATATATATATATATATATATGTGTGTGTGTGTATATATATTCAGCAAGGATGCATTAAATTGATCAAAAGTTACATAAAGGACTTTTATTTTTATTTTTTATTATTAAGCATCACAACTGTTTTCAACATTGGAAATAATAATGAATGTTTCTTGAGCATCAGATCATCATATTAGAATGATTTCTGAAGGATCATGTGACACTGAGGACTGGAGTTATGATGCTGAAAATGCAGCTTTACCATCAATAAATTACAATATAAATTATATAAAAATGTTAATTTTAAAATATATTCAGATTAGTTATTTGAAATTGTAACAATATTTCATAATATTATTGTTATTGTATTTTTTTATCAATTAAATGCAGCCTTGGTGAGCATATTTATGCTAAATTCACTGTTTATTTATTAATTGCCATAAAACATTGTGTTCAGTCTCAATTTTCATTGACGACTAGTAACCATATACTGTATTTTTGTTAATATACTGAATTATCAACAACAACAAAAACTTGTTAGCCTACTTGTAGAAATGCCAGTCATTGTGTTGAACATAAACAAGTTGTTTTTATTTCTTTCAGCACCCACAACCTATGCAATATTTGTAGGATCTTTTTGTCCCATTTCCTCACAAAACATCCCATTCTCAATTCAAATCACACACATTTCTGCCTGATATTATAGATTATATTTCAGTGCAGACTGTTGTGAAAAGATGTTGTGTTGTGTGTCCGTAGCCAGTTCACTGCTTTGTCCTTTATAGACGTATTTTACATAATGTGGTCTCAATCAATACATCCTTGTATTTACTTAGGCCTAGATAATGTGTTGGTAATATTGTCTACAAACGTCTATGATGTATTTTTGAAATAAGACTTTCCAGTAATGTTTTCTTATTCAGATATTGTCCTAAGCGAGACATTTGCACTTTGAAGCAGCGCGTGTGCTATGGCGCCATCTAGAGGAAGCGATTTACAATCACGTGTCAAAAGAGATGTTAGGAAGTGGATTTTGCTAGATAACAAGTTAATTTACTCAGGATATATCTATGTAAATCACACATAGATTAGACATTTTTCCAGGTTTTGTTACTTTGTTTCCATGTGTGCTACTTTTTGAGACCAAGAGCCCAAGAACAAACTAAGAGAGGTATTAATGGAAAGGAAATCTGAAAAATCACTTTTACACACGTTCAATTAAAGTGCCTAGGAATGTTTGTAATGAATGATTTTGTGAAGAGAGAAAATGGAAATAAAAGCAATTTTATTTAGTTTATTTACACCATTATTTACACTGATATTTTTATAGCCTCCAATGTTGCCCTCCAAAGGCAAAACGGTACCAATTTCCTTTCTTTCTTTTTTTTTTTTTTTTTTTGTCAATATTTTTTTATTATTATTTGATATCAATATTAACACTCAATTGAATTAGAACCTGAGCATAGTTGAGGTAAACCCATCTCTCACTGGACAGATCATATTCTGAGAGACCAGATTTTGCTCAGTCTAATGTTTTATTTTTGCACGGCATCTTCAGTATATGTTTATTCTGCTCATCATGGTTATATTTCAGCTCAGTGGACCGTTTCAGCTGTTGTGATCGTTCAGTGTGTGATAAGTGTTATACCTCCATTGGATGTTTCAGTTGTGTCGTTGCCTACAGTACTACTGTTGTTGTTTATTTCAAAGGTCAGAAGATGAATAAATCCTCAAGTGAACAAAACAGGCAGCATAAAATGCATTTCCTCCGATCTCTTCCATGGAGCTGAGCAGATTTAGCTAATCTTCCATTTATGAATTATGATAGGAAGGCTGGGAAGGACACCAGCAGCAGATAAGATATGGCTGTATTGTAGTGTTGCTGAAATCATATTAGCATTTTTCCTCCTCGTTTATGTATTTACAGGTGACATTTATTTAGCTTGTCTATGAAGAATTGTATTTGTCGGTTAATTGTTGAGTTCTCATGCACTTTCACAAATATATATATTTTTTAATCACTGACTTGTGCAAGTGACTTATTTATATTTCTGGATATTGTTAGAACAAGATCATCCTTCTGCACAACATGACTAGAAATACAAGTACTTTTCTTTCCACCATTTACAAACAGCATATGGTTACAAAAGGTGTGTGTAGCCTCAATGAATCTATAACCAGAAGTTCGAATGAAGCTGAAACTAATTATTTCACAGAAATACTGTACTAATCAGCTGTCTGACTGTAAATAAACAAACAGCCTTAACCTCGGTTTAAAGTTTGCATATGCAAAACAATCGATACTGTCTGAGATACAGAAGCATGACAGTCACCGTTCCACAGGGGATTCCTTTCGTGTGGGATATCCTTACCACAATGATTAATACATTCAAACAAAGAGGATCTCCTTTACCCTGAACACAGAGGAATCCCTCATATTATGCATCAAGTTTAAACAGAAAGTCTGAGCAGAAAACAAAACTATAGAATTGAGATGAAAAATAACTATAAAGTGACATATCTGAATGAGCAGCTGCACAAATGTACAGTATATTTTTTTATCATGCACAAAAAAAGAAAATCAGTCTATTTTATTTGAACAAGTTTTATTCACTTCTATGAGAAGAATAGATCAGCAAAAATAATTAAAATAAATATATATACAGATATGTATAAAATGTATAAAACGCAATCACTTCAGAGAATGTTTGGGTTTGAGAAACATTTAAGAAAAACATTTAGAACATTTTGCTTTAAATAAAATGCAGTTCAGAGATTCACATGTTGTGTTAGAATATTTCAATAGCAGTTATGTTTGTTTTGTAAGCTTCATCTCTTAACACACGTACAGCCTAGTGAGACTGTGACTGTTTTTAATTCTAATACATAGAGAGTGTGATTATGAGGGCAACTCCGTCTGAATAACATGTTGAAATCTTGTACAATTTCCTTTGTCTCTGTATTGTTTTCACACGGTCCACATTTGGCATAATGGTATTGGTGAGACATCATGTCCATATCAAGTTCTGATTGTCTGTGAAAAGAAAGAGTCATAAGTGTTGGAGCCCCATCACAGATCATATTTCTTTATCACCATCGCAACTAAAATTAAGTTAGTCCCATCCTAAAGCAATCAAAGTGTTATTTATTTATTTTTGTCTATAATTGTTCAAAGTATCTTCTTTTGTGTTCGAGAGAAGAAAGAAATAATAAAAGTTTGGAACGATTTGAGTGTGAGTACACGATGGGTGAACTGTTCCTTTACTACCCAACAGCCTCTCGTCTAACATTACACTCTAAAAAATGCTGGGTTGTTTTAACCCAATTTTGGGTCATTTTTGCATTTTTGATCCAACGTTTGGGTTTGTCCATATTTAACCCAAAATTGTGTTAAAACAACCCAGCATTTTTTAGAGTGTACACACAAACAAATATTAGCATAACATTAATTGAATGCATTGTATGAATACTTACATGCACTTCCAGTTAGGATTTGCTATGTTTAAGATGTTGTCATTCTTTCTGCAATGTGGAATGGTCATGATCTTGGTGTACTCCTTTGTAGCGTTGCGCAGTTCAGCCGCAGAGCATGGATGATTGCAGTCGGAGCAGCGAATATTCGCATACACAGAAGCTGACATGACAGCAAAGACAAACACCTGTTTTAAACACAAGCACAAGTTAGTGGACACTCATATACACCAAATAATACACACATATATATACACATTCTGATCCTGAACAGTTTCTTTGTCATATTTTACACATAATATTTCTAGATTTACTCACCCACAGAGCAGAGATATTCATTCTTCAGTCTCTCGGTGTCACTCTGAAACTGAGAGGCAAAGTAGGAATATTGCTAGTGTGCTTCACAATCACTTATATACCCTGAACTTCATGATTTCGACTGACGTAATCCACCAACCTCTTTCCTACATGACAAATTTGCATGGAACAAACAGTGGCGGTGCTTGTGCCTGCTGTTTTTCCATAATGATACAGTGACCTGTGGCTATTCAGGTGAGGGAACGGACCTTTTTCTCTCTTTGTATTGAGTGTGATGTAGACACACACACACAAAGCCCACCGACAAGAACAAAGAGCTGACAGTCATGATGCTCCAGGGGAAATGAGCTGAAGTGTGCTCTATACAGACATAATGCATGATTTTTACCAATGCTGTGCCTTAGAAATGCAATGGTGGAAAAAGCTATATAGATTTTTTTTGCATTGCATTGTATTTTATTGTATTGCAATGTGCAGCCCGACGATTGCACAAAACATGAAAAGTTTAAATGTATCTTGAACTTTTATAAGATGTTTGCCTTAAAATTCCATAACTAAACAACAAAACACACATTCTCTTGGACATACAGAAAAAAGGACATGATAAATGTTTCAGGAGGACAAAATCTTATTGCTCGAAATATTATGTGGTGATATGACATGTAGGGTACTTGTGAAAAATGGAATAAATACATGAACATTTTCAAACCAATATACATAAATAAATCATTGTTTTGTGTTTAATCTTTCTTTATCTGAAGATGAGTATAATTGACAATACCTTTAAATGCCAATATTGGTGAGAACTATAAATACTTGTATACAATTCAAAAAATGCTGGGTTGTTTCAACCCAATTTTGGGTTAAATATGGACAAACCCAGCCGTTGGGTTACATTTTTAAATTAAATTTTTAACCCAACATTTGGGTTTGTCCATTTTTGACCCAAAATTGGGTTGAAACAACCCAGCATTTTTTAGAGGGTAGTATTGTTTCTATTAAATGTATTGCATTTCTGAGTGTAGCAGAACAGCAGACTGTTAACATAACTGTTAATACTGCTTCAGGCATTCATGTTTTGTTTTGTTTTTCAGATGACATATGCAAAACAATACATGCGCCTTCGAGCTATCGGATCAAACCATGATGTGCAATATTGTTATATGGAAGCTATTGTTCCATAGTTGTGATTCCTTTTGTGTGGGATATCCCTACCACAATGATTACTGTTATATTGCTAGAGAAATCCTGGACACAGACCTTGACAGAAATTCCTCACATCATACGTCATGTTTAATAAGCTTTTCCTTTTCACACTTTTCCTTTTATTACTCAACAACACATTGCAAAATACTCACACATGATTTAGTGTCTTAGATAAATGATTTGCTATTAATGATAATGGAGAAGTTATATTTCACAAAAGTTATATTTCATATTTCCCTTTTAAAGAGAACTGTCTGTTCATTTCACTCTGTTTACAAAATAAGTTGCTTTTAATTTAGACAGTTTGCTTGACTTATTCCTAAAGCAGTACAGAAGTGAGACAGAAGTTAAATGGTTTCATTTGAAAATGTTTGAATGAAATTGAAACAAATGATTTCACAATACTGTACTAATCAGCTGTCTGACTGAATAGAGGTGAAAGCTGCTATTTGAAGTTTGCATATGCAAAACAATCGATACTGTCTGAGATACAGAAGCATGACAGTCACCGTTCCACAGGGGATTCCTTTCGTGTGGGATATCCTTACCACAATGATTAATACATTCAAACAAAGAGGAAAATCTGTGAGAAACACAGAGGAATCCCTCATATTATGCATCAAGTTTAAACAGAAAGTCTGAACAGGAAACAAAACTATAGAATTGAGATGAAAAATAACTATAATATGACGTGGGATTTTATTCACTTCTAAAAGAATAGATCAGCAAAAATAATAATTAAAAAATATATATTGTCATTTTTCAGATATGTATAACATGTATATTATAAAAGCCAATCCCTTCAGAGAATGTTTGGTTTTGAGAAACATTTAAGAAAAACATTTAGAACATTTTGCTTTAAATAAATTGCAGTTCAGAGATATTATAAAAAATTCATGCAGGCATGATTCACATGTTGTTCAGCTGAATATGTCAATAGCAGTTATGTTTGTTTTGTAAGCTTCATCTCTTAACATGACGAAAGCACATGTCAATTTATTATTATGAAAAAAAATTAAATAAAGATTTTTGGGATTATCTATTTACGATACCGTTCGAAAGTTTGGAGTCGGTAAGAATTTTTTAATGTTTTAGTCTAGTCTACTCTGTTCCAATGCTGCATTTATTTGATCAAAAATACAATAAAACAGAAATATTGTGAAATATGATTACAGTTTAAAATAAATGTTTTCTATTTGAATATATTTTAAAATGTAATTTATTCCTGTGATCAAAGCTGAATTTTCAGCATCATTAGTCCAGTCTTCAGTGTCACATGATCCTGCAGAAATCATTCTAATATGCTGACTTGATGTCTCAAGAAACATTTCTAATTATCAATGTTGAAAACAGTTAGGCAGCTTTATGTTTCAGATGTTTTACACATAAAACATTTTCAGGATCCTTTGATTAATAAAAAGTTAACAGAAAGAACTGCATTTATTTGAAAACCCCGTCGGTTACGATCGTAACCTTGGTTCCCTTTCAAGGAAACTCACGCTGTGTCGATTGACGCTGTGGGAATGTTTATACCCACACGGCCATAATGACAAGTGTCTGTCTGTGAAATAAATGAGAAAAGCACTAAGACAAGAGCACCTGGCCCCCTGCTCTAGGATGTAAAACCTCACAAATGTGTGTGGTGAGGATCAGCCTGCTGCATCACAAGCTTCTTGAAGTGAAACTCCTGATAGAAGAGCCTTAGAGGCAGCCATACTCCAAGTAGAGACCCTGAATATTTAACAGCGCCGGTCCTGCATCCACGCATTTGGTGAAAGTGCAGGGTGATAAAGCTAGACCGGATGGAAGAGCCCGAAATTGGTATGCTTCACCCCCCAAAAACAAAGCTCAGGAATTTCCTGTGTTGTGGAAGGATGGATACATAAGTATGCGTCCTTGAGACACATCGTGACATAACCAGTCCTCGGATCTGATCTGTGACATGATGTGTCTCAGGGTTAACATTTTGAATTTGAGCTGCATGACTGGTTCAGATGACGCAGATCCAAAATGGGACTCAACCCCCCATCCTTCTTTGGATACTGGTTGTTTCTCTGTCGGGGGGAGGTACGGGTTCTATGGTCTCTTCCCCCAACAAAATGTGTACCTCTTGTTTCATAACCAGAGCCTGCTCGGGCCTACCACTGTGGGCAGGACCCCCATAAATCTGGACGGGCGAGATTAAATCCTCTGCGCCCTGAAGCACACAAGGTGGCGGGGTTGGCAGAACGGCCCCCTGTGGGCACAGAGATCTGAGATCAGCCTTGCTTACTGGCCTCCTGAAACCTCTCGACGACTGTGTTGACAGCGTCGCCGAAGAGGCCAGGAAGTGATAGTGGGGCGTCCATAAGAAAACTCTTGTCTTACTCCTTAAACCTTTAACGTGCATTGTAACCGCACTGTTGACCTTTTTTTTTTTTAACTTTTTGTCTCTTTGTATACCCTTCTTATACTCTTCATTGAAAAGAGTTTGTAATGGCAATTATATCCACTGGGTTACACAAATATATAGTTACTTAAAAGCTGAAACAAAACCGGACGCGTATTGACGCGACGCCTCTCTTCAAACACTGGCTGAAATTGACGCTAAAAAGTTGAGGTAATTTATTTTTTTTACCGGATTTCATGTTAGACATCCTAATAGTATATTGTCTTGAATCACAGCAATGTGGTGATAAAAGTTAGGCCAGTTCGAGTTGCCCAGTTAGGGTAAACTAAACTAGCTCAGCAACATGACCATAAAAGATAGCCTTCCAAGAAGAGTAGAAGCTGCTATATATGCAAAGAGGGGACTAACTCAATATTAATGTCTATTTATTTAGAATAAAGTTCCTTTTGGTTTAATGGTCGGGTGTCTAAACCCGTCTCCTTGGGGAGAGAAAGATCTGTGGCCCGACGCAACTCTGTGACTGTGTCAGGGCCAATACCCCTGCCCTCATCAAGATCTTTGGCATTGCCACATAGCTGCGCTCTTTTATAGCCAACTATAGATGAATAGTGTGATGTTTGTGTGCACGCAATAGGAGACTGGTTTCTTCCATGATCTTGACTCGGTCTGGAGATCGGTAAAAAAAGGCAGGTCCCGACGAGGAGGCGGTGCTCGCGAGGACATGAAGCTTTCATCCAGTTCACTCTTTGGATGAACGTCCTGCTTCTCAGCTGGCCAGTCAATGTTTAACCTGGCAACACCGTGAGCACCACAACCTCCACCAGCTCCTCGTATGCAGGAGAGTGAGGTGCCGAGTCCTCATCATCTCCTGCCTCGATGCTTACAACATCTAACTCCCAACAAGAACATACTATCTAAATTGCTGCTTGCTCGCTACAATGATATAGGCTACAGTATATATTGTATATATATATATGCTTTTGAGGGAAAGACAACACCAAATAAGACAGAGAGCGTTTACTGAAGACACAGAAGTTTGCGTTGCATTGTTTGGGCATGCTTTATAGTTTCCTGGTCCATGCCGTCATCCGCCTCTAACGTCTCGTCACACCAATCAATCACCAGTCAATCCGACGCAGCGCAAGCTCCCTTTAAAGAGAAATTAATCATTTATACCAATTTAATTGTCTTTACTGTCACCTTTGATCAATTTAATGTATCCTTACTGAATTGAAGTTAATTTCTTTAAAAAAAAAACTTAATTTCTTCTTGACCCCAAACTTTTTAATAGTGAATATATTATAAAATATATAATAATAAGATTTAATTATATAGTATAATTTAAACTGTTTTGTTTTGATAATTGTTTCTATTTGCAATATCACTTTTTTATCAGTTTCATTGATCATCAAATGTTTTTATGATCATGTGGATACTAACAATGATCTTCAACTGAAAGGAAAGATTCAGCCATTGTAGCCCACACTTCAACCTACACGTCTTCTCCAGAGCATTATAGTGTAATAAAATACAGCTGCAGTGTGAATGTCACGGCTAGAAATGCATTGTGTTTGCTTATTTTGTTTAGGATTTGTTTATACTATGGAAAGGTCACATTCTGGATAAAAGTGTTTGTCATCAAGTAAACCCACCTTTTTTACTTATTGTGACCGTTGTGGCTCCTGACCGTAAATTATTTAGGTATAGGGCAGATTCTGGGTCTTAGCACCAGTTTACGATAAACATTATTGTAATCGCTGAACACACACAGAACACTTTTGGCAGAGGTTGTGTTATTCAGCCTGATGGTTGCGCTCTAATGTTGACTGACAGGCTTTAAAGGGATAGTTCACCCTAAAACCCTTCTTCTCTCTTTTATGGACCACAAAAGGAATTTTTTTAAAGAAAATTCCCTGCTAGTGCTCATCCAATCTTTTTTTAAAAGCTTGATGCTGGCTGCTATTCACTGCCATTTATATGGATGAGCACAAGGACATAAAAAAAATAATAATAATAATAATTGTGGTCCATTAAAGGGACAGTGTGTAGGAATTACTCACATCTAGCGGTGAAATTGTATTTTGCATTCAAACGAATAGTGCTCTCTAGCTCCTCGCTTTTTCAAACGCGTGTTGCAACTACGGTAGCCGTTATGTACCAAGAAGCTATGACAACAATAACCCTTCGTCGAGTTTAACTATATACGTTACATGTTCTACTGTTAATGAATTACACAATCAAGGAATGAAAAAAAAAGCTTGTAATTTAGACCGTAACATTGACTTACACGTCGAGAAGAAAGCAGGACACTTCAGAGTCCCTTTCAAAGTCTTTCTCCTTCATTCGCTCTTTCCACCTGTGTAAAGCCTGAATTATGAAGTACCGTGCAGTGAAACCTTTCAAATTTACCGGGGCAGTGACACGCATTACGCCTCTCTCATTGTCTGCTTCAGCTGGTGTCAGTCACGTTACGCTGGCTCTGAACGAAAACCCGTTGTGGAAACTGGAAACACGTTGAGGTAGCCTAGTGCTTTTTGTCCCTCTCTGCTATTATAATTTTTGCTGGCTCTGAACGAAAACGCGTTGTGGAAACTGGAAACGCGTTGAGGTAGCCTAGTGCTTTTTGTCCCTCTCTGCTATTATAATTTTTCAAGATGGAGGAACGACATGGAAGCCTCCGTGGAGTTGCCTGTCCCATGTAAATAAAGATAAGAAATTCTTCGCGTACGAGGATAAGTCGGATCATTGGGAGAGTTAATTGTACACCATTGAGGACATATTTATGAATAAAGACATTGATTTTAGTTCATAAAATACTAAAAAAACTACACATTGTCCCTTTAAAGAAAGACGGGCATACGGCATTAGAACAACACCAGGGTGAGTAAATGATGACTTAATTTTCGTCTTAGGGTGAACTATCCCTTTAAGGTTCACACAACACATGCATACAACGCTAGAATTGCCTTAATATGTATTGCTTCTAAATGTTGTTTTAAAATATTACAAGTTTTGTCGGAATTCCAGTCAGGAAAAGCAAATCATGTCTATTCTCAAACATAAAACTAAGACAACATGAATATATAAAGGCTTTTCACATGAGCATGTTTAAACTAAAGGATTGATACTTTAATTAATTTTGATGTGCTATTCCACATAGAAAGAACAGACATGCAAACTAGTTACTGACCTGATGTTCTTCAATAACATTCTTGCATACATTTAGATTGTGTGGATCTTATTTAGCTCTCATTGTTACATCTATTCCCAGCCTGTGTTACAACTCACCCCAATAATGGGGTAGGTTGTAACAATATAACTCTTTGTGTTTGACATCAACTCACGTAATTTGTAATTATGTTGTATGTGTCCAAATTAGTTATATTTGTAGCTGACAAATGTGGCTACCATGTATCAAATTTTGAGAGATATAGCACAAACAACCAATGAGTTACCAATGCTCAAACAAAAGGTGTTACTTTCATCCCCGTTCTCCCCTACTGGCTTTAGGCATCCGTACGTCAGTCTTCCGTTCGGCTTGGGTGTGCTGAATGATTACTGATCTATACAGCGGGGTAATGATATCCGAGTAAAGAGAATAACGTTATGGTAACATTAAACTAATGTTAGAATAATGTAAAAAAAAAAAACTAACGTTTTATTTCCGTTAAGAAAACTTTCCTTGGAAAGTTGTTTCTTTTCCTGTTCTGGGAACCATGTTTTTGCAAAAACTAATATTCTGGGAACCAAAAATTGTTAGCTAGTTAGTAAATCTTACATATAAATGGACACATTAAATCTTATTTAAAAACTAACATTATGGGAACCAAGAAATATTAGCTGGGTATAAATCGTACATGGACAATTTTAAAAACTAACGTTCTAGGAACTTGGCTATTCCATATGATGGTTGATGTGCTCTGGTTATTTTTATTAATTAAATAGTAATTATTAAGAAGATATGTTTTTTATAATACTGATTTGGCATCCAGATCCATCTTCTTTCATTCTTTTTTTTTTTTTTTTTTTTTTGATAGTTGGTTTTGCCTTTCAGAACTCCTGGAATTATTACCATAACTATCATCCCTGGAAGTTATGAAGGGAAATCTCTATCAAATAGGCCTGTATTTATTTTAAGTATCAGTTATGTGGCTTCTTTGCTTTTACAGCTGTTTGTTTGTAGGTAGCATTATGCAAAACATCAGAAACTAGCGGTGAGATGGCTATCAGCTCTCACCATGACAAACATGGTTCCCAACATGGAGAGAATTGATTCATTGTTGGGATTCCCTTATAGGAGATATATAGAGATGATGGAGAAATGCTCCACATAAAAAAAGGAAAACATTATGCATTTCATTATATTATTCATTATTTATATATATATATATATATATATATATATATATATATATATATATATATATATATATATATATATATATATATTAGGGCTGTTAAACGATTAATCGTGATTAATCGCACCCAAAATAAAAGTTTGTGTTTACATAATATATGTGTGTGTACTGTGAAATTATTTTGTATATATAAATACACACGTGCATGTATATATTTAAGAATTTTTTTTTATTTATATATAAAATATTTAATTTATATATAATATAAATTATATATAAATCTATATACATTATATACATGCAAATATTTCTTAAATATATACAAGCATGTGTGTGTATTTATATATACAAAATAATTATACACAGTACACACACATTTATTATGTAAACACAAACTTTTATTTTGCATGCGATTAATCACGATTAATCGTTTAACAGCCCTAATATATATATATATATATATTAAGGCTCTTAAAATTGTGAAATATGTAAGTCTCATAACTGAGCACACATTAGTACACTTGTCTGTTTGGTCACACTTTATATTAGGTGCCTTTAACTGTACATACTGTATATATATATATTTTTTTTAATTATACAATGTATTTATTGTGTTCATGTTGTATTGCAAAACACTTGTGCTGCTATTGAGGTGGGATACGGGTAAGGTTAAGGACATGTTTGGTGGTATGGTTAGGTTTAAGGGTTACGGGGTAAAGGAAGGGTCAACAGTGTCATTATGGTCATAATTACAGAAATATATATTTAAATATAAGTACAATGTAAAAACATGTATGGACACAAATAAGAGCATTGCATCAAAATATTAATTTCAAGGTTAGTAACTTTTGGCCCTCTAGCGGTTTAAACACAAAACTGCATGCATTTTGTGGGAGAACATTGTTTTGGTTGTGCTTCGGCTGTGCGTGACTTCAGATTAATATGAATAGATAATGCTTTACAATTAACATTGTTAGAGAGCTACATATTGCAATTTATCTGTTCAATAAAATACCATCTCTGCGTCGTTTTTACAACATTTCAAATCCCTCAGTTCTCACTGAAAAGCCAAGCCAATGTTTATTCTCATTTTATTATGAGCTCTGTCACATTCTCTTGTGACCAGCAGACTCTCCACTTTTCGGGGTCTTTTTAAAATGGGGGATTCCCCGGAGGTTCAAGATTTAGTGTGCGCCATGTCAACCTTTCTCTCTCGTTGTGACTAACCTATACCACTCCCACACCATACACACGTCAAAGTAGTCAGAGTAACTCTTCTCTATTACAAATATGACGAGACACAAATTGGCGAGTGACGTATATAAACGCAATTTCTTGTGAAAACCGACAGGTCTAAAATATAAACACTTAGGGTTGGGTCCCGAAACCCAGTACTGATATGGAACCGGTACCTAATTAACAGGTATGTAACCAGACCGAATCAAAAAGCAGATTTCGGTGCCACTTAAACCACCTCAGCTGTCGGTTGATTTGCCCTCTGGTTCTCCGAAATGGACATAAGAAGCATCATCACCGCATGTGATCGCTAGTTAACCCTTCGAAGCATACGATTGATCCCACCGGTGTGATAAGAACGTTCAGATTGCGTGATCATCAAATTCAAATCTGCGGTTGCGCGTTGGATTAGGCTAATTAACGCTTAAATCTGACAGATACAATTCTCTGAACTGTGCACCGCATATATGGCACCCATTGTGCGTTATAGATCAACTAACATGACAAACACTTGACAATGACAATTCACTTACATGTATTTCAGAATAAAAATATCAGCCAAGGACTGATTGGCATGTAACGCAACCAAACACAGTTCGTTTTGTTCCACATCATGTTTTGTGTGAAAATGTCGACCATGTCCCTAAAATAACAGACCGGCGTACATCTAATAAATTATTCATTCAAGAACGTTATAAGTTTCCTGCAACAATAGAGACATGAACTTCACATACTTTTGAAAATGTATGAATGGCAGTGGAGTGACGTAACTGACGCTGGTCGGTCACATGATAATGACAACATGGCATCCATACTACACACACTCATACTATAAAGAACATTTTGACAACAAGTCAACTCCTTGCTAATCATTTTAAAGCCAGTACGATTAAAGGTATGACTATTATTGATAAATAACTTGTTATAACAGTTAGCAGATGACACCACCCTCTTTCTCCAAAATGATAACCAAATACCCATTGCAATTAAAGTAATAGAAGAGTTTTCTAAAGCATCTGGTGTTTATCTGAATGTAAAGAAGTGTGAACTTATGGCGGTCAAAAAATGTTCAGTGGCTTCTTATTGTAACATTTCAGTCAAAACAGAAGATAAATACCTAGGAATTACAATAAATAAGGATAAAAAAAAACAGAAGTTTGTTACACTAACCCTATCATCCAAAAAACTCAGATGAAATTGGGCAACATTGTGTAATACCCCGGTTTATATTAGTCCCTTCTGACAATGAAACAGAACAGGTAGTATCCTATTATTCTGATACAAACTACTCATTACTTCACCAAAACCATAAAGTTCCAGTGCAGAACAAATAAAAGGGTGTTTGATCGTATCAAACACAAACAATCAGGACATTACACATGAACTAAAGGGACCAAAATACAAGATACCCTGTGGGACAAGGAATCACATGACAATCAGGAACCATGACATTTCAAAATAAAATACATTGAAAACATAAACTTGAAACAAAACCGTGACAGCATCACTGTAGATGCCTGTTTATATGAAGATGTTAGAGGTTTAGATAATAAATAATATAGATTTGAATTTCAACATCTAAAAATCAAGGGTGAGATTTTATACATGTTTGCATGAAATTGACTCACTTTGTTTTCTAAGGCAGAGTTTGCAAAGTAGGGCTTTATTTTCCTCTGACTGTATTTACTGCTGACGGTTCATTCCAGTGCATGAATAATCTCCTATTTATTGCTATAACAATGTTGTTGGTGGGATTTCCTCCTTTGTGGGGTCTAATAATCACACCAAGTATAAAGTTAAAATGGTTAGTTATGATGAATGTAAATATTCATCACCAGTTAGATATTTCATTATGGTTTTGACACAATGTCATTTTTATCTGACATCTGTCATTTATCTGTTTATTCTGATGATTACTCAAGATAAATGGCCCTACGTACGTCTTATGGAAAACTAAATAAGTAAAAAAACCATAGTAACATCATAATATTGATTGGACTGTGGGAGGATTTAGCAAAAATGTTGCCCACGACTGACCTTTCTCATTTATCCCAGATGCCTGCAAATGATGACATTGTTTACTTGTTTATGCTTCTTTATGATTGTGATTGTCACACTCGCATTGCCTTGGGCCAGCGCAGCAGAATGAATATGAGAGGCAGATCTCTGATTCCAATCTATCACTGGAGCCTGTAACATATGCAAATTGTTTTGGGATACATCAGTGGATCACGTCAGTTGTTGATGGGTCGGCTCACGGTGAATATAAATGCAGCTCAGGAACCAAAATAGGTGTTAAAGCTGGTCTCATAATGATGTCTGTATTGCAGGTGAGATACATTATGCTTTTTAAAGCAAAAAAAAAAATGGCATTTTATAGCCTACTGTAAATGTAACTGTACAGAACTTAAATAGCTTTCAATGAACAAAGACATTTTAATTTCAGTTGAGTGTTTATATGGTCTATATTTATTGGGAGCATTTATTTACATGTTTATTCATAAATTCATAATATTTTTTAAATATGAATTTATAAAGAAAATTATAAAGAAATATGAATTTCTTTCCTCTGCTGAACACAAAGGAAGATATTTAGAAGAATGTCAGTAATAGTTTTTGGTTCCCATTGACTTCCATAGTAGGAAATAAATGTACTATGGAAGTCAATGGGAACCAAAAACTGTCTGGTTACTGACATTCTTCTAAATATCTTCCTTTGTGTTCAGCAGAGGAAAGAAATTCATACAGGTTTGAAACAACTTAAGGGTGAATATATGATGACAGAATTTTCATTTTAAAACTAATCCTTTAATGACTTGTGCACATTACTGAGGTATGATTATTATTTTTAGTGTACTTTTACAAGGATCACTGAACAAGAGACTGTAAAAAAAAGTATAGAATTTATATAAGCAAATATGTATTGCCATTTTTACAAGACTCCATTGATTTTGTGCAACATAATCACCCTCCACTAACCTCTTTCCCACACTATATATTTGCATAATTTTTTTATATTTCCCATGATGTCACCTTATAACATGTGCAGGTGAGGGAATGTACGCCTTCTTTCTCTTTTCCTCTCGATTTAAGTGACATTTACACAAAGCAGAATAAAAACAAAGAGTAAATGCAATGCTGTGCTGACAGTGATGATGCTTTAGGCCAACTGAGTTCAAGTTTGATCTATTTAGAAAGACATTATCATTTCAGGTGTAAACGTGAAGCAGTGTCATGTAAAGGCGTAGGCAGAGGAATGACTGAAAGCATGGAATTCCCTTTCTCTCACTGTATTGTAACTCTGATGGTCTGTCTGAGCCCACAAGCTGTCCACATCTCCCACAGACTCTCGTAATGGTATTCTGCCGCAGGCCGGAGTCTATTGTTTAGCATTTGGCGCATGAGCAAAAACAACAATGAGAAAATAGAGCAGTGAAATAATTATTCCTCCAATAAATAAATAAAACACTTGTAGCTGCTCATAATGTTAAGCATAATGTAATAATTTCACATAAAGAAAGATGTATTACATTATTAATAAAATGTTTATAATGTACTATTTTTTGTCAAAATGTATTAACTCTTGTATAATAACAATTTTCCAATGTAATAAAGATTTTTCACATAATGTAATAAGTTATTGTATGAGAAATGTATTACATTATGAAAGTATGAGAGGCAACTTATAGCAACTTATAATGTAATCACAGTTCATAAGGTAATACCAGCACATAATGTATAAGTGAAACAATGTTTACAAAATAATACATTTATTTGGAGTTAATCAGAGTCACTTCAGGTGAATACAGACATGTAGTATTATGAGCTTGATGGTTAGTTAATTCTGAAGTATTTTTTTTTCAGTGGCACTGTATAGGCTGTAATTTTACATTTAAAGACGGAAAATTTCAGATGTTATTAATTTCTTTCTTCCATCACAAAACCAAACTGTTTTAACAGGGGTGGATAGATGTTTTATAACCACTGTACATGATTGTAAGTTGTACTGTATTTTTTAACATGCCCTCTGATGTACATTCAGGCTTTGTTTCACTGTAACTTGTTATGATCCAGCTGGGGATCGAACTCAGGTCTCTGGTGTGTGTGTGTCCTTGATGATAACCACTCCAGCACTGGAGGAGGTTGAACTCCTATGCAGAGGAATAAAGAACAGTAAAAAACCCCAAAAGTCTGAGTTTAATCTTTGGCTCTTTACTTCCAATGAAAAAACCAGAAATCCACAAAAAGGTAACACAAAGATACAATCTAAGAACAAAACAGAAGGCAGGGGAAAAAATCCAAAAATGATTGAATGACACTGCTTTGGCTAACATCAGGACTGAACAAGAACAAAAGGCAGTGAGGCCTTAAATAGGGTTTCATCATTAGGTGTGATTCAACACAGGTACGATTATTACAACCATTTAATCAAGGAGAAATAATCTGGGTAGAAATAAAGCCATCCAGTGGTGAAATCAAGGAACTTCAGACAAAACATTACAGTAACTTGTATTAAAGGTGAAATATGCAAGTTTTTTTTACCTTAACTGAACAGCTTCGGAGTCATTGGAATGGTTATATTACTTTTTTTCGGGTTGAATGGTGGTCGTCTCGCACACTCCTATTGCCTGTGAGCGGAAAAAAAATTCCTTGCAACTTTGGGGCGGCGGGCTGCCAGCCGGCGCGTCAGGAAGTATCGCGTGATATCAGGTCTCGCGATGTAATTAATGCTTTACGGCAAAAATAAATCTGCTAAAATTCTGTCATCATTGCGCTCCCTCACGCTGTTCGAACCCGAATGAAGACGACGTTGTAAAGAATGTCCCGTCTGCTTTGATGTCGTTGATCTACTAGCCTCTGGTATCTGAGTGTCGCCAACGAGTTTTTCGACAGTGTTGTCAAATATCTATTCCGAAGCTGTATGAGCTCTATAGAGAAACCTGTGAGCAAAAAGCGAGAATACAGTGAAGAAATTCCCAAAGCTGCATAGCCCTGCTTTAAAGTGAAGAAATGTTTGCTTAACTTGCTCCCCGTGCTGCTGTTGACTGAAACAGATAACATGATGACACACACGTTTTCTTTTTTTTTTTTTTGTACAGTGTTGGTATCTAACACTGTTTGTCATTTAACAGTATGTATACCTTATGTATATAAGAAGTTGTTACAGAAGAGAGACTCAAGACAGGGATAAAGTCAATAGTAGTTTCTTTATTAAACATGGAATAGAGGGGAGTGTTTGCAGACAGTGATAGTAGTTTGAAGGTGAAATGGGAAAGATACTAACAGTCTCTGTTCAATTTCTTGCAGTGCAGGCGCATCTTGATGTCACGGGTGGAGAGCCAAATTTCGGGTCCCGGTTGGAAAGTGGGTGTTTCGGCTCTCCGGGACCGGGCATCTGCTTGAATTCTTTGCCTGTGTACTGCTCTCTGCAGATGTGGTGTGCAGCGTCCAAGACCCCCTCACTCTCTCTGAACCAATAGTCGACTGACGGGACATCCAACGGTTCCCCGGACCTCAGGAACAGTGGAGACTGGTAGCCGAGCACGCACTTGAAGGGAGTGAGTCTAGTGGCAGGCTGATGGAGGGAGTTCTTTGTGTACTCTGCCCAGCCTAGGAATGGGTTCCAAGAGTTCTGGTGGCCATGGCAGAAAGTTCTCAGGAAGCGCCCAATCTCCTGGATCTTCCTCTCCGTTTGAACGTTGGACTGAGGATGGTACCCATACGAGAGACTTACGGTCACACCTAGGAGTTTATAAAAGGCCATGGGAGATGAACTGTGGACCTCTGTCTCGAACAACGTGCCGACGTGATCATGCTCTCATGAGAACAAAAGCCACCCACGAACGCAGTCTCAGCATGCTTATGCCCAGGCATGTGAGGCTGTGATCGTGGCCGTCAAATGAGGATAGGAAACGGCCGCATCCAGAAACACACGGGTGGAATGCCATCTTTAAAAAGACGCAGTGTCACACCCGTGCTTGCTCTTTTAGGGAAAATGAAGCTCTTTCAGTGCTTAAACGCACAGGGGAAAATGTCCGCAGCACAGCTTGCAGGGACTAGTGCAGCCTGCAGTGTGTAAGGAAAGCTCTTTTAGGCTGTTATTGAAACAGGAAATGCTGTTTGAAGATCGTGACCGCCGCTGCAGCGCCATCACACCAGCACTGGTAAGCAGAGCTTCTCCCTGACTCCCTGACAGATGATTGCAACTGAACAACAAGTGCTCGGCTCCAAAGTGGAAAGCTGAATGTGCGATGCAAACGCGCTTCAATTCGTACCCACTTTGCGGGGTGGGGTGCGTGATGCAAATCTCGGATGCTAATGTCCATTGGGCCGTTTAGTTTTCACTCAAAGGTGATCGGGCTCTCAGATCACTTCTGACGTAACGTTGAACATGACTGACTGATAGGGAACTTGATTTTCTCTGCTTTTTGCTCCAAATGTTGCTTTTTTTATGAAACTTGATTAAAAAAATGAATGCATGAAGCTAGGATAAAACTAGGATGTTTTTTTAAAGCAGAGGGTCTGTTCTTTCTTTTGGTATTATTGCAAGTTCAGATAGTAATACAAAAAAATAGTCTGGGGGCCATGACAATTTTGTGAAAATTAATTTTTTCTGCTTTTTCATGCACTTTAACAAATATATTTTCTAAAAATCACTGACAAATGTGTAAGTGACTTTTTTTCATATGGATATAGTCACTGAAAGATTATCCTTCTGTACAATATCACAACAAAAGACAAGTAAGGTCAGTGTACATTAAGCCCACCCAAATCTAAGTTTAAATCTAAGTTTTTCATACACTCTAAAAAATGCTGGGTTGTTTTAACCCAATTTTGGGTCAAACATGGACAAACCCAAACGTTGGATTAAAAATGCAATTTAAAAATTTAACCCAACGGCTAGGTTTGTCCATATTTGACCCATACCTGGGTTAAAACAACCCAGCATTTTTTAGAGTGTAGATATTGACATGGTTTATAAGAAAAATCATTTCTTATTCATCATAAAAAAGGGTATTAGTTAGTTCATTTACATTTTAGAATATAAAATTAAGATATTTTATGAATAAAGTCATGGACATAATTGGTATTTTGGCACCATTCAAGCCTGGATGTGTTCCAAAAGCCCACATCATGATTGTTTCACAAAATATAAAACTGTATTGATTTTAAAGAAGTAAAACATCTTTAAATATATTGATTCTGTGACAGGGAAGTATTTAAAACAAATTCCTTCTCCAAAGTCCATTTTGGACTTTGTCCATTTTTGAGGATGACATTCCCCCAGGGGCGTCTAAGCTTTATTTGTGATGGTGCATCCTGCTTGGGATGGAGTTTCACAAAACCAGCCTGTCGTTTCCATAGACAGTATATAAGATGGACACAGCGACCCCATAGATTTCAACGGAGAAAAGTGAAGCCCATTTGAAGCACTCACTTCCTGATCGCCAGGCGAACTTCGCAGACTCAAACTGAGCTTGGTGACGTGAGCAACGTGTCTGACAGTTTTCAGTCTTCTAGTAGCTGTGCCGAGAGAAATCTGAATCATTCTCTTCCGAATCTCGCAGAGACGGAGAGCTTGAGCATTAGCTGTCCATGAGCTAGCAGCAGGAGCAACTTTATCACTCTCTGTGGGCTTCTCCCTTGACTTTTAACGGACTTTATGCCTCCACGTCCCCCCGATTGTTTGCGAGCTTTTCCGCCGGTCTATACGGTAATTTCTCTACAGTGCGACAGAGAGTCGCGCGGTTATGACGCAATCGTTAGCCTATTTTTACAAAAACGGCTTCTACGGGGCCATAGCGTAAGGTACAAAGTAATGGAGCCTTTTATACATTGTCGTGTTTCTTTAGAAATAAATAATGGACAAATGGAGTCTTTGGACGCCTCAGATGTAAAGTTATTCGCTGTCAAAGTGACGCCAAAATGAATGGGAGTCAATGGAATGCTAACAGCAGGTGAAGTTCTGCTACAATGGCGGCTCCCGGGGAGGCTTCAGTTTCCGGCGGATGGATTACCCCCTTGGTCGTTTCCTGTAGGTTTCATACTTCCAGTGATCCATCACGGTCAACTTTGATCTCTCTGACCGACCACAGTGAGCCCAAGTGGGCTTGGGCATCTGCCATGAAGCCCTGGAGCCCTGTCCTCCAGGAGCTGGAATTTTCTAGTCCAGACTTCCAGAGCTCCACCGCGGTGGAAATTGAATTCTATACCCACCAAGAGTGACTCTGAGTGGTCCTCACGACAGTCTGTGGAAGAGGGAGGCACCCACTTGTGCACCTTTCGCTGAAAACAAAATTAATTCACAATCTATTATATAATGCTGCTAAACAGTGTGTAATTTGTAGGCTTATCTAAATTTAGTTGTAAATTAAGGTAGTAAGTAAGGTAAGGTAAAATGTTTGTGTAAAATCACATAAATAACTTTTATCATTAAACACTTTAACTCAGAACATTTATCAAAGTTTGTAGAGGGATTTCTCATTGAAACACATAAGGTGGACTTAAATAGTTCCTCAGTGAGTAATGGTGAAAAGACAATGTTTTTCTTTTAAAATATAGGAATTTAGGAACTATACGGTCATCCGGACCACACGTGTGTCTTTTAGTCCCGTATAGTCCGTATAGTCATCCCTGATTGGTCTTAACCCCAGTGACGGGTAGGTTTAGGGGCGGGGTTAGGGGTAGGCCATCGTGTGGTCCGGATAACCGTATAGTACCAAATATAAGATATGTTTACAAAGACATGAATGGAGCTTAAATATACTGTGGACTAAGCATCATAGTAATTTTCATTTTGCCCTCATTAAGAAATGTGTCAAGATTAGATTTGTGGCGCTGTACCATTTAAATCCATCTTTAAAAAAAAAAAAAAAAAAATTTATGAAAATAATCTGCTCTACAAAACAATTTATGATGCATTTATTTGTGAATTAATGTGAAATTAATCACAAAGCATGTCCCCGGTTTCATAGCAAGGCTTATAGATTACTAGAATTTTTTTTGATTTTGAGCTGTTTTAACTTAAATAAAAAATATATATCAGATGCAGATTCTCAAGATGCACACCAGAAATGTTTTTTTAAGGAACATTTATAAAAAGCTACTTAAATGCCCTAATTGAATTAGTGTTCGAAGTTCACACGCTTAATTATTTGGCAGTCAAACTTTGAGTAAGGCCAATGGTTTGACCTTGAGATTAACTTTGTGCGCAAGCTAATAAAACTCATCTATCCATTTAAAGGAAAATTACTTGTACAATTTGTTCAAAAACAATACATATATCCCTTATTTGACATAATATGTACTTACCAAAGAAATGGCTAAAAATTGCATAAATGTGTTGATTTCAGCAGGATCCCGAAACACCAAAGTTGTTGGGTGTCTTTGTGAGGTCCCCTGAGACAGAATGCACATGTGTGGGGCATCATTTCCCAATGTGATTGGTGCGCAATACAACATTTCAGGGAAGAAACAAATCATTGGTTTAAAAAAAAAGAGCAGCATAAAATATGATTTTCTCCTTTTTTAATTTAATTGACTTTGATTTGAAAGTAGGTTAAAGGGTATACATGGGCTTAATGGGTAGACTTACCCTACTTTTCTTTCCACCATTTACAAAAATTGTTACAAAAGGTGTGTAGCCTGAATTAATCTATAACCAGAAGTTCCTTCACCTAGAACCATAGTCCCTTTACATGTCATTATAAAAGTGGGACATTGGCTGGATTTTAAGAGTTCACGCTTCTGTTCTATTCTAATGAAATATATGAAACTGAAACTAATTATTTCACAGCAATACTGTACTAATCAGCTGTCTGACTGTAAATAAACAAACAGCCTTAACCTCGGTTTAAAGTTTGCATATGCAAAACAATCGATACTGTCTGAGATACTGAAGCATGACAGTCACCGTTCCACAGGGGATTCCTTTCGTGTGGGATATCCTTACCACAATGATTAATACATTCAAACAAAGAGGATCTCCTTTACCCTGAACACAGAGGAATCCCTCATATTATGCATCAAGTTTAAACAGAAAGTCTAAACTGAAAATAAAACTATAGAATTGAGATGAAAAATAACTATGTGGCATAGTGTGAGATCTGAATGAGCAGCTGCACAAATGTACAGTAGATGTTATTATCATGCACAAAAAAGAAAATCAGTCTATTTTAATTGAACACGTTTTATTCACTTCTATGAGAAGAATAGATCAGCAAAAATAATTAAAATAAATATACAGATATGTATCAAATGTATATTATAAAACGCAATCACTTCAGAGAATGTTTGGCTTTGAGAAACATTTAAGAAAAACATTTAGAACATTTTGCTTTAAATAAATTGCAGTTCAGAGATTCACATGTTCTTCAGCTGAATATGTCAATAGCAGTTATGTTTGTTTTGTAAGCTTCATCTCTTAACACACGTACAGCCTAGTGAGACTGTGACTGTTTTTAATTCTAATACATAGAGAGTGTGATTATGAGGGCAACTCCGTCTGAATAACATGTTGAAATCTTGTACAATCTCCTTTGTCTCTGTATTGTTTTCACACGGTACACATGTGGCATAATGGTATTGGTGAGACATCATGTCCATATCATCTTTTGATTGTCTGTGAAAAGAAAGAGTCATAAGTGTTGGAGCCCCATCACAGATCATATTTCTTTATCACCATCGCAGCTAAAAAATTATGTTAGTCCCATCCTAAAGCAATCAAAGTCTTATTTATTTATTTTTGTCTATACGATGAAAGTCCAAACATATGAATCATTGGGTAACACTTTAGAATAATGGTCCGTCATTAATAAGTATCTATGCAGGAAGTAATGCAGGACTGATGATTACATGAACACCTCAGCTACTATATAAACTAATATAGAAACAAGCTTAACTAATCAGTAATTAATATCAAAATTAGGACTAAGATAGTTCCTTATTAGGTAATGAATAATTACTTAATGAGATTAGCCTCATTAATAACTAACTAACTGCCAAATTATAAAGAACATTATCGTGTGTCTGAGACATAATCAGTCATATTTATACTCTGAATATAAAATGCACCACTAATTACTCAATTGTTACCTAATCACTATGTGATTATCATTATTATAATATTTTTATTTCATAATATCATTATTCTAAAGTGAAAAAGATGTTTTCACTTGAGTAAATACTGATGCATTTCATAACCATGTTGAGAGAGAAAAAAAAGATAATTGCTAACGTCTCAAACACTTTAATGTTGTGATTAGTAATTCATTAGTAATTCTTTATAATTTGTCATAATTACCTATTAGTTCTTAATGATGCCAATCTCATTAAGTAATTATTGATTACCTAATAAGGAACTATCTTAGTTCTAATTTTGATATTACTTACTGATTAGTTAAGCTTGTTTCCATATTAGATAATATATTAGTAGCTGAGGTGTTAATGTTCTAATCATTAGTCCTGCATTACTTCCTATACTTATTAATGGCGGACCATTATTCTAAAGTGTTACCAATAATTGTTCAAAGTATCTTCTTTTGTGTTCCAGAGAAGAAAGAAATAATAAAAGTTTGGAACGATTTGAGTGTGAGTACACGATGGGTGAACTGTTTACTACCCAACAGCCTCTCGTCTAACATTACACTCTAAAAAATGCTGGGTTGTTTTAACCCAATTTTGGGTCATTTTTGCATTTTTGATCCAACGTTTGGGTTTGTCCATATTTAACCCAAAATTGTGTTAAAACAACCCAGCATTTTTTAGAGTGTACACACAAACAAATATTAGCATAACATTAATTGAATGCATTGTATGAATACTTACATGCACTTCCAGTTAGGATTTGCTATGTTTAAGATGTTGTCATTCTTTCTGCAATGTGGAATGGTCATGATCTTGGTGTACTCCTTTGTAGCGTTGCGCAGTTCAGCCGCAGAGCATGGATGATTGCAGTCGGAGCAGCGAATATTCGCATACACAGAAGCTGACATGACAGCAAAGACAAACACCTGTTTTAAACACAAGCACAAGTTAGTGGACACTCATATACACCAAATAATACACACACATATATACACATTCTGATCCTGAACAGTTTCTTTGTCATATTTTACACATAATATTTCTAGATTTACTCACCCACAGAGCAGAGATATTCATTCTTCAGTCTCTCGGTGTCACTCTGAAACTGCAAGGCAAAGTAGGAATATTGCTAGTGTGCTTCACAATCACTTATATACCCTGAACTTCATGATTTCGACTGACGTAATCCACCAACCTCTTTCCTACATGACAAATTTGCATGGAACAAACAGTGGCGGTGCTTGTGCCTGCTGTTTTTCCATAATGATACAGTGACCTGTGGCTATTCAGGTGAGGGAACGGACCTTTTTCTCTCTTTGTATTGAGTGTGATGTAGACACACACACACAAAGCCCACCGACAAGAACAAAGAGCTGACAGTCATGATGCTCCAGGGGAAATGAGCTGAAGTGTGCTCTATAAAGACATAATGCATGATTTTTACCAACCTTACTTAATTTTACCATGCCTTAGAAATGCATTGGGGGGAGAAGCTGTATTGATTTTTTGCATTGCATATTATTTTATTGTATTTTCTTGTATTGCAATGTGCAGTACATTATAGTGCAGTGCACAGACGATTGCACAAAACTTGAATAGTTATATCTTGAACTTTTATAAGATGTGTGCCTTAAAATTCCATAACTAAACAACAAAACACACATTCTCTTGGACATACAGATTAAAGGACATGATACATCTTTCAGGAGGACAAAATCTTATCAATTGCTCGAAATATTTATTGACGATACGTAGGGTACTTAATAATGAATAATAATTTGTTACATTTATATAGCGCTTTTTCTGGGACCTCAAAGCGCTTCACATATGGAAGCAGGGAATCTCCTCAACCACCACCAATGTGCAGCATCCACTGGATGATGCGACGGCAGCCATATTGCGCCAGAACGCCCACCACACACCAGCTTACTGGTGGAGAGGAGACAGAGTGATGAAGCCAATCAGTATATGGGGATGATTAGGAGGCCATGATGGACAGAGGTCACTGGGCATATTTTGGCCAGGATGCCGGGGTTACACCCCTAGTCTTTTTCGTAGGACATCCTAGGATTTTTAATAACCACAGAGAGTCAGAACCTCGGTTTAACGTCTCATCCGAAGGGCGGTGCTCTTTGGCAGTATAGTGTCCCCGTCACTACACTGGGGCGTTAAGACCCACACAGACCACAGGGAGAGCGCCCCCTGCTGGCCTCACTCATTGTTTTGTGTTTAATTTGTCTTTATCTGAAGATGAGTATAATTGACCATACCTTTGGTAATATTAAATGCCAATATTGGTGAGAACTATAAATACTTTTTATAGTATTGTTTCTATTAAATGTATTGCATTTCTGAGTGTAGCAGAACAGCAGACTGTTAACATAACTGTTAATACTGCTTCAGGCATTCATGTTTTGTTTTGTTTTTCAGATGACATATGCAAAACAATACATCCGCCTCCGAGCTATCGGATCAAACCATGATGGGCAATATTGTTATTATGGAAGCTATTGTTCCATAGTTGTGATTCCTTTTGTGTGGGATATCCCTACCACAATGATTAATGTAATATTGCTAGAGAAATCCTGGACACAGAGACGTCATTGCAGTGCCTTCACAGAAATTCCTCACATCATACGTCATGTTTAATAAGATTTTCCTTTTTACACCTTTCCTTTTATTATTTAACAATATAAAACATTGCAAAATACTCTTGCATAATTTAGTGTCTTAGATAAATGTAAATGGACGCTTGAATGAGTTTGCTTGACTTATTCCTAAATCAGTACAGAAGTGAGACACAGTTGAGGTGCACATGACTTTTTATTATGGAAAAATAGGGCACGCGTGTTCAAGTCTTTCCAGCGTCTCAAAGTAATTTGGTTACAGTAAATAAGACACATGTTCTCATATGCAATTATCTCGTTTTAATCTGACTCCATGAATTAAAAAGGTTCAATGTGAAATAAGGTTATGTTTACACTTTAAATGTAATGTAATTATAATTTAAACCATTTGTACCCAGCATAAATGTAATGTTACCAGAGAGAGAGAGAGAGAGAGAGAGAGAGAGAGAGAGAGAGAGAGAGAGAGAGAGAGAGAGAGAGAGAGAGAGAGAGAGAGAGAGAGAGAGAGAGAGAGAGAGAGAGAGAGAGAGAGAGAGAGAGAGAGAAGGCAGAGAGCCTCTGTCTCAAGACCAGCTCAGCATCCCAAGAAAAAGAGCCAAAACCCCCGTTACAATCCTCTGTTGTCATTTTCCCCCGACCATGTCACTAACACCCAGGTGTGAGATATTCAAAACTGACCAATCAGATGATCACAACTTCCCTATTGTCCCAAACCTCTGGCCTACAGGCCTAAATCACTTTTAGCACTGCTGTGCTGGAAATGAAAAGCAAATGTCTTTGTTGCTTTGAAATAATCTTGGATTATCTTACATTTATTTTGTCTAATAATCATTGTTTTATATTCTGTTTAATGCATCAATAAGATATTTATTCAGTTATAAAAGAAGAGCTGTTATATTATACCTGTAGCATAAGTTTGTGATACCTCTCACGTTCAATCACGTGAAGTGATAATGATGCAGCATTTCTATTGTAAGAGTTGTAACAGAAGCTAATTGGGTTTGTTTGTTTATTATAGAACCACACATACACGTGCATCTACATTTTGTCCGGCGGACCTGTCACACAAACCCAACACACACACACATACTGAACATCGCATATTTTTGCGTAGGCCTACGCTGTTTTATTGTGACATTTATATTTTGTTGACATTGTGAAAGAATGTATCAATCAATACAGTGAGTGAATTTGATCTTTGTCTCTGGTTTCTTCAGTCTTCTCCTAGTTACTGGACATTAATTGTGTAATAATACTCTAAGGTGATTTAGAACCGTTATAGCAATCAGTGCATTCTACAGCCTGCAACACACTAAGTGTTCTGCTTACCGCGGACTCCACACTCACTCATCTCTCTTCTTATCCTCTTCACTATCATTATTACCCACTGGAGCTGATGAAGGTCCTGCTGCTGCAGAAAAACGTATCTGTTATTTTGACACATTTAACAGCGTCTGCTTGAAGGGACTGTTTCTTTTTTTCATGCTATTTCTCTGCACATTCCTTGCGTTTCTTCTCCATCTATCTGACTATTTTGACAGATACACACTGACACTGGACGCTCGTCAGAGCCCAAAGGGGGAGGTGTTTAAAGATGTGATTGGCTCAGTCCAGTGTCAATCAAGAAAATAACCAATGGGCCGCTGATATACGTGGGCCAGTCTGTCAGAAAAGAAAAAAAAACTAACGCTGACTTTTTTTTACCAATGCATTACACCGGCACAAATACCCCAGCGCCGCCAATTAAGCAAAACAAAACAAAACAAATGAGCCACCGATGTACAAGTTGTATAGGCCGTTAAGACAAAAAAAAAACAAGTATGAGATGTATCGGCCCAAAAAGCATGATGGCCCAACTGGAAAATTCCCGGCCTGCCAGATGGCCAGTCCACCCCTGGCCTCAGGGTTAACATTTTGAATTTGAGCTGTATGACTGACTGGTTCAGATGACGCAGATCCAAAATGGGACACACTCAAATTTAACCACAAGTGCCTCTACTTGGCCACCAGGACTGCCATAGCACAGCCGATGGACCTGGCCTCTTGGGCCAATACCCCTTCCCTCATCAAGGTCTCCTTTATTTATTTTATAGCCAACTATGAATAGTGTGATGTTTGTGTACACGCAATAGGAGACTGTTTTCTTCCATGATCTTGACACCTCGGTCTGGAGAGCGGGGGGAAAAAGGCAGGTCCCGACGAGGAGGCGGTGCTCGCGGGGGCATGAAGCTTTCATCCAGTTCACTCTTTGGATGAACGTCCTGCTTCTCAGCTGGCCAGTCAATGTTTAACCTGGCAACACCGTGAGCACCACAACCTCCACCAGCTCCTCGTATGCAGGAGAGTGAGGTGCCGAGTCCTCAACATCTCCTGCCTCGATGCTTACAACATCTAACTCCTTAGAGCTAGATAATTGTTGCACCGGTGCCTCACTCAGGGCGGAAGACACCGCAGCACGTGCTTCCAAACCCTGAGAGAAGGCAAGGCACTGGATCTAGCAGGTTCCACAGAAGACACAGAAGTTTGCGTTGCATTGTTTGGGCATGCTTTGTAGTTTCCTGGTTCATGACGTCATCCGCCTCTAACGTCTAGTCACACCATTGGACTGATTTCAAACGTGCTTCACGACGTAATCACGCAGAGCGTTCCTACAGAGTCAATCTATGCAGCGCAAGTTCCATTGAAAGGGAAATAAATCTTTTGTAACATTTTAATTGTCTTTACTGTCACCTTTGATCAATTTAATGTATCCTTATTGAATTAAAGGTAATTTCTTGTAAAAAAAAAAAAAAATCTTAGTGACCCCAAACTTTTGAATGGTGTATTTATAAAAATAGGCCTATATCTAACAGTAATTATAACATATATTACAAAATATATAAGAAGAGTTGTATAATTTAAAATGTTTTGTTTTGATAATTGTTTCTATTTGCAATTTCACTTTTTTATCAGTTTCATTGATCATCAAATGTTTTTATGATCATGTGGATGCTAACAATGATCTTCAACTGAAAGGAAAGATTCAGCCATTGTAGCCCACACTTCAACCTACACGTCTTCTCCAGAGCATTATAGTGTAATAAAATACAGCTGCAGTGTGAACGTCACGGCTAGAACTGCATTGTGTTTGCTTATTTTGTTTAGAATTTGTTTATACTATGGAAAGGTCACATTCAGTGTAAAAGTGTTTGTCATCCAAGTAAACCCACCTTTTATTTGAACCATGGAGAAAAGCATGTGCATATCTGTAATACTCTGAAATTATTTATTTTGACCATTGTGGCTCCTGACCGTAAATTATTTAGGTATAAGGCAGATTCTGGGTCTTAGCACCAGTTTACGATAAACATTATTGTAACCGTTAAACACACGTAGAACACTTTTGGCAGAGGTTGTGTTATTCAGCCTGATGGTTGCGCTCTAATGTTGACTGAACGGCTTTAAAGGGACATTTCCCCCTTAAAACGCTTCTTCTTTCTTTTATGGACCACAAAAGGAGAATTTAAAAAACATGCCCTGCTCGTGCAAAAATGTCAAAAACATGCCCCCTCTGCGGTCGATTTGTGCCCTTGATGTGCACTTTTGCCGAGCCCGCACTGATGCACACTCCGCAGCAGACTTCTTCCCTACAGTCAAAGCGGCGTTGCGTCATGAAAGTGCGGACTCAGAGGAAGACTGCGAGTGCTTAGGTTGCCATTTGGGACAGGGCCAATAACCGACAAGGGACTGAACATGGAGAATATATATACAGGGTAAACGAGGGAACTAACTAGACACAGGTGGATGACATAGGATCCATTCCAGTACGTGTTGGGTTACCAGGCACCTCTTTTCCCCTGGTCCGGCGAAGCATTGGAGGTTCCAGCTGTCAACTACTGGTTCCAGCAGAGCGAGAGCGTGTGGGACTCAGCCCATGTCCATCTCCAGCAAGCAGTGCGGAGACACTAGGAACAGGCAGACACCAAACGAGGTAACACGCCCCAATATCTCCCTGGACCAGTTGGTGTGGCTGTCCACCCGGGACATCCGTCTCTGCCTGCCTTGCCGTAAGCCGAGTCCCCGCTATATGGGTCCTTTCAAGGTCAAAGCCAGCTCAACGATGTCACATATCGCCTGGAACGCCCGTGGAGGAGGGGGTACTGTCACGGAGTCACTCACACCAGCCACTCAGCCATCAGCACCAGATCCGCCCACTCGTTCATCATCACCGGAATTATAATCACACCTGCACCTGTTCACCCTCATTAGCCTCACCATATCAAACCTGCACTCCCTTCAGTTCACTGTCTGGTCTCGTCACACGTTACACAGACTCTTCCTGCTCTCACCAGAGATTACCAGCATTCCCGTACCTGTTCCTTGTATTCATTTTCATCTTCTTTGGGGCGGCAGTGGCTCAGTATTTCATGTAGGTTGTCTACAAACCGGAAGGTTGGTGGTTCTATCCCCGGTTCCACCTGACCAAGTGTCGAGGTGTCCCTGAGCAAGACACCTAACCCCAGCTGCTCCTGACGAGCTGGATGGCGCCTTGCATGGCTGACACCGCCGTCGGTGTATGAATGAGTGAGTGAATGAGTGAATGTGAGGCAATATGTAAAGCGGGTTTCAAAAGCGGACACTCAACTGAGACTGCTCTGCTCTCAGTAATTGAAGCTCTGAGACTGGCAAGAGCAGCTTCCAAATCCTCAGTTCTCATCCTGCTGGACCTGTCTGCTGCCTTTGACACAGTTAACCACCAGATCCTCTTGTCAATCCTAAAGATGAAGTGGACTCCAATGGTCCAAGTCTTACCTCTCAGGTAGGTCCTTCAGTGTGTCGTGGAGGGGTGAGGTGTCGAAGTCACAACATCTAGCTACTGGAGTGCCTCAGGGCTCAGTGCTTGGACCCCTTCTCTTCTCCATCTACATGACATCACTAGGAGCTGTGATTCAGAAACATGGCTTTTCCTACCACTGCTACGCTGATGACACACAACTCTACCTCTCATTCCAGCCTGATGATCCGACGGTAGCTCCTCGCATCTCAGCCTGCCTCACAGACAGCTCTGGCTGGATGAAGGACCACCACCTTCAACTAAACCTTGCGAAGACAGAGATACTTGTAGTCCCGGCCAACCCAACACTTCATCACAACTTCACCATTCAGCTAGGCTCATCATCCATAACTCCATCAAGGTCAGCCAGGAACCTTGGAGTTGTAATTGATGATCAATTGAACTTCACGGACCACATTGCTAGAACTGCCCGGTCCCTGCCCTGCAGATTTGCCTTGTACAACATTAGGAGGATCAGGCCCTTCCTATCAGAGCATGCTACACAACTTCTTGTCCAAGCACTTGTTCTATCCAGACTGGACTATTTTAATGCTCTGTAATGCTCGGTCAAACCTCTGCAACTAATCCAAAATGCTGCAGCTAGAGTGATCTTTAACGAGCCGAAGAGACATCACTCCTCTCCTCACAAAATTGCACTGGTTGCCAGTTGCAGCTCGCATCAAATTCAAGTCCTCTGATAAACAAGGTCGGTGTCGTGTCATAGCCGGTGGCATGGGGGGAAACAATCCTTTCTCCCTGACTGGAAAATCATGGTCACTACTCGATCTGTACCGGAAACACGTTTAATCACTGTTCTTCGCTATGATGGTTGATGTATTTGGATTATTTTTATTCATTAAACGATAATTAAAACAAGATATGGTTTTTATAATACTGATATCCATAGATCCACCTTCCACATCGCTTTTAGGCCTACTATACATGGGTTGAGGGTGCTGGATGATTACTTACCTATAGGCTTACAGCAGTGTAATGATTTTGGAATAAAGAGGTTAGGGGAACATTCGGGGAATGTTACAATAACGTTAGAGCAACATTATAATAACATTAGGAGAACGTTAATCTAATGTTAGAATAACGTTCTACACACCAAAAACAGCAATGTCAAGTGCATGAATAATAAAACATATTGATGCTTTTACCCCATCTGTCTATTTTGAGTGCTATATATAAGCATCAAATAAAAATAAAAATCAGTTGTTTTTGCCTTTCAGAACTCCTGGAAGTATTACCACCACTATCATCCCTGAAAGTTATTTAGTGAAATGTCTATCAAATAGGCCTGTATTATTAATTTTTTTTATTTTTTTTAGACTTATTTGCTTAATATTTTTACACTAAGATTATGGGAATATGAACATAATAAATATCAATAATAATTTAGTGCCCTGTAACTGTAACATTACAGTCAAAAAAAATAAAAAACCTACAAGCTGTTTATTTTTAGCATATGCAAAACGTAAATAAACTAGAGCTATTATACTGTATGGCTATCAGATCTCACCATGACAAACATGATTCCCAACATGGAGAGAGTTGGTTCATTGTTGGGATTCCCTTATAGGAGATAGAGATGATGGAGAAATGCTGCACATAAAGTAAATCTCCTCTACCCTGACCAGAGAGGAATCCCCTCTTATGGCTTAGTTAAAAGAAGACTTTTATTTCTAAACATGATCAATTGTATATGCGCAAATACATTAATTAAAAACAAATAAACATATTTAAAGGATATTTTAATGCATATTATATATTTCATTATATTAAGACATTTTATTATTTTAATTTTCAAGGCTCTTAAAAGTGTGAGATATCTAAGTGTATTCAGAACTGAGCACACATGAGTAAACTTATCTGTTTGGTCAGACTTTATATTAAGTGCCTTTAACTGTACTTTACTTAACTGAAAAAATAAATAATTATTTGATACAATGTATTTATTGTGTTCATGTTGTATTGCAAAACACTTGTGCTGCTATTGAGGTGGGATACGGGTAAGGTTAAGTACAGGTTTGGTGGTATGGTTAGGTTTAAGTAACACAGTCTCACCCCAAAACGTCATATACTGACGGGTCTTGACCATACGGCAACATACGACGAAAAGGGTACCCTTTAACGTCCATGTGTGACGATTCGGGTATGGTTGGGTTTAGGTATGCGTTAGGGTACCGCTAGGAGGCGCTGCTGGTGCGCTTATGTCTGCGTCTCATATTGACGTTATAGGGGTACCCTTTTCGTCGTATGTTGACGTATGGTCAAGACCCGTCAGTATATGACGTTTTGGGATGAGACCGGGCTGGTTTAAGGGTTACGGGGTAAAGGAAGGGTCAACAGTGTCATTATAGTCATAATTACATAAATTAATTATAGCTGTAATTACATGCAAGATTCTTTTAAAATATAGTTTTTACAATGTACAATGTAAAAACTGCATGCATTTTGTGGAAGAACATTGTTTTGGTTGTGCTTCGGCTGTGAGTGACTGAAGAATAAAATGAATAAATAAATGAATAATGCTCTCTAACTTTGTTAGAGAGCTACATATTGGAATTTATCTGTTCAATAAAATACCATACTCACCTGTTGAGTAATAATACCATCTCTGTGTCGCTTTTACAACATATCAAATCCCTCAGTTCTCGCTGAAAAGCCAAGCCAATGTTTATTCTCATTTTATTATGAGCTCTGTCACATTCTCTTGTGGCCAGCAGACTCTCCACTTTTCGGGGTCTTTTTAAAATCGGTGATTCCCCGGAGGTTCAAGATTTAGTGTGCTCTATGTCAACCTTCCTCTCTCGTGTATACAAATAACCTATAACACTCCCACACCATACACACATCAAAGTAGCCGGAGCAACTCTTCTCTATTACGAATATGACAAGATGTCGAGGCTGCCATGATGAGACTCTGGCTCCTCATCATCCATCTGTCCAATCATAACTTGATGATGCTCTTGTGGTCATGACGTGAGGAGACCTTGGAGAAGCGGCCATGACATTTGGAGACTTTGGCGTGGCGGTCATGACGTGAGGAGAATCTGTTTTGGCGGCCATGACTTGAAGGATGCCGCGAGCCGTGTGAATTGTCAAGGCTCGTTCGGGCATGAGTGTGGCCCACATTTGGGCTGAATCGAGAACTGCACCCATGAACGAGGTTCGCTGGCTGGAAGACAGTGAGCTCTTGGCAATATTGAACCGCAAACATTTAACAAACTTTAATCATGTAAAATAAACAAACAACAAAACGAAAGTAAAGGTGGCAGCCCCTCACGGACAACTGCCGCACACACATAAACAAAACAACATAAAAGTCCAGGCCTGGTTCTCTCTTGTCCTTCACTGTCGTCGCTCCTCGCTTTTATGCTCCGTGAGAGATTTGAGACCGATGCGGCATGCAGGTGGGGCTCATTATCAGTCACGCCACCGGCCTCACGCCGTTCTCTCACAGCTCTCGGCCTCGTCCTGCTTGCCACATGGGGGCTATATGAAAGTAGGCGTTCTTCAAATCCACTGAGAAAAAACAATTCCCTGGACACACTTGCACACATTTGTTTCAATGTTAATGTCTTGAATGGTCGTTCATAAGGGATCAGTTCAGATGTCTGCGGTTGAGGATGGGCCTGAGGCCGCCGTCCTTCTTTGGAACTTTCTCACCATATATTTGTGCTGTTTCACTGCATTATTCTTTAATCTGCAGTAATCGAAGAAAAATTCGGTTTCCCATTGCGTCTAGCGTCCAGATGTGACATCACTTTCAATGCCTGTTTACTCTACAGTATATGAAGATGCTAGAGTTTTAGATGGTCGATTGGAAAGGTTTTCTTTTTGAAATGTATTTAAAACTCACTCATAAAAACATAAATACTTATTTTGCTTTTGACATATTGTATAGATAATAAATAATATAGATTTGAATTTAAATATCTAAAACTCAAGGGTGAGATTTTATAAATTTATGTTTGCATGAAATTGACTCACATTGTTTTCTAAGGCAGAGTTTGCAAAGCAGGGCTTTATTTTCCTCTGACTGTATTTACTACTGACGGTTCATTCATGAATAATCTCCTATTTATTGCTATAACAATGTTGTTGGTGGGATTTCCTCCTTAGTGGGGTCTAGTTATCGTAATTATCTTAAGTTTAAAGTTAAAATTGTGAGTTATGATGAATGTACACCAAAAATCTTTAAATATTCAACACCAAGATATTTTATTATGGTTTTGACTGTTATTGTTCTACAAGGAAGGCACTCTTAAAATGCCTGTCATGGTTACACTACAAGATAATTGGCTTTTATGGAAAAATGAATTATTTAAAAAACATAGTAGCCTACCATAATATTGATGGGAATGTGGGAGGATTATCAGACATTTTGCCCACGACTGACCTTTCTCATTTACCACAATCTATCAACACATTGAGCGAATGACGGCAACAGATGACATTGTTTACTTTTTTGTATGCTTCTTTATGATTGTGATTGTCACACTCACATTGCCTTGGGCCAGCGTAGCAGAATGAATATGAGAGGCAGCTCTCTGATTCTATTATGGAAACTATAAAGCATGGAATCTATCATGGAGCCTGTAACATAATGAAAATTTGTTTGGGAAACGTCAGTGGATCACGTCATTTGTTGATGGGTCGGCTCAGGTATAAATGCAGCTCAGGAACCAAAATAGGTTTTCCTCCAATACTGGACTGTTGGAAGAAATTAAAGCTTGTCTCATAATTATGTCTATATTGCAGGTCTATATTGATTGGGAACATTTATTTAAATTTTTTTATACTTTTTTTATTATATGTCCATGTGCATTTATTCCCATTATGGCGTTTTTTTTATTTTATTTTTTTTATGTACATTGTGAAATATTGGAGGTCTTTTATACTCATAAACACATCTTGTAATAATTGCATTAAAATTTTCTTTTTTTCTGCTTTGGTTTCCAGCTGATGTTACTGTTGACGGGACTGTCCGGCGCAGTCCATAACCAATACTCCACATGCAACTGCACAGCAGCACAATTTCAAAGTGTTACAAAATATCTCATAATCCCCATTTTAAATTATGATATCAGCAAAAAATATCTATCTCCATAGACATAAAAGTAAGTGGAGTTGCCTCACATTGTTCTTCTATTAATGTATGAATTGAAAATGTGTGTATCTGATGAACTGTTGTCTTTCCAGTTGCACTGTGATGTGGAGAGGATTCTGGTGTTCATTTGTAATGCTGTATGTGATAAATCTTGCTTTAGGCTAGAAGTGCCTGCAAAACCAGCCAGAATCAAAGTCCAAATAAACACTTTTAGAAGGCATCTATGTAGCAACGGCGCCTACAGTCTCTCTAAAGAGGGTTATACATGTATGGTTGGGTGCACATATTTATGAATAATTGCAATGTATTTCAAAGAAGCATGACAACAACTTCCATTTATGTGTGAATAGCATTATATAAATCATTTTACCTATGCCTATATCATATATATTTTTACATTAAAAAAATATGTATTTTAGCTGTTCATGTACAGCGCAACTCAAATTTGTAAATAAAAAGGACACTAAATAAACTCTGAATAAACAAATTTTCTTGATTTGTTTTTTTTACTGGTGGCTCTACAATAATAATCTAATACGAGAAGGATAAAACATGAGAAAACCCATGTAATTTACACTAACATTTATTTTGAAACAAACTTTTCAGTTGTTAAAAACAACTATTCTTCACTATACACTGCATTTATTTAAATTAAAATTGAGAGAGATGGTCAAAGAGATGGTCATTTTGATAACTTGTGCACATTACTGAGGTATGATTATTATTTTTAGTGTACTTTTACAAGGATCTGTAAAAAAAGACTGTAAAAAAAGTATAGAATTTATATAAGCAAATATGTATTGCCATTTTTACAAGACTCCATTGATTTTGTGCAACATAATCACCCTCCACTCTTTCCCACACTATATATTTGCATACATTTTTTATATTTCCCATAATGTCACCTTATAACATGTGCAGGTGAGGGAATGTACGCCTTCTTTCTCTTTTTCCTCTCGATTTAAGTGACATTTACACAAAGCGGAATAAAAACAAAGAGTAAATACAATGCTGTGCTGACAGTGATGATGCTTTAGGCCAACTGAGTTCAAGTTTGATCTATTTAGAAAGACATTATCATTTCAGGTGTAAACGTGAAGCAGTGTCATGTAAAGGCGTAGGCAGAGGAATGACTGAAAGCATGGAATTCCCTTTCTCTCACTGTATTGTAACTCTGATGGTCTGTCTGAGCCCACAAGCTGTCCACATCTCCCACAGACTCTCGTAATGGTATTCTGCCGCAGGCCGGAGTCTATTGTTTAGCATTTGGCGCATGAGCAAAACAACAATGAGAAAATAGAGCAGGTGTCAAATAGTTATTCCTACAATAAAGAACACTCAAAAGAGGTGGTTGTATCCGTGAGATTGCATGTTTTGTTTTGAAATTAAATTCCAGTGAATTTTTGCTGAACTATAATGTAGGCTGCAATTCAACTAAACAGCTTGTGACAGGGATATCTATACAATGTCTGCACATGCCCTGGTATAATATGAAGGTTCATATTATTATATCTTTTAGTGTTTTTTTTTAACGTTAATGCTTCCACTCATACTTTGAGATGTATCTGTATCTGAGGTTTATATATTAATTTTCAATTTCATTATCTTATAATAATTATATTTGACAAGAAATTAGTATCTATATGTCGGATGGCACTTTTTGTGCATGCATCTTTGCATTTAAAAACTTGTGATAGTCCAAGAAGGAAGGCTTCACCAGATTTCTTCCTCATACTTAAAACATTGCCACTAATTTCTTTTTATTTGCAGAATTCAAACAGAATTCTGTTTCGTTTGAAATTTGTGCCCATGCAGTGTTTTTAATTTGATAAACTTGATTAAATGTGCTGTTCTTGCTTTTATCTGTTTTTACAATACTGACACATTTTTATAGGCCTATTATCAGAAAAAAAATTATATCCAAATTTTAGTCTATACTGGACATTGAATATATTATTATATCATTTCCGAAGCATAAAATTGAACCAATAGGTAGGGTATCACCATATTTTCATCATCAATCACAACACATTAAGAAAAGGGTTTTGTACTACAAAGTTTTTTTTTTTTATGTAATGTTAAATATGAAAATGATAATCTGAAAATTGGACACAGCCAGGTTAAACATTCTTGTTTTATTGCATGTTAGAGTTGAAGGTTTTTAATGGTTTGGATACTGCCACAAAAAGAAGTATATATATATATATATATATATATATATATATATATATATATATATATATATGCTTTTGTATGGTATATATAATTTTATATATATATTCTGTAAAAAAAAAAAAAAAAAAAAAAAACGTCATAATATAGGAATAGAAGTGTGCTGCCTACTTAAATGGAGATTTCTGACTCAATGCGCAAGAGGGAAAACTTTAAAGGAAATGTATTTTATTTAGTTCAATTACAGACAAGTACAATGCAAAACAAATATAAGGCATTGTAGTACAGTTCAGAGTATGTGAAACAGAGAATAGCAACAACTAAAATAAAATAAAAAATCAACAGCCTATGTACAAAATACAAACATACTGGGATAAACGGTTCTATATAAAAGTAGGGCAGTTACATGAATTTTAAAAAGCTTTACATTTTTTATTGTTTTTATAAACTTTTTGTTTTGTGATGTCTTTAAAAATAGATGAAAAGACTAACGTTAGTCTGAAAGATGTAGGCTAGACGCTTGTTTACGCCACGAAATGTAAAAAGGAAAAAGGAAATTGCGACTTTTTATTTCACAAATCGGACTTTTCCTTTTACAAAGGTTTGTTTGTAAAGTTTCCCATTTCGGCAATGATGAGAATAAATATGTATTATGTTAAATAAAGAGCATGCACTCTTATCCTGTCTTTCCTGTTACGTCACTTCCTGGCCCTTTCTCCTTCCTTTCCGCGTCGGCCATTTGTGAAATTCGGTAAGAACACCATGAGCTCTAGGTTACTGTTGTATTTTTTACTGTTTCAAGCCAACATTTACAACGTTTTTCTCATACCACCGATGCACGTAACTGTTCTACACAAGATGTATCTGATATTCGCGTTTTCTGCGCGTTTTATCGAGAATAACTCCGCAGTGCTGAGTCGCTACACATGTGGAGAGCATCGCGGCCGCTCTCCAGACCCTTCACTTCACTGTCTGCGATTGAAATACGTGTTTAAAAATATAAGAATCAACTTCGCCTCCAACGTGTAAAGAATGTTATTTGATCGACTGATTTCTTTGTGTGATGCAGACTGAGCTGATTGACAGTCATCAAGTAAAGTCAAGATGCAGAACGATGCTGGTGAATTCGTGGACCTGTACGTCCCCCGTAAATGGTGAGTTCACGTTAAGTTGTATAAACCTTCGATCAAATACCTATATTAATACTAATGTAAATTGGCATTAGCTGTCTTTTGTTGTGTGCTAGAATTCAGTTTTACATTTGACAGTCGCGTTAGAACAGTTAAATACAAGTTATAAATACGGTGAGTGCCCAAATCTTATAGAGCTGGTAAGTCCCGCCCCTTCCGAAAACCCCGCTGGACCTCAAAGTTGAAAAAACGTCAATGCAAGTGAATGGGAGAAAATAATTATTTTCTGGTCCCGTTTGAATTGTGCCATGAATGTGAACATATGTTGTCTGTGAATTTTTTATATAATCTTTCGTGTGAAGAATGCTACAATTTAGCGGGTAGAAGTTTGATACGGGTAGACTTTGTGTGAGAGCACTTTGTGGACTACAACTCTTCGCTGCTTTCGACGCGTTTGAAACGTCAACACCACTAGCTCACGGCTCTAGCTCACGGATCCCGCTAAACATGGCTGTGTCTTTGGTGCACTTCACCGCCTTCTTTCAGGGAGAGGAAAAAATCGTTGAGGTTGGCGAAAACCACGGGTAAGTCAACTTTATGCGGTGACGTCACATAGGCGACATGTAGTCTTTCTCGTTATGTCTTTTCCACAACTGCTAGCCGACGAATCATACCATATACTGTCAAACTTGTAACATGAAAGATTATATAAAAAATTCACAGACAACATATGTTCACATTCATGGCACAATTCAAACGGGACCAGAAAATAATTATTTTCTCCCATTCACTTGCATTGACGGTTTTTCAACTTTGAGGTCCAGCGGGGTTTTACGGAGGGGGCGGGACTTACCAGCTCTATAGAGCTGGTAAGTCCCGCCCCCTCCGTACAACCCCTCAAATCAATAATCTTTCATGTTACAAGTTTGACAGTATATGGTATGATTCGTCGGCTAGCAGTTGTGGAAAAGAAATAACGAGAAAGACTACATGTCGCCTATGTGACGTCACCGCATAAAGTTGACTTACCCGTGGTTTTCGCCAACCTCAACGATTTTGTCCTCTCCCTGAAAGAAGGCGGTGAAGTGCACCAAAGACACAGCCATGTCTAGCGGGATCCGTGAGCTAGAGCCGTGAGCTAGTGGTGTTGACGTTTCAAACGCGCCGAAAGCAGCGAAGAGTTGTAGTCCACAAAGTGCTCTCACACAAAGTCTACCCGTATCAAACTTCTACCCGCTAAATTGTAGCATTCTTCACACGAAAGATTATATAAAAAATTCACAGACAACATATGTTCACATTCATGGCACAATTCAAACGGGACCAGAAAATAATTATTTTCTCTCATTCACTTGCATTGACGCTTTTTCAACTTTGAGGTCCAGCGGGGTTTTCGGAAGGGGCGGGACTTATCAGCTCTATAGGGCTTGGGCGTCGTGACGTCATACTTGGCGTGGCGGCCATGTTGATGGCCTCGCGAATGTAAACATAACGTTACGAGTACAAGAAGCAGAGTTGGAAGAAAGAAAAAAGATGTTAAAATCCCGAAAAGGATGCGGAATTTACCGTGATACACTAAATAAGGAAGCCAGGGACCGGTATGTGGACAAAATCGGTACTATTAACGGTTTGGATCCATATGAAATTGGAAAAAAAGAGTTGAGCACCGACAACGACTTGCTGCCGCCGGTTTGCATAACCGATATCTTCGGCTACCTAGTTTGTTTTGTACAAATTTTAACACTCATCTTTCTGTTGCTATCCCTCTGCTGACAAAAAAAAAATTGTACTACAAAATTGTAACGTTATTAAAATACGGGATATTTTACAAGAAAATACTAAAACGGGAAGACAGCGGGAAAAAAGCTCAAATAACGTTACGTGTATATACTTTTGAAACACATAGTTAAAAGTAGCAGCTACATGTGTGAATGGTTGTTACTAAACTAACATTAGCAGTTAGGTGAAGCACAGCTTACCTTTGTCCGGATTAACGTTACTGTGTTCCCACTGTTTGCCGGCTTTATGATCTGCAGCTCCTGAACCCACCCATTGGTGAACTGTAAGTTACATGCGACTCCAATGATTTGTAGCTTCGGAACTGTTCTGAGGTGTAGGCGCTCACAAAACAAACTAGGTAGCCGAAGATATCGGTTATGCAAACCGGCGGCAGCAAGTCGTTGTCGGTGCTCAACTCTTTTTTTTCCAATTTCATATAGATCCAAACCGTTAATAGTACCGATTTTGTCCACATACCGGTCCCTGGCTTCCTTATTTAGTGTATCACGGTAAATTCCGCATCCTTTTCGGGATTTTAACATCTTTTTTCTTTCTTCCAACTCTGCTTCTTCTACTCGTTCCACTTGCTGTAACGTTATGTTTACATTCGCGAGGCCATCAACATGGCCGCCACACCAAGTATGACGTCACGACGCCCAAGCCCTATTAAATTAGCTAATATTAAGGTTTTTTTTTATTCCCAGCTCTGCTAGCAACAGAATCATCGGTGCCAAGGACCATGCCTCCATCCAACTCAACATTGCTGAGGTTTGACATGAGTTAACTTTGACCATTAGAAAACTGGTCTTCATAGACATACTTTTTTAAATGCAATTTGATAGTATATACAAGCGAAATAAAATTTTATTACAGCAAGTAAGTGTACACAAAATATGAACACTTATTTTACACTATTTACTCCAGATTTTGCTAAAAACAAACATGGCTTTTGATTTTTTTGCAAAACTGTTGGTATACATTGAAATTGGTGTAAATGCATACAAAGTAAAATGACATGTAATTGTTTGTTCACTTCTTATTTTGACAACATTAACTCGGAAAATGGAAAACAATGTGTATTTTTCCTTGAACAAAACTGTTGTATATTGTGACGTTTCTGTTAGATGCCAATAGCTATTAGTCTATTATAATCGCACCAACGAAACCTCTGTGTTGTGTTTTCAATGAGCCTCACGATCTGTTTGTTACACAGGTGGACCGGGCAACAGGCAGGTTCAATGGCCAGTTCAAGACTTACGCCATCTGTGGCGCCATCCGTAGAATGGTATGTGTTGGATCACACTTATAGCCCATTTTAGTGTCATTACCTCATGTGTAAAATTTGGAAGGTGTTGTGGTCTCAAGAGGTTTGTGTTGTCATCTACAGGGTGAAGCTGATGACTCCCTCCTGAGGCTTGCAAAGACAGACAGTATTGTGGCAAAGTAAGCTCCTGTCAGTGGACGACTAATGCTGCTGTTTTTTCCTCTGAATGTCCTGTCGGCTTGTAAATGCTGTATAAAACAACTAGTGTTTAAAGTGTTCTTTAAACACTGTGTCTAGGACTAGTGTCCTAGTTGTAATTTTCAGTGAGAACATTATAGGTTTATTTCACACAAAAATGAAAATTGTCATCTAGTCTCCCTCATGTTCCTAACCCGTAAGACTTTAGTTCATCTTCGGAACACGAATTAAGATCTTTTTGATGAAATCTGAGAGATTTCTATGATACCCTCCATAGACAGCTACACAACTGACACTTTGAGGCTTCATGCTCATAAACTCATCCATATGAATTGAGCAAATTTTCTGAAGAGACTCAATCACTTTATATGAAGAACAGATTAAATGTACGCTTTTATTCACAAATAAGCATTGACCAGCGAACATAAACAGAAGCTCAACCCAACCTGCGAGAACAAACCTCTTGTGGAAGCTCAAGCATGCTGTGTAACAAACTTACACTCTTTATTAACTTTTTTTAACTGTCAAACTACTTGTTGTGGTCTGTGGAGGGACAGAAATCTCTGATCTCATTCATTTGTGTTCTGAAGATAACAAGTCTTGCAAAATGACAAATCAAATATGTGCTAATGTGAAACTGTTTGTATTGAAACTGCTTTGAAGAGTCTTGTTTTTTATAATAATGCAAAATACTTAAAAAAGCCTTTTGATTGTAATAGCTGTTGATTGAATGTGGTTTAATTGCTGATCTGTTTAAATCAGACAGCCGGATGATTATGATTCTAATGATTGCATTCTCTCTTTACAGGAACATCTAACTTTTAAGGATGGGATCCGGAAGTTTCTTTGTAAAATAAAAAGTAAAATTTGACTCCTGTGTTTGTTTTTAATAATGTGAGTGCATTAGCGTTGGTAATAATGACTGTTAGGCTCCATGCGAGCCTCCATCCATAACTATTTGAGAAGTTTTATGATTAAATTAGAAGGGAATTTAATTAACAATGGGTAAAGGAAATCAATTGAGTTGGTATTAAAAAAACTGTTCTGTATTATTTTATGACAGGATACAGTTTCCTAAGATTCACTGTTGACCAATGTGTCTTTGAATGAGCATAAGTTAAATCAAGTGGTGTGTGTGTGTGGTACACTGTCAAAGCAAGTGTTTGGATAAGTTTTAACTTCAGTTAAAATAGCCAGATAAAAGATGATCAGTTAAACATATAAAGCATCCATAGTTGTGCACTAAAATAACAGCCTCTAGCGCACTTTTGTATATAGGTAAAAGTGGTTTCAAATCAGATTAAAGGTGGTTGGGTTTTTAATTTTTTTTTAACAAGAATGAATGTCAGAATATTTGGCGTCACTGACAACGATTGTCCTCCGGCCGGTAGAGGTCACTGTGAGCTCAAACACACGTTCATCTCGTGCTGTCATTTCGCGCAAGTCTTTCTAACTGCTTCAGACCGCCTCGGGTTCTCCTCTAGGGGGCGTTTGGCGGCCCAGAAACCCGGAGCCTTATTGTCTCATTCTATTTTTTTAATTGTCTTATAAGACCATAGCAACATTTAATAATAAAATATATGATATACCGGTAGTTGAGAGTTCCTTTTGCAACTGTTTTGAATATATTTTTTTAATGATCCCCTCTTTATATACTAGATATAGCCTATATATATAATAGAGCAGATATTTACGGGGTTTTTTTTTAAAGTTGTTACAATACTTGAAATCCCTTTTGATTAGAAGACTAAAAATTGCAAAATCTCCAAATGTATTGTCTGCAATGTGCTTAATATATGTAAACACTTGAATAGATTTCAAATAAATCAATTTTCACTAACTAAACACCCCAGCTTTTTGATGTTTAAGGGATAGTTCACCCAAAAATGAAAATTCTCTCATAATTTACTCACCCTCAAGTTGTTCCAAACCTGTATGAGTTTCTTTCTTCAGTTTTACACAAAAGAAGAATATGGGTAACCAAACAGTTGACGGTAGCCAGCATGGACTTCCATGGGATTGGGGAAAAAAATTATGGAAGTCAATGGAGCCCATCAAGTGTTTGGTTACTGACATTCATCAAAATATCATCTTTTCTGTTCAGCAGAAGAAAGAAATTACTACAAGTTTTGGACCGAATTGAGATTTTTGTCAAATTTAATTTTTAGGTGAACAGAATTGGAGATTTTGGGAAAATTAAATGGAATTTCATTTTTAGGTGAACTATCCGTTTAATGATTAAATTCTGTCATTGACACTTTTTTAGTTTGTGTATTTTTAAAAATTTGCTCGGGCATATTTTCTTGTTTGCTGAATATAGTATTGTATAAGTATTTTTCTTTTTTTTTCTTTTTATAAAATGTACATTGTGAAGGAGCCAATACGAATCAACATCCGGTACGTTAAGCCCCGCCCATTTAAGAATTTACGTTTAAGTAATTTGCCATTCTAGTCGTTTACATTATTTCTACTCTTCAATGGCTGTCCTCCTGCAGACACACTGAGGATTTGTAATCTACGCGTGGAAGAATGAATAATATCATACTGCATGCACGGCTATTTTAATTACATGTCTGTTTCAGTTACAGGCTACGTTTTCTCTCAAATGCGGGGAATTATTTCCAGCTTTAATCGACCTTGCACAAGATAACCTCCAGCTAAAGGAGACCTGCTGTCTGACTGACAGCTCGCAAGTGCATCTTAATTTTTTTATATATATGTGAGACTTCTTCTAAATCCAAACTTACTTTTTTAATCCGTCTAGTGTCGTTGGAGCAACATTTCGATCTTGCTTAAAATAGTAATAATTATTTAAAGTGCAATTTATAACGCGTCCCGGACAACTCGTTCTTGCAATCTGAATCGCGGCTTCTTTATTAAAACAAAAGCAGCGCATTCACATCTAGATTTAAAACTATATCTAGATTTTCCTCGGGTTGTTAACAATTTCAGGCTCAAATACACACGGCGCCTGAATGGGAGTGAAACTCTCGCACACGGAAGTGACTTACACACGTTAGGCCAGATCACTGTGTGTGCTTTCTTACTGTCTTTGTATTAGTTGCGTTCATTTAATTGGTTATTAAAATGATCCCTGATAAGGCACCAGGCGAGGACGTGTTACATGCTTCAGAGGACTTGAAGAAAGTAGCGCACATCCCCAGTTTTGAGAAATACAAAGAGCTCTACATCAACTCTGTCGATTCTCCTGAGGGTGAGTTCCATGCTTTAGGACAGATTATACAGGTTAAAAACGGATATTTTCGAGAAGAATAATAATAATAAAAACGCGTACCCCACATGGCTGTTTTTTTAAAGCCTTGTGCCCTTGGTAGACAGCAGTTTGTATCTATAACCACCTGCTCTATTTCTGAGTTACGGTTAGGTGTATTTGATGTTGTAAACTTATTTGCTTTAAATCTTTGTTAGATATAGCCAGCAAAGCTTCATGTAGCCTTGTATCTATAATTAATGTATAAAATAGAATATATTCGTTAATTTTTTAATAATTACATAATTTATGTGTTTATTGTTGTTGTACTTTTTTTAACGATAAAAATCCATACATAGGTCAAATGACTCAATGTAAACATCCCTGTTTACATTGAAATAAAATATTTTTAATAATAATTATAATACTTCATTAATGTATTCATTTATTATTATTTTGGATGTTCTTTAATTTGTAAAAACATTTTGAAAGTTTTTATTTTATTTTTATAAACCGTCTTTACTAGTACCATTGATAGATGGTGAATTTGTCTGTGGGTTTGCTCTGGTTCTCTGTACACAAGTTCTGAATCAGCATTTGTTTGTCCCTTTGTGTCCAGAGTTCTGGGGAGATGTCGCCAAAGATTTTTTCTGGAAGACAAAATACACTGGGAAGTTCCTGGACTACAATTTTGACGTGACCAAGGGTGAGATTTACGTGAAGTGCATGGAAGGCGCCACAACCAACATCTGCTATAATGTTTTGGACCGCATCGTCCATGAGAGGAAACTGGGTGACAGAGTGGCTTTTTACTGGTTAGTATTTGTGAAGCATGTGGTTTAAATGTTTCAGTTTACCCGGAAGTTGTGCATGTGACATTAAGAGTCTTGTGTTTTATTTTGAGAATGGTGATGTCGATGTTTTGATTTTCATCTAATTTGCCAATATTATAATACAAAACAACATATTAGAGTACACTTAAAGTGCTAATTTTGTTTTGGAGGTCTCCTTCAATAGGTTTACATGCATCCAAGGTCAAAAAACACTTTAATTTTTTCCATATTATACATTAAAACATCACCTCATTTCTCAGAGTCTGTAAAAGGTTTGTTCGAAGATTCAGTCTTTCTAAACCCCTACTTACCGCCCATCTACTCTGCTCTGATTGGTCAGACGGCCCAGTGATTGTGATTGGTCTACTCTAGGGCTTTCAAATAAAAATTATAATTTAGAATATTCTTCGAATTTAAAAAAAAAACGTGCATTTGAAGTTTTGGTGTGTCTAAGAGTTAGAGTCGGACACATCGGTCAGAGCTGATTGCGTGTTTTCATCAGCTGAAAACATTGGCAACAAAAAGCGCTCCGCACTCGCTGCAGATCAAGTTGACCGCCTGGTGTTTTTGACGAACAATATGTAGATGTGTGTAGTAAGTAGAAGTGGATTGTTTCTGAATTGCAGTTTGCTATTTTGTGTTCATGTAACGTCAGTACATTACGCTGTCTGTTGAAACATGTTTACTGTAACTGATGCACAGTTTATGCACTATTGTAACTAATTAAGGATATTATATTTGATTTAAGAACGATTGTTTCAAAAGTTAATGCACTTTAAAAAGTGAATGTCATATCATTTCAATAAAAGATGCAAATCATGCAATGCTTGATTTGGTTATTGCACTCTCTTATGGGCATAGGAGATACAGTACTTTTTTCCCTCTATTTCCTTTAGAATTTGAATGTAATTCCAAATGTGCTAATATTTAAGAAAGAAATTCGAATTTAGGTTTTCAGCCATTTTGATAGCTCTAGTCTACTCTGCTCTGATTGGTCAGACGGCCCAGTCTGTTGTGATTGGTCTACTCTGTCTGCTCTGATTGGTGAGACGGCTCAGTCTGTTGTGATTGATCTACTCTGCTCTGATTGGTCAGACGGCTCAGTCTGTTGTGATTGGTCTACTCTGCTCTGATTGGTCAGGCGGCTCAGTCTGGTCTACCCTGCTCTGATTGTTCAGATGGCCCAGTCTGTTGTGAATGGTCTATGAAACGAAACGGCCATTACCATATCTCAATTTCATCCCCAGAGCTTTCTCAGCACTTATTATACGATGATACGAACAGTAACGACCGGAACGACTCGTTTTTTTTGTGAAGTGAAGTGGATTTGCAGCTCTGAAAACCGCGTCTTCTCGACATTTCGACAACACAAACCAAACTCTTCCAGTCCTACTAAAGTTTTTGAGGGCAGGTCAAAGTAGACGTTGTTCGTGGGCAGCCAATGAAGACCATAAGCAGGGATTTTGCTAATTTGTTTCGTAGGTGTGTAACAGGAAGTGAGACTGGAATTGCTGATGACTTGTTTCAGCAGTTCAGAATCGATTCTTTCTTTTAGGAGACAATAACTTTATTTGTCATGCACTGTGATCTTTAAAACTTTGCAGACATTTTACATTCACAAACGGCTTTATTACACACTGCATGAAAGGGAATATTCGAAAAAGCATAATAGGGGCACTTTAATACCTCTAAAATAACATTGGTTTATGATGATTGCTCATGGTTCGGCCCTTATCAAATTTCAATCTACAACCTTTCAGTAACCAGCCCCGCACTATAACCACTAGGTTAAACCACACTTGTATTTAGGTTAAAACCTGTATATTAAGCCACAAAACCTACATGGTTTAGTCCACTTTCAGATGACCTGAGTCGATACAGTATTGCTATGCTGTTATTATATCCGTGTAATAATTTAACACACAGGCTTGCTGACAGACAGGGGCACATTGGAGCTATTTTAGTAAGCTTGATCCAGGTCCTGCCAATAGCGGTCCAACCAGAATGAAGTGTATCTTTACTGTTGCATCTTCATAGGCTTCATTTGTTCATGTGCATTGCAGTGGATCAGGTTTATCTGTGCTGAATGCTGTCCATGCAGTTCATCTGGACTTTTTTGGCAGTTATTGTTCATTAGAGTTCAGATCAAAAATAGCCTTCAAGCACTTCACGTGTAACGAATGTTGCTTGGGGGCAGTTGCTAATTCTCTGCTTTTGCAATGCCAGTTTAGCAATTGTAAAGCTTTCAATCATTTATTGTTTCAACATAAGTTCAAATCATTACAGAATTCAGTTTGAAACACTCAAGCTTGACTCTCTTCAGCAGTTGTGGTCTTTTAGGCTTCTCCTTTCTGTGTCAGATTGCAGCTGTGTTTTAAGAATGTCTGCTGACATCCAAAGTCAAGCGAGAAAAAAAGTTAAACGTTAACTTGTAGGGGACATTTAAGGACACATCTCACGGCAAAATAGTATTATCAGAGGTTTACAGTAATTGGAACATATCAGAAACAAACACTGAAAGTTTAAATTGAACATGCCAGTGAATCTAGAGATGCTCAAATCTGTTTTTGTCATTTGCTCAGTGTCTCAAGTTCATACTTTGCCATTGAACATAGTATCAGTACTCAAGGATCAATGTACACGATTATGACTGTGAATAAATTAGGCTAACTAAGTAAGAAATTATGTCTACGAGAAATACACTACCATTCAAAAGTTTGGGGTGGTCTCTAATGCTCTTATTTGGTCAAAAATACAATAAAAACGGTAATATTGTGAAATATTATTACAATTTTAAAGAACTGTTCTACGTTTGAATATATCTTAAAATGTAATTTATTCCTGTGATGCAAAGCTGTATTTTCAGCATCATTACACCAGTCTTCAGTGTCACATGATCCTCCAGAAATCATGCTCAATTATTATTGTTGATGAATTATTAATAATGGTTCTTACTATTACCAATGTTGAAAACAGTTTTTGTTGCTTTATTTATGTGTAAACCATGATAAATGTTTTCAGGATTCTTTGAATAGAACGTTAAAAAAACATTTGAAATAGAAATCTTGATTTCTTAAAAATAACTCTTATAACGTTGTAGTCTTTACTGTAATTTTGATCAATTTAATGCATCTTTGCTAAATAACAATACTTTTTTATACAGTGTGTGCATAATTATTATGCAAGTTGATATTCTGATCATATTTTATTTCCAAGCACATTTGACCTATTCCAAACCACACACATCTTAATAACTACTGTTCATTTTGTATTTAATCATTCATAAGTGATATATAAATGTTAAGGAAGTGCTGGGAGTGAAAAACGGTTTATATTCAGGTGTGCATAATTATTAAGCAGGTTTTCTTTTACAGGTAAAATGGGCCAAAAAAGAGATTTAACTCTCACTGATAAGTAAACAAATTATTGAATGCTTTTGAGAGTAACATTTCTGGCATTGATTTGTACAGGGAGGGAAATGAACCTGGAGATGAGAAGACGGTGACCTACAGAGAACTGCTCCAGCAAGTCTGCAAGTTTGCTAATGTCCTCAAGTCACAAGGTATGCTCACACAAATGCAGTTGAACTGTTTAAGAATGGTATAATGGACCAGCAGCAGGTTAAAGATTTAACACCGATGTAGTGTATTAAGGCAATGTCCTCTTGTCGTCGCTTGCTCTCTTACTCTCTCTCTGACTGTGCAGGAGTGAAGAAAGGTGACCGTGTGTCTATTTACATGCCCATGGTGGTGGAGCTGGTGGTGGCCATGTTGGCCTGCGCTCGGATTGGAGCGGTTCACTCTATTGTGGTCAGTCCTTTGTCATTTGAGACTAATTTCCTTTGTCTTCCCTTGGAATTTAGCTGGAGCACTGTAACCAATCAGCTTTAAAAAACAAAAGTACCTACCGTATTTTCTGGACTATAAGTCGCTCCGGAGTATAAGTCGCATCAGTCAAAAAATGTGTCATGAAGAGTAAAAAAACATATAAGTTGCATTTATTTAGAAATTTATTTCACAAAATCCAAGACCAAGAACAGACATTTAATCTGGGAAGGCAAGTTATCCAACTACACAATAGCACACAGAACAACAGGCTGAATAGGCGTCCGGTATGTTAACGTAACACATTACCAGTTATTCAGCTACACAATAGCATAAAGAAAATACAGCTGGGAGGTTGAATAGGCTAAATTAATATTAGTTAGCGAGTCCAACAAGCAAGTTACCAGTAAGCAAGTTCACCAAGCTCCCGCGATCTCATTCCACAACACTGAATCCATTGAGTTCTTCATCCTCTGTGTCGCTTCTGAACAACTCCGCCAACTAGAGCGCCCTCTCGCGGCTGTATACGGTAATGTTTTCTCTTGGTTCATCTCAGTCTGAATTAATTTTGATATATAAGTCGCACCTGTCTATAAGTCGCAGGACCAGCCAAACTATGAAAAAAAAACGTATAGTCCAGAAAATACGGTATACATATTTTGCAAGGTGTGCAAGGCTTTTTTTTTTCTCTCTTTCAACAGTTGAACTGTTTGCCAAAAAGGCATTTGTTTTATACAAAGGAAAAATGTTTTTGCAACATTATATTTATTCACGTTTTTGTGTTCATATCCCAGTTTGCTGGTTTCTCCGCCGAGTCGCTGTGTGAGAGGATCATGGACTCTCAGTGCTGTCTTCTTATAACAGCCGGTAAGAAAAGCATGGCAAAAAAATCTAGCATAATTTACTCAAAGTATATAAACTCTGCTAACCCCAAAGTTAATCTGCTGAGTTTCCATCTACTGCTGCATTTCACATTGTTCACAAGTCTGTGAATTGAAAGTGGCAGTAATCGTATTACTATCAAAAGCTATTTAGCCTGTGCCTGTGAATTTTCTTCTTTTTTTTCTTTCTTTCTTTCTTTTTTTTTTTTTTGTAGTAACAGGGAACTCCACTCCAAGAGTTTGACATGTTTCGAAAGGAGAATGAGTTTTGGGATAAATATAGTCTGGATGAATCCCATAATCCATCATTAGGCTATTTTTGAAGACTGGAATGATGCTACATAATAAGGGTTAAACTGATAATCACGATTATTTTCTTAAATTATAATCAATTATTAATCACGATCAAGATAATTTAAACACGAACACACAGTGGCTCCTAATCGTAATTCCAAATGTTACATTTTTACTTTGTATTCTAGCACATAGTTGCATAAGTGCATTTATTCGTCAACCATGATTGCACACAATGTGGTCGAGATGCATGTTTGGATTTATTACAATTTGTCAGAGAAAAAAAGTTTCCTTCGCAGATTTAGTAGCAGCAAATCGCACACGTGGCCACGTGAAGGAACGCGGGCTGGCTGTATGACGCTTTTATTCCAGCAGAATTTCACAATTGCTAAACTTTAACTTACATGTTTGTCGGTGTTGTCAGATCATCAACGCTTTTACTGGGCCGTAATGTTAAGTAAACACAGGATAGAAAACGTATACTTTTAAGAGAAAAGCTCAGTTTGGGGGATTTCTTCTCTTGATATCTGGCAACCCCAAGCAGGAAAGATAATGAAGGCTGGTCGTTACCAATGCAAGATAATGAAAATGTAAAATTGGCAAAACGTTTTCAGGATAAATAACCAGCAGGCTGATATTTCAACGATTATTTTGAATTGATCAAGAGAAGCAGATATTGTAATCACAATTAAAATATGATTAATCATGCAGCCCTAGTCTGGAATTTAAACTAAAGCATTATGTTCAGTACTTTGCTGAGTTTTCTGAAAATGGGCTCATTCATATGGTTCATTCGTAACTATAATGATCAGTCTTGCGAAAAAATGTCAGGATATTACCAGCGCCTGATTGTAATTGTAAAAAAGATGTTCCACTGAAACTAGACGTGTAGGTAGCGCCGAAGTCTTTGAGCTTGTGAGTGGACTATAACCATAAAATAAACATTTCAGCCATAAGATCAACATGTGTTATCACCTAATAATTATTTACTGTCTTTGTCTTTTCGGGATTTTCTGTGAAATGCAAGCAAATAAGTTGTTTTATTGTGTTTCTTTCTCTCCCTAGATGGGTTTTACCGCGGTGATAAGCTGATCAATCTGAAGCTGATAGCCGATGAAGCGCTACAGAAATGCAGGGACAAGTATGATAAACTTTAGTTAAGTAGGCGTGCAATGCTTATGTGCACGTAAACGCACAGTGGCAACTTTATTAGATTAATTTTGTCAAATGTGGAATAGTAGCAGTAGAGGGCCATTCTTGAAGACTGGAAAAATGTTTGGTTCTGATTCAGTTCTTCGCAACAATTTTTGTCTCTAAATGTTCATTTTGAACATTTACTGTCGTGCAGCAGCCTTTAGTCACACAGTGAAAAAAAACTAACAACAAACAACTATTTAGTCAGTTTTGGAGAATGGAAGTGCGTTCATATTGGAAACGATTTTGAGGAAGAAATTCTGGACCCCTGATAAAGTGGCCACTGTAGCTGTGTACATGCTTAACAGTGTCTTTTCTGTTCACTTGATTCTCTAATGTCTTTCACACTGTCAGGTCTTTCACGGTGGAGAAATGTATAATGCTAAAACACCTGACAAAGGAAGATGAGGGCTCACCGCCGGGCTCGCGGTCACCCCCAGCAAAACGCTCCTGTCCCGACCTGCAGGTAAAGCTTAACCTCTGCACCACTGCCATACAACTAACAGACTTCATTCTTCATTTTTTTCATGTTACTTTTTTCATGTTTCTTACTCGTTTGGACCTATCTGTAGTGCTACAGTTGTTTTTTTATCTCAAGCTTATCTTAGTAGAGTCCCAGAGCACACTGAGTTTTTTTTCATTGGATTATATCTGTTACAAATGCATTTTGATAGGTCAAAAATAGATATTAAAGCAAGCACAATGGTTTTTTTTTCAATTGCCGATACCAATAGAGACCAGGGTGACCAATTTAAACTACCGTTCAATAGTTTGGGGTCTGTATGATTGTTTTAATGCTTTATGCTCACAAAGACGGTGTTCATTTGAACAAATATACAGTAAAAACTTGAATTTTAAAAATCAAATTAAAATAAAAAAATGTTTTTTAAATATAATAAAAAATAATCATTTATTCCTATGATGTCAAAGCTGAGTTTTCAGCATCATTACTCTAGACTTCAGTGTCACATGATCTGTCAGAAATCATTCTAATATGATTATGATGATCTAATATTGCTGCTCAAAAAACATTATCAATGTTGAAAACAGTTTTGCTGCTTAATATTTATGTGGAAACTGATACATTTTTCTTAGATGAATAGGAAGTTCAAAAGAACAGCATTTATTTGAAATAGAAATCTTTTGTGACATTATAAATGTCTTACTGTCAAATTAATAAATTTAATGCATCCTTGCTGAAAAGTATTTATTCAAATTAAAACAAAATCTTACTGACCCCAAACTTTTGAACAGTAGTGCACATAAAATTGCTGAGATTTACTTTTAAAAAACACTTCTTTACTAACTAATTACTCATAATACATGAATATAATTGCAAACAGAGAGGAAGGAATGATGTTAGAACAGATGCAGACCAGGTTCAAAACTGTTTCCATCATGAGCACATGGCTTTGAGACTATTCTGAGGTTTGATTTAATTAAAAAAGAATGATTATTATTATTACACCCGAATCAATGGATATCTGTCCATGTAAGTGGGGAATAGATTCAGATGAAAAAAATGACTGCAGTATCCCTTTCATAAAGTCTTTGTTCTGGTCTCTCAAATGTTATCTCTTGTCATGTCCTGTGTGTTACAGATATCTCTTGGTTATTTAACAAAGGCTTTGTGTTACTATTGTAAATCCATAAAGGTCTGGCGTGATTTCTCTGAGCTATTGTGCCGAAGACCTTTGAAACAGTTGAACGTTTTATGTGTGACGCTCACCTATGCAAGCTGACCTCTTTTAAACCTGTTGTTTTAATATTTGACTTTTTATGCAATTTGACATTTTATCAATTTGTCAATTTGACTTTTTATGCAAAAGGACTTTTTTTTCTCCATCAATGTGGGTCCATGTCTGTGTCCTTTTCCTCTTTCGGTGTGAGTAATCTCTCCATTAACCCCCTTTAGCAGGAGAAACAGAAAAGAGTAAGGAAGGTCCGTCCGTCCCCACAGGTATTTCATGTTTCCTTTGTGCATCGTGTGTGTGTGTTTTTTTTTTTAACTCCTCCTGTCTTAACACCTGTTTGTGTGCTCATGGGCGGCTCTCTTGCTCTTAGGGACGGCTCGAGACCTTTAGCACTGTCCTCACATTCTCACACAACATGATGTTTGTGTGTTGCTGTGTGTTTGCTTTTAAAAATGCATTTCACCATGTAGACACTCATCAGACTTGGCGTTCAATTATAAGGCCATAAATTAAAGGCATATTCTGACTTATTAACAACTTAATGTCTTCATTTGAGCTAAATAATGTCTTAATGCATGGCATCTGTTGTATTCAGTCGATTACCTATGATAATTGACTTGTTTGGACTTTTTATTTCTTTTTACACAAACTGTAAAAACTAAGTGATTACTAGAAATAAACTGTTGTAATTGACAGCAGACCATAGATGAGGTATTTAAGTTGACATTATGTTGAAAATAATTTAGAACGTTCCTTTTTGATTTTTGTTTTTAAAGTAGTCTAGTTTACAGTATTGTGAGTGTTAAAACTGTGTTTTTCTCCTCAGAGTTGTAAATGAAAGTGTAATTACAATTCTCACAATTGTGACATTACTTAATTGTGACTGTATTGCACAATATGATGTTCACAGAGTTCTCACAATTACAACTTTATACACTGCTGTTCAAAAGTTTGGGGTTGGTAAGATTTTGACAGAAGTCTCTTGTGCTCAGTAAAGCCAAATTTTTACTTCTGCGTCAAACTCCCACCGTAGCTACATCGTAGGCTGTGTGTAGCTTCGGCGTACCCTGACGTGCACCTCTCCAAAAATGTAACAACGCGTCAATTCTACGCGGGCGCAATCGCTGTGATTGGTTTGCTAGAACCCCTCCCTCGGGTTTCACATGCTCCCTCTGCATGTGTAATTGCGCGTCATCGCGGACAATGATGCAGATGTATAAATGAAAACCAACACGTTGAGGCTCCTGCGTAGGTCCGACGCAGAAGTATAAATTAGCCTTAAAGGGATACTTCACCTCTGGTATGATGAATGTGTATTTAAAATGGGTCATTTATGTAGTAGAAATGTGAATTTTTTTTTTGAATTTGGAGCCTTCTAGACTGAGAAAAGCCAGAAAATAAATTTTTGGCTCATGTGGATGAAAGACACTTCGCTGCCCTACGAAGCCACTCCCAAGCCACGCCTACCAGTAAAAGCTCAGTTAAACAACTAGGCTACTAGTTGTCTTGTAACTTAAAAGACGCCGTTTTATCGTGAGTCTCCGTGACAAGTCTGCCCGGAATTTGCCCGGCTTTTGCGTTCTACAGTCGCCATTCATTGTTTACTACTGTGGCGAGCAGGACAAGGCTGAGAGGGGAGAACGATGCAAGGCGGGTGGCGTGATTATTGATGAGCGGCACCTGTGAGACGCACCGGTCTCGTATCTCTCAGGGAGGAGCGGGAATTTTCTTAGCAATGCTAAAACGCACATCAACCGATCACTTGTTTAGCATTCATGTAAACACTACATTCAGATTCACCAATCAGAATGAATTCAGTTAGATTGAAACAAAAGGTGTGCATGTAAAAAATGAATGGCAACTGTAGAAAGCAAAAGCCGAATCCCGGACATTTTGGATGATCTCGACGGCCGGACATGTCCGGGAAAAAGGATGTATGGTAACCCCTACTACTCAGCTTTCTCCACAGAACAAGAGTCTGTTAGCTTAGCTTCCAAAAAAAGATGGCTGACACTATTTGTACATTCTGTTAGTGAGACCCCACCCTCTATGGGTGGGTTGAAAACATGCGGAACTAGCTACTACTACTGGCTGTAGTCTCTAGCCTCTGGCCAAAAAATCCGCGCTCGCCATTGGGTAAGTTGTGTCAAAAGGGAGGCCCACTGTCTTAGACTTTGAAAACCCCTGCTCTATGGTGAGCTGGGAAGCTGGTTTCCAAAAACGTTGAATCTCCCCTGGCTTTGGGTAGTTGGACTTCCACCCCTCCTGCCTAAACTGCCTTCAAAACTCTGCAAGCATTCGACCGCAAAGTTGTCAAGTATGACAGCAAATATTCCCGTCTCTGGGCGTACTGTGAGAGCCGCCACTTGTCATAGAACGTGCGGTTTTCAGGAAACCGGGATCCGACACACTGCTTTTTCGTAAGGGGCTGGCCATCCAGTGAAGCAGGAAATCTGGTCACAAAGGAAGAGAAGTCTTTCCAGGCAGTTGGCTGATCCGAGCTGCCTCCGGCTGTAACCAATTAATCTAACAATTGGTCGTCGTCCGAAGAATTGACCGACGAGGAATCCAGCAGCATGCGTCAACAGCATCCTGAGGTCCGACCAGACGAGCGCTATGGTCCAGGTACAACTGCACGGTCTCCCGTTGGGCCTCTGGTAGCTTATGCGCAGCAATAATAACGGCCCTGCGCACATCCTGACTCGTGAAGTGGGTCAGTTTGTGCAATTCATGTAGGCGATTGAGGTCTCGTGATATGCTGTTGACCGCCTCGCCAGAGGATGCAAGAAAAAAGGTATTGCATGCCTTCTCCTGGTGGATGTTCCCTGGCCTGATCTCACAGAAGTACACCTGCAAACAAGCTTCCTCCTCTTGGGTCAGGGCAATCAGCATATTTGGTGGTCGTGCCCTTCCGCACGCCGATCACCAGCGTGCACGATCGGTTCCACCCACTCTGAATCCGTCAATGACTCCACAGCTATTGGGTGCTGCATGTGGGGGAAAAAAAGACAGCCTCGTAGTAGTACCAATACATGGTCCTTTCTCTGTCCCCGAGTTTTCTGCCCATCAGCAGATCCCGAGCCATCCTTCTGACTTCTGACTTTGCCACTCTTAGGATTTTGCATCACCCCAATCCCGAACTCCCCTTCATCGTTGAAGTGGACGCTTCAAACTCTGGCCTGGGGGCTATCTTATCTCAAAGACAGGGGTTACCTCCCAAACTATACCTTTGTGCATTCTACTCCAGAAAACTGTACGCAGCAGAACGGAACTATGATGTTGGAAATGGGGAGCTTTTGACCCTAAAGGCAGCTTTTGAGGAGTGGCGTCACTGGTTAGAGGGTTCTACTCATCCATTTACAGTCCTAACCGATCATAAGAATCTGGAATACTTACGATCTGCCAAAAGACTCAACCCCAGGCAAGCTCGCTGGTCTCTGTTCTTCACCCGCTTAAATTTTGTGGGCACTTATCGTCCTTGGTCCTAGAACACAAAGGCGGATGCTCTCTCCAGACAGTATGAGCTTGATCAATTTCCCCAACGTCCAAAAACAATTGTCTCCCGACCTCATTGTTGCTCCCATCCAATGGACTATTATGAATGAAATTGAACAGGCCAATGCTCAGGTCCAAATTCCAGCTGAATGTCCACCTAGTAAAATCTTTGTACCTGAAATCCTCAGAAACCAAGACAACTACCAGCCGGCCTGCTGCAACCTCTTCCCCTTCATCCACACCCCTGTTCCCACATTGCTATCGACTTTGTTGGAGGCTGGTAGATCTGTAACAGTCACACCACAATTCTCACTGTCATAAACAGAAAGCCTGCCGCCTCATACCTCTACCCAAGCTACCTACCGCCCTGCTGACAGTTGAACATTTATGTCACTTGGTGTTCCAATTCTATGGATTACCAGAGGATATAGTACGATCATACTGTAATCAGCATCAGAATGATTGGAGTCACTTCCTAATATGGGCTGAGTACGCCCAGAATTCCATCCAAAAGGCATCTACAGGATTGACCCCCTTTCAATGCATTTTGGGATTTCAACCGCCTCTATTCCCTTGGTCTGGGGAACCGACTAATGTCCTGGCAGTGAATGACTGGTTACTTAGAAGTGAGGAGACATGGAATCAGGCTCACATTCACCTCCAGCACGACATTCGCCGACAAAGTGTACAGGCTGATTGTCATCGTTGTCCCGGTCCTTAGTACAGTTCTGGCCAATGGGTGTGGCTGTCCATAAGAGACTTACGTCTTTGGCTTCCTTGCAAGAAACTCAGTCCCAGGTACGTGGGTCCATTTCAAATTATCCATCAAATCACACCTGTTTCGTTCCGCCTTGCCCTGCCTAATCATTATTGTATTTCTCCCACCCTCCATGGATCTCTGCTTAAGCCCGCTGTTGGTCCGAATGAGGAGGGGGGGGAGGTGTCAGGTGGTCAGGGTCCCCTACCCATCATGGTGAAGGGCGAGGAGGCTTACCAGGTCATAGAACTGCTGGACTCCAGATGCTGGGGAAGAATTCTCCAGTATCTGGTTGATTGGGAGGGGTATGGTCCAGAGGAGCGTTCTTGGGTCAACGCTAACAATATTCTCAACCCCAATATTATTCTTATATATTCTCGACCTCTCGTGGAGGGATTCCTCCAAACTCATACAGAGAGGCGGCCCCTCGACCGCGTGGGATACCGATATCGCGCCAGGAGTCACTCGCAGGGAGGGGGCCCTGTCACGTTTTCTTCTGTATTGCCTATGTGTTGTGACCCAGTTTGTTCCCTATGATTCTCTGCTGCCGGCCTTTTGGACTATCTGCTTTGTTACTTATCTGTGATTGTTCTCCGCCTGCCCTGATCTCCTGCCTGCTTTTCGGCCACGACTTTGTCTGTCCCACGTTTCTGTGTTTGCTGGTATCTGACCATTACCTGATTGACCACGATTTTAATAAAAGCTTGCTTATGGATCCCACTTCGAGTGATGCTTTGTTACATTAATAAACATTTCTTATTATTATCAATGTTGAAAACCGTTGTACAGCTCAATATTTAAATGGAATTGTGTTTTCAGGATATTTTAAAGAATGTAGAGGTTTTACAGCATTTATTTGATAGTTTAGTAAAATTATAGTAACATTATAGTATCATTATAAATGTCTTCATAGATTAGCCTTAAAGGGATAGTTAAAAATGATTGGAATCCTGTTCCAAACCCGTAATATTTTCGTTCATCTTCGGAACACAAATGAAGATCTATCTTTTTGATGAAATCTCAGAGCTTTCTATCCCTCCTTAGACAGCTGCACAACTAATACAAAAGTTCATAAAGACATTGTTAAACTAATCCATATGAATTGAGCTGTTTAGTTCCAATTTCTAGAAGAAACTCAGTCGCTTTATTTGATGAACCGATTTAATTTAAGCCTTTTATTCACATATAAATAATCAACATACACATCAGTTGTAGTAAACAGAAGGTCAAACATGTCCGCTTGACGTATGATCTCTTTCTGAACTTTTTGAAGCAATAAAGTGGTAATTGTGTAGCTTTCAATGAAGGGACAAAAAAATCTCTTAGATTTCATCCAAAAAATAAACTAATTTTACTTTATTACTAATACTTTTTTTCAATGGTAAGTATACATGCTGAATAATATATATATATATATATATATATATATATATATATATATAATCTTACTGACCTCAAACTTTTATATGGAAGTGTTTGTCATGTTTATTTCTCTTTTTTTAAGATTTTTTTTTTTTTGACTGAAACAGTCTTTCATTGTCTAGTATTGGTTTGTTCAGTAACACTTCATAAAAATGTTCATTAACATCAAAAACATTTAATATTTTGACATTATAAAACATTTAATGTTTTGACATTATAAAACATTTAATGTTTTGACATTATAAAACATTAAATAATTACTTAATACCTCATTACATTCAGAGATGTAAAAATTTTGAAATGTCAACTACTGACCTGTTTTGTTAATGGTTATTATGAAGTGTTTCCACTTGATTTGATCGCCAGTTCTGATCCATGAGCTAGCACTGAAACCTTTTACTGTTCCTAGTAAAAGTAAAAGTACCACATCTGTTAAATGACAAGTGTGTTCATGTCCTAAATGATCTCCTCACATACACTTTGCGATTTAATCACAAATGTATCTGGGAAGCTCTTATGTCATGGTAGTGACTAGACTCTAAACGCTCACTGTTAGCAGTTTTATGTGCTAAACCTTTTCCGCTCAGTCTAATGGATTTGACGGTTCTCTGTGTAGTCAAAGACTAACTCTCACCTATGAGCTCCATGCTAATGCTCTTGTCACTTAAATGAACTTAGTGTTCACTCTGTCTCTGAACTGCATGAAAAACTAGATCTTTAGATTCCTCTGTTGCGTTCATGTCTCTTTTTACTTGTCCGTAGTGTTTTTGTGTTAACTAAACCTGATCTTTTCAGATGCTTTCTCTTTCAGTTTTGAAAACGCCTTTGGCTAAAGCAGACGGGCATTTGTGCTGCATTCACTTTGGTTAGATTGAACTGAATCTGTCTAATAAGTCTGACTGAAATAAATACCAATGTGTGCCTCTAATTAACGTATTATATGCATTATTTGCATACAATCTTTTCATTTCATCTTTTGCTGCTTTTCAAGTCATTCTGGAATAGTTGTATTTACGAGATGAACGAATGCTTGACACTACAATGATTTTTCCATTATAAAAACAAATAGAAAACCAATTGTAGTTATAGAGTGATTACAGTAGAAGTCTATGGGGCATGTTGACTGGAGGGTTTATTACGGAGCCCCTAAAGGGACATGGTGAAGGAAAAAAATATGATATGGGAGGAAAAATTATTTGTGAATGCTTTCGCTTTCTCTCGAAAATGTTTTGCGTTCCCCCGAGAGGCTTTGCGCTCGCTCGCAAAGAACACAAAACTTTTGCGAGCGAACACAAAAGCATCTATGTTGCCAAATATTATATTATGTAATATATTATTATATAATATTCATTAATTCATTGAGTTCCACCTCTGAAAACAACCAAAACCACTTCCCATGACTTGAAAGCAGCATTTGTTCTGTTCAATCCAGCAGTTTATAACCTTCACAGACTGATTTGATAACATCAGGTTCCCTAAATGTTGTATCGTTCTCTGAAGTGTGACACCAGAGGTGTAAAGTCCAGGGGTCAGAAAGTAAAAGTCCTTCCATATGTTTATTCCACCCATGAACTCAGCCAGCTGATTTCACTATTTAGTTCTATCTCCTGGCTGAAAAACTGCTAATTAGCAAATCCAGGTGATTGGAACAAAATACTGAGGAGGACTTTTACTTTCTGAACCTGGACTTTACACCTCTGTCTGACACCAGGAAGAGTGAACAAAGTTACACGAGTCGAGTTAACTATGAGCGCTCTCTGTGCTGTGATTGGTGCAGGTGCCGTGGAATCCTGAGGTGGATATGTGTTGGCACACTCTGATTGGTGGAGCTTCGGAGGAGTGTGAGCCTGTGTGGTGTGATTCAGAGGACCCGCTCTTCATCCTCTACACCAGTGGCTCTACTGGGAAACCTAAGGTAGAACCTCCAAACAACCCAATCCTCCCAAAACTACTTTTGTGCGTCATTTACTTTTCGTACACAGGTCTTATTTGTCCCTTTTTTTCTCACACTCTACCACTCCACTAGGGTGTGTTGCATACCGTGAGTGGCTACATGCTCTACACTGCGGCCACCTTTAAGTTGGTGTTTGATTATCACTCTGATGATGTGTACTGGTGCACTGCGGACATTGGTTGGATCACCGGTCACTCATACATCACATATGGGCCCTTGGCCAATGGCGCAACCAGTGTGTTGGTGAGGGGAACATCCTGATTTTTCTCTTTGTAGTCACTGTCTTTAAGTGATTGAAAGCATATTGACTTATCTACAAAGGCCTTTATTGTTGTATAATATAAATAAAAAAATTTAATCTTATGTTTCTAGTTTGAGGGTCTTCCCACATACCCGGATGTGAGCCGAATGTGGGAGATTGTTGATAAATATCAAGTCTCCAAGTTCTACACAGCACCCACCGCCATCCGGCTACTGATGAAGTACGGCAGTGAGCCCGTTCAGAAGTGAGTTTGGTGTCTATTGTGTCTGTCCTAGGTTTAGTACACTAGAGAGGGTTTCTGTAATCATGGGAAATTTCAGACTGTTTTCATAATATCAGACCATTTTAAAATTGGATTTACAGGCCTGGAGAAATCATGGAAATTAATAAAATATTAAAATAATTTTTAAAATCTTTACAAAGGAATTTTAAATGTAATACTTTTAAGTGACTGTAAATATATTTATAATAGGGATGCACTGAAATTGAAATGCAAGAATTCAGGATGCACTTGGCTGAAAACCAATTAATTAATCAAACTTTAATCAACACTCAAATAGCTAAAATGGAGTTGTATAAACAATTAAATTGCACATAAGGCAGTTTTTATATCAACTTTTTAATAACAGAATTGTTTCTACTCTAGTTTGTTGGTGAAATATAAACATTTAAACGACAATAAACTAATAATTTGTTTTCATGACAGATTTATTCAAACATAGCGTCTGTTTTGGCCACAGATTTTGGCCCTCCAATACCATTTCGACCCGAAAACTGACTGGCTGAAAATTTTAGCTACAAAAAAATTTGATGCATCCCTAATTTATAATGTTACAAGCGATTTATTATAAATAAAATATTCTTTTGAACTTTCTATTCATCAAAGAATGTAAGCACAACTGTTTTCAACTCTGATCATAATAATACATCTTTCTTGAGCACAAAATCATCACATTAGAATGATTTCTGAAGGATCGTGTGACACTGAAGACTGGAGTTATGATGCTGAAAATTCAGCTTTGAACACAGGAAGAAATTCCATTTTAAATATATTAAAATAGAAAACAGTTATTTTAAATTGTAGTAATATTTCACAAGATTACTGTTATACTGTATTTTTCTTCAAATAAATGCAGCCTTGTTGAGCATATGAGACTTCTGTCAAAAGTATAAAACAATCCTACTGACCGTAAATAGTCAGTGCATCCCCCCCCCCCCCAACCCACACTCACACCCACACCCACACCCACATTGTTATATTCAGCTATCACAATATTTATGACCTTAAAATATTTTTTTGTGAAATTCTTATCCAGTAATATTTTTCATTGAAACACTGTGTGTGTAGTGTTTATATATAATATAGTGTTTACATAATGAAGTATAGTGTTTAGGAATAAGTATTGAGTCTATTTACAGTATTATGAATGTTTATTTATAATTGCCATTGCTTGGTAATGTTATCTATCTAGGATACTTTCTCCCATTTCCAGATAACACTTGATGATGTAACTTTATGAGAACTACTAGAATGATATCATATAGTTACACTTGATAGTATTCGTCTCTTTGTGTACAAAGTCTGCTAACAGAGCCACGTTTATACGTCCATTCGCTGTGCATTGTGTGCAGTGTGTTTTTGCATACAACTGGTGCCAGTATGTCATACATCTACCCAGTCTTTATTACTATTTACCACATTTTACAAAAATAGTCAAATTTACAAAACTGTGCAATGGTTTGTGTGGTCAGGTATAAGCGGACCTCCCTGAAGATTTTGGGGACAGTAGGGGAGCCCATAAACCCAGAAGCCTGGCAGTGGTACTACAGCGTGGTGGGAGAGAAGAGATGTCCGGTGGTGGACACCTTCTGGCAGACTGAGACGGTATGAACTGAATTATAACACTCAGGCCACAGCAGTAACATCTATGTTGATTTGAAGCCGTCTACCATAAGGTCACTTGTCTTTTTTTTTTTTTCTGTTCCTCAGGGTGGGCATGTGATGACCCCTCTGCCGGCCGCTACGCCCCTGAAGCCTGGCTCTGCCGTGAGTGAACTTTGTGCTATGAATACATAATAAAAATGTAGCAATGAATAAAAACATACACTAGTGGTCAAAGGTTTGGGGTCAGTAATTTTTTTTTATGTTCTGGAAAGAAGTATCTTATGCTCACCAAGGTTGCATGTATTTGATTTAAAAAAAATATGGTAAAAACAGTTGTGCTGCTTCATAGTTTTCTGGAAACTGAAAAGCGTTTAAATGAAATAGAACATTATAAATGTCTTCACTATCACTTTTTAATAAAAGTATTTAAAATAAAAAAAAATCTTACTGACCCCACATTTTTAACAGAAGTGTTTATATTTGCTCAAAGTAACCATTTAAGGATACAAGTTGATTAACAGCAGAATTTAATCAATTATAAAATTGCATAGTATTCATTACCACAGTTAATGTAAAATAATTTCTACACAACAGAAGCATGTTAATTTGAGATTATTGCGGTAGAATCGCTTACTAACCTCTGTATGGTGGTTGATGTTTGTAGACATTTCCCTTTTTTGGGGTTGTACCTGCTATTCTCAATGAGTCGGGGGAGGAACTTGAAGGACCGAGTGAAGGCTATCTGGTACAGTGATCTCTTTTTTGTGTGTGTGTGTCATTTTTTTTTTTCTCATACTTTGTATTTTTAGTTAAGAGGTGATATGATTACCATACATTTTGTTTGATTTCCATGTTCATTTTAAAATCCTTAACACTAATGAATCATGTAGTGTTAAGAACTGTGTGTTCACTCCACTCTCTTCCTCAGGTGTTTAAACAGCCTTGGCCAGGTGTGATGAGAACAGTGTATGGGAACCACCAGAGGTTCGAGACCACCTACTTCAAGAAATTTCCTGGATATTACGTGACTGGAGACGGTAATTTGCGCTGTGATTCGTTTTCAGTTTTACAGTAAGTGTGCTTCATATAATTGTGAAAAGTGAGAGTTCGTGCTTCAGTTAAGCGTGTCTTGTCTGTCCAGGTTGTCGTAGAGATAAAGACGGGTACTACTGGATCACTGGAAGGATAGATGACATGCTGAATGTGTCTGGTGAGTAGAGGATGAGGACATTTTGTACGTTTGGTGATTTGCACAATACCCATACAAATTTTTTTTTTTGTTTAAGTCTCCCGTTGCGTAATTTCCCCCAGTGTGGAGAGAGAGAATGTTTGGCTCGGACCTACAGATGTTGAAATAATGCAGATTAATGATTTTGATTAAATTGATGCCATACATTAGACATTAGTCTCTTGCATGCTTTCTATCTCTTTACTGATATGAATCTAGAGATTTACAAAGCGTTGAAGTAGTTTACATATCAGTACCAGTACAATAAATATCCTGTAATAGAGCAAAAGCTCATATTGCTGCTGCTTATATCTGTTTGTTCCAGGACACTTGCTGAGCACTGCAGAGGTGGAGTCGGCTCTGGTGGAGCATGAAGCCGTGGCCGAGGCAGCGGTTGTGGGGAGACCACACCCTGTCAAAGGCGAGAGTCTCTACTGTTTCGTCACCCTCAATGACGGAATCAACTACAACCAGAAGCTGGAGGCGGAGCTTAAAAAGCAAGGTATGTGTGCTTCAATGAATGGTTCATGCAAAAACTTTAATTTATGAACTCTCATGTAAGTCAAACCCCATATGATCCTCTTTCTTCTATAAAACACAAAAGTAAATATTAGCCAGGATGTTTGAACTGCTCTTTCCTATACAGCGAAAGTGATTTTATATCATCAAACTTAAAGTATTTCCTTTTTTTGTTTGCTTCCTTTTCATTTCCTTTATCAAACAGTGAGAGAGAAGATTGGTGCCATAGCTACGCCTGACTATATTCAAAATGCACCCAGCCTTCCAAAAACCAGATCAGGTAATAATATTGAATAGATTATTTATTATTATTATTATTATTATTATTAAAACGTTAATATTTCTGATGATTCGTGTGTTCTTCTGGATTTTTTTTTTAAAGGTAAGATCATGCGTCGCGTCTTGAGGAAGATAGCGTGTAATGAACGGGATTTAGGTGACGTGTCCACATTAGCTGACAGCTCCGTCATTGAACAGCTGTTTGAGAACCGCTGCTGTTCTGCTGTGTGACCACCAGGGGCGTCTGGCCCCAATACAAGCTTCGGTTCTGGAAGGAAAAGGATGAGTCTGAGCTTAGAAAGGAGTTTATGATAATGCTAGTGGGCAGACAGAATGACAAAATTAAAGACTTAAGAATCTCTAGGAAAACCCACGGATTTGGGAGCGGCACAGTTTTAACTAATTTTTTTTTTTTTTTTACAAGAATCACCTGTATATTAGAAATCATTGTTTCCCCCAAATGTTTATTTTTTATTTGTTTATATTTTCCTCTTCCTTTTTCCATGTTCAGTTTATTCATTAATCTTTATATGACTACACTGTCCAGCTTTCAATGTGCCAACATAACCTAAAACAGGTTATCATTTGTATTGTTTATATCTCATAAAACGGTAAATAAGACTGTCATGTCACAATGTTTGTTGTGTACTCTGTAATAGCACTGTGTTAAATCTCTGCTTTGGTCGAAGGTTTAATTTTTAACATTTTAACTTTCCTAACAAGCCAAAGCATGCATTATTTTTTACCAGAATAACATGGTATCATGCAGGTGTTTCAATATGTTAAAACTGAACTATGTGTGTTTCACCCTGGAACAGTTTGTGACTTTGATGAAAGTTTGTGTGTGAACTCATATTATATTTCTCCAGGAAAAGTTATGAAAGAGCTTTTCTTGACTGCATAAAGGCTGTATGCTTATTTGAAAACATACTCAAATATAGTAAATGGCATTTCTGACCACGATGGTCTGGTTATAGACAACACTTAGACTTGTTCAGTGGGCTTTCCATTTATGAAGTCATATTTCAAAATGTTGAAATCTGCCATTTTATATTGTGAAGGTATCCTCCCATCAAATATTTTCTGGAGAAAAGTGATCAAATTCCTGCCGTTTCATGAGTGTATGATGCTCTCATGCACACTACTGGGTTGTATTTGTTGTTATTGTCAGATTGATGTATTCCTGCTTGGCATTAATTGTTTTTGGTTTGTTGGTCGAGTTTTGAATTTCATAGCTCTTGATGTGGATGAGTATTAGCTGTCAGTGCTTTTCTCAACCCTCTAAACACTCACTAGCCTATATGATGAGCAACTGAACCTTTGAACTTTAGATTGTTTTTTTGTTTTGTTTTTCATTAATTTTCTTGTAATCAATTCATTTGTGCAGAGCAACAAACAGAACTGGGTGAATTATTAAAATACTGAAATTTTAAAATAGTTGTTGTGCTCTTACTTGTGTGTAGTTTCTGTTTGTGCTTCACTCTTGCAATGTTTATTATCTGATGAATTATGTGCCTGTACTGCAGGGTAATTATTATTATTATTTTTTTTATTTTTTATGGTGGAGCTGCTCCTTAAAGTCTCAAGGTTTTGTGTCTCAACCTTGCGGAATCTGAAAATGTTAACAAAATAAGAGTGATCTTGCAAAATGCTCTTCGTTATTGAGTACGGTCCTGGATAAGATATTTTACATAAAAGAGGTTTAGATAGTCCATAAGACCCCCAAAAAGCTGAATTCACATACCTTTAAAGGTGCTGTATGGAGTTTTCAGCGGCATCTAGCGGTGATGTTTCAGATTGCAACCAATACGTTTACAAGCGAGTGCTCGTGCTTTCTTTTGTTTTTTATTATTATGTGGAGTTTGTGTTGGAGTCTGTGTTGTGCTGGTCGTTTCCTAGTATTAGCAGACTCCATGTCATAAAGTTGCAGTGTCGTCGCTGTTGAGTGCAAAGTCAGTAGACGAGGCGAGACGCTCGGGAGCGCGCATGCAGGTCTCAGTCACGTCACTGGATTTCGCGGCAAATCCGACCCGGAGCATCACATAGAAATAGGAATACTTGCTTTCAGAGGTAACGTTAGGCTAATAGCAAAACCCGCCAAGTGGATCATTTTATTGTGAGATTACAACCCTTTCACACACAGGTAATAAAAAATGGATTCATTTTAGTAGAAAAACTCCATACAGCACCTTTAAGACTTATATGTGAATAATATTCCAAATCAGTAAATGAATCATTCTTTTGAGTCGGATTTGATATTGATTATAATTTGGATTGAACGAATCATTCCTACACAGTTAACTCACTGATTCATATGATCGCAGCGTTTTCGAGTTAATACCTCTGGTTTGAAAGATCATCAATATGACTTAAATTTTGGTCTGTTCCTCACACAAATGTATCATAAACAGCGTCAAGTCGTTGTCAGCTGTGGACACAAACTGTTGTTGATGGAAAAGACGTGTAATGTGTAAATTTTTGTTCCACAGAAAATTCGTACGGTTTTGTAACATATGAGGGTGAGTAAATAAAGATTTGCGTATAAAATGCATAATATCATGTTATATACGTCGTGTATAGCCTACTTACCATTCTATCTTTTTTTTTTTTTTTTTTGGTCTATGTTCCAACTGCACATAAGATTAACAATCCTCCACAAGATGGCAGTGATTCCCAAGTCTTCACTTCAGGAAGACAAAGAGAAAAGAGGTCCCCTCTCTACTAAGGATCCAAAGCAGGTTTAATGTCATTTTCCATTACATAACTCCCCTTTTCTGCCCGAAATACACACGTGTCCGTTTAATTAACCCATAAGTTCATGTTATGGTGCTCTTTTCCTGTGTGAAAAGCCCACTGGCCATCTGTTATTCAAGCCGTGTGAAAGTGATTGAATAATTCATGCCACACTGCTCAGTTTGCTGTGAGGAGCAGAGGGCAGTCCACTTCTTTTCCTTTGTGTATCTGTGTGTGTGTGTATGAAGGCCAGAGAGTGGGTTAATGATACTATTTTTACTTTACTCACATACGCATTTTAAACAAGACATGATGAAGTGATATTCATAGGACATGGTTTGATAATCAAGTGTGGAAACAGATGAATCCGTGCATTTGGTGACAACAAGATAGAGTGCTTCATATTCAGTTGGTGTATATGTAATACACAACATTTGTCTGCAGCTGAACTGCTCACTTCATGAATCCCATGTTGATGTTATTGATCTTCATAACACAAGACTAAGTAATTATGTCCTGTCTTCAGTTCAGGCCATTTCGACAGTATATTAACACTCTTTCACACACACAACAACAGAGTTTCTGCTTTAAGATTATTACCACTTCATATCTCCTCATTTCTCTTTCCATTCATGTCTCTTCATCCTTTCATCTTTAGGCAGTATTGTTCTGTGGTACTTCTGGGAGGCAACAAGCCCTGTGTCAAATAATAGCTTAATATTCTTCAGGAGGTTTAGCGGTTCAGCTGAAAGCTCTACAGCCTTCTTGTCTTTTGTATCTGTATGGCTGAAGGCTGTGAAGTCTCGTGTTTGTGTGCGCTGGGATTCACTGCGGCAAGAGGCAGGTGAAAATGCACAGTACATGCGGTTTGATTGACTTGAGGCTATTTCTTTGTTGTTGGAGGTGTTTTAATAAAAAAGAAAGCCTCTTTATGTCACTTCATTGTCAGTCATTATAAGCAATTATAAACAAACATTTCAGTTTGGTGATCCATGTGGTAACAATGGTTTACATAAAGATTACAAACAGCTTAAAGAAGAATTGTTAAAGTGTGCCTCTTTTTAGGCTATTGGTCTGTGAATTTTGGAGGATTGTGTGGAAATGCTCTCTGTATAGTTGGTGAGGCTGGTTAGCAAATTTGTTGAATAGGTCAGAAATATAGAACATACTGTTCAAAAGTTTGGTGTCAGTATATTTTAATGTTGTTGTTTTTAGTCTTATGCTCAAGGCTGCATTTATTTGATCACGGATACAGTAAAAACAGGAATATTGTGATATTCCTATTATATTTTGATTGTGATAAGCAGCACAATTGTTTTCTACATTGGTAATAATCAGAAATGTTTCTTGAGCAGCAAATCATCATATCAGAATGATTTCTGAAGGATCACGTGACACTGAAGACTGGAGTAATGATGCTGAAAATACAGCTTTGCATCACAGGAATAAATTACATTTTAAAATATATCAACATATATCAACAGTTATTTTCTATTTAATTACTGTATTTTTCCTCAAATTAATGCAGCATTGGTGAGAGAATAAGCGTTATAAACGTTAATAAATGCTTACATTTTGGTTAAAGTGCTCAATTCTTCTGTAAAGTTTTTGTGTAGATCATCCTTTTAGTGATGGGACTGTGAATTCAAATGAAAAAGCTGTTGTCCTATCAATAGGCCTACATAAAGAAAGCATACAGTAATTTGTCATCACAAAATTTGGCATACTCAACTAATTGCTAAGATTTTTTCGTGCACATATTTGTCTTTTACATGTTTTATGTTATGAAACATGGCACTTTTCTACCTCCTACACTATTATGATACATATGGCAGGAACATACAAATCTACCATTGGCGAAGAAGGCAGATGCGTATGACTTAATATCCATCAAAATTCTTGGATATGGATTAATCGTATAACTGGCTCTGATATTAAGATTTATACTCAGAAACTAATGATTTACCTTTAATTTATTACCCACACAGTGGAACAGCCTGACAAAAATGTCATGGTGCCATTGTCAGTGTCATGCACGACCCCCACACCCCGTTTATATCCTCAGGTTGAGCCTCCTGTTGAAGCTGTCTGCATCGTTTCGTCTGCCAGACTGCGGGACACCCAGGGAGGTCTGTGTGTGTGTGTGTGTGTGTGTGTGTGTGTGTGTGTGTGTGTGTGTGTGTGTGTGTGTGTGTGTGTGTGTGTGTGTGTGTTGGCCCAGCTGTCATCAACATTTGACCACTGAACATATGCAGCACGGAGCTGCTGCCATTGTCTCTCCTAATGGGCCTTCATTATACACACACTTGTCACACTCTAGGATACAGACAGGCCTGGGACAGGTGGGAAAATGGGAGGGCCAAAAAAAGATAGAGAGCAAGGAACAAAAGGAGTCATAAGGGATGCGAGAGCCAGAGTGCTACATGCTAAGAATACAGCAATAACAGTGATGGATTAACAGGGAGGAGAAAAGAGCACGATGATGATAAAAAAGAATATGAAAAATGAGATTTTCAGGGAAAAACAATGAATAATATTCAAAATTCAAAGTAATACAATAATATTTTTAATATATGTAAAATTATATTTGTAAATGTAAACTTACTTTAGACTTATTTTGAAAAGGATAAATCCCCAGAAGAAGGATTTAGAAGAATATATTATATATTATTATATTATATTTAGAATTGAATTGTTATTTTCCTGAAAATATATACAGTATATATATATATATATACTGTATATATTTTCAGGAAAATAACAATTCAATTCTAAATATAATATAATGCTATTTTTAAATATTATATAAATAATGTTGTTGTTGTTTTTTTTTTAAATAAAGTGACCAGACTTTGTGGACTAATGTTGATCAATTGTAGATAATAATAGATAATAATAACAATAATAGATATTTATAAAGAAAACAGTCTTGTGAAATATAATGGAAAACCCTGTATAAACAACATCGATGCAGAGGCATGTGTGAGCCTTTTTCTCATGAGAAAAGTCTCTGTTTTACTCTCCTTTTGATATCGTTGCTGTCTAGAATCACTTGAGATATTAAAAAGATCTCATTTGTTTTCCAGTATCCAGGTAATCCCCAGTAAGTCTCCAGTGGAGTTTCCCATTCATTTCCCCAGAACAGGCTGTCAACAAGAGTAGTGATATTCCCATAAAACCCCAGTTTCAAAGATGAGGAGGATAAAGCCCCATTACACATCACATCTTTCAGTTTCCCCTCTGCTTTTCTAAGGGGATCTGAAACTGAAAATTAGGCTGATAGAGAGAAATAGGGTAGAAAGGAAGAGAGAGAGAGAGCGAGAGAGCGAGAGAGAGAGAGAGAGAGAGAGAGAGAGAGAGAGAGAGAGGTGCATATGAACATGAGAGCAGCTGGTGATCTCAGCTGGATATCTGCAACCCCAATCACAGCACAGACTGTTCACTTCACTGTCTGCTGTCACTGACGGCCTTCCAGCTCTCTAGACTCAACTGATACCGCAGGTGCTTAGCTCCTCTTAGACTTGTAAACAGAGATGATTTACTTCACTCCTGGTGCCCTCGTGTTCAATTAATTATCTATAACTCTGATGTAGACAGCTTTGCTTATGATAATTGGAGTGCCCAAGCTTTGTTGTGTCAGGTCGCTGGAATTGTCATTCTGCGTCTTAAAAGTAAAGTTGCAGTTTCTCAACTCATCCCAACATTTGTAAAAAATAATGATAATGCATTTACAATGGAAGTCTATGGGGCAAAGCAATTGCACCTGAATAAACATTAAATGCACATTATATGAAGTATAAGTATTTAATCGCAAGTGATTTTATGTTTTAACTCCTATCAAATATAAAGGCAGTAAACTGGCTTGTTTTGCTCCATAGACTTGCATTGTAAGATTAATGGAAACACGTTTAATAATCTATTGCGATTGATATTACATGCAGTCAAGTACTATTCCCTTCCCTTTAAGGACAAAGCAATGCATATGAGCACATCAACTGTTTCTCTTTAGGAACCTAAATCACAGAATGACTGAACTTGTCGACTTATCAAAGAGTGAGGAGTCTTTAAAATGTCAAATCTCGACAGAAGCTTGATAATGACTTTAGAGGTATTATTCCCACATCTGAGTAACTTAATGACATCCCCCCTCTCTCTCTCTCTCTCTCTCTCTCTCTCTCTCTCTCTCTCTCTCTCTCTCTCTCTCTCTCTCTCTCTCTCTCTCTCTCTCTCTCTCTCTCTCTCTCTCTATCTCTCTCTCTCACTCTCTCTCTTATTGTATGCTGTAGCTGTTAGATGTTTCCAGTAGGGTGTTTCAGAGAAGCTCACAGCATCTGTGCAAACGTATCTGCTGTAAATCATCCAGGTTCCTCTCTCTCTCTCTGAACCTGCTGAACCAGCAACTTTATTTTCATGCGTTTACATTTAAGAACAGGTTCAAATTGGAGCTGTTGAAATTGTAAATCTTATAACATTCTGAGCAAAGAAAGTCTGTACTCATACTGTATTAGAAAGACAAGTGAAAAATTAAAGCTGCAAGCAGCGATTGCGGGCCCAAGCCGGTGGCACCGCCACCCTGGTGCCTTTAGTTGCACTAAAGGCACCGGGTGGCGGTGCCACCGGCTTGGGCCCTCCATCGCTGCTTGCAGCTTTAATTATATATATATATATATATATATATATATATATATATATATATATATATATATATATAATGTAAATTCTTTTCCCCCCCTATTTTTAACATATATATTATTATATATATATAATAATAATATATATATTATTAAAATTTTTGGATGCTAAACTATTCTTTTTATAGGCTTTGTACTTTGTACACTTTGTACACTCACGTTCCAATATAGAAAAATTATCCTCTTCAAATGCGCAAAAATGTGCTTGGAAACATCACAGTGGAGCGGTGCTTACTATGAACGGCACAAACTGTACAACTGACTATTTAAACAGAGCAGTGTAGTTTTTATATGTAAGGTTGACTATTTTATTATTATATTTTATTAAGGCTATAATGAACATGCTGCGATGTCAAGATTGCAATGCTGGAATGCTGTGTGTGTGTGTGTGTGTGTGTGTGTGTGTGTGTGTGTGTGTGTGTGTGTGTGTGTGTGTGTGTGTGTGTGTGTGTGTGTGTGTGTGTGTGTGTGTGTGTGTGTGTGTGTGTGTGTGTGTGTGTGTGTGGCTCGATCGAACAATGGAGACATAAAAACATACTCCGTCATTTTGTTCATACAGAACATCATTCAAAATGCAAAGTGTTTCCTTATATTTGTGTACACTCGCAATGAAACACAACATTGTGCTTTTGTTAAACTATAAACTCTTGTCAAACTGTAACCTACAACTGTCACCCAACCAAAATCACACACACACACACACACACACACACACACACACACACACACACACACACACACACACACACACACACACACACACACACACACACACACACACACACACACACACACATCCCCTCCCCTCCCCTCCCCACACAGACAGACACACACACACACATCCCCCCTCCCCTCCCCTCCCCTCCCCACACAGACAGACACACACAGAATGGCAGAGAGACAGAGAGAGAGAAAATACACATTCAAACCACAATATCTGACTTCCTGTTGGTCGGAGCTAATGACTGTAAATTAGAAAGTTGTCCGGATCGAAGAGAAGAATATACGTACCGAGTTTGGTTACTGTAGGTAAAACTAATACCCCATTTTTGACTAAAGGTGGCGCTACTGAGCCCCTTACCACGCCCGTTTCTGAAACTTCGCACATGTCTATTACACAATAAATGTCAAATGCATGTTGAGTTTCATGCAATTTGAAGCATGTTAAGAGCCTCAAATCCATCCAAAAAGAATATAAAAGTTTAAAGCGTTGCCATGGCGACAGTATTAAAGATATCAATAATCCTTTCACAGGTCTACATCTGTCGTGTGTTTACATTATACAGATGAAGTTTGAAGCAAATCGGGTAAAAATAAGAGGGTGATTTCAAAGTATTTCGAAAGTAACACACTTCCTGCTGCCAGTTGGTGGCGCTATAACTTTGACTCACAATAGTCACATCCATGTGATCGGCCTCTTACAGCGAACACACTGCTGAAGTTTCATCAAGATCAATTAATGTATGCAGAAGTTATAACACACTTCCTGTTTCCAATATTCGCCATAAATTCGTTTCCTCGCCACGGCCAAACCGTTCGAGATATCAAAAATCCCCTCGCAATTTATCATCCTCCATGTCTTGGCTTCATGCACACCGAGTTTCGTGGTCATCGGATGAATTCTCTAGGAGAAGTGATTCAAATGCCAGAACATGCGTTTCCATACAACCCAAAATAGCCGACTTCCTGTTGGACTGGCGTAAAACTTAGAGCACGAAAGTTGTATCTATATGTGTACCGAGTTTCATATTATTACATGCAAGCGTGTTTGATATATGGAAATGTTTTTGAATCCCATTCCAGGGGGCGCTGCCGAGCGCCCCTGCCACGCCCGGGTACCAGCTTCAGTCCGGCCCTGATGGCCGCGGGTTCTGACATTTGTGCAAAGTTTCAAGAGTTTTTGAGCACGTTAAGGCCCCCAAAAGTGCCCAAATGGTAGTAAAATAATAATAATAAAGAAGAAGAAGAATAAATAATAATCCTAAGAAAAACAATAGGGCCTTCGCCTTTTCAAGGCTTGGGCCCTAAATAACAAAAAATCCTTAGAAGAACAATAGGGCTCTGCGCCCTTTCAGGGCTTGGGCCCTAATAACAAAAAATCCTTAGAAGAACAATAGGGCTCTGCGCCCTTTCAGGGCTTGGGCCCTAAAAAAACATGACCCGGGACTTGAACTCAATGTTTTTGTGGATGGAGCTTAACTGCCATCAGTTTAAAGAATATCTTTTGCCTTTTAACAATGATAGGAAAGTGTGAAAAAAAAAAAAAAAAAAACATGACCCGGGACTTGAACTCAATTTTTTTGTGGATGGAGCTTAACTGCCATCAGTTTAAAGAATATCTTTTGCCTTTTAACCATGATAGGAAAGTATGAAAAAAAAAAAACAAAAAAAAAAAAACAATGACCTGTCGGGACCTGTCGTCAAAATCCCAAAAGTATGAAAAAACAAAAACAAACAAAAAAAAACATGACCCGGGACTTGAACTAAATTTTTTTGTGGATGGAGCTTAACTGCCATCAGTTTAAAGAATATTTTTTGCCTTTTAACCATGATAGGAAAGTATGAAAAAAAAAAAAAAAAAAAAAAACGATGACCCGGGACCTGTCGTCAAAATACCAAAAGTATGAAAAAACAAAAAAAGAAAAAAAAACATGACCCGTGACTTGAACTCAATTTCTTTGTGGATGGAGCTTAACTGCCATCAGTTTAAAGAATATCTTTTGCCTTTTAACCATGATAGGAAAGTATGAAAAAAAAAAAAAAAACGATGACCCGGGACCTGTCGTCAAAATCCCAAAAGTATGAAAAAAAAAAAAAAAAAAAACATGACCCGGGACTTGAACTCAATTTTTTTGTGGATGGAGCTTAACTGCCATCAGTTTAAAGAATATCTTTTGCCTTTTAACCATGATAGGAAAGTATGAAAAAAAAAAAAAAAACGATGACCCGGGACCTGTCGTCAAAATCCCAAAAGTATGAAAAAACAAAAAAACAAAAAAAAACATGACCCGGGACTTGAACTCAATTTCTTTTTGGATGGAGCTTAACTGCCATCAGTTTAAAGAATATCTTTTGCCTTTTAACAATGATAGGAAAGTATGAAAAAAAAAAAAAAAAACGATGACCCGGGACCTGTCGTCAAAATCCCAAAAGTATGAAAAAAAAAAAACATGACCCGGGACTTGAACTCAATTTTTTTGTGGATGGAGCTTAACTGCCATCAGTTTAAAGAATATCTTTTGCCTTTTAACCATGATAGGAAAGTATGAAAAAAAAAAAAAAAACGATGACCCGGGACCTGTCGTCAAAATCCCAAAAGTATGAAAAAACAAAAAAACAAAAAAAAACATGACCCGGGACTTGAACTCAATTTCTTTGTGGATGGAGCTTAACTGCCATCAGTTTAAAGAATATCTTTTGCCTTTTAACCATGATAGGAAAGTATGAAAAAAAAAAAAAAAACGATGACCCGGGACCTGTCGTCAAAATCCCAAAAGTATGAAAAAACTAAAAAAAAAAAAAAAACATGACTCGGGACTTGAACTCAATTTCTTTGTGGATGGAGCTTAACTGCCATCAGTTTAAAGAATATCTTTTGCCTTTTAACAATGATAGGAAAGTATGAAAAAAAAAAAAAAACCGATGACCCGGGACCTGTCGTCAAAATCCCAAAAGTATGAAAAAACAAAAAAACAAAAAAAAACATGACCCGGGACTTGAACTCAATTTCTTTGTGGATGGAGCTTAACTGCCATCAGTTTAAAGAATATCTTTTGCCTTTTAACCATGATAGGAAAGTATGAAAAAAAAAAAAAAAACGATGACCCGGGACCTGTCGTCAAAATCCCAAAAGTATGAAAAAAAAAAAACATGACCCGGGACTTGAACTCAATTTTTTTGTGGATGGAGCTTAACTGCCATCAGTTTAAATAATATATTTTGCCTTTTAACCATGATAGGAAAGTATGAAAAAAAAAAAAAAACGATGACCCGGGACCTGTCGTCAAAATCCCAAAAGTATGAAAAAACTAAAAAACCAAAAAAAAACATGACCCGGGACTTGAACTCAATTTCTTTGTGGATGGAGCTTAACTGCCATCAGTTTAAAGAATATCTTTTGCCTTTTAACCATGATAGGAAAATATGAAAAAAAAAAAAAAAAAACGATGACCCGGGACCTGTCGTCAAAATCCCAAAAGTTTGAAAAAAAAAAAACATGACCCGGGACTTGAACTCAATTTTTTTGTGGATGGAGCTTAACTGCCATCAGTTTAAAGAATATCTTTTGCCTTTTAACCATGATAGGAAAGTATGAAAAAAAACAAAAAACGATGACCCGGGACCTGTCGTCAAAATCCCAAAAGTATGAAAAAACTAAAAAACAAAAAAAAACATGACCCGGGACTTGAACTCAATTTCTTTTTGGATGGAGCTTAACTGCCATCAGTTTAAAGAATATCTTTTGCCTTTTAACAATGATAGGAAAGTATGAAAAAAAAAAAAAAAAACGATGACCCGGGACCTGTCGTCAAAATCCCAAAAGTATGAAAAAAAAAAAACATGACCCGGGACTTGAACTCAATTTTTTTGTGGATGGAGCTTAACTGCCATCAGTTTAAATAATATATTTTGCCTTTTAACCATGATAGGAAAGTATGAAAAAAAAAAAAAAAACGATGACCCGGGACCTGTCGTCAAAATCCCAAAAGTATGAAAAAACAAAAAAACAAAAAAAAACATGACCCGGGACTTGAACTCAATTTCTTTGTGGATGGAGCTTAACTGCCATCAGTTTAAAGAATATCTTTTGCCTTTTAACCATGATAGGAAAGTATGAAAAAAAAAAAATAACGATGACCCGGGACCTGTCGTCAAAATCCCAAAAGTATGAGAAAAAAAATTAAAAAAAAACGATGACCCGGGACCTGTCGTCAAAATCCCAAAAGTTTGAAAAAAAAAAAACATGACCCGGGACTTGAACTCAATTTCTTTTTGGATGGAGCTTAACTGCCATCAGTTTAAAGAATATCTTTTGCCTTTTAACAATGATAGGAAAGTATGAAAAAAAAAAAAAAAAACGATGACCCGGGACCTGTCGTCAAAATCCCAAAAGTTTGAAAAAAAAAAAACATGACTCGGGACTTGAACTCAATTTTTTTGTGGATGGAGCTTAACTGCCATCAGTTTAAAGAATATCTTTTGCCTTTTAACCATGATAGGAAAGTATGAAAAAAAAAAAAAAACGATGACCCGGGACCTGTCGTCAAAATCCCAAAAGTATGAAAAAACAAAAAAAAACATGACCCGGGACTTGAACTCAATTTCTTTTTGGATGGAGCTTAACTGCCATCAGTTTAAAGAATATCTTTTGCCTTTTAACAATGATAGGAAAGTATGAAAAAAAAAAAAAAACGATGACCCGGGACCTGTCGTCAAAATCCCAAAAGTATGAAAAAAAAAAAACATGACCCGGGACTTGAACTCAATTTTTTTGTGGATGGAGCTTAACTGCCATCAGTTTAAATAATATATTTTGCCTTTTAACCATGATAGGAAAGTATGAAAAAAAAAAAAAAACGATGACCCGGGACCTGTCGTCAAAATCCCAAAAGTATGAAAAAACAAAAAAACAAATAAAAACATGACCCGGGACTTGAACTCAATTTCTTTGTGGATGGAGCTTAACTGCCATCAGTTTAAAGAATATCTTTTGCCTTTTAACCATGATAGGAAAGTATGAAAAAAAAAAAAAAAACGATGACCCGGGACCTGTCGTCAAAATCCCAAAAGTATGAAAAAAAAAAAAAAAAAAAAACATGACCCGGGACTTGAACTCAATTTCTTTTTGGATGGAGCTTAACTGCCATCAGTTTAAAGAATATCTTTTGCCTTTTAACAATGATAGGAAAGTATGAAAAAAAAAAAAAAAAACGATGACCAGGGACCTGTCGTCAAAATCCCAAAAGTATGAAAAAAAAAAAACATGACCCGGGACTTGAACTCAATTTTTTTGTGGATGGAGCTTAACTGCCATCAGTTTAAAGAATATCTTTTGCCTTTTAACCATGATAGGAAAGTATGAAAAAAAAAAAAAAACGATGACCCGGGACCTGTCGTCAAAATCCCAAAAGTATGAAAAAAAAAAAAAAAAAAAAACATGACCCGGGACTTGAACTCAATTTCTTTTTGGATGGAGCTTAACTGCCATCAGTTTAAAGAATATCTTTTGCCTTTTAACAATGATAGGAAAGTATGAAAAAAAAAAAAAAAAAACGATGACCCGGGACCTGTCGTCAAAATCCCAAAAGTTTGAAAAAAAAAACCATGACCCAGGACTTGAACTCAATTTTTTTGTGGATGGAGCTTAACTGCCATCAGTTTAAAGAATATCTTTTGCCTTTTAACAATGATAGGAAAGTATGAAAAAAAAAAAAAAACGATGACCCGGGACCTGTCGTCAAAATCCCAAAAGTATGAAAAAAAAAAAACATGACCCGGGACTTGAACTCAATTTTTTTGTGGATGGAGCTTAACTGCCATCAGTTTAAAGAATATCTTTTGCCTTTTAACCATGATAGGAAAGTATGAAAAAAAAAAAAAAACGATGACCCGGGACCTGTCGTCAAAATCCCAAAAGTATGAGAAAAAAAAAAAAAAAAAAACATGACCCGGGACTTGAACTCAATTTCTTTTTGGATGGAGCTTAACTGCCATCAGTTTAAAGAATATCTTTTGCCTTTTAACAATGATAGGAAAGTATGAAAAAAAAAAAAAAAAAACGATGACCCGGGACCTGTCGTCAAAATCCCAAAAGTTTGAAAAAAAAAACCATGACCCAGGACTTGAACTCAATTTTTTTGTGGATGGAGCTTAACTGCCATCAGTTTAAAGAATATCTTTTGCCTTTTAACCATGATAGGAAAGTATGAAAAAAAAAAAAAAACGATGACCCGGGACCTGTCGTCAAAATCCCAAAAGTATGAAAAAACAAAAAAACAAAAAAAAACATGACCCGGGACTTGAATTCAATTTCTTTGTGGATGGAGCTTAACTGCCATCAGTTTAAAGAATATCTTTTGCCTTTTAACCATGATAGGAAAATATGAAAAAAAAAAAAAAAAACGATGACCCGGGACCTGTCGTCAAAATCCCAAAAGTTTGAAAAAAAAAAAAACATGACCCAGGACTTGAACTCAATTTTTTTGTGGATGGAGCTTAACTGCCATCAGTTTAAAGAATATCTTTTGCCTTTTAACCATGATAGGAAAGTATGAAAAAAAAAAAAAACGATGACCCGGGACCTGTCGTCAAAATCCCAAAAGTATGAAAAAACAAAAAAACAAAAAAAAACATGACCCGGGACTTGAACTCAATTTCTTTGTGGATGGAGCTTAACTGCCATCAGTTTAAAGAATATCTTTTGCCTTTTAACCATGATAGGAAAATATGAAAAAAAAAAAAAAAAACGATGACCCGGGACCTGTCGTCAAAATCCCAAAAGTTTGAAAAAAAAAAAACATGACCCAGGAATTGAACTCAATTTTTTTGTGGATGGAGCTTAACTGCCATCAGTTTAAAGAATATCTTTTGCCTTTTAACCATGATAGGAAAGTATGAAAAAAAAAAAAAAACGATGACCCGGGACCTGTCGTCAAAATCCCAAAAGTATGAAAAAACAAAAAAACAAAAAAAAACATGACCCGGGACTTGAACTCAATTTCTTTGTGGATGGAGCTTAACTGCCATCAGTTTAAAGAATATCTTTTGCCTTTTAACCATGATAGGAAAATATGAAAAAAAAAAAAAAAACGATGACCCGGGACCTGTCGTCAAAATCCCAAAAGTATGAGAAAAAAAAAAAAAAAAACATGACCCTGGACTTGAACTCAATTTCTTTTTGGATGGAGCTTAACTGCCATCAGTTTAAAGAATATCTTTTGCCTTTTAACCATGATAGGAAAATATGAAAAAAAAAAAAAAAAACGATGACCCGGGACCTGTCGTCAAAATCCCAAAAGTATGAAAAAACAAAAAAAAACTAAAAAAAACATGACCCGGGACTTGAACTCAATTTCTTTGTGGATGGAGCTTAACTGCCATCAGTTTAAAGAATATCTTTTGCCTTTTAACCATGATAGGAAAGTATGAAAAAAAAAAAAAAACGATGACCCGGGACCTGTCGTCTAAATCCAAAAAGTATGAAAAAAAAAAAAAAAAAAAACATGACCCGGGACTTGAACTCAATTTCTTTTTGGATGGAGCTTAACTGCCATCAGTTTAAAGAATATCTTCTGCCTTTTAACAATGATAGGAAAGTATGAAAACAAAAAACAAAACGATGACCCGGGACCTGTCGTCAAAATCCCAAAAGTATGAAAAAAAAAAAACATGACCCGGGACTTGAACTCAATTTCTTTGTGGATGGAGCTTAACTGCCATCAGTTTAAAGAATATCTTTTGCCTTTTAACCATGATAGGAAAATATGAAAAAAAAAAAAAAAAAACGATGACCCGGGACCTGTCGTCAAAATCCCAAAAGTTTGAAAAAAAAAAAACATGACCCAGGACTTGAACTCAATTTTTTTGTGGATGGAGCTTAACTGCCATCAGTTTAAAGAATATCTTTTGCCTTTTAACCATGATAGGAAAGTATGAAAAAAAAAAAAAAACGATGACCCGGGACCTGTCGTCAAAATCCCAAAAGTATGAAAAAACAAAAAAACAAAAAAAAACATGACCCGGGACTTGAACTCAATTTCTTTGTGGATGGAGCTTAACTGCCATCAGTTTAAAGAATATCTTTTGCCTTTTAACCATGATAGGAAAGTATGAAAAAAAAAAAAAAACGATGACCCGGGACCTGTCGTCTAAATCCCAAAAGTATGAAAAAAAAAAAAAAAAAAAACATGACCCGGGACTTGAACTCAATTTCTTTTTGGATGGAGCTTAACTGCCATCAGTTTAAAGAATATCTTCTGCCTTTTAACAATGATAGGAAAGTATGAAAACAAAAAACAAAACGATGACCCGGGACCTGTCGTCAAAATCCCAAAAGTATGAAAAAAAAAAAACATGACCCGGGACTTGAACTCAATTTTTTTGTGGATGGAGCTTAACTGCCATCAGTTTAAAGAATATCTTTTGCCTTTTAACCATGATAGGAAAGTATGAGAAAAAAAAAAAAACGATGACCCGGGACCTGTCGTCAAAATCCCAAAAGTATGAAAAAACAAAAAAAAACATGACCCGGGACTTGAACTCAATTTCTTTGTGGATGGAGCTTAACTGCCATCAGTTTAAAGAATATCTTTTGCCTTTTAACCATGATAGGAAAATATGAAAAAAAAAAAAAGAAAACGATGACCCGGGACCTGTCGTCAAAATCCCAAAAGTTTGAAAAAAAAAAAACATGACCCAGGACTTGAACTCAATTTTTTTGTGGATGGAGCTTAACTGCCATCAGTTTAAAGAATATCTTTTGCCTTTTAACCATGATAGGAAAGTATGAAAAAAAAAAAAAAACGATGACCCGGGACCTGTCGTCAAAATCCCAAAAGTATGAAAAAACAAAAAAAAACATGACCCGGGACTTGAACTCAATTTCTTTGTGGATGGAGCTTAACTGCCATCAGTTTAAAGAATATCTTTTGCCTTTTAACCATGATAGGAAAGTATGAAAAAAAAAAAAAAACGATGACCCGGGACCTGTCGTCAAAATCCCAAAAGTATGAGAAAAAAAAAAAAAAAAAAACATGACCCGGGACTTGAACTCAATTTCTTTTTGGATGGAGCTTAACTGCCATCAGTTTAAAGAATATCTTTTGCCTTTTAACAATGATAGGAAAGTATGAAAAAAAAAAAAAAGAACGATGACCCGGGACCTGTCGTCAAAATCCCAAAAGTATGAAAAAAAAAAAACATGACCCGGGACTTTAACTCAATTTTTTTGTGGATGGAGCTTAACTGCCATCAGTTTAAAGAATATCTTTTGCCTTTTAACCATGATAGGAAAGTATGAAAAAAAAAAAAAAACGATGACCCGGGACCTGTCGTCAAAATCCCAAAAGTATGAAAAAACAAAAAAAAACATGACCCGGGACTTGAACTCAATTTCTTTGTGGATGGAGCTTAACTGCCATCAGTTTAAAGAATATCTTTTGCCTTTTAACCATGATAGGAAAGTATGAAAAAAAAAAAAAAACGATGACCCGGGACCTGTCGTCAAAATCCCAAAAGTATGAGAAAAAAAAAAAAAAAAAAACATGACCCGGGACTTGAACTCAATTTCTTTTTGGATGGAGCTTAACTGCCATCAGTTTAAAGAATATCTTTTGCCTTTTAACAATGATAGGAAAGTATGAAAAAAAAAAAAAAGAACGATGACCCGGGACCTGTCGTCAAAATCCCAAAAGTATGAAAAAAAAAAAACATGACCCGGGACTTTAACTCAATTTTTTTGTGGATGGAGCTTAACTGCCATCAGTTTAAAGAATATCTTTTGCCTTTTAACCATGATAGGAAAGTATGAAAAAAAAAAAAAAACGATGACCCGGGACCTGTCGTCAAAATCCCAAAAGTATGAAAAAACAAAAAAACAAAAAAAAACATGACCCGGGACTTGAACTCAATTTCTTTGTGGATGGAGCTTAACTGCCATCAGTTTAAAGAATATCTTTTGCCTTTTAACCATGATAGGAAAATATGAAAAAAAAAAAAAAAAACGATGACCCGGGACCTGTCGTCAAAATCCCAAAAGTTTGAAAAAAAAAAAACATGACCCAGGACTTGAACTCAATTTTTTTGTGGATGGAGCTTAACTGCCATCAGTTTAAAGAATATCTTTTGCCTTTTAACCATGATAGGAAAGTATGAAAAAAAAAAAAAAACGATGACCCGGGACCTGTCGTCAAAATCCCAAAAGTATGAAAAAACAAAAAAACAAAAAAAAACATGACCCGGGACTTGAACTCAATTTCTTTGTGGATGGAGCTTAACTGCCATCAGTTTAAAGAATATCTTTTGCCTTTTAACCATGATAGGAAAGTATGAAAAAAAAAAAAAAACGATGACCCGGGACCTGTCGTCAAAATCCCAAAAGTTTAAAAAAAAAAAAACATGACCCGGGACTTGAACTCAATTTTTTTGTGGATGGAGCTTAACTGCCATCAGTTTAAAGAATATCTTTTGCCTTTTAACCATGATAGGAAAGTATGAAAAAAAAAAAAAAACGATGACCCGGGACCTGTCGTCAAAATCCCAAAAGTATGAAAAAACAAAAAAACAAAAAAAAACATGACCCGGGACTTGAACTCAATTTCTTTGTGGATGGAGCTTAACTGCCATCAGTTTAAAGAATATCTTTTGCCTTTTAACCAATGATAGGAAAGTATGAAAAAAAAAAAAAAAACGATGACCTTTTAACCTTTACCTGTCGTCAAAATCCCAAAAGTATGAAAAAACTAAAAAACAAAAAAAAACATGACCCGGGACTTGAACTCAATTTCTTTTTGGATGGAGCTTAACTGCCACCAGTTTAAAGAATATCTTTTGCCTTTTAACAATGATAGGAAAGTATGAAAAAAAAAAAAAAAAACGATGACCCGGGACCTGTCGTCAAAATCCCAAAAGTATGAAAAAAAAAAAACATGACCCGGGACTTGAACTCAATTTTTTTGTGGATGGAGCTTAACTGCCATCAGTTTAAAGAATATCTTTTGCCTTTTAACCATGATAGGAAAGTATGAAAAAAAAAAAAAAAGAAATTCCAAAAAGAAATTGAGTTCAAGTCCCGGGTCATGTTTTTTTTTGTTTTTTTGTTTTTTCATACTTTTGGGATTTTGACGACAGGTAAAGGTTAAAAGGTCATCGTTTTTTTTTTTTTTTTCATACTTTCCTATCATTGTTAAAAGGCAAAAGATATTCTTTAAACTGATGGCAGTTAAGCTCCATCCAAAAAGAAATTGAGTTCAAGTCCCGGGTCATGTTTTTTTTTTTTTTTTTTTCTCATACTTTTGGGATTTTGACGACAGGTCCCGGGTCATCGTTTTTTTTTTTTTTTTCATATTTTCCTATCATGGTTAAAAGGCAAAAGATATTCTTTAAACTGATGGCAGTTAAGCTCCATCCACAAAGAAATTGAGTTCAAGTCCCGTCAAAATCCCAAAAGTATGAGAAAAAAAAAAAAAAAAAAACATGACCCGGGACTTGAACTCAATTTCTTTCTGGATGGAGCTTAACTGCCATCAGTTTAAAGAATATCTTTTGCCTTTTAACAATGATAGGAAAGTATGAAAAAAAAAAAAAAGAACGATGACCCGGGACCTGTCGTCAAAATCCCAAAAGTATGAAAAAAAAAAAACATGACCCGGGACTTGAACTCAATTTTTTTGTGGATGGAGCTTAACTGCCATCAGTTTAAAGAATATCTTTTGCCTTTTAACCATGATAGGAAAGTATGAAAAAAAAAAAAAAACGATGACCCGGGACCTGTCGTCAAAATCCCAAAAGTATGAAAAAACAAAAAAACAAAAAAAAACATGACCCGGGACTTGAACTCAATTTCTTTGTGGATGGAGCTTAACTGCCATCAGTTTAAATAATATCTTTTGCCTTTTAACCATGATAGGAAAATATGAAGAAAAAAAAAAAAAACGATGACCCGGGACCTGTCGTCAAAATCCCAAAAGTTTGAAAAAAAAAAAACATGACCCAGGACTTGAACTTATTTTTTTTGTGGATGGAGCTTAACTGCCATCAGTTTAAAGAATATCTTTTGCCTTTTAACCATGATAGGAAAGTATGAAAAAAAAAAAAAAACGATGACCCGGGACCTGTCGTCAAAATCCCAAAAGTATGAAAAAACAAAAAAACAAAAAAAAACATGACCCGGGACTTGAACTCAATTTCTTTGTGGATGGAGCTTAACTGCCATCAGTTTAAAGAATATCTTTTGCCTTTTAACCATGATAGGAAAATATGAAAAAAAAAAAAAAAAAACGATGACCCGGGACCTGTCGTCAAAATCCCAAAAGTATGAGAAAAAAAAAAAAAAAAACATGACCCGGGACTTGAACTCAATTTCTTTTTGGATGGAGCTTAACTGCCATCAGTTTAAAGAATATCTTTTGCCTTTTAACAATGATAGGAAAGTATGAAAAAAAAAAAAAAAAACGATGACCAGGGACCTGTCGTCAAAATCCCAAAAGTATGAAAAAAAAAAAACATGACCCGGGACTTGAACTCAATTTTTTTGTGGATGGAGCTTAACTGCCATCAGTTTAAAGAATATCTTTTGCCTTTTAACCATGATAGGAAAGTATGAAAAAAAAAAAAAAAAACGATGACCCGGGACCTGTCGTCAAAATCCCAAAAGTATGAGAAAAAAAAAAAACATGACCCGGGACTTGAACTCAATTTCTTTTTGGATGGAGCTTAACTGCCATCAGTTTAAAGAATATCTTTTGCCTTTTAACAATGATAGGAAAGTATGAAAAAAAAAAAAAAGAACGATGACCCGGGACCTGTCGTCAAAATCCCAAAAGTATGAAAAAAAAAAAACATGACCCGGGACTTGAACTCAATTTTTTTGTGGATGGAGCTTAACTGCCATCAGTTTAAAGAATATCTTTTGCCTTTTAACAATGATAGGAAAGTATGAAAAAAAAAAAAAACGATGACCCGGGACCTGTCGTCAAAATCCCAAAAGTATGAAAAAACAAAAAAAAACATGACCCGGGACTTGAACTCAATTTCTTTGTGGATGGAGCTTAACTGCCATCAGTTTAAAGAATATCTTTTGCCTTTTAACCATGATAGGAAAGTATGAAAAAAAAAAAAAAAACGATGACCCGGGACCTGTCGTCAAAATCCCAAAAGTATGAGAAAAAAAAAAAAAAAAAAACATGACCCGGGACTTGAACTCAATTTCTTTTTGGATGGAGCTTAACTGCCATCAGTTTAAAGAATATCGTTTGCCTTTTAACAATGATAGGAAAGTATGAAAAAAAAAAAAAAAACGATGACCCGGGACCTGTCGTCAAAATCCCAAAAGTTTGAAAAAAAAAAACCATGACCCAGGACTTGAACTCAATTTTTTTGTGGATGGAGCTTAACTGCCATCAGTTTAAAGAATATCTTTTGCCTTTTAACCATGATAGGAAAGTATGAAAAAAAAAAAAAAACCGATGACCCGGGACCTGTCGTCAACATCCCAAAAGTATGAAAAAAAAAAAACATGACCCGGGACTTGAACTCAATTTTTTTGTGGATGGAGCTTAACTGCCATCAGTTTAAATAATATATTTTGCCTTTTAACCATGATAGGAAAGTATGAAAAAAAAAAAAAAACGATGACCCGGGACCTGTCGTCAAAATCCCAAAAGTATGAAAAAACAAAAAAACAAAAAAAAACATGACCCGGGACTTGAACTCAATTTCTTTGTGGATGGAGCTTAACTGCCATCAGTTTAAAGAATATCTTTTGCCTTTTAACCATGATAGGAAAGTATGAAAAAAAAAAAAAAACGATGACCCGGGACCTGTCGTCAAAATCCCAAAAGTATGAAAAAACAAAAAAACAAAAAAAAACATGACCCGGGACTTGAACTCAATTTCTTTGTGGATGGAGCTTAACTGCCATCAGTTTAAAGAATATCTTTTGCCTTTTAACCATGATAGGAAAATATGAAAAAAAAAAAAAAAAACGATGACCCGGGACTTGAACTCAATTTCTTTGTGGATGGAGCTTAACTGCCATCAGTTTAAAGAATATCTTTTGCCTTTTAACCATGATAGGAAAGTATGAAAAAAAAAAAAAAACGATGACCCGGGACCTGTCGTCAAAATCCCAAAAGTATGAAAAAAAAAAAAAAAAAAACATGACCCGGGACTTGAACTCAATTTCTTTTTGGATGGAGCTTAACTGCCATCAGTTTAAAGAATATCTTTTGCCTTTTAACAATGATAGGAAAGTATGAAAAAAAAAAAAAAAAAACGATGACCCGGGACCTGTCGTCAAAATCCCAAAAGTATGAGAAAAAAAAAAAAAAAAACATGACCCGGGACTTGAACTCAATTTTTTTGTGGATGGAGCTTAACTGCCATCAGTTTAAAGAATATCTTTTGCCTTTTAACCATGATAGGAAAGTATGAAAAAAAAAAAAAACGATGACCCGGGACCTGTCGTCAAAATCCCAAAAGTATGAGAAAAAAAAATAAAAAAAAACATGACCCGGGACTTGAACTCAATTTCTTTTTGGATGGAGCTTAACTGCCATCAGTTTAAAGAATATCTTTTGCCTTTTAACAATGATAGGAAAGTATGAAAAAAAAAAAAAAAAACGATGACCCGGGACCTGTCGTCAAAATCCCAAAAGTTTGAAAAAAAAAAACCATGACCCAGGACTTGAACTCAATTTTTTTGTGGATGGAGCTTAACTGCCATCAGTTTAAAGAATATCTTTTGCCTTTTAACCATGATAGGAAAGTATGAAAAAAAAAAAAAAAACGATGACCCGGGACCTGTCGTCAAAATCCCAAAAGTATGAAAAAACAAAAAAACAAAAAAAAACATGACCCGGGACTTGAACTCAATTTCTTTGTGGATGGAGCTTAACTGCCATCAGTTTAAAGAATATCTTTTGCCTTTTAACCATGATAGGAAAATATGAAAAAAAAAAAAAAAAACGATGACCCGGGACCTGTCGTCAAAATCCCAAAAGTTTGAAAAAAAAAAAACATGACCCAGGACTTGAACTCAATTTTTTTGTGGATGGAGCTTAACTGCCATCAGTTTAAAGAATATCTTTTGCCTTTTAACCATGATAGGAAAGTATGAAAAAAAAAAAAAAACGATGACCCGGGACCTGTCGTCAAAATCCCAAAAGTATGAAAAAACAAAAAAACAAAAAAAAACATGACCCGGGACTTGAACTCAATTTCTTTGTGGATGGAGCTTAACTGCCATCAGTTTAAAGAATATCTTTTGCCTTTTAACCATGATAGGAAAATATGAAAAAAAAAAAAAAAACGATGACCCGGGACCTGTCGTCAAAATCCCAAAAGTATGAGAAAAAAAAAAAAAAAAAACATGACCCGGGACTTGAACTCAATTTCTTTTTGGATGGAGCTTAACTGCCATCAGTTTAAAGAATATCTTTTGCCTTTTAACAATGATAGGAAAGTATGAAAAAAAAAAAAAAAACGATGACCCGGGACCTGTCGTCAAAATCCCAAAAGTATGAGAAAAAAAAAAAAAAAAAAACATGACCCGGGACTTGAACTCAATTTCTTTTTGGATGGAGCTTAACTGCCATCAGTTTAAAGAATATCTTTTGCCTTTTAACAATGATAGGAAAGTATGAAAAAAAAAAAAAAGAACGATGACCCGGGACCTGTCGTCAAAATCCCAAAAGTATGAAAAAAAAAAAACATGACCCGGGACTTGAACTCAATTTTTTTGTGGATGGAGCTTAACTGCCATCAGTTTAAAGAATATCTTTTGCCTTTTAACCATGATAGGAAAGTATGAAAAAAAAAAAAAAACGATGACCCGGGACCTGTCGTCAAAATCCCAAAAGTATGAAAAAACAAAAAAACAAAAAAAAACATGACCCGGGACTTGAACTCAATTTCTTTTTGGATGGAGCTTAACTGCCATCAGTTTAAAGAATATCTTTTGCCTTTTAACAATGATAGGAAAGTATGAAAAAAAAAAAAAAAACGATGACCCGGGACCTGTCGTCAAAATCCCAAAAGTATGAAATAAAAAAAACATGACCCGGGACTTGAACTCAATTTTTTTGTGGATGGAGCTTAACTGCCATCAGTTTAAATAATATATTTTGCCTTTTAACCATGATAGGAAAGTATGAAAAAAAAAAAAAAACGATGACCCGGGACCTGTCGTCAAAATCCCAAAAGTATGAAAAAACTAAAAAACCAAAAAAAAACATGACCCGGGACTTGAACTCAATTTCTTTGTGGATGGAGCTTAACTGCCATCAGTTTAAAGAATATCTTTTGCCTTTTAACCATGATAGGAAAATATGAAAAAAAAAAAAAAAAAACGATGACCCGGGACCTGTCGTCAAAATCCCAAAAGTTTGAAAAAAAAAAAACATGACCCGGGACTTGAACTCAATTTTTTTGTGGATGGAGCTTAACTGACATCAGTTTAAAGAATATCTTTTGCCTTTTAACCATGATAGGAAAGTATGAAAAAAAACAAAAAACGATGACCCGGGACCTGTCGTCAAAATCCCAAAAGTATGAAAAAACTAAAAAACAAAAAAAAACATGACCCGGGACTTGAACTCAATTTCTTTTTGGATGGAGCTTAACTGCCATCAGTTTAAAGAATATCTTTTGCCTTTTAACAATGATAGGAAAGTATGAAAAAAAAAAAAAAAAACGATGACCCGGGACCTGTCGTCAAAATCCCAAAAGTATGAAAAAAAAAAAACATGACCCGGGACTTGAACTCAATTTTTTTGTGGATGGAGCTTAACTGCCATCAGTTTAAATAATATATTTTGCCTTTTAACCATGATAGGAAAGTATGAAAAAAAAAAAAAAAACGATGACCCGGGACCTGTCGTCAAAATCCCAAAAGTATGAAAAAACAAAAAAACAAAAAAAAACATGACCCGGGACTTGAACTCAATTTCTTTGTGGATGGAGCTTAACTGCCATCAGTTTAAAGAATATCTTTTGCCTTTTAACAATGATAGGAAAGTATGAAAAAAAAAAAAAAGAACGATGACCCGGGACCTGTCGTCAAAATCCCAAAAGTATGAAAAAAAAAAAACATGACCCGGGACTTTAACTCAATTTTTTTGTGGATGGAGCTTAACTGCCATCAGTTTAAAGAATATCTTTTGCCTTTTAACCATGATAGGAAAGTATGAAAAAAAAAAAAAAACGATGACCCGGGACCTGTCGTCAAAATCCCAAAAGTATGAAAAAACAAAAAAACAAAAAAAAACATGACCCGGGACTTGAACTCAATTTCTTTGTGGATGGAGCTTAACTGCCATCAGTTTAAAGAATATCTTTTGCCTTTTAACCATGATAGGAAAATATGAAAAAAAAAAAAAAAAACGATGACCCGGGACCTGTCGTCAAAATCCCAAAAGTTTGAAAAAAAAAAAACATGACCCAGGACTTGAACTCAATTTTTTTGTGGATGGAGCTTAACTGCCATCAGTTTAAAGAATATCTTTTGCCTTTTAACCATGATAGGAAAGTATGAAAAAAAAAAAAAAACGATGACCCGGGACCTGTCGTCAAAATCCCAAAAGTATGAAAAAACAAAAAAACTAAAAAAAACATGACCCGGGACTTGAACTCAATTTTTTTGTGGATGGAGCTTAACTGCCATCAGTTTAAAGAATATCTTTTGCCTTTTAACCATGATAGGAAAGTATGAAAAAAAAAAAAAAACGATGACCCGGGACCTGTCGTCAAAATCCCAAAAGTATGAAAAAACAAAAAAACAAAAAAAAACATGACCCGGGACTTGAACTCAATTTCTTTGTGGATGGAGCTTAACTGCCATCAGTTTAAAGAATATCTTTTGCCTTTTAACCATGATAGGAAAGTATGAAAAAAAAAAAAAAACGATGACCCGGGACCTGTCGTCAAAATCCCAAAAGTTTAAAAAAAAAAAAACATGACCCGGGACTTGAACTCAATTTTTTTGTGGATGGAGCTTAACTGCCATCAGTTTAAAGAATATCTTTTGCCTTTTAACCATGATAGGAAAGTATGAAAAAAAAAAAAAAACGATGACCCGGGACCTGTCGTCAAAATCCCAAAAGTATGAAAAAACAAAAAAACAAAAAAAAACATGACCCGGGACTTGAACTCAATTTCTTTGTGGATGGAGCTTAACTGCCATCAGTTTAAAGAATATCTTTTGCCTTTTAACCAATGATAGGAAAGTATGAAAAAAAAAAAAAAAACGATGACCTTTTAACCTTTACCTGTCGTCAAAATCCCAAAAGTATGAAAAAACTAAAAAACAAAAAAAAACATGACCCGGGACTTGAACTCAATTTCTTTTTGGATGGAGCTTAACTGCCATCAGTTTAAAGAATATCTTTTGCCTTTTAACAATGATAGGAAAGTATGAAAAAAAAAAAAAAAAACGATGACCCGGGACCTGTCGTCAAAATCCCAAAAGTATGAAAAAAAAAAAACATGACCCGGGACTTGAACTCAATTTTTTTGTGGATGGAGCTTAACTGCCATCAGTTTAAAGAATATCTTTTGCCTTTTAACCATGATAGGAAAGTATGAAAAAAAAAAAAAAAGAAATTCCAAAAAGAAATTGAGTTCAAGTCCCGGGTCATGTTTTTTTTTGTTTTTTTGTTTTTTCATACTTTTGGGATTTTGACGACAGGTAAAGGTTAAAAGGTCATCGTTTTTTTTTTTTTTTTCATACTTTCCTATCATTGTTAAAAGGCAAAAGATATTCTTTAAACTGATGGCAGTTAAGCTCCATCCAAAAAGAAATTGAGTTCAAGTCCCGGGTCATGTTTTTTTTTTTTTTTTTTTCTCATACTTTTGGGATTTTGACGACAGGTCCCGGGTCATCGTTTTTTTTTTTTTTTTCATATTTTCCTATCATGGTTAAAAGGCAAAAGATATTCTTTAAACTGATGGCAGTTAAGCTCCATCCACAAAGAAATTGAGTTCAAGTCCCGTCAAAATCCCAAAAGTATGAGAAAAAAAAAAAAAAAAAAACATGACCCGGGACTTGAACTCAATTTCTTTCTGGATGGAGCTTAACTGCCATCAGTTTAAAGAATATCTTTTGCCTTTTAACCATGATAGGAAAGTATGAAAAAAAAAAAAAAACGATGACCCGGGACCTGTCGTCAAAATCCCAAAAGTATGAAAAAAAAAAAACATGACCCGGGACTTGAACTCAATTTTTTTGTGGATGGAGCTTAACTGCCATCAGTTTAAAGAATATCTTTTGCCTTTTAACAATGATAGGAAAGTATGAAAAAAAAAAAAAAACGATGACCCGGGACCTGTCGTCAAAATCCCAAAAGTATGAAAAAAAAAAAACATGACCCGGGACTTGAACTCAATTTTTTTGTGGATGGAGCTTAACTGCCATCAGTTTAAAGAATATCTTTTGCCTTTTAACAATGATAGGAAAGTATGAAAAAAAAAAAAAACGATGACCCGGGACCTGTCGTCAAAATCCCAAAAGTATGAAAAAACAAAAAAAAACATGACCCGGGACTTGAACTCAATTTCTTTGTGGATGGAGCTTAACTGCCATCAGTTTAAAGAATATCTTTTGCCTTTTAACCATGATAGGAAAGTATGAAAAAAAAAAAAAAAACGATGACCCGGGACCTGTCGTCAAAATCCCAAAAGTATGAGAAAAAAAAAAAAAAAAAAACATGACCCGGGACTTGAACTCAATTTCTTTTTGGATGGAGCTTAACTGCCATCAGTTTAAAGAATATCTTTTGCCTTTTAACAATGATAGGAAAGTATGAAAAAAAAAAAAAAAACGATGACCCGGGACCTGTCGTCAAAATCCCAAAAGTTTGAAAAAAAAAAACCATGACCCAGGACTTGAACTCAATTTTTTTGTGGATGGAGCTTAACTGCCATCAGTTTAAAGAATATCTTTTGCCTTTTAACCATGATAGGAAAGTATGAAAAAAAAAAAAAAACCGATGACCCGGGACCTGTCGTCAACATCCCAAAAGTATGAAAAAAAAAAAACATGACCCGGGACTTGAACTCAATTTTTTTGTGGATGGAGCTTAACTGCCATCAGTTTAAATAATATATTTTGCCTTTTAACCATGATAGGAAAGTATGAAAAAAAAAAAAAAACGATGACCCGGGACCTGTCGTCAAAATCCCAAAAGTATGAAAAAACAAAAAAACAAAAAAAAACATGACCCGGGACTTGAACTCAATTTCTTTGTGGATGGAGCTTAACTGCCATCAGTTTAAAGAATATCTTTTGCCTTTTAACCATGATAGGAAAGTATGAAAAAAAAAAAAAAACGATGACCCGGGACCTGTCGTCAAAATCCCAAAAGTATGAAAAAACAAAAAAACAAAAAAAAACATGACCCGGGACTTGAACTCAATTTCTTTGTGGATGGAGCTTAACTGCCATCAGTTTAAAGAATATCTTTTGCCTTTTAACCATGATAGGAAAATATGAAAAAAAAAAAAAAAAACGATGACCCGGGACCTGTCGTCAAAATCCCAAAAGTATGAAAAAAAAAAAAAAAAAAACATGACCCGGGACTTGAACTCAATTTCTTTTTGGATGGAGCTTAACTGCCATCAGTTTAAAGAATATCTTTTGCCTTTTAACAATGATAGGAAAGTATGAAAAAAAAAAAAAAAAAACGATGACCCGGGACCTGTCGTCAAAATCCCAAAAGTATGAGAAAAAAAAAAAAAAAAACATGACCCGGGACTTGAACTCAATTTTTTTGTGGATGGAGCTTAACTGCCATCAGTTTAAAGAATATCTTTTGCCTTTTAACCATGATAGGAAAGTATGAAAAAAAAAAAAAACGATGACCCGGGACCTGTCGTCAAAATCCCAAAAGTATGAGAAAAAAAAATAAAAAAAAACATGACCCGGGACTTGAACTCAATTTCTTTTTGGATGGAGCTTAACTGCCATCAGTTTAAAGAATATCTTTTGCCTTTTAACAATGATAGGAAAGTATGAAAAAAAAAAAAAAAAACGATGACCCGGGACCTGTCGTCAAAATCCCAAAAGTTTGAAAAAAAAAAACCATGACCCAGGACTTGAACTCAATTTTTTTGTGGATGGAGCTTAACTGCCATCAGTTTAAAGAATATCTTTTGCCTTTTAACCATGATAGGAAAGTATGAAAAAAAAAAAAAAAACGATGACCCGGGACCTGTCGTCAAAATCCCAAAAGTATGAAAAAACAAAAAAACAAAAAAAAACATGACCCGGGACTTGAACTCAATTTCTTTGTGGATGGAGCTTAACTGCCATCAGTTTAAAGAATATCTTTTGCCTTTTAACCATGATAGGAAAATATGAAAAAAAAAAAAAAAAACGATGACCCGGGACCTGTCGTCAAAATCCCAAAAGTTTGAAAAAAAAAAAACATGACCCAGGACTTGAACTCAATTTTTTTGTGGATGGAGCTTAACTGCCATCAGTTTAAAGAATATCTTTTGCCTTTTAACCATGATAGGAAAGTATGAAAAAAAAAAAAAAACGATGACCCGGGACCTGTCGTCAAAATCCCAAAAGTATGAAAAAACAAAAAAACAAAAAAAAACATGACCCGGGACTTGAACTCAATTTCTTTGTGGATGGAGCTTAACTGCCATCAGTTTAAAGAATATCTTTTGCCTTTTAACCATGATAGGAAAATATGAAAAAAAAAAAAAAAACGATGACCCGGGACCTGTCGTCAAAATCCCAAAAGTATGAAAAAAAAAAAAAAAAAAAACATGACCCGGGACTTGAACTCAATTTCTTTTTGGATGGAGCTTAACTGCCATCAGTTTAAAGAATATCTTTTGCCTTTTAACAATGATAGGAAAGTATGAAAAAAAAAAAAAAAACGATGACCCGCGGGACCTGTCGTCAAAATCCCAAAAGTATGAAAAAACTAAAAAACTAAAAAAAACATGACCCGGGACTTGAACTCAATTTCTTTTTGGATGGAGCTTAACTGCCATCAGTTTAAAGAATATCTTTTGCCTTTTAACAATGATAGGAAAGTATGAAAAAAAAAAAAAAAAACGATGACCCGGGACCTGTCGTCAAAATCCCAAAAGTATGAAAAAAAAAAAACATGACCCGGGACTTGAACTCAATTTTTTTGTGGATGGAGCTTAACTGCCATCAGTTTAAAGAATATCTTTTGCCTTTTAACCATGATAGGAAAGTATGAAAAAAAAAAAAAAACGATGACCCGGGACCTGTCGTCAAAATCCCAAAAGTATGAGAAAAAAAAAAAAAAAAAAACATGACCCGGGACTTGAACTCAATTTCTTTTTGGATGGAGCTTAACTGCCATCAGTTTAAAGAATATCTTTTGCCTTTTAACAATGATAGGAAAGTATGAAAAAAAAAAAAAAGAACGATGACCCGGGACCTGTCGTCAAAATCCCAAAAGTATGAAAAAAAAAAAACATGACCCGGGACTTGAACTCAATTTTTTTGTGGATGGAGCTTAACTGCCATCAGTTTAAAGAATATCTTTTGCCTTTTAACCATGATAGGAAAGTATGAAAAAAAAAAAAAAAACGATGACCCGGGACCTGTCGTCAAAATCCCAAAAGTATGAAAAAACAAAAAAACAAAAAAAAACATGACCCGGGACTTGAACTCAATTTCTTTTTGGATGGAGCTTAACTGCCATCAGTTTAAAGAATATCTTTTGCCTTTTAACAATGATAGGAAAGTATGAAAAAAAAAAAAAAAACGATGACCCGGGACCTGTCGTCAAAATCCCAAAAGTATGAAAAAAAAAAAACATGACCCGGGACTTGAACTCAATTTTTTTGTGGATGGAGCTTAACTGCCATCAGTTTAAATAATATATTTTGCCTTTTAACCATGATAGGAAAGTATGAAAAAAAAAAAAAAACGATGACCCGGGACCTGTCGTCAAAATCCCAAAAGTATGAAAAAACTAAAAAACCAAAAAAAAACATGACCCGGGACTTGAACTCAATTTCTTTGTGGATGGAGCTTAACTGCCATCAGTTTAAAGAATATCTTTTGCCTTTTAACCATGATAGGAAAATATGAAAAAAAAAAAAAAAAAACGATGACCCGGGACCTGTCGTCAAAATCCCAAAAGTTTGAAAAAAAAAAAACATGACCCGGGACTTGAACTCAATTTTTTTGTGGATGGAGCTTAACTGACATCAGTTTAAAGAATATCTTTTGCCTTTTAACCATGATAGGAAAGTATGAAAAAAAACAAAAAACGATGACCCGGGACCTGTCGTCAAAATCCCAAAAGTATGAAAAAACTAAAAAACAAAAAAAAACATGACCCGGGACTTGAACTCAATTTCTTTTTGGATGGAGCTTAACTGCCATCAGTTTAAAGAATATCTTTTGCCTTTTAACAATGATAGGAAAGTATGAAAAAAAAAAAAAAAAACGATGACCCGGGACCTGTCGTCAAAATCCCAAAAGTATGAAAAAAAAAAAACATGACCCGGGACTTGAACTCAATTTTTTTGTGGATGGAGCTTAACTGCCATCAGTTTAAATAATATATTTTGCCTTTTAACCATGATAGGAAAGTATGAAAAAAAAAAAAAAAACGATGACCCGGGACCTGTCGTCAAAATCCCAAAAGTATGAAAAAACAAAAAAACAAAAAAAAACATGACCCGGGACTTGAACTCAATTTCTTTGTGGATGGAGCTTAACTGCCATCAGTTTAAAGAATATCTTTTGCCTTTTAACCATGATAGGAAAGTATGAAAAAAAAAAAATAACGATGACCCGGGACCTGTCGTCAAAATCCCAAAAGTATGATAAAAAAAAAAAAAAAAAAAACATGACCCGGGACTTGAACTCAATTTCTTTTTGGATGGAGCTTAACTGCCATCAGTTTAAAGAATATCTTTTGCCTTTTAACCATGATAGGAAAGTATGAAAAAAAAAAAAAAACGATGACCCGGGACCTGTCGTCAAAATCCCAAAAGTATGAGAAAAAAAATTAAAAAAAAACGATGACCCGGGACCTGTCGTCAAAATCCCAAAAGTTTGAAAAAAAAAAAACATGACCCGGGACTTGAACTCAATTTCTTTTTGGATGGAGCTTAACTGCCATCAGTTTAAAGAATATCTTTTGCCTTTTAACAATGATAGGAAAGTATGAAAAAAAAAAAAAAAAACGATGACCCGGGACCTGTCGTCAAAATCCCAAAAGTTTGAAAAAAAAAAAACATGACTCGGGACTTGAACTCAATTTTTTTGTGGATGGAGCTTAACTGCCATCAGTTTAAAGAATATCTTTTGCCTTTTAACCATGATAGGAAAGTATGAAAAAAAAAAAAAAACGATGACCCGGGACCTGTCGTCAAAATCCCAAAAGTATGAAAAAAAAAAAAAAAAAAAACATGACCCGGGACTTGAACTCAATTTCTTTTTGGATGGAGCTTAACTGCCATCAGTTTAAAGAATATCTTTTGCCTTTTAACAATGATAGGAAAGTATGAAAAAAAAAAAAAAGAACGATGACCCGGGACCTGTCGTCAAAATCCCAAAAGTATGAAAAAAAAAAAACATGACCCGGGACTTGAACTCAATTTTTTTGTGGATGGAGCTTAACTGCCATCAGTTTAAAGAATATATTTTGCCTTTTAACAATGATAGGAAAGTATGAAAAAAAAACAAAAAAAAAAACGATGACCCGGGACCTGTCGTCAAAATCCCAAAAGTATGAAAAAACAAAAAAACAAAAAAAAATATGACCCGGGACTTGAACTCAATTTTTTTGTGGATGGAGCTTAACTCCCATCAGTTTAAAGAATATATTTTGCCTTTTAACCATGATAGGAAAGTATGAAAAAAAAACTAAAAAAAACGATGACCCGGGACCTGTCGTCAAAATCCCAAAAGTATGAAAAAAAAAAACATGACCCGGGACTTGAACTCAATTTTTTTGTGGATGGAGCTTAACTGCCATCAGTTTAAAGAATATCTTTTGCCTTTTAACAATGATAGGAAAGTATGAAAAAAAAAAAAAAAAAAACGATGACCCGGGACCTGTCGTCAAAATCCCAAAAGTATGAAAAAAAAAAACATGACCCGGGACTTGAACTCAATTTTTTTGTGGATGGAGCTTAACTGCCATCAGTTTAAAGAATATTTTTTGCCTTTTAACCATGATAGGAAAGTATGAAAAAAAAAAAAAACGATGACCCGGGACCTGTCGTCAAAATCCCAAAAGTATGAAAAAACAAAAAAACAAAAAAAAACATGACCCGGGACTTGAACTCAATTTCTTTGTGGATGGAGCTTAACTGCCATCAGTTTAAAGAATATCTTTTGCCTTTTAACCATGATAGGAAAGTATGAAAAAAAAAAAAAAACGATGACCCGGGACCTGTCGTCAAAATCCCAAAAGTATGAAAAAACAAAAAAACAAAAAAAAACATGACCCGGGACTTGAACTCAATTTTTTTGTGGATGGAGCTTAACTCCCATCAGTTTAAAGAATATATTTTGCCTTTTAACCATGATAGGAAAGTATGAAAAAAAAACTAAAAAAAACGATGACCCGGGACCTGTCGTCAAAATCCCAAAAGTATGAAAAAAAAAAACATGACCCGGGACTTGAACTCAATTTTTTTGTGGATGGAGCTTAACTGCCATCAGTTTAAAGAATATCTTTTGCCTTTTAACAATGATAGGAAAGTATGAAAAAAAAAAAAAAAAAAACGATGACCCGGGACCTGTCGTCAAAATCCCAAAAGTATGAAAAAAAAAAACATGACCCGGGACTTGAACTCAATTTTTTTGTGGATGGAGCTTAACTGCCATCAGTTTAAAGAATATATTTTGCCTTTTAACCATGATAGGAAAGTATGAAAAAAAAAAAAAACGATGACCCGGGACCTGTCGTCAAAATCCCAAAAGTATGAAAAAACAAAAAAACAAAAAAAAACATGACCCGGGACTTGAACTCAATTTCTTTGTGGATGGAGCTTAACTGCCATCAGTTTAAAGAATATCTTTTGCCTTTTAACCATGATAGGAAAGTATGAAAAAAAAAAAAAAACGATGACCCGGGACCTGTCGTCAAAATCCCAAAAGTATGAGAAAAAAAAATAAAAAAAAACATGACCCGGGACTTGAACTCAATTTTTTTGTGGATGGAGCTTAACTGCCATCAGTTTAAAGAATATCTTTTGCCTTTTAACAATGATAGGAAAGTATGAAAAAAAAAAAAAAGAACGATGACCCGGGACCTGTCGTCAAAATCCCAAAAGTATGAAAAAAAAAAAACATGACCCGGGACTTGAACTAAATTTTTTTGTGGATGGAGCTTAACTGCCATCAGTTTAAAGAATATCTTTTGCCTTTTAACAATGATAGGAAAGTATGAAAAAAAAACAAAAAAAAAAACGATGACCCGGGACCTGTCGTCAAAATCCCAAAAGTATGAAAAAACAAAAAAACAAAAAAAAACATGACCCGGGACTTGAACTCAATTTTTTTGTGGATGGAGCTTAACTCCCATCAGTTTAAAGAATATATTTTGCCTTTTAACAATGATAGGAAAGTATGAAAAAAAAACAAAAAAAAAACGATGACCCGGGACCTGTCGTCAAAATCCCAAAAGTATGAAAAAAAAAAAACATGACCCGGGACTTGAACTCAATTTTTTTGTGGATGGAGCTTAACTGCCATCAGTTTAAAGAATATCTTTTGCCTTTTAACAATGATAGGAAAGTATGAAAAAAAAAAAAAAAAAACGATGACCCGGGACCTGTCGTCAAAATCCCAAAAGTATGAAAAAAAAAAACATGACCCGGGACTTGAACTCAATTTTTTTGTGGATGGAGCTTAACTGCCATCAGTTTAAAGAATATCTTTTGCCTTTTAACCATGATAGGAAAGTATGAAAAAAAAAAAAAACGATGACCCGGGACCTGTCGTCAAAATCCCAAAAGTATGAAAAAACAAAAAAAACAAAAAAAAACATGACCCGGGACTTGAACTCAATTTCTTTGTGGATGGAGCTTAACTGCCATCAGTTTAAAGAATATCTTTTGCCTTTTAACCATGATAGGAAAGTATGAAAAAAAAAAAAAACCGATGACCCGGGACCTGTCGTCTAAATCCCAAAAGTATGAAAAAAAAAAAAAAAAAAAACATGACCCGGGACTTGAACTCAATTTCTTTTTGGATGGAGCTTAACTGCCATCAGTTTAAAGAATATCTTTTGCCTTTTAACAATGATAGGAAAGTATGAAAAAAAAAAAAAAACCGATGACCCGGGACCTGTCGTCAAAATCCCAAAAGTATGAAAAAAAAAAAACATGACCCGGGACTTGAACTCAATTTTTTTGTGGATGGAGCTTAACTGCCATCAGTTTAAAGAATATCTTTTGCCTTTTAACCATGATAGGAAAGTATGAAAAAAAAAAAAAAACGATGACCCGGGACCTGTCGTCAAAATCCCAAAAGTATGAAAAAACAAAAAAAAACATGACCCGGGACTTGAACTTAATTTCTTTTTGGATGGAGCTTAACTGCCATCAGTTTAAAGAATATCTTTTGCCTTTTAACAATGATAGGAAAGTATGAAAAAAAAAAAAAAACGATGACCCGGGACCTGTCGTCAAAATCCCAAAAGTATGAAAAAAAAAAAACATGACCCGGGACTTGAACTCAATTTCTTTGTGGATGGAGCTTAACTGCCATCAGTTTAAAGAATATCTTTTGCCTTTTAACCATGATAGGAAAGTATAAAAAAAAAAAAAAAAACGATGACCCGGGACCTGTCGTCAAAATCCCAAAAGTATGAAAAAACAAAAAAACAAAAAAAAACATGACCCGGGACTTGAACTCAATTTCTTTGTGGATGGAGCTTAACTGCCATCAGTTTAAAGAATATCTTTTGCCTTTTAACCATGATAGGAAAGTATGAAAAAAAAAAAAAAACGATGACCCGGGACCTGTCGTCTAAATCCCAAAAGTATGAAAAAAAAAAAAAAAAAAAAACATGACCCGGGACTTGAACTCAATTTCTTTTTGGATGGAGCTTAACTGCCATCAGTTTAAAGAATATCTTTTGCCTAATTTTTTTGTGGATGGAGCTTAACTGCCATCAGTTTAAAGAATATCTTTTGCCTTTTAACCATGATAGGAAAGTATGAAAAAAAAAAAAAAACGATGACCCGGGACCTGTCGTCAAAATCCCAAAAGTATGAAAAAACAAAAAAAAACATGACCCGGGACTTGAACTCAATTTCTTTTTGGATGGAGCTTAACTGCCATCAGTTTAAAGAATATCTTTTGCCTTTTAACAATGATAGGAAAGTATGAAAAAAAAAAAAAAACGATGACCCGGGACCTGTCGTCAAAATCCCAAAAGTATGAAAAAAAAAAAACATGACCCGGGACTTGAACTCAATTTTTTTGTGGATGGAGCTTAACTGCCATCAGTTTAAATAATATATTTTGCCTTTTAACCATGATAGGAAAGTATGAAAAAAAAAAAAAAACGATGACCCGGGACCTGTCGTCAAAATCCCAAAAGTATGAAAAAACAAAAAAACAAAAAAAAACATGACCCGGGACTTGAACTCAATTTCTTTGTGGATGGAGCTTAACTGCCATCAGTTTAAAGAATATCTTTTGCCTTTTAACCATGATAGGAAAGTATAAAAAAAAAAAAAAAAACGATGACCCGGGACCTGTCGTCAAAATCCCAAAAGTATGAAAAAACAAAAAAACAAAAAAAAACATGACCCGGGACTTGAACTCAATTTCTTTGTGGATGGAGCTTAACTGCCATCAGTTTAAAGAATATCTTTTGCCTTTTAACCATGATAGGAAAGTATGAAAAAAAAAAAAAAACGATGACCCGGGACCTGTCGTCTAAATCCCAAAAGTATGAAAAAAAAAAAAAAAAAAAAACATGACCCGGGACTTGAACTCAATTTCTTTTTGGATGGAGCTTAACTGCCATCAGTTTAAAGAATATCTTTTGCCTAATTTTTTTGTGGATGGAGCTTAACTGCCATCAGTTTAAAGAATATCTTTTGCCTTTTAACCATGATAGGAAAGTATGAAAAAAAAAAAAAAACGATGACCCGGGACCTGTCGTCAAAATCCCAAAAGTATGAAAAAACAAAAAAAAACATGACCCGGGACTTGAACTCAATTTCTTTTTGGATGGAGCTTAACTGCCATCAGTTTAAAGAATATCTTTTGCCTTTTAACAATGATAGGAAAGTATGAAAAAAAAAAAAAAACGATGACCCGGGACCTGTCGTCAAAATCCCAAAAGTATGAAAAAAAAAAAACATGACCCGGGACTTGAACTCAATTTTTTTGTGGATGGAGCTTAACTGCCATCAGTTTAAATAATATATTTTGCCTTTTAACCATGATAGGAAAGTATGAAAAAAAAAAAAAAACGATGACCCGGGACCTGTCGTCAAAATCCCAAAAGTATGAAAAAACAAAAAAACAAATAAAAACATGACCCGGGACTTGAACTCAATTTCTTTGTGGATGGAGCTTAACTGCCATCAGTTTAAAGAATATCTTTTGCCTTTTAACCATGATAGGAAAGTATGAAAAAAAAAAAAAAAACGATGACCCGGGACCTGTCGTCAAAATCCCAAAAGTATGAAAAAAAAAAAAAAAAAAAAACATGACCCGGGACTTGAACTCAATTTCTTTTTGGATGGAGCTTAACTGCCATCAGTTTAAAGAATATCTTTTGCCTTTTAACAATGATAGGAAAGTATGAAAAAAAAAAAAAAAAACGATGACCAGGGACCTGTCGTCAAAATCCCAAAAGTATGAAAAAAAAAAAACATGACCCGGGACTTGAACTCAATTTTTTTGTGGATGGAGCTTAACTGCCATCAGTTTAAAGAATATCTTTTGCCTTTTAACCATGATAGGAAAGTATGAAAAAAAAAAAAAAAACGATGACCCGGGACCTGTCGTCAAAATCCCAAAAGTATGAAAAAAAAAAAAAAAAAAAAACATGACCCGGGACTTGAACTCAATTTCTTTTTGGATGGAGCTTAACTGCCATCAGTTTAAAGAATATCTTTTGCCTTTTAACAATGATAGGAAAGTATGAAAAAAAAAAAAAAAAAACGATGACCCGGGACCTGTCGTCAAAATCCCAAAAGTTTGAAAAAAAAAACCATGACCCAGGACTTGAACTCAATTTTTTTGTGGATGGAGCTTAACTGCCATCAGTTTAAAGAATATCTTTTGCCTTTTAACAATGATAGGAAAGTATGAAAAAAAAAAAAAAACGATGACCCGGGACCTGTCGTCAAAATCCCAAAAGTATGAAAAAAAAAAAACATGACCCGGGACTTGAACTCAATTTTTTTGTGGATGGAGCTTAACTGCCATCAGTTTAAAGAATATCTTTTGCCTTTTAACCATGATAGGAAAGTATGAAAAAAAAAAAAAAACGATGACCCGGGACCTGTCGTCAAAATCCCAAAAGTATGAGAAAAAAAAAAGAAAAAAAAACATGACCCGGGACTTGAACTCAATTTCTTTTTGGATGGAGCTTAACTGCCATCAGTTTAAAGAATATCTTTTGCCTTTTAACAATGATAGGAAAGTATGAAAAAAAAAAAAAAAAAACGATGACCCGGGACCTGTCGTCAAAATCCCAAAAGTTTGAAAAAAAAAACCATGACCCAGGACTTGAACTCAATTTTTTTGTGGATGGAGCTTAACTGCCATCAGTTTAAAGAATATCTTTTGCCTTTTAACCATGATAGGAAAGTATGAAAAAAAAAAAAAAAACGATGACCCGGGACCTGTCGTCAAAATCCCAAAAGTATGAAAAAACAAAAAAACAAAAAAAAACATGACCCGGGACTTGAATTCAATTTCTTTGTGGATGGAGCTTAACTGCCATCAGTTTAAAGAATATCTTTTGCCTTTTAACCATGATAGGAAAATATGAAAAAAAAAAAAAAAAACGATGACCCGGGACCTGTCGTCAAAATCCCAAAAGTTTGAAAAAAAAAAAAACATGACCCAGGACTTGAACTCAATTTTTTTGTGGATGGAGCTTAACTGCCATCAGTTTAAAGAATATCTTTTGCCTTTTAACCATGATAGGAAAGTATGAAAAAAAAAAAAAACGATGACCCGGGACCTGTCGTCAAAATCCCAAAAGTATGAAAAAACAAAAAAACAAAAAAAAACATGACCCGGGACTTGAACTCAATTTCTTTGTGGATGGAGCTTAACTGCCATCAGTTTAAAGAATATCTTTTGCCTTTTAACCATGATAGGAAAATATGGAAAAAAAAAAAAAAAACGATGACCCGGGACCTGTCGTCAAAATCCCAAAAGTTTGAAAAAAAAAAAACATGACCCAGGAATTGAACTCAATTTTTTTGTGGATGGAGCTTAACTGCCATCAGTTTAAAGAATATCTTTTGCCTTTTAACCATGATAGGAAAGTATGAAAAAAAAAAAAAAACGATGACCCGGGACCTGTCGTCAAAATCCCAAAAGTATGAAAAAACAAAAAAACAAAAAAAAACATGACCCGGGACTTGAACTCAATTTCTTTGTGGATGGAGCTTAACTGCCATCAGTTTAAAGAATATCTTTTGCCTTTTAACCATGATAGGAAAATATGAAAAAAAAAAAAAAAACGATGACCCGGGACCTGTCGTCAAAATCCCAAAAGTATGAGAAAAAAAAAAAAAAAAACATGACCCGGGACTTGAACTCAATTTCTTTTTGGATGGAGCTTAACTGCCATCAGTTTAAAGAATATCTTTTGCCTTTTAACCATGATAAGAAAAAAATGAAAAAAAAAAAAAAAAACGATGACCCGGGACCTGTCGTCAAAATCCCAAAAGTATGAAAAAACAAAAAAAAACTAAAAAAAACATGACCCGGGACTTGAACTCAATTTCTTTGTGGATGGAGCTTAACTGCCATCAGTTTAAAGAATATCTTTTGCCTTTTAACCATGATAGGAAAGTATGAAAAAAAAAAAAAAACGATGACCCGGGACCTGTCGTCTAAATCCCAAAAGTATGAAAAAAAAAAAAAAAAAAAACATGACCCGGGACTTGAACTCAATTTCTTTTTGGATGGAGCTTAACTGCCATCAGTTTAAAGAATATCTTCTGCCTTTTAACAATGATAGGAAAGTATGAAAACAAAAAACAAAACGATGACCCGGGACCTGTCGTCAAAATCCCAAAAGTATGAAAAAAAAAAAACATGACCCGGGACTTGAACTCAATTTCTTTGTGGATGGAGCTTAACTGCCATCAGTTTAAAGAATATCTTTTGCCTTTTAACCATGATAGGAAAGTATGAAAAAAAAAAAAAAACGATGACCCGGGACCTGTCGTCTAAATCCCAAAAGTATGAAAAAACAAAAAAACAAAAAAAAACATGACCCGGGACTTGAACTCAATTTCTTTGTGGATGGAGCTTAACTGCCATCAGTTTAAAGAATATCTTTTGCCTTTTAACCATGATAGGAAAGTATGAAAAAAAAAAAAAAACGATGACCCGGGACCTGTCGTCTAAATCCCAAAAGTATGAAAAAAAAAAAAAAAAAAAACATGACCCGGGACTTGAACTCAATTTCTTTTTGGATGGAGCTTAACTGCCATCAGTTTAAAGAATATCTTCTGCCTTTTAACAATGATAGGAAAGTATGAAAACAAAAAACAAAACGATGACCCGGGACCTGTCGTCAAAATCCCAAAAGTATGAAAAAAAAAAAACATGACCCGGGACTTGAACTCAATTTTTTTGTGGATGGAGCTTAACTGCCATCAGTTTAAAGAATATCTTTTGCCTTTTAACCATGATAGGAAAGTATGAGAAAAAAAAAAAAACGATGACCCGGGACCTGTCGTCAAAATCCCAAAAGTATGAAAAAACAAAAAAAAACATGACCCGGGACTTGAACTCAATTTCTTTGTGGATGGAGCTTAACTGCCATCAGTTTAAAGAATATCTTTTGCCTTTTAACCATGATAGGAAAATATGAAAAAAAAAAAAAGAAAACGATGACCCGGGACCTGTCGTCAAAATCCCAAAAGTTTGAAAAAAAAAAAACATGACCCAGGACTTGAACTCAATTTTTTTGTGGATGGAGCTTAACTGCCATCAGTTTAAAGAATATCTTTTGCCTTTTAACCATGATAGGAAAGTATGAAAAAAAAAAAAAAACGATGACCCGGGACCTGTCGTCAAAATCCCAAAAGTATGAAAAAACAAAAAAAAACATGACCCGGGACTTGAACTCAATTTCTTTGTGGATGGAGCTTAACTGCCATCAGTTTAAAGAATATCTTTTGCCTTTTAACCATGATAGGAAAGTATGAAAAAAAAAAAAAAACGATGACCCGGGACCTGTCGTCAAAATCCCAAAAGTATGAGAAAAAAAAAAAAAAAAAAACATGACCCGGGACTTGAACTCAATTTCTTTTTGGATGGAGCTTAACTGCCATCAGTTTAAAGAATATCTTTTGCCTTTTAACAATGATAGGAAAGTATGAAAAAAAAAAAAAAGAACGATGACCCGGGACCTGTCGTCAAAATCCCAAAAGTATGAAAAAAAAAAAACATGACCCGGGACTTTAACTCAATTTTTTTGTGGATGGAGCTTAACTGCCATCAGTTTAAAGAATATCTTTTGCCTTTTAACCATGATAGGAAAGTATGAAAAAAAAAAAAAAACGATGACCCGGGACCTGTCGTCAAAATCCCAAAAGTATGAAAAAACAAAAAAACAAAAAAAAACATGACCCGGGACTTGAACTCAATTTCTTTGTGGATGGAGCTTAACTGCCATCAGTTTAAAGAATATCTTTTGCCTTTTAACCATGATAGGAAAGTATGAAAAAAAAAAAAAAACGATGACCCGGGACCTGTCGTCTAAATCCCAAAAGTATGAAAAAACAAAAAAACAAAAAAAAACATGACCCGGGACTTGAACTCAATTTCTTTGTGGATGGAGCTTAACTGCCATCAGTTTAAAGAATATCTTTTGCCTTTTAACCATGATAGGAAAGTATGAAAAAAAAAAAAAAACGATGACCCGGGACCTGTCGTCTAAATCCCAAAAGTATGAAAAAAAAAAAAAAAAAAAACATGACCCGGGACTTGAACTCAATTTCTTTTTGGATGGAGCTTAACTGCCATCAGTTTAAAGAATATCTTCTGCCTTTTAACAATGATAGGAAAGTATGAAAACAAAAAACAAAACGATGACCCGGGACCTGTCGTCAAAATCCCAAAAGTATGAAAAAAAAAAAACATGACCCGGGACTTGAACTCAATTTTTTTGTGGATGGAGCTTAACTGCCATCAGTTTAAAGAATATCTTTTGCCTTTTAACCATGATAGGAAAGTATGAGAAAAAAAAAAAAACGATGACCCGGGACCTGTCGTCAAAATCCCAAAAGTATGAAAAAACAAAAAAAAACATGACCCGGGACTTGAACTCAATTTCTTTGTGGATGGAGCTTAACTGCCATCAGTTTAAAGAATATCTTTTGCCTTTTAACCATGATAGGAAAATATGAAAAAAAAAAAAAGAAAACGATGACCCGGGACCTGTCGTCAAAATCCCAAAAGTTTGAAAAAAAAAAAACATGACCCAGGACTTGAACTCAATTTTTTTGTGGATGGAGCTTAACTGCCATCAGTTTAAAGAATATCTTTTGCCTTTTAACCATGATAGGAAAGTATGAAAAAAAAAAAAAAACGATGACCCGGGACCTGTCGTCAAAATCCCAAAAGTATGAAAAAACAAAAAAAAACATGACCCGGGACTTGAACTCAATTTCTTTGTGGATGGAGCTTAACTGCCATCAGTTTAAAGAATATCTTTTGCCTTTTAACCATGATAGGAAAGTATGAAAAAAAAAAAAAAACGATGACCCGGGACCTGTCGTCAAAATCCCAAAAGTATGAGAAAAAAAAAAAAAAAAAAACATGACCCGGGACTTGAACTCAATTTCTTTTTGGATGGAGCTTAACTGCCATCAGTTTAAAGAATATCTTTTGCCTTTTAACAATGATAGGAAAGTATGAAAAAAAAAAAAAAGAACGATGACCCGGGACCTGTCGTCAAAATCCCAAAAGTATGAAAAAAAAAAAACATGACCCGGGACTTTAACTCAATTTTTTTGTGGATGGAGCTTAACTGCCATCAGTTTAAAGAATATCTTTTGCCTTTTAACCATGATAGGAAAGTATGAAAAAAAAAAAAAAACGATGACCCGGGACCTGTCGTCAAAATCCCAAAAGTATGAAAAAACAAAAAAACAAAAAAAAACATGACCCGGGACTTGAACTCAATTTCTTTGTGGATGGAGCTTAACTGCCATCAGTTTAAAGAATATCTTTTGCCTTTTAACCATGATAGGAAAATATGAAAAAAAAAAAAAAAAACGATGACCCGGGACCTGTCGTCAAAATCCCAAAAGTTTGAAAAAAAAAAAACATGACCCAGGACTTGAACTCAATTTTTTTGTGGATGGAGCTTAACTGCCATCAGTTTAAAGAATATCTTTTGCCTTTTAACCATGATAGGAAAGTATGAAAAAAAAAAAAAAACGATGACCCGGGACCTGTCGTCAAAATCCCAAAAGTATGAAAAAACAAAAAAACTAAAAAAAACATGACCCGGGACTTGAACTCAATTTTTTTGTGAATGGAGCTTAACTGCCATCAGTTTAAAGAATATCTTTTGCCTTTTAACCATGATAGGAAAGTATGAAAAAAAAAAAAAAACGATGACCCGGGACCTGTCGTCAAAATCCCAAAAGTATGAAAAAACAAAAAAACAAAAAAAAACATGACCCGGGACTTGAACTCAATTTCTTTGTGGATGGAGCTTAACTGCCATCAGTTTAAAGAATATCTTTTGCCTTTTAACCATGATAGGAAAGTATGAAAAAAAAAAAAAAACGATGACCCGGGACCTGTCGTCAAAATCCCAAAAGTTTAAAAAAAAAAAAACATGACCCGGGACTTGAACTCAATTTTTTTGTGGATGGAGCTTAACTGCCATCAGTTTAAAGAATATCTTTTGCCTTTTAACAATGATAGGAAAGTATGAAAAAAAAAAAAAAGAACGATGACCCGGGACCTGTCGTCAAAATCCCAAAAGTATGAAAAAAAAAAAACATGACCCGGGACTTGAACTAAATTTTTTTGTGGATGGAGCTTAACTGCCATCAGTTTAAAGAATATCTTTTGCCTTTTAACAATGATAGGAAAGTATGAAAAAAAAACAAAAAAAAAAACGATGACCCGGGACCTGTCGTCAAAATCCCAAAAGTATGAAAAAACAAAAAAACAAAAAAAAACATGACCCGGGACTTGAACTCAATTTTTTTGTGGATGGAGCTTAACTCCCATCAGTTTAAAGAATATATTTTGCCTTTTAACAATGATAGGAAAGTATGAAAAAAAAACAAAAAAAAAACGATGACCCGGGGGGACCTGTCGTCAAAATCCCAAAAGTATGAAAAAAAAAAAACATGACCCGGGACTTGAACTCAATTTTTTTGTGGATGGAGCTTAACTGCCATCAGTTTAAAGAATATCTTTTGCCTTTTAACAATGATAGGAAAGTATGAAAAAAAAAAAAAAAAACGATGACCCGGGACCTGTCGTCAAAATCCCAAAAGTATGAAAAAAAAAAACATGACCCGGGACTTGAACTCAATTTTTTTGTGGATGGAGCTTAACTGCCATCAGTTTAAAGAATATCTTTTGCCTTTTAACCATGATAGGAAAGTATGAAAAAAAAAAAAAACGATGACCCGGGACCTGTCGTCAAAATCCCAAAAGTATGAAAAAACAAAAAAAACAAAAAAAAACATGACCCGGGACTTGAACTCAATTTCTTTGTGGATGGAGCTTAACTGCCATCAGTTTAAAGAATATCTTTTGCCTTTTAACCATGATAGGAAAGTATGAAAAAAAAAAAAAAACGATGACCCGGGACCTGTCGTCTAAATCCCAAAAGTATGAAAAAAAAAAAAAAAAAAAACATGACCCGGGACTTGAACTCAATTTCTTTTTGGATGGAGCTTAACTGCCATCAGTTTAAAGAATATCTTTTGCCTTTTAACAATGATAGGAAAGTATGAAAAAAAAAAAAAAAACGATGACCCGGGACCTGTCGTCAAAATCCCAAAAGTATGAAAAAAAAAAAACATGACCCGGGACTTGAACTCAATTTTTTTGTGGATGGAGCTTAACTGCCATCAGTTTAAAGAATATCTTTTGCCTTTTAACCATGATAGGAAAGTATGAAAAAAAAAAAAAAACGATGACCCGGGACCTGTCGTCAAAATCCCAAAAGTATGAAAAAACAAAAAAAAACATGACCCGGGACTTGAACTTAATTTCTTTTTGGATGGAGCTTAACTGCCATCAGTTTAAAGAATATCTTTTGCCTTTTAACAATGATAGGAAAGTATGAAAAAAAAAAAAAAACGATGACCCGGGACCTGTCGTCAAAATCCCAAAAGTATGAAAAAACAAAAACATGACCCGGGACCTGTCGTCAAAATCCCAAAAGTATGAAAAAACAAAAAAACAAAAAAAAACATGACCCGGGACTTGAACTCAATTTCTTTGTGGATGGAGCTTAACTGCCATCAGTTTAAAGAATATCTTTTGCCTTTTAACCATGATAGGAAAGTATAAAAAAATAAAAAAAAACGATGACCCGGGACCTGTCGTCAAAATCCCAAAAGTATGAAAAAACAAAAAAACAAAAAAAAACATGACCCGGGACTTGAACTCAATTTCTTTGTGGATGGAGCTTAACTGCCATCAGTTTAAAGAATATCTTTTGCCTTTTAACCATGATAGGAAAGTATGAAAAAAAAAAAAAAACGATGACCCGGGACCTGTCGTCTAAATCCCAAAAGTATGAAAAAAAAAAAAAAAAAAAAACATGACCCGGGACTTGAACTCAATTTCTTTTTGGATGGAGCTTAACTGCCATCAGTTTAAAGAATATCTTTTGCCTAATTTTTTTGTGGATGGAGCTTAACTGCCATCAGTTTAAAGAATATCTTTTGCCTTTTAACCATGATAGGAAAGTATGAAAAAAAAAAAAAAACGATGACCCGGGACCTGTCGTCAAAATCCCAAAAGTATGAAAAAACAAAAAAAAACATGACCCGGGACTTGAACTCAATTTCTTTTTGGATGGAGCTTAACTGCCATCAGTTTAAAGAATATCTTTTGCCTTTTAACAATGATAGGAAAGTATGAAAAAAAAAAAAAACGATGACCCGGGACCTGTCGTCAAAATCCCAAAAGTATGAAAAAAAAAAAACATGACCCGGGACTTGAACTCAATTTTTTTGTGGATGGAGCTTAACTGCCATCAGTTTAAATAATATATTTTGCCTTTTAACCATGATAGGAAAGTATGAAAAAAAAAAAAAAACGATGACCCGGGACCTGTCGTCAAAATCCCAAAAGTATGAAAAAACAAAAAAACAAATAAAAACATGACCCGGGACTTGAACTCAATTTCTTTGTGGATGGAGCTTAACTGCCATCAGTTTAAAGAATATCTTTTGCCTTTTAACCATGATAGGAAAGTATGAAAAAAAAAAAAAAAACGATGACCCGGGACCTGTCGTCAAAATCCCAAAAGTATGAAAAAAAAAAAAAAAAAAAAACATGACCCGGGACTTGAACTCAATTTCTTTTTGGATGGAGCTTAACTGCCATCAGTTTAAAGAATATCTTTTGCCTTTTAACAATGATAGGAAAGTATGAAAAAAAAAAAAAAAAACGATGACCAGGGACCTGTCGTCAAAATCCCAAAAGTATGAAAAAAAAAAAACATGACCCGGGACTTGAACTCAATTTTTTTGTGGATGGAGCTTAACTGCCATCAGTTTAAAGAATATCTTTTGCCTTTTAACCATGATAGGAAAGTATGAAAAAAAAAAAAAAACGATGACCCGGGACCTGTCGTCAAAATCCCAAAAGTATGAAAAAAAAAAAAAAAAAAAAACATGACCCGGGACTTGAACTCAATTTCTTTTTGGATGGAGCTTAACTGCCATCAGTTTAAAGAATATCTTTTGCCTTTTAACAATGATAGGAAAGTATGAAAAAAAAAAAAAAAAAACGATGACCCGGGACCTGTCGTCAAAATCCCAAAAGTTTGAAAAAAAAAACCATGACCCAGGACTTGAACTCAATTTTTTTGTGGATGGAGCTTAACTGCCATCAGTTTAAAGAATATCTTTTGCCTTTTAACAATGATAGGAAAGTATGAAAAAAAAAAAAAAACGATGACCCGGGACCTGTCGTCAAAATCCCAAAAGTATGAAAAAAAAAAAACATGACCCGGGACTTGAACTCAATTTTTTTGTGGATGGAGCTTAACTGCCATCAGTTTAAAGAATATCTTTTGCCTTTTAACCATGATAGGAAAGTATGAAAAAAAAAAAAAAACGATGACCCGGGACCTGTCGTCAAAATCCCAAAAGTATGAGAAAAAAAAAAAAAAAAAAACATGACCCGGGACTTGAACTCAATTTCTTTTTGGATGGAGCTTAACTGCCATCAGTTTAAAGAATATCTTTTGCCTTTTAACAATGATAGGAAAGTATGAAAAAAAAAAAAAAAAAACGATGACCCGGGACCTGTCGTCAAAATCCCAAAAGTTTGAAAAAAAAAACCATGACCCAGGACTTGAACTCAATTTTTTTGTGGATGGAGCTTAACTGCCATCAGTTTAAAGAATATCTTTTGCCTTTTAACCATGATAGGAAAGTATGAAAAAAAAAAAAAAACGATGACCCGGGACCTGTCGTCAAAATCCCAAAAGTATGAAAAAACAAAAAAACAAAAAAAAACATGACCCGGGACTTGAATTCAATTTCTTTGTGGATGGAGCTTAACTGCCATCAGTTTAAAGAATATCTTTTGCCTTTTAACCATGATAGGAAAATATGAAAAAAAAAAAAAAAAACGATGACCCGGGACCTGTCGTCAAAATCCCAAAAGTTTGAAAAAAAAAAAAACATGACCCAGGACTTGAACTCAATTTTTTTGTGGATGGAGCTTAACTGCCATCAGTTTAAAGAATATCTTTTGCCTTTTAACCATGATAGGAAAGTATGAAAAAAAAAAAAAACGATGACCCGGGACCTGTCGTCAAAATCCCAAAAGTATGAAAAAACAAAAAAACAAAAAAAAACATGACCCGGGACTTGAACTCAATTTCTTTGTGGATGGAGCTTAACTGCCATCAGTTTAAAGAATATCTTTTGCCTTTTAACCATGATAGGAAAATATGAAAAAAAAAAAAAAAAACGATGACCCGGGACCTGTCGTCAAAATCCCAAAAGTTTGAAAAAAAAAAAACATGACCCAGGAATTGAACTCAATTTTTTTGTGGATGGAGCTTAACTGCCATCAGTTTAAAGAATATCTTTTGCCTTTTAACCATGATAGGAAAGTATGAAAAAAAAAAAAAAACGATGACCCGGGACCTGTCGTCAAAATCCCAAAAGTATGAAAAAACAAAAAAACAAAAAAAAACATGACCCGGGACTTGAACTCAATTTCTTTGTGGATGGAGCTTAACTGCCATCAGTTTAAAGAATATCTTTTGCCTTTTAACCATGATAGGAAAATATGAAAAAAAAAAAAAAAACGATGACCCGGGACCTGTCGTCAAAATCCCAAAAGTATGAGAAAAAAAAAAAAAAAAACATGACCCGGGACTTGAACTCAATTTCTTTTTGGATGGAGCTTAACTGCCATCAGTTTAAAGAATATCTTTTGCCTTTTAACCATGATAGGAAAATATGAAAAAAAAAAAAAAAAACGATGACCCGGGACCTGTCGTCAAAATCCCAAAAGTATGAAAAAAAAAAAACATGACCCGGGACTTGAACTCAATTTCTTTGTGGATGGAGCTTAACTGCCATCAGTTTAAAGAATATCTTTTGCCTTTTAACCATGATAGGAAAGTATGAAAAAAAAAAAAAAACGATGACCCGGGACCTGTCGTCAAAATCCCAAAAGTATGAAAAAACAAAAAAACAAAAAAAAACATGACCCGGGACTTGAACTCAATTTCTTTGTGGATGGAGCTTAACTGCCATCAGTTTAAAGAATATCTTTTGCCTTTTAACCATGATAGGAAAGTATGAAAAAAAAAAAAAAACGATGACCCGGGACCTGTCGTCTAAATCCCAAAAGTATGAAAAAAAAAAAAAAAAAAAACATGACCCGGGACTTGAACTCAATTTCTTTTTGGATGGAGCTTAACTGCCATCAGTTTAAAGAATATCTTCTGCCTTTTAACAATGATAGGAAAGTATGAAAACAAAAAACAAAACGATGACCCGGGACCTGTCGTCAAAATCCCAAAAGTATGAAAAAAAAAAAACATGACCCGGGACTTGAACTCAATTTTTTTGTGGATGGAGCTTAACTGCCATCAGTTTAAAGAATATCTTTTGCCTTTTAACCATGATAGGAAAGTATGAGAAAAAAAAAAAAACGATGACCCGGGACCTGTCGTCAAAATCCCAAAAGTATGAAAAAACAAAAAAAAACATGACCCGGGACTTGAACTCAATTTCTTTGTGGATGGAGCTTAACTGCCATCAGTTTAAAGAATATCTTTTGCCTTTTAACCATGATAGGAAAATATGAAAAAAAAAAAAAGAAAACGATGACCCGGGACCTGTCGTCAAAATCCCAAAAGTTTGAAAAAAAAAAAACATGACCCAGGACTTGAACTCAATTTTTTTGTGGATGGAGCTTAACTGCCATCAGTTTAAAGAATATCTTTTGCCTTTTAACCATGATAGGAAAGTATGAAAAAAAAAAAAAAACGATGACCCGGGACCTGTCGTCAAAATCCCAAAAGTATGAAAAAACAAAAAAAAACATGACCCGGGACTTGAACTCAATTTCTTTGTGGATGGAGCTTAACTGCCATCAGTTTAAAGAATATCTTTTGCCTTTTAACCATGATAGGAAAGTATGAAAAAAAAAAAAAAACGATGACCCGGGACCTGTCGTCAAAATCCCAAAAGTATGAAAAAAAAAAAAAAAAAAAAACATGACCCGGGACTTGAACTCAATTTCTTTTTGGATGGAGCTTAACTGCCATCAGTTTAAAGAATATCTTTTGCCTTTTAACAATGATAGGAAAGTATGAAAAAAAAAAAAAAGAACGATGACCCGGGACCTGTCGTCAAAATCCCAAAAGTATGAAAAAAAAAAAACATGACCCGGGACTTTAACTCAATTTTTTTGTGGATGGAGCTTAACTGCCATCAGTTTAAAGAATATCTTTTGCCTTTTAACCATGATAGGAAAGTATGAAAAAAAAAAAAAAACGATGACCCGGGACCTGTCGTCAAAATCCCAAAAGTATGAAAAAACAAAAAAACAAAAAAAAACATGACCCGGGACTTGAACTCAATTTCTTTGTGGATGGAGCTTAACTGCCATCAGTTTAAAGAATATCTTTTGCCTTTTAACCATGATAGGAAAATATGAAAAAAAAAAAAAAAAACGATGACCCGGGACCTGTCGTCAAAATCCCAAAAGTTTGAAAAAAAAAAAACATGACCCAGGACTTGAACTCAATTTTTTTGTGGATGGAGCTTAACTGCCATCAGTTTAAAGAATATCTTTTGCCTTTTAACCATGATAGGAAAGTATGAAAAAAAAAAAAAAACGATGACCCGGGACCTGTCGTCAAAATCCCAAAAGTATGAAAAAACAAAAAAACTAAAAAAAACATGACCCGGGACTTGAACTCAATTTTTTTGTGGATGGAGCTTAACTGCCATCAGTTTAAAGAATATCTTTTGCCTTTTAACCATGATAGGAAAGTATGAAAAAAAAAAAAAAACGATGACCCGGGACCTGTCGTCAAAATCCCAAAAGTATGAAAAAACAAAAAAACAAAAAAAAACATGACCCGGGACTTGAACTCAATTTCTTTGTGGATGGAGCTTAACTGCCATCAGTTTAAAGAATATCTTTTGCCTTTTAACCATGATAGGAAAGTATGAAAAAAAAAAAAAAACGATGACCCGGGACCTGTCGTCAAAATCCCAAAAGTTTAAAAAAAAAAAAACATGACCCGGGACTTGAACTCAATTTTTTTGTGGATGGAGCTTAACTGCCATCAGTTTAAAGAATATCTTTTGCCTTTTAACCATGATAGGAAAGTATGAAAAAAAAAAAAAAACGATGACCCGGGACCTGTCGTCAAAATCCCAAAAGTATGAAAAAACAAAAAAACAAAAAAAAACATGACCCGGGACTTGAACTCAATTTCTTTGTGGATGGAGCTTAACTGCCATCAGTTTAAAGAATATCTTTTGCCTTTTAACCAATGATAGGAAAGTATGAAAAAAAAAAAAAAAACGATGACCTTTTAACCTTTACCTGTCGTCAAAATCCCAAAAGTATGAAAAAACTAAAAAACAAAAAAAAACATGACCCGGGACTTGAACTCAATTTCTTTTTGGATGGAGCTTAACTGCCATCAGTTTAAAGAATATCTTTTGCCTTTTAACAATGATAGGAAAGTATGAAAAAAAAAAAAAAAAACGATGACCCGGGACCTGTCGTCAAAATCCCAAAAGTATGAAAAAAAAAAAACATGACCCGGGACTTGAACTCAATTTTTTTGTGGATGGAGCTTAACTGCCATCAGTTTAAAGAATATCTTTTGCCTTTTAACCATGATAGGAAAGTATGAAAAAAAAAAAAAAAGAAATTCCAAAAAGAAATTGAGTTCAAGTCCCGGGTCATGTTTTTTTTTGTTTTTTTGTTTTTTCATACTTTTGGGATTTTGACGACAGGTAAAGGTTAAAAGGTCATCGTTTTTTTTTTTTTTTTCATACTTTCCTATCATTGTTAAAAGGCAAAAGATATTCTTTAAACTGATGGCAGTTAAGCTCCATCCAAAAAGAAATTGAGTTCAAGTCCCGGGTCATGTTTTTTTTTTTTTTTTTTTCTCATACTTTTGGGATTTTGACGACAGGTCCCGGGTCATCGTTTTTTTTTTTTTTTTCATATTTTCCTATCATGGTTAAAAGGCAAAAGATATTCTTTAAACTGATGGCAGTTAAGCTCCATCCACAAAGAAATTGAGTTCAAGTCCCGTCAAAATCCCAAAAGTATGAGAAAAAAAAAAAAAAAAAAACATGACCCGGGACTTGAACTCAATTTCTTTCTGGATGGAGCTTAACTGCCATCAGTTTAAAGAATATCTTTTGCCTTTTAACAATGATAGGAAAGTATGAAAAAAAAAAAAAAGAACGATGACCCGGGACCTGTCGTCAAAATCCCAAAAGTATGAAAAAAAAAAAACATGACCCGGGACTTGAACTAAATTTTTTTGTGGATGGAGCTTAACTGCCATCAGTTTAAAGAATATCTTTTGCCTTTTAACCATGATAGGAAAGTATGAAAAAAAAAAAAAAACGATGACCCGGGACCTGTCGTCAAAATCCCAAAAGTATGAAAAAACAAAAAAACAAAAAAAAACATGACCCGGGACTTGAACTCAATTTCTTTGTGGATGGAGCTTAACTGCCATCAGTTTAAATAATATCTTTTGCCTTTTAACCATGATAGGAAAATATGAAGAAAAAAAAAAAAAACGATGACCCGGGACCTGTCGTCAAAATCCCAAAAGTTTGAAAAAAAAAAAACATGACCCAGGACTTGAACTCATTTTTTTTGTGGATGGAGCTTAACTGCCATCAGTTTAAAGAATATCTTTTGCCTTTTAACCATGATAGGAAAGTATGAAAAAAAAAAAAAAACGATGACCCGGGACCTGTCGTCAAAATCCCAAAAGTATGAAAAAACAAAAAAACAAAAAAAAACATGACCCGGGACTTGAACTCAATTTCTTTGTGGATGGAGCTTAACTGCCATCAGTTTAAAGAATATCTTTTGCCTTTTAACCATGATAGGAAAATATGAAAAAAAAAAAAAAAACGATGACCCGGGACCTGTCGTCAAAATCCCAAAAGTATGAAAAAAAAAAAAAAAAAAACATGACCCGGGACTTGAACTCAATTTCTTTTTGGATGGAGCTTAACTGCCATCAGTTTAAAGAATATCTTTTGCCTTTTAACAATGATAGGAAAGTATGAAAAAAAAAAAAAAAAACGATGACCAGGGACCTGTCGTCAAAATCCCAAAAGTATGAAAAAAAAAAAACATGACCCGGGACTTGAACTCAATTTTTTTGTGGATGGAGCTTAACTGCCATCAGTTTAAAGAATATCTTTTGCCTTTTAACCATGATAGGAAAGTATGAAAAAAAAAAAAAAAAACGATGACCCGGGACCTGTCGTCAAAATCCCAAAAGTATGAGAAAAAAAAAAAACATGACCCGGGACTTGAACTCAATTTCTTTTTGGATGGAGCTTAACTGCCATCAGTTTAAAGAATATCTTTTGCCTTTTAACAATGATAGGAAAGTATGAAAAAAAAAAAAAAGAACGATGACCCGGGACCTGTCGTCAAAATCCCAAAAGTATGAAAAAAAAAAAACATGACCCGGGACTTGAACTCAATTTTTTTGTGGATGGAGCTTAACTGCCATCAGTTTAAAGAATATCTTTTGCCTTTTAACAATGATAGGAAAGTATGAAAAAAAAAAAAAACGATGACCCGGGACCTGTCGTCAAAATCCCAAAAGTATGAAAAAACAAAAAAAAACATGACCCGGGACTTGAACTCAATTTCTTTGTGGATGGAGCTTAACTGCCATCAGTTTAAAGAATATCTTTTGCCTTTTAACCATGATAGGAAAGTATGAAAAAAAAAAAAAAAACGATGACCCGGGACCTGTCGTCAAAATCCCAAAAGTATGAGAAAAAAAAAAAAAAAAAAACATGACCCGGGACTTGAACTCAATTTCTTTTTGGATGGAGCTTAACTGCCATCAGTTTAAAGAATATCTTTTGCCTTTTAACAATGATAGGAAAGTATGAAAAAAAAAAAAAAAACGATGACCCGGGACCTGTCGTCAAAATCCCAAAAGTTTGAAAAAAAAAAACCATGACCCAGGACTTGAACTCAATTTTTTTGTGGATGGAGCTTAACTGCCATCAGTTTAAAGAATATCTTTTGCCTTTTAACCATGATAGGAAAGTATGAAAAAAAAAAAAAAACCGATGACCCGGGACCTGTCGTCAACATCCCAAAAGTATGAAAAAAAAAAAACATGACCCGGGACTTGAACTCAATTTTTTTGTGGATGGAGCTTAACTGCCATCAGTTTAAATAATATATTTTGCCTTTTAACCATGATAGGAAAGTATGAAAAAAAAAAAAAAACGATGACCCGGGACCTGTCGTCAAAATCCCAAAAGTATGAAAAAACAAAAAAACAAAAAAAAACATGACCCGGGACTTGAACTCAATTTCTTTGTGGATGGAGCTTAACTGCCATCAGTTTAAAGAATATCTTTTGCCTTTTAACCATGATAGGAAAGTATGAAAAAAAAAAAAAAACGATGACCCGGGACCTGTCGTCAAAATCCCAAAAGTATGAAAAAACAAAAAAACAAAAAAAAACATGACCCGGGACTTGAACTCAATTTCTTTGTGGATGGAGCTTAACTGCCATCAGTTTAAAGAATATCTTTTGCCTTTTAACCATGATAGGAAAATATGAAAAAAAAAAAAAAAAACGATGACCCGGGACCTGTCGTCAAAATCCCAAAAGTATGAAAAAAAAAAAAAAAAAAACATGACCCGGGACTTGAACTCAATTTCTTTTTGGATGGAGCTTAACTGCCATCAGTTTAAAGAATATCTTTTGCCTTTTAACAATGATAGGAAAGTATGAAAAAAAAAAAAAAAAAACGATGACCCGGGACCTGTCGTCAAAATCCCAAAAGTATGAGAAAAAAAAAAAAAAAAACATGACCCGGGACTTGAACTCAATTTTTTTGTGGATGGAGCTTAACTGCCATCAGTTTAAAGAATATCTTTTGCCTTTTAACCATGATAGGAAAGTATGAAAAAAAAAAAAAAACGATGACCCGGGACCTGTCGTCAAAATCCCAAAAGTATGAGAAAAAAAAATAAAAAAAAACATGACCCGGGACTTGAACTCAATTTCTTTTTGGATGGAGCTTAACTGCCATCAGTTTAAAGAATATCTTTTGCCTTTTAACAATGATAGGAAAGTATGAAAAAAAAAAAAAAAAACGATGACCCGGGACCTGTCGTCAAAATCCCAAAAGTTTGAAAAAAAAAAACCATGACCCAGGACTTGAACTCAATTTTTTTGTGGATGGAGCTTAACTGCCATCAGTTTAAAGAATATCTTTTGCCTTTTAACCATGATAGGAAAGTATGAAAAAAAAAAAAAAAACGATGACCCGGGACCTGTCGTCAAAATCCCAAAAGTATGAAAAAACAAAAAAACAAAAAAAAACATGACCCGGGACTTGAACTCAATTTCTTTGTGGATGGAGCTTAACTGCCATCAGTTTAAAGAATATCTTTTGCCTTTTAACCATGATAGGAAAGTATGAAAAAAAAAAAAAACCGATGACCCGGGACCTGTCGTCTAAATCCCAAAAGTATGAAAAAAAAAAAAAAAAAAAACATGACCCGGGACTTGAACTCAATTTCTTTTTGGATGGAGCTTAACTGCCATCAGTTTAAAGAATATCTTTTGCCTTTTAACAATGATAGGAAAGTATGAAAAAAAAAAAAAAACCGATGACCCGGGACCTGTCGTCAAAATCCCAAAAGTATGAAAAAAAAAAAACATGACCCGGGACTTGAACTCAATTTTTTTGTGGATGGAGCTTAACTGCCATCAGTTTAAAGAATATCTTTTGCCTTTTAACCATGATAGGAAAGTATGAAAAAAAAAAAAAAACGATGACCCGGGACCTGTCGTCAAAATCCCAAAAGTATGAAAAAACAAAAAAAAACATGACCCGGGACTTGAACTTAATTTCTTTTTGGATGGAGCTTAACTGCCATCAGTTTAAAGAATATCTTTTGCCTTTTAACAATGATAGGAAAGTATGAAAAAAAAAAAAAAACGATGACCCGGGACCTGTCGTCAAAATCCCAAAAGTATGAAAAAAAAAAAACATGACCCGGGACTTGAACTCAATTTCTTTGTGGATGGAGCTTAACTGCCATCAGTTTAAAGAATATCTTTTGCCTTTTAACCATGATAGGAAAGTATAAAAAAAAAAAAAAAAACGATGACCCGGGACCTGTCGTCAAAATCCCAAAAGTATGAAAAAACAAAAAAACAAAAAAAAACATGACCCGGGACTTGAACTCAATTTCTTTGTGGATGGAGCTTAACTGCCATCAGTTTAAAGAATATCTTTTGCCTTTTAACCATGATAGGAAAGTATGAAAAAAAAAAAAAAACGATGACCCGGGACCTGTCGTCTAAATCCCAAAAGTATGAAAAAAAAAAAAAAAAAAAAACATGACCCGGGACTTGAACTCAATTTCTTTTTGGATGGAGCTTAACTGCCATCAGTTTAAAGAATATCTTTTGCCTAATTTTTTTGTGGATGGAGCTTAACTGCCATCAGTTTAAAGAATATCTTTTGCCTTTTAACCATGATAGGAAAGTATGAAAAAAAAAAAAAAACGATGACCCGGGACCTGTCGTCAAAATCCCAAAAGTATGAAAAAACAAAAAAAAACATGACCCGGGACTTGAACTCAATTTCTTTTTGGATGGAGCTTAACTGCCATCAGTTTAAAGAATATCTTTTGCCTTTTAACAATGATAGGAAAGTATGAAAAAAAAAAAAAAACGATGACCCGGGACCTGTCGTCAAAATCCCAAAAGTATGAAAAAAAAAAAACATGACCCGGGACTTGAACTCAATTTTTTTGTGGATGGAGCTTAACTGCCATCAGTTTAAATAATATATTTTGCCTTTTAACCATGATAGGAAAGTATGAAAAAAAAAAAAAAACGATGACCCGGGACCTGTCGTCAAAATCCCAAAAGTATGAAAAAACAAAAAAACAAAAAAAAACATGACCCGGGACTTGAACTCAATTTCTTTGTGGATGGAGCTTAACTGCCATCAGTTTAAAGAATATCTTTTGCCTTTTAACCATGATAGGAAAGTATAAAAAAAAAAAAAAAAACGATGACCCGGGACCTGTCGTCAAAATCCCAAAAGTATGAAAAAACAAAAAAACAAAAAAAAACATGACCCGGGACTTGAACTCAATTTCTTTGTGGATGGAGCTTAACTGCCATCAGTTTAAAGAATATCTTTTGCCTTTTAACCATGATAGGAAAGTATGAAAAAAAAAAAAAAACGATGACCCGGGACCTGTCGTCTAAATCCCAAAAGTATGAAAAAAAAAAAAAAAAAAAAACATGACCCGGGACTTGAACTCAATTTCTTTTTGGATGGAGCTTAACTGCCATCAGTTTAAAGAATATCTTTTGCCTAATTTTTTTGTGGATGGAGCTTAACTGCCATCAGTTTAAAGAATATCTTTTGCCTTTTAACCATGATAGGAAAGTATGAAAAAAAAAAAAAAACGATGACCCGGGACCTGTCGTCAAAATCCCAAAAGTATGAAAAAACAAAAAAAAACATGACCCGGGACTTGAACTCAATTTCTTTTTGGATGGAGCTTAACTGCCATCAGTTTAAAGAATATCTTTTGCCTTTTAACAATGATAGGAAAGTATGAAAAAAAAAAAAAAACGATGACCCGGGACCTGTCGTCAAAATCCCAAAAGTATGAAAAAAAAAAAACATGACCCGGGACTTGAACTCAATTTTTTTGTGGATGGAGCTTAACTGCCATCAGTTTAAATAATATATTTTGCCTTTTAACCATGATAGGAAAGTATGAAAAAAAAAAAAAAACGATGACCCGGGACCTGTCGTCAAAATCCCAAAAGTATGAAAAAACAAAAAAACAAATAAAAACATGACCCGGGACTTGAACTCAATTTCTTTGTGGATGGAGCTTAACTGCCATCAGTTTAAAGAATATCTTTTGCCTTTTAACCATGATAGGAAAGTATGAAAAAAAAAAAAAAAACGATGACCCGGGACCTGTCGTCAAAATCCCAAAAGTATGAAAAAAAAAAAAAAAAAAAAACATGACCCGGGACTTGAACTCAATTTCTTTTTGGATGGAGCTTAACTGCCATCAGTTTAAAGAATATCTTTTGCCTTTTAACAATGATAGGAAAGTATGAAAAAAAAAAAAAAAAACGATGACCAGGGACCTGTCGTCAAAATCCCAAAAGTATGAAAAAAAAAAAACATGACCCGGGACTTGAACTCAATTTTTTTGTGGATGGAGCTTAACTGCCATCAGTTTAAAGAATATCTTTTGCCTTTTAACCATGATAGGAAAGTATGAAAAAAAAAAAAAAACGATGACCCGGGACCTGTCGTCAAAATCCCAAAAGTATGAAAAAAAAAAAAAAAAAAAAACATGACCCGGGACTTGAACTCAATTTCTTTTTGGATGGAGCTTAACTGCCATCAGTTTAAAGAATATCTTTTGCCTTTTAACAATGATAGGAAAGTATGAAAAAAAAAAAAAAAAAACGATGACCCGGGACCTGTCGTCAAAATCCCAAAAGTTTGAAAAAAAAAACCATGACCCAGGACTTGAACTCAATTTTTTTGTGGATGGAGCTTAACTGCCATCAGTTTAAAGAATATCTTTTGCCTTTTAACAATGATAGGAAAGTATGAAAAAAAAAAAAAAACGATGACCCGGGACCTGTCGTCAAAATCCCAAAAGTATGAAAAAAAAAAAACATGACCCGGGACTTGAACTCAATTTTTTTGTGGATGGAGCTTAACTGCCATCAGTTTAAAGAATATCTTTTGCCTTTTAACCATGATAGGAAAGTATGAAAAAAAAAAAAAAACGATGACCCGGGACCTGTCGTCAAAATCCCAAAAGTATGAGAAAAAAAAAAGAAAAAAAAACATGACCCGGGACTTGAACTCAATTTCTTTTTGGATGGAGCTTAACTGCCATCAGTTTAAAGAATATCTTTTGCCTTTTAACAATGATAGGAAAGTATGAAAAAAAAAAAAAAAAAACGATGACCCGGGACCTGTCGTCAAAATCCCAAAAGTTTGAAAAAAAAAACCATGACCCAGGACTTGAACTCAATTTTTTTGTGGATGGAGCTTAACTGCCATCAGTTTAAAGAATATCTTTTGCCTTTTAACCATGATAGGAAAGTATGAAAAAAAAAAAAAAAACGATGACCCGGGACCTGTCGTCAAAATCCCAAAAGTATGAAAAAACAAAAAAACAAAAAAAAACATGACCCGGGACTTGAATTCAATTTCTTTGTGGATGGAGCTTAACTGCCATCAGTTTAAAGAATATCTTTTGCCTTTTAACCATGATAGGAAAATATGAAAAAAAAAAAAAAAAACGATGACCCGGGACCTGTCGTCAAAATCCCAAAAGTTTGAAAAAAAAAAAAACATGACCCAGGACTTGAACTCAATTTTTTTGTGGATGGAGCTTAACTGCCATCAGTTTAAAGAATATCTTTTGCCTTTTAACCATGATAGGAAAGTATGAAAAAAAAAAAAAACGATGACCCGGGACCTGTCGTCAAAATCCCAAAAGTATGAAAAAACAAAAAAACAAAAAAAAACATGACCCGGGACTTGAACTCAATTTCTTTGTGGATGGAGCTTAACTGCCATCAGTTTAAAGAATATCTTTTGCCTTTTAACCATGATAGGAAAATATGGAAAAAAAAAAAAAAAACGATGACCCGGGACCTGTCGTCAAAATCCCAAAAGTTTGAAAAAAAAAAAACATGACCCAGGAATTGAACTCAATTTTTTTGTGGATGGAGCTTAACTGCCATCAGTTTAAAGAATATCTTTTGCCTTTTAACCATGATAGGAAAGTATGAAAAAAAAAAAAAAACGATGACCCGGGACCTGTCGTCAAAATCCCAAAAGTATGAGAAAAAAAAAAAAAAAAACATGACCCGGGACTTGAACTCAATTTCTTTTTGGATGGAGCTTAACTGCCATCAGTTTAAAGAATATCTTTTGCCTTTTAACCATGATAGGAAAATATGAAAAAAAAAAAAAAAAACGATGACCCGGGACCTGTCGTCAAAATCCCAAAAGTATGAAAAAACAAAAAAAAACTAAAAAAAACATGACCCGGGACTTGAACTCAATTTCTTTGTGGATGGAGCTTAACTGCCATCAGTTTAAAGAATATCTTTTGCCTTTTAACCATGATAGGAAAGTATGAAAAAAAAAAAAAAACGATGACCCGGGACCTGTCGTCTAAATCCCAAAAGTATGAAAAAAAAAAAAAAAAAAAACATGACCCGGGACTTGAACTCAATTTCTTTTTGGATGGAGCTTAACTGCCATCAGTTTAAAGAATATCTTCTGCCTTTTAACAATGATAGGAAAGTATGAAAACAAAAAACAAAACGATGACCCGGGACCTGTCGTCAAAATCCCAAAAGTATGAAAAAAAAAAAACATGACCCGGGACTTGAACTCAATTTCTTTGTGGATGGAGCTTAACTGCCATCAGTTTAAAGAATATCTTTTGCCTTTTAACCATGATAGGAAAGTATGAAAAAAAAAAAAAAACGATGACCCGGGACCTGTCGTCTAAATCCCAAAAGTATGAAAAAACAAAAAAACAAAAAAAAACATGACCCGGGACTTGAACTCAATTTCTTTGTGGATGGAGCTTAACTGCCATCAGTTTAAAGAATATCTTTTGCCTTTTAACCATGATAGGAAAGTATGAAAAAAAAAAAAAAACGATGACCCGGGACCTGTCGTCTAAATCCCAAAAGTATGAAAAAAAAAAAAAAAAAAAACATGACCCGGGACTTGAACTCAATTTCTTTTTGGATGGAGCTTAACTGCCATCAGTTTAAAGAATATCTTCTGCCTTTTAACAATGATAGGAAAGTATGAAAACAAAAAACAAAACGATGACCCGGGACCTGTCGTCAAAATCCCAAAAGTATGAAAAAAAAAAAACATGACCCGGGACTTGAACTCAATTTTTTTGTGGATGGAGCTTAACTGCCATCAGTTTAAAGAATATCTTTTGCCTTTTAACCATGATAGGAAAGTATGAGAAAAAAAAAAAAACGATGACCCGGGACCTGTCGTCAAAATCCCAAAAGTATGAAAAAACAAAAAAAAACATGACCCGGGACTTGAACTCAATTTCTTTGTGGATGGAGCTTAACTGCCATCAGTTTAAAGAATATCTTTTGCCTTTTAACCATGATAGGAAAATATGAAAAAAAAAAAAAGAAAACGATGACCCGGGACCTGTCGTCAAAATCCCAAAAGTTTGAAAAAAAAAAAACATGACCCAGGACTTGAACTCAATTTTTTTGTGGATGGAGCTTAACTGCCATCAGTTTAAAGAATATCTTTTGCCTTTTAACCATGATAGGAAAGTATGAAAAAAAAAAAAAAACGATGACCCGGGACCTGTCGTCAAAATCCCAAAAGTATGAAAAAACAAAAAAAAACATGACCCGGGACTTGAACTCAATTTCTTTGTGGATGGAGCTTAACTGCCATCAGTTTAAAGAATATCTTTTGCCTTTTAACCATGATAGGAAAGTATGAAAAAAAAAAAAAAACGATGACCCGGGACCTGTCGTCAAAATCCCAAAAGTATGAGAAAAAAAAAAAAAAAAAAACATGACCCGGGACTTGAACTCAATTTCTTTTTGGATGGAGCTTAACTGCCATCAGTTTAAAGAATATCTTTTGCCTTTTAACAATGATAGGAAAGTATGAAAAAAAAAAAAAAGAACGATGACCCGGGACCTGTCGTCAAAATCCCAAAAGTATGAAAAAAAAAAAACATGACCCGGGACTTTAACTCAATTTTTTTGTGGATGTAGCTTAACTGCCATCAGTTTAAAGAATATCTTTTGCCTTTTAACCATGATAGGAAAGTATGAAAAAAAAAAAAAAACGATGACCCGGGACCTGTCGTCAAAATCCCAAAAGTATGAAAAAACAAAAAAACAAAAAAAAACATGACCCGGGACTTGAACTCAATTTCTTTGTGGATGGAGCTTAACTGCCATCAGTTTAAAGAATATCTTTTGCCTTTTAACCATGATAGGAAAATATGAAAAAAAAAAAAAAAAACGATGACCCGGGACCTGTCGTCAAAATCCCAAAAGTTTGAAAAAAAAAAAACATGACCCAGGACTTGAACTCAATTTTTTTGTGGATGGAGCTTAACTGCCATCAGTTTAAAGAATATCTTTTGCCTTTTAACCATGATAGGAAAGTATGAAAAAAAAAAAAAAACGATGACCCGGGACCTGTCGTCAAAATCCCAAAAGTATGAAAAAACAAAAAAACTAAAAAAAACATGACCCGGGACTTGAACTCAATTTTTTTGTGAATGGAGCTTAACTGCCATCAGTTTAAAGAATATCTTTTGCCTTTTAACCATGATAGGAAAGTATGAAAAAAAAAAAAAAACGATGACCCGGGACCTGTCGTCAAAATCCCAAAAGTATGAAAAAACAAAAAAACAAAAAAAAACATGACCCGGGACTTGAACTCAATTTCTTTGTGGATGGAGCTTAACTGCCATCAGTTTAAAGAATATCTTTTGCCTTTTAACCATGATAGGAAAGTATGAAAAAAAAAAAAAAACGATGACCCGGGACCTGTCGTCAAAATCCCAAAAGTTTAAAAAAAAAAAAACATGACCCGGGACTTGAACTCAATTTTTTTGTGGATGGAGCTTAACTGCCATCAGTTTAAAGAATATCTTTTGCCTTTTAACAATGATAGGAAAGTATGAAAAAAAAAAAAAAGAACGATGACCCGGGACCTGTCGTCAAAATCCCAAAAGTATGAAAAAAAAAAAACATGACCCGGGACTTGAACTAAATTTTTTTGTGGATGGAGCTTAACTGCCATCAGTTTAAAGAATATCTTTTGCCTTTTAACAATGATAGGAAAGTATGAAAAAAAAACAAAAAAAAAAACGATGACCCGGGACCTGTCGTCAAAATCCCAAAAGTATGAAAAAACAAAAAAACAAAAAAAAACATGACCCGGGACTTGAACTCAATTTTTTTGTGGATGGAGCTTAACTCCCATCAGTTTAAAGAATATATTTTGCCTTTTAACAATGATAGGAAAGTATGAAAAAAAAACAAAAAAAAAACGATGACCCGGGGGGACCTGTCGTCAAAATCCCAAAAGTATGAAAAAAAAAAAACATGACCCGGGACTTGAACTCAATTTTTTTGTGGATGGAGCTTAACTGCCATCAGTTTAAAGAATATCTTTTGCCTTTTAACAATGATAGGAAAGTATGAAAAAAAAAAAAAAAAACGATGACCCGGGACCTGTCGTCAAAATCCCAAAAGTATGAAAAAAAAAAACATGACCCGGGACTTGAACTCAATTTTTTTGTGGATGGAGCTTAACTGCCATCAGTTTAAAGAATATCTTTTGCCTTTTAACCATGATAGGAAAGTATGAAAAAAAAAAAAAACGATGACCCGGGACCTGTCGTCAAAATCCCAAAAGTATGAAAAAACAAAAAAAACAAAAAAAAACATGACCCGGGACTTGAACTCAATTTCTTTGTGGATGGAGCTTAACTGCCATCAGTTTAAAGAATATCTTTTGCCTTTTAACCATGATAGGAAAGTATGAAAAAAAAAAAAAAACGATGACCCGGGACCTGTCGTCTAAATCCCAAAAGTATGAAAAAAAAAAAAAAAAAAAACATGACCCGGGACTTGAACTCAATTTCTTTTTGGATGGAGCTTAACTGCCATCAGTTTAAAGAATATCTTTTGCCTTTTAACAATGATAGGAAAGTATGAAAAAAAAAAAAAAAACGATGACCCGGGACCTGTCGTCAAAATCCCAAAAGTATGAAAAAAAAAAAACATGACCCGGGACTTGAACTCAATTTTTTTGTGGATGGAGCTTAACTGCCATCAGTTTAAAGAATATCTTTTGCCTTTTAACCATGATAGGAAAGTATGAAAAAAAAAAAAAAACGATGACCCGGGACCTGTCGTCAAAATCCCAAAAGTATGAAAAAACAAAAAAAAACATGACCCGGGACTTGAACTTAATTTCTTTTTGGATGGAGCTTAACTGCCATCAGTTTAAAGAATATCTTTTGCCTTTTAACAATGATAGGAAAGTATGAAAAAAAAAAAAAAACGATGACCCGGGACCTGTCGTCAAAATCCCAAAAGTATGAAAAAACAAAAACATGACCCGGGACCTGTCGTCAAAATCCCAAAAGTATGAAAAAACAAAAAAACAAAAAAAAACATGACCCGGGACTTGAACTCAATTTCTTTGTGGATGGAGCTTAACTGCCATCAGTTTAAAGAATATCTTTTGCCTTTTAACCATGATAGGAAAGTATAAAAAAATAAAAAAAAACGATGACCCGGGACCTGTCGTCAAAATCCCAAAAGTATGAAAAAACAAAAAAACAAAAAAAAACATGACCCGGGACTTGAACTCAATTTCTTTGTGGATGGAGCTTAACTGCCATCAGTTTAAAGAATATCTTTTGCCTTTTAACCATGATAGGAAAGTATGAAAAAAAAAAAAAAACGATGACCCGGGACCTGTCGTCTAAATCCCAAAAGTATGAAAAAAAAAAAAAAAAAAAAACATGACCCGGGACTTGAACTCAATTTCTTTTTGGATGGAGCTTAACTGCCATCAGTTTAAAGAATATCTTTTGCCTAATTTTTTTGTGGATGGAGCTTAACTGCCATCAGTTTAAAGAATATCTTTTGCCTTTTAACCATGATAGGAAAGTATGAAAAAAAAAAAAAAACGATGACCCGGGACCTGTCGTCAAAATCCCAAAAGTATGAAAAAACAAAAAAAAACATGACCCGGGACTTGAACTCAATTTCTTTTTGGATGGAGCTTAACTGCCATCAGTTTAAAGAATATCTTTTGCCTTTTAACAATGATAGGAAAGTATGAAAAAAAAAAAAAACGATGACCCGGGACCTGTCGTCAAAATCCCAAAAGTATGAAAAAAAAAAAACATGACCCGGGACTTGAACTCAATTTTTTTGTGGATGGAGCTTAACTGCCATCAGTTTAAATAATATATTTTGCCTTTTAACCATGATAGGAAAGTATGAAAAAAAAAAAAAAACGATGACCCGGGACCTGTCGTCAAAATCCCAAAAGTATGAAAAAACAAAAAAACAAATAAAAACATGACCCGGGACTTGAACTCAATTTCTTTGTGGATGGAGCTTAACTGCCATCAGTTTAAAGAATATCTTTTGCCTTTTAACCATGATAGGAAAGTATGAAAAAAAAAAAAAAAACGATGACCCGGGACCTGTCGTCAAAATCCCAAAAGTATGAAAAAAAAAAAAAAAAAAAAACATGACCCGGGACTTGAACTCAATTTCTTTTTGGATGGAGCTTAACTGCCATCAGTTTAAAGAATATCTTTTGCCTTTTAACAATGATAGGAAAGTATGAAAAAAAAAAAAAAAAACGATGACCAGGGACCTGTCGTCAAAATCCCAAAAGTATGAAAAAAAAAAAACATGACCCGGGACTTGAACTCAATTTTTTTGTGGATGGAGCTTAACTGCCATCAGTTTAAAGAATATCTTTTGCCTTTTAACCATGATAGGAAAGTATGAAAAAAAAAAAAAAACGATGACCCGGGACCTGTCGTCAAAATCCCAAAAGTATGAAAAAAAAAAAAAAAAAAAAACATGACCCGGGACTTGAACTCAATTTCTTTTTGGATGGAGCTTAACTGCCATCAGTTTAAAGAATATCTTTTGCCTTTTAACAATGATAGGAAAGTATGAAAAAAAAAAAAAAAAAACGATGACCCGGGACCTGTCGTCAAAATCCCAAAAGTTTGAAAAAAAAAACCATGACCCAGGACTTGAACTCAATTTTTTTGTGGATGGAGCTTAACTGCCATCAGTTTAAAGAATATCTTTTGCCTTTTAACAATGATAGGAAAGTATGAAAAAAAAAAAAAAACGATGACCCGGGACCTGTCGTCAAAATCCCAAAAGTATGAAAAAAAAAAAACATGACCCGGGACTTGAACTCAATTTTTTTGTGGATGGAGCTTAACTGCCATCAGTTTAAAGAATATCTTTTGCCTTTTAACCATGATAGGAAAGTATGAAAAAAAAAAAAAAACGATGACCCGGGACCTGTCGTCAAAATCCCAAAAGTATGAGAAAAAAAAAAAAAAAAAAACATGACCCGGGACTTGAACTCAATTTCTTTTTGGATGGAGCTTAACTGCCATCAGTTTAAAGAATATCTTTTGCCTTTTAACAATGATAGGAAAGTATGAAAAAAAAAAAAAAAAAACGATGACCCGGGACCTGTCGTCAAAATCCCAAAAGTTTGAAAAAAAAAACCATGACCCAGGACTTGAACTAAATTTTTTTGTGGATGGAGCTTAACTGCCATCAGTTTAAAGAATATCTTTTGCCTTTTAACCATGATAGGAAAGTATGAAAAAAAAAAAAAAACGATGACCCGGGACCTGTCGTCAAAATCCCAAAAGTATGAAAAAACAAAAAAACAAAAAAAAACATGACCCGGGACTTGAATTCAATTTCTTTGTGGATGGAGCTTAACTGCCATCAGTTTAAAGAATATCTTTTGCCTTTTAACCATGATAGGAAAATATGAAAAAAAAAAAAAAAAACGATGACCCGGGACCTGTCGTCAAAATCCCAAAAGTTTGAAAAAAAAAAAAACATGACCCAGGACTTGAACTCAATTTTTTTGTGGATGGAGCTTAACTGCCATCAGTTTAAAGAATATCTTTTGCCTTTTAACCATGATAGGAAAGTATGAAAAAAAAAAAAAACGATGACCCGGGACCTGTCGTCAAAATCCCAAAAGTATGAAAAAACAAAAAAACAAAAAAAAACATGACCCGGGACTTGAACTCAATTTCTTTGTGGATGGAGCTTAACTGCCATCAGTTTAAAGAATATCTTTTGCCTTTTAACCATGATAGGAAAATATGAAAAAAAAAAAAAAAAACGATGACCCGGGACCTGTCGTCAAAATCCCAAAAGTTTGAAAAAAAAAAAACATGACCCAGGAATTGAACTCAATTTTTTTGTGGATGGAGCTTAACTGCCATCAGTTTAAAGAATATCTTTTGCCTTTTAACCATGATAGGAAAGTATGAAAAAAAAAAAAAAACGATGACCCGGGACCTGTCGTCAAAATCCCAAAAGTATGAAAAAACAAAAAAACAAAAAAAAACATGACCCGGGACTTGAACTCAATTTCTTTGTGGATGGAGCTTAACTGCCATCAGTTTAAAGAATATCTTTTGCCTTTTAACCATGATAGGAAAATATGAAAAAAAAAAAAAAAACGATGACCCGGGACCTGTCGTCAAAATCCCAAAAGTATGAGAAAAAAAAAAAAAAAAACATGACCCGGGACTTGAACTCAATTTCTTTTTGGATGGAGCTTAACTGCCATCAGTTTAAAGAATATCTTTTGCCTTTTAACCATGATAGGAAAATATGAAAAAAAAAAAAAAAAACGATGACCCGGGACCTGTCGTCAAAATCCCAAAAGTATGAAAAAAAAAAAACATGACCCGGGACTTGAACTCAATTTCTTTGTGGATGGAGCTTAACTGCCATCAGTTTAAAGAATATCTTTTGCCTTTTAACCATGATAGGAAAGTATGAAAAAAAAAAAAAAACGATGACCCGGGACCTGTCGTCAAAATCCCAAAAGTATGAAAAAACAAAAAAACAAAAAAAAACATGACCCGGGACTTGAACTCAATTTCTTTGTGGATGGAGCTTAACTGCCATCAGTTTAAAGAATATCTTTTGCCTTTTAACCATGATAGGAAAGTATGAAAAAAAAAAAAAAACGATGACCCGGGACCTGTCGTCTAAATCCCAAAAGTATGAAAAAAAAAAAAAAAAAAAACATGACCCGGGACTTGAACTCAATTTCTTTTTGGATGGAGCTTAACTGCCATCAGTTTAAAGAATATCTTCTGCCTTTTAACAATGATAGGAAAGTATGAAAACAAAAAACAAAACGATGACCCGGGACCTGTCGTCAAAATCCCAAAAGTATGAAAAAAAAAAAACATGACCCGGGACTTGAACTCAATTTTTTTGTGGATGGAGCTTAACTGCCATCAGTTTAAAGAATATCTTTTGCCTTTTAACCATGATAGGAAAGTATGAGAAAAAAAAAAAAACGATGACCCGGGACCTGTCGTCAAAATCCCAAAAGTATGAAAAAACAAAAAAAAACATGACCCGGGACTTGAACTCAATTTCTTTGTGGATGGAGCTTAACTGCCATCAGTTTAAAGAATATCTTTTGCCTTTTAACCATGATAGGAAAATATGAAAAAAAAAAAAAGAAAACGATGACCCGGGACCTGTCGTCAAAATCCCAAAAGTTTGAAAAAAAAAAAACATGACCCAGGACTTGAACTCAATTTTTTTGTGGATGGAGCTTAACTGCCATCAGTTTAAAGAATATCTTTTGCCTTTTAACCATGATAGGAAAGTATGAAAAAAAAAAAAAAACGATGACCCGGGACCTGTCGTCAAAATCCCAAAAGTATGAAAAAACAAAAAAAAACATGACCCGGGACTTGAACTCAATTTCTTTGTGGATGGAGCTTAACTGCCATCAGTTTAAAGAATATCTTTTGCCTTTTAACCATGATAGGAAAGTATGAAAAAAAAAAAAAAACGATGACCCGGGACCTGTCGTCAAAATCCCAAAAGTATGAAAAAAAAAAAAAAAAAAAAACATGACCCGGGACTTGAACTCAATTTCTTTTTGGATGGAGCTTAACTGCCATCAGTTTAAAGAATATCTTTTGCCTTTTAACAATGATAGGAAAGTATGAAAAAAAAAAAAAAGAACGATGACCCGGGACCTGTCGTCAAAATCCCAAAAGTATGAAAAAAAAAAAACATGACCCGGGACTTTAACTCAATTTTTTTGTGGATGGAGCTTAACTGCCATCAGTTTAAAGAATATCTTTTGCCTTTTAACCATGATAGGAAAGTATGAAAAAAAAAAAAAAACGATGACCCGGGACCTGTCGTCAAAATCCCAAAAGTATGAAAAAACAAAAAAACAAAAAAAAACATGACCCGGGACTTGAACTCAATTTCTTTGTGGATGGAGCTTAACTGCCATCAGTTTAAAGAATATCTTTTGCCTTTTAACCATGATAGGAAAATATGAAAAAAAAAAAAAAAAACGATGACCCGGGACCTGTCGTCAAAATCCCAAAAGTTTGAAAAAAAAAAAACATGACCCAGGACTTGAACTCAATTTTTTTGTGGATGGAGCTTAACTGCCATCAGTTTAAAGAATATCTTTTGCCTTTTAACCATGATAGGAAAGTATGAAAAAAAAAAAAAAACGATGACCCGGGACCTGTCGTCAAAATCCCAAAAGTATGAAAAAACAAAAAAACTAAAAAAAACATGACCCGGGACTTGAACTCAATTTTTTTGTGGATGGAGCTTAACTGCCATCAGTTTAAAGAATATCTTTTGCCTTTTAACCATGATAGGAAAGTATGAAAAAAAAAAAAAAACGATGACCCGGGACCTGTCGTCAAAATCCCAAAAGTATGAAAAAACAAAAAAACAAAAAAAAACATGACCCGGGACTTGAACTCAATTTCTTTGTGGATGGAGCTTAACTGCCATCAGTTTAAAGAATATCTTTTGCCTTTTAACCATGATAGGAAAGTATGAAAAAAAAAAAAAAACGATGACCCGGGACCTGTCGTCAAAATCCCAAAAGTTTAAAAAAAAAAAAACATGACCCGGGACTTGAACTCAATTTTTTTGTGGATGGAGCTTAACTGCCATCAGTTTAAAGAATATCTTTTGCCTTTTAACCATGATAGGAAAGTATGAAAAAAAAAAAAAAACGATGACCCGGGACCTGTCGTCAAAATCCCAAAAGTATGAAAAAACAAAAAAACAAAAAAAAACATGACCCGGGACTTGAACTCAATTTCTTTGTGGATGGAGCTTAACTGCCATCAGTTTAAAGAATATCTTTTGCCTTTTAACCAATGATAGGAAAGTATGAAAAAAAAAAAAAAAACGATGACCTTTTAACCTTTACCTGTCGTCAAAATCCCAAAAGTATGAAAAAACTAAAAAACAAAAAAAAACATGACCCGGGACTTGAACTCAATTTCTTTTTGGATGGAGCTTAACTGCCATCAGTTTAAAGAATATCTTTTGCCTTTTAACAATGATAGGAAAGTATGAAAAAAAAAAAAAAAAACGATGACCCGGGACCTGTCGTCAAAATCCCAAAAGTATGAAAAAAAAAAAACATGACCCGGGACTTGAACTCAATTTTTTTGTGGATGGAGCTTAACTGCCATCAGTTTAAAGAATATCTTTTGCCTTTTAACCATGATAGGAAAGTATGAAAAAAAAAAAAAAAGAAATTCCAAAAAGAAATTGAGTTCAAGTCCCGGGTCATGTTTTTTTTTGTTTTTTTGTTTTTTCATACTTTTGGGATTTTGACGACAGGTAAAGGTTAAAAGGTCATCGTTTTTTTTTTTTTTTTCATACTTTCCTATCATTGTTAAAAGGCAAAAGATATTCTTTAAACTGATGGCAGTTAAGCTCCATCCAAAAAGAAATTGAGTTCAAGTCCCGGGTCATGTTTTTTTTTTTTTTTTTTTCTCATACTTTTGGGATTTTGACGACAGGTCCCGGGTCATCGTTTTTTTTTTTTTTTTCATATTTTCCTATCATGGTTAAAAGGCAAAAGATATTCTTTAAACTGATGGCAGTTAAGCTCCATCCACAAAGAAATTGAGTTCAAGTCCCGTCAAAATCCCAAAAGTATGAGAAAAAAAAAAAAAAAAAAACATGACCCGGGACTTGAACTCAATTTCTTTCTGGATGGAGCTTAACTGCCATCAGTTTAAAGAATATCTTTTGCCTTTTAACAATGATAGGAAAGTATGAAAAAAAAAAAAAAGAACGATGACCCGGGACCTGTCGTCAAAATCCCAAAAGTATGAAAAAAAAAAAACATGACCCGGGACTTGAACTAAATTTTTTTGTGGATGGAGCTTAACTGCCATCAGTTTAAAGAATATCTTTTGCCTTTTAACCATGATAGGAAAGTATGAAAAAAAAAAAAAAACGATGACCCGGGACCTGTCGTCAAAATCCCAAAAGTATGAAAAAACAAAAAAACAAAAAAAAACATGACCCGGGACTTGAACTCAATTTCTTTGTGGATGGAGCTTAACTGCCATCAGTTTAAATAATATCTTTTGCCTTTTAACCATGATAGGAAAATATGAAGAAAAAAAAAAAAAACGATGACCCGGGACCTGTCGTCAAAATCCCAAAAGTTTGAAAAAAAAAAAACATGACCCAGGACTTGAACTCATTTTTTTTGTGGATGGAGCTTAACTGCCATCAGTTTAAAGAATATCTTTTGCCTTTTAACCATGATAGGAAAGTATGAAAAAAAAAAAAAAACGATGACCCGGGACCTGTCGTCAAAATCCCAAAAGTATGAAAAAACAAAAAAACAAAAAAAAACATGACCCGGGACTTGAACTCAATTTCTTTGTGGATGGAGCTTAACTGCCATCAGTTTAAAGAATATCTTTTGCCTTTTAACCATGATAGGAAAATATGAAAAAAAAAAAAAAAACGATGACCCGGGACCTGTCGTCAAAATCCCAAAAGTATGAAAAAAAAAAAAAAAAAAACATGACCCGGGACTTGAACTCAATTTCTTTTTGGATGGAGCTTAACTGCCATCAGTTTAAAGAATATCTTTTGCCTTTTAACAATGATAGGAAAGTATGAAAAAAAAAAAAAAAAACGATGACCAGGGACCTGTCGTCAAAATCCCAAAAGTATGAAAAAAAAAAAACATGACCCGGGACTTGAACTCAATTTTTTTGTGGATGGAGCTTAACTGCCATCAGTTTAAAGAATATCTTTTGCCTTTTAACCATGATAGGAAAGTATGAAAAAAAAAAAAAAAAACGATGACCCGGGACCTGTCGTCAAAATCCCAAAAGTATGAGAAAAAAAAAAAACATGACCCGGGACTTGAACTCAATTTCTTTTTGGATGGAGCTTAACTGCCATCAGTTTAAAGAATATCTTTTGCCTTTTAACAATGATAGGAAAGTATGAAAAAAAAAAAAAAGAACGATGACCCGGGACCTGTCGTCAAAATCCCAAAAGTATGAAAAAAAAAAAACATGACCCGGGACTTGAACTCAATTTTTTTGTGGATGGAGCTTAACTGCCATCAGTTTAAAGAATATCTTTTGCCTTTTAACAATGATAGGAAAGTATGAAAAAAAAAAAAAACGATGACCCGGGACCTGTCGTCAAAATCCCAAAAGTATGAAAAAACAAAAAAAAACATGACCCGGGACTTGAACTCAATTTCTTTGTGGATGGAGCTTAACTGCCATCAGTTTAAAGAATATCTTTTGCCTTTTAACCATGATAGGAAAGTATGAAAAAAAAAAAAAAAACGATGACCCGGGACCTGTCGTCAAAATCCCAAAAGTATGAGAAAAAAAAAAAAAAAAAAACATGACCCGGGACTTGAACTCAATTTCTTTTTGGATGGAGCTTAACTGCCATCAGTTTAAAGAATATCTTTTGCCTTTTAACAATGATAGGAAAGTATGAAAAAAAAAAAAAAAACGATGACCCGGGACCTGTCGTCAAAATCCCAAAAGTTTGAAAAAAAAAAACCATGACCCAGGACTTGAACTCAATTTTTTTGTGGATGGAGCTTAACTGCCATCAGTTTAAAGAATATCTTTTGCCTTTTAACCATGATAGGAAAGTATGAAAAAAAAAAAAAAACCGATGACCCGGGACCTGTCGTCAACATCCCAAAAGTATGAAAAAAAAAAAACATGACCCGGGACTTGAACTCAATTTTTTTGTGGATGGAGCTTAACTGCCATCAGTTTAAATAATATATTTTGCCTTTTAACCATGATAGGAAAGTATGAAAAAAAAAAAAAAACGATGACCCGGGACCTGTCGTCAAAATCCCAAAAGTATGAAAAAACAAAAAAACAAAAAAAAACATGACCCGGGACTTGAACTCAATTTCTTTGTGGATGGAGCTTAACTGCCATCAGTTTAAAGAATATCTTTTGCCTTTTAACCATGATAGGAAAGTATGAAAAAAAAAAAAAAACGATGACCCGGGACCTGTCGTCAAAATCCCAAAAGTATGAAAAAACAAAAAAACAAAAAAAAACATGACCCGGGACTTGAACTCAATTTCTTTGTGGATGGAGCTTAACTGCCATCAGTTTAAAGAATATCTTTTGCCTTTTAACCATGATAGGAAAATATGAAAAAAAAAAAAAAAAACGATGACCCGGGACCTGTCGTCAAAATCCCAAAAGTATGAAAAAAAAAAAAAAAAAAACATGACCCGGGACTTGAACTCAATTTCTTTTTGGATGGAGCTTAACTGCCATCAGTTTAAAGAATATCTTTTGCCTTTTAACAATGATAGGAAAGTATGAAAAAAAAAAAAAAAAAACGATGACCCGGGACCTGTCGTCAAAATCCCAAAAGTATGAGAAAAAAAAAAAAAAAAACATGACCCGGGACTTGAACTCAATTTTTTTGTGGATGGAGCTTAACTGCCATCAGTTTAAAGAATATCTTTTGCCTTTTAACCATGATAGGAAAGTATGAAAAAAAAAAAAAAACGATGACCCGGGACCTGTCGTCAAAATCCCAAAAGTATGAGAAAAAAAAATAAAAAAAAACATGACCCGGGACTTGAACTCAATTTCTTTTTGGATGGAGCTTAACTGCCATCAGTTTAAAGAATATCTTTTGCCTTTTAACAATGATAGGAAAGTATGAAAAAAAAAAAAAAAAACGATGACCCGGGACCTGTCGTCAAAATCCCAAAAGTTTGAAAAAAAAAAACCATGACCCAGGACTTGAACTCAATTTTTTTGTGGATGGAGCTTAACTGCCATCAGTTTAAAGAATATCTTTTGCCTTTTAACCATGATAGGAAAGTATGAAAAAAAAAAAAAAAACGATGACCCGGGACCTGTCGTCAAAATCCCAAAAGTATGAAAAAACAAAAAAACAAAAAAAAACATGACCCGGGACTTGAACTCAATTTCTTTGTGGATGGAGCTTAACTGCCATCAGTTTAAAGAATATCTTTTGCCTTTTAACCATGATAGGAAAATATGAAAAAAAAAAAAAAAAACGATGACCCGGGACCTGTCGTCAAAATCCCAAAAGTTTGAAAAAAAAAAAACATGACCCAGGACTTGAACTCAATTTTTTTGTGGATGGAGCTTAACTGCCATCAGTTTAAAGAATATCTTTTGCCTTTTAACCATGATAGGAAAGTATGAAAAAAAAAAAAAAACGATGACCCGGGACCTGTCGTCAAAATCCCAAAAGTATGAAAAAACAAAAAAACAAAAAAAAACATGACCCGGGACTTGAACTCAATTTCTTTGTGGATGGAGCTTAACTGCCATCAGTTTAAAGAATATCTTTTGCCTTTTAACCATGATAGGAAAATATGAAAAAAAAAAAAAAAACGATGACCCGGGACCTGTCGTCAAAATCCCAAAAGTATGAGAAAAAAAAACAAAAAAAACATGACCCGGGACTTGAACTCAATTTCTTTTTGGATGGAGCTTAACTGCCATCAGTTTAAAGAATATCTTTTGCCTTTTAACAATGATAGGAAAGTATGAAAAAAAAAAAAAAAACGATGACCCGCGGGACCTGTCGTCAAAATCCCAAAAGTATGAAAAAACTAAAAAACTAAAAAAAACATGACCCGGGACTTGAACTCAATTTCTTTTTGGATGGAGCTTAACTGCCATCAGTTTAAAGAATATCTTTTGCCTTTTAACAATGATAGGAAAGTATGAAAAAAAAAAAAAAAAACGATGACCCGGGACCTGTCGTCAAAATCCCAAAAGTATGAAAAAAAAAAAACATGACCCGGGACTTGAACTCAATTTTTTTGTGGATGGAGCTTAACTGCCATCAGTTTAAAGAATATCTTTTGCCTTTTAACCATGATAGGAAAGTATGAAAAAAAAAAAAAAACGATGACCCGGGACCTGTCGTCAAAATCCCAAAAGTATGAGAAAAAAAAAAAAAAAAAAACATGACCCGGGACTTGAACTCAATTTCTTTTTGGATGGAGCTTAACTGCCATCAGTTTAAAGAATATCTTTTGCCTTTTAACAATGATAGGAAAGTATGAAAAAAAAAAAAAAGAACGATGACCCGGGACCTGTCGTCAAAATCCCAAAAGTATGAAAAAAAAAAAACATGACCCGGGACTTGAACTCAATTTTTTTGTGGATGGAGCTTAACTGCCATCAGTTTAAAGAATATCTTTTGCCTTTTAACCATGATAGGAAAGTATGAAAAAAAAAAAAAAAACGATGACCCGGGACCTGTCGTCAAAATCCCAAAAGTATGAAAAAACAAAAAAACAAAAAAAAACATGACCCGGGACTTGAACTCAATTTCTTTGTGGATGGAGCTTAACTGCCATCAGTTTAAAGAATATCTTTTGCCTTTAAACCATGATAGGAAAATATGAAAAAAAAAAAAAAAAAAACGATGACCCGGGACCTGTCGTCAAAATCCCAAAAGTTTGAAAAAAAAAAAACATGACCCAGGACTTGAACTCAATTTTTTTGTGGATGGAGCTTAACTGCCATCAGTTTAAAGAATATCTTTTGCCTTTTAACCATGATAGGAAAGTATGAAAAAAAAAAAAAAACGATGACCCGGGACCTGTCGTCAAAATCCCAAAAGTATGAGAAAAAAAAAAAAAAAAAACATGACCCGGGACTTGAACTCAATTTCTTTTTGGATGGAGCTTAACTGCCATCAGTTTAAAGAATATCTTTTGCCTTTTAACAATGATAGGAAAGTATGAAAAAAAAAAAAAAAACGATGACCCGGGACCTGTCGTCAAAATCCCAAAAGTATGAAAAAACTAAAAAACAAAAAAAAACATGACCCGGGACTTGAACTCAATTTCTTTTTGGATGGAGCTTAACTGCCATCAGTTTAAAGAATATCTTTTGCCTTTTAACAATGATAGGAAAGTATGAAAAAAAAAAAAAAAAAACGATGACCCGGGACCTGTCGTCAAAATCCCAAAAGTATGAAAAAACAAAAACATGACCCGGGACTTGAACTCAATTTTTTTGTGGATGGAGCTTAACTGCCATCAGTTTAAAGAATATCTTTTGCCTTTTAACCATGATAGGAAAGTATGAAAAAAAAAAAAAACGATGACCCGGGACCTGTCGTCAAAATCCCCAAAGTATGAAAAAACAAAAAAAAACATGACCCGGGACTTGAACTCAATTTCTTTTTGGATGGAGCTTAACTGCCATCAGTTTAAAGAATATCTTTTGCCTTTTAACAATGATAGGAAAGTATGAAAAAAAAAAAAAAGAACGATGACCCGGGACCTGTCGTCAAAATCCCAAAAGTATGAAAAAAAAAAAACATGACCCGGGACTTGAACTCAATTTTTTTGTGGATGGAGCTTAACTGCCATCAGTTTAAAGAATATCTTTTGCCTTTTAACCATGATAGGAAAGTATGAAAAAAAAAAAAAAACGATGACCCGGGACCTGTCGTCAAAATCCCAAAAGTATGAAAAAACAAAAAAACAAAAAAAAACATGACCCGGGACTTGAACTCAATTTCTTTGTGGATGGAGCTTAACTGCCATCAGTTTAAAGAATATCTTTTGCCTTTTAACCATGATAGGAAAATATGAAAAAAAAAAAAAAAAACGATGACCCGGGACCTGTCGTCAAAATCCCAAAAGTATGAAAAAAAAAAACATGACCCGGGACTTGAACTCAATTTTTTTGTGGATGGAGCTTAACTGCCATCAGTTTAAAGAATATCTTTTGCCTTTTAACCATGATAGGAAAGTATGAAAAAAAAAAAAAACGATGACCCGGGACCTGTCGTCAAAATCCCAAAAGTATGAAAAAACAAAAAAAAACATGACCCGGGACTTGAACTCAATTTCTTTGTGGATGGAGCTTAACTGCCATCAGTTTAAAGAATATCTTTTGCCTTTTAACCATGATAGGAAAGTATGAAAAAAAAAAAAAAACGATGACCCGGGACCTGTCGTCAAAATCCCAAAAGTATGAGAAAAAAAAAAAAAAAAAAACATGACCCGGGACTTGAACTCAATTTCTTTTTGGATGGAGCTTAACTGCCATCAGTTTAAAGAATATCTTTTGCCTTTTAACAATGATAGGAAAGTATAAAAAAAAAAAAAAAGAACGATGACCCGGGACCTGTCGTCAAAATCCCAAAAGTATGAAAAAAAAAAACCATGACCCGGGACTTGAACTCAATTTTTTTGTGGATGGAGCTTAACTGCCATCAGTTTAAAGAATATCTTTTGCCTTTTAACCATGATAGGAAAGTATGAAAAAAAAAAAAAAACGATGACCCGGGACCTGTCGTCAAAATCCCAAAAGTATGAAAAAACAAAAAAACAAAAAAAAACATGACCCGGGACTTGAACTCAATTTCTTTTTGGATGGAGCTTAACTGCCATCAGTTTAAAGAATATCTTTTGCCTTTTAACAATGATAGGAAAGTATGAAAAAAAAAAAAAAAAACGATGACCCGGGACCTGTCGTCAAAATCCCAAAAGTATGAAAAAAAAAAAACATGACCCGGGACTTGAACTCAATTTTTTTGTGGATGGAGCTTAACTGCCATCAGTTTAAAGAATATCTTTTGCCTTTTAACCATGATAGGAAAGTATGAAAAAAAAAAAAAAAGAAATTCCAAAAAGAAATTGAGTTCAAGTCCCGGGTCATGTTTTTTTTTGTTTTTTAGTTTTTTCATACTTTTGGGATTTTGACGACAGGTAAAGGTTAAAAGGTCATCGTTTTTTGTTTTTTTTTCATACTTTCCTATCATTGTTAAAAGGCAAAAGATATTCTTTAAACTGATGGCAGTTAAGCTCCATCCAAAAAGAAATTGAGTTCAAGTCCCGGGTCATGTTTTTTTTTTTTTTTTCTCATACTTTTGGGATTTTGACGACAGGTCCCGGGTCATCGTTTTTTTTTTTTTTTTCATATTTTCCTATCATGGTTAAAAGGCAAAAGATATTCTTTAAACTGATGGCAGTTAAGCTCCATCCACAAAGAAATTGAGTTCAAGTCCCGTCAAAATCCCAAAAGTATGAGAAAAAAAAAAAAAAAAAAACATGACCCGGGACTTGAACTCAATTTCTTTTTGGATGGAGCTTAACTGCCATCAGTTTAAAGAATATCTTTTGCCTTTTAACAATGATAGGAAAGTATGAAAAAAAAAAAAAAGAACGATGACCCGGGACCTGTCGTCAAAATCCCAAAAGTATGGAAAAAAAAAAACATGACCCGGGACTTGAACTCAATTTTTTTGTGGATGGAGCTTAACTGCCATCAGTTTAAAGAATATCTTTTGCCTTTTTAACCATGATAGGAAAGTATGAAAAAAAAAAAAAAACGATGACCCGGGACCTGTCGTCAAAATCCCAAAAGTATGAAAAAACAAAAAAACAAAAAAAAACATGACCCGGGACTTGAACTCAATTTCTTTGTGGATGGAGCTTAACTGCCATCAGTTTAAAGAATATCTTTTGCCTTTTAACCATGATAGGAAAATATGAAAAAAAAAAAAAAAAAACGATGACCCGGGACCTGTCGTCAAAATCCCAAAAGTTTGAAAAAAAAAAAACATGACCCAGGACTTGAACTCATTTTTTTTGTGGATGGAGCTTAACTGCCATCAGTTTAAAGAATATCTTTTGCCTTTTAACCATGATAGGAAAGTATGAAAAAAAAAAAAAAACGATGACCCGGGACCTGTCGTCAAAATCCCAAAAGTATGAAAAAACAAAAAAACAAAAAAAAACATGACCCGGGACTTGAACTCAATTTCTTTGTGGATGGAGCTTAACTGCCATCAGTTTAAAGAATATCTTTTGCCTTTTAACCATGATAGGAAAGTATGAAAAAAAAAAAAAAACGATGACCCGGGACCTGTCGTCAAAATCCCAAAAGTATGAGAAAAAAAAAAAAAAAAACATGACCCGGGACTTGAACTCAATTTCTTTTTGGATGGAGCTTAACTGCCATCAGTTTAAAGAATATCTTTTGCCTTTTAACAATGATAGGAAAGTATGAAAAAAAAAAAAAAAACGATGACCCGCGGGACCTGTCGTCAAAATCCCAAAAGTATGAAAAAAAAAAACATGACCCGGGACTTGAACTCAATTTTTTTGTGGATGGAGCTTAACTGCCATCAGTTTAAAGAATATCTTTTGCCTTTTAACCATGATAGGAAAGTATGAAAAAAAAAAAAAACGATGACCCGGGACCTGTCGTCAAAATCCCAAAAGTATGAGAAAAAAAAAAAAAAAAAAACATGACCCGGGACTTGAACTCAATTTCTTTTTGGATGGAGCTTAACTGCCATCAGTTTAAAGAATATCTTTTGCCTTTTAACAATGATAGGAAAGTATGAAAAAAAAAAAAAAGAACGATGACCCGGGACCTGTCGTCAAAATCCCAAAAGTATGAAAAAAAAAAAACATGACCCGGGACTTGAACTCAATTTTTTTGTGGATGGAGCTTAACTGCCATCAGTTTAAAGAATATCTTTTGCCTTTTAACCATGATAGGAAAGTATGAAAAAAAAAAAAAAACGATGACCCGGGACCTGTCGTCAAAATCCCAAAAGTATGAAAAAACAAAAAAACAAAAAAAAACATGACCCGGGACTTGAACTCAATTTCTTTGTGGATGGAGCTTAACTGCCATCAGTTTAAAGAATATCTTTTGCCTTTAAACCATGATAGGAAAATATGAAAAAAAAAAAAAAAAACGATGACCCGGGACCTGTCGTCAAAATCCCAAAAGTTTGAAAAAAAAAAAACATGACCCAGGACTTGAACTCAATTTTTTTGTGGATGGAGCTTAACTGCCATCAGTTTAAAGAATATCTTTTGCCTTTTAACCATGATAGGAAAGTATGAAAAAAAAAAAAAAACGATGACCCGGGACCTGTCGTCAAAATCCCAAAAGTATGAGAAAAAAAAAAAAAAAAAACATGACCCGGGACTTGAACTCAATTTCTTTTTGGATGGAGCTTAACTGCCATCAGTTTAAAGAATATCTTTTGCCTTTTAACAATGATAGGAAAGTATGAAAAAAAAAAAAAACGATGACCCGGGACCTGTCGTCAAAATCCCAAAAGTATGAAAAAACTAAAAAACAAAAAAAAACATGACCCGGGACTTGAACTCAATTTCTTTTTGGATGGAGCTTAACTGCCATCAGTTTAAAGAATATCTTTTGCCTTTTAACAATGATAGGAAAGTATGAAAAAAAAAAAAAAAAAACGATGACCCGGGACCTGTCGTCAAAATCCCAAAAGTATGAAAAAACAAAAACATGACCCGGGACTTGAACTCAATTTTTTTGTGGATGGAGCTTAACTGCCATCAGTTTAAAGAATATCTTTTGCCTTTTAACCATGATAGGAAAGTATGAAAAAAAAAAAAAACGATGACCCGGGACCTGTCGTCAAAATCCCAAAAGTATGAAAAAACAAAAAAAAACATGACCCGGGACTTGAACTCAATTTCTTTTTGGATGGAGCTTAACTGCCATCAGTTTAAAGAATATCTTTTGCCTTTTAACAATGATAGGAAAGTATGAAAAAAAAAAAAAAGAACGATGACCCGGGACCTGTCGTCAAAATCCCAAAAGTATGAAAAAAAAAAAACATGACCCGGGACTTGAACTCAATTTTTTTGTGGATGGAGCTTAACTGCCATCAGTTTAAAGAATATCTTTTGCCTTTTAACCATGATAGGAAAGTATGAAAAAAAAAAAAAAACGATGACCCGGGACCTGTCGTCAAAATCCCAAAAGTATGAAAAAACAAAAAAACAAAAAAAAACATGACCCGGGACTTGAACTCAATTTCTTTGTGGGTGGAGCTTAACTGCCATCAGTTTAAAGAATATCTTTTGCCTTTTAACCATGATAGGAAAATATGAAAAAAAAAAAAAAAAACGATGACCCGGGACCTGTCGTCAAAATCCCAAAAGTATGAAAAAAAAAAACATGACCCGGGACTTGAACTCAATTTTTTTGTGGATGGAGCTTAACTGCCATCAGTTTAAAGAATATCTTTTGCCTTTTAACCATGATAGGAAAGTATGAAAAAAAAAAAAAACGATGACCCGGGACCTGTCGTCAAAATCCCAAAAGTATGAAAAAACAAAAAAAAACATGACCCGGGACTTGAACTCAATTTCTTTGTGGATGGAGCTTAACTGCCATCAGTTTAAAGAATATCTTTTGCCTTTTAACCATGATAGGAAAGTATGAAAAAAAAAAAAAAACGATGACCCGGGACCTGTCGTCAAAATCCCAAAAGTATGAGAAAAAAAAAAAAAAAAAAACATGACCCGGGACTTGAACTCAATTTCTTTTTGGATGGAGCTTAACTGCCATCAGTTTAAAGAATATCTTTTGCCTTTTAACAATGATAGGAAAGTATGAAAAAAAAAAAAAAGAACGATGACCCGGGACCTGTCGTCAAAATCCCAAAAGTATGAAAAAAAAAAACCATGACCCGGGACTTGAACTCAATTTTTTTGTGGATGGAGCTTAACTGCCATCAGTTTAAAGAATATCTTTTGCCTTTTAACCATGATAGGAAAGTATGAAAAAAAAAAAAAAACGATGACCCGGGACCTGTCGTCAAAATCCCAAAAGTATGAAAAAACAAAAAAACAAAAAAAAACATGACCCGGGACTTGAACTCAATTTCTTTTTGGATGGAGCTTAACTGCCATCAGTTTAAAGAATATCTTTTGCCTTTTAACAATGATAGGAAAGTATGAAAAAAAAAAAAAAAAACGATGACCCGGGACCTGTCGTCAAAATCCCAAAAGTATGAAAAAAAAAAAAACATGACCCGGGACTTGAACTCAATTTTTTTGTGGATGGAGCTTAACTGCCATCAGTTTAAAGAATATCTTTTGCCTTTTAACCATGATAGGAAAGTAAGAAAAAAAAAAAAAAAGAAATTCCAAAAAGAAATTGAGTTCAAGTCCCGGGTCATGTTTTTTTTTGTTTTTTAGTTTTTTCATACTTTTGGGATTTTGACGACAGGTAAAGGTTAAAAGGTCATCGTTTTTTTTTTTTTTTTTCATACTTTCCTATCATTGTTAAAAGGCAAAAGATATTCTTTAAACTGATGGCAGTTAAGCTCCATCCAAAAAGAAATTGAGTTCAAGTCCCGGGTCATGTTTTTTTTTTTTTTTTCTCATACTTTTGGGATTTTGACGACAGGTCCCGGGTCATCGTTTTTTTTTTTTTTTTCATATTTTCCTATCATGGTTAAAAGGCAAAAGATATTCTTTAAACTGATGGCAGTTAAGCTCCATCCACAAAGAAATTGAGTTCAAGTCCCGTCAAAATCCCAAAAGTATGAGAAAAAAAAAAAAAAAAAAACATGACCCGGGACTTGAACTCAATTTCTTTTTGGATGGAGCTTAACTGCCATCAGTTTAAAGAATATCTTTTGCCTTTTAACAATGATAGGAAAGTATGAAAAAAAAAAAAAAGAACGATGACCCGGGACCTGTCGTCAAAATCCCAAAAGTATGGAAAAAAAAAAACATGACCCGGGACTTGAACTCAATTTTTTTGTGGATGGAGCTTAACTGCCATCAGTTTAAAGAATATCTTTTGCCTTTTTAACCATGATAGGAAAGTATGAAAAAAAAAAAAAAACGATGACCCGGGACCTGTCGTCAAAATCCCAAAAGTATGAAAAAACAAAAAAACAAAAAAAAACATGACCCGGGACTTGAACTCAATTTCTTTGTGGATGGAGCTTAACTGCCATCAGTTTAAAGAATATCTTTTGCCTTTTAACCATGATAGGAAAATATGAAAAAAAAAAAAAAAAACGATGACCCGGGACCTGTCGTCAAAATCCCAAAAGTTTGAAAAAAAAAAAACATGACCCAGGACTTGAACTCATTTTTTTTGTGGATGGAGCTTAACTGCCATCAGTTTAAAGAATATCTTTTGCCTTTTAACCATGATAGGAAAGTATGAAAAAAAAAAAAAACGATGACCCGGGACCTGTCGTCAAAATCCCAAAAGTATGAAAAAACAAAAAAACAAAAAAAAACATGACCCGGGACTTGAACTCAATTTCTTTGTGGATGGAGCTTAACTGCCATCAGTTTAAAGAATATCTTTTGCCTTTTAACCATGATAGGAAAATATGAAAAAAAAAAAAAAAACGATGACCCGGGACCTGTCGTCAAAATCCCAAAAGTATGAGAAAAAAAAAAAAAAAAACATGACCCGGGACTTGAACTCAATTTCTTTTTGGATGGAGCTTAACTGCCATCAGTTTAAAGAATATCTTTTGCCTTTTAACAATGATAGGAAAGTACGAAAAAAAAAAAAAAAAACGATGACCCGGGACCTGTCGTCAAAATCCCAAAAGTATGAAAAAAAAAAAACATGACCCGGGACTTGAACTCAATTTTTTTGTGGATGGAGCTTAACTGCCATCAGTTTAAAGAATATCTTTTGCCTTTTAACCATGATAGGAAAGTATGAAAAAAAAAAAAAAAAACGATGACCCGGGACCTGTCGTCAAAATCCCAAAAGTATGAGAAAAAAAAAAAAAAAAAAACATGACCCGGGACTTGAACTCAATTTCTTTTTGGATGGAGCTTAACTGCCATCAGTTTAAAGAATATCTTTTGCCTTTTAACAATGATAGGAAAGTATGAAAAAAAAAAAAAAGAACGATGACCCGGGACCTGTCGTCAAAATCCCAAAAGTATGAAAAAAAAAAAACATGACCCGGGACTTGAACTCAATTTTTTTGTGGATGGAGCTTAACTGCCATCAGTTTAAAGAATATCTTTTGCCTTTTAACAATGATAGGAAAGTATGAAAAAAAAAAAAAAAAAACGATGACCCGGGACCTGTCGTCAAAATCCCAAAAGTATGAAAAAAAAAAACATGACCCGGGACTTGAACTCAATTTTTTTGTGGATGGAGCTTAACTGCCATCAGTTTAAAGAATATCTTTTGCCTTTTAACCATGATAGGAAAGTATGAAAAAAAAAAAAAACGATGACCCGGGACCTGTCGTCAAAATCCCAAAAGTATGAAAAAACAAAAAAAAACATGACCCGGGACTTGAACTCAATTTCTTTGTGGATGGAGCTTAACTGCCATCAGTTTAAAGAATATCTTTTGCCTTTTAACCATGATAGGAAAGTATGAAAAAAAAAAAAAAACGATGACCCGGGACCTGTCGTCAAAATCCCAAAAGTATGAGAAAAAAAAAAAAAAAAAAAACATGACCCGGGACTTGAACTCAATTTCTTTTTGGATGGAGCTTAACTGCCATCAGTTTAAAGAATATCTTTTGCCTTTTAACAATGATAGGAAAGTATGAAAAAAAAAAAAAAAACGATGACCCGGGACCTGTCGTCAAAATCCCAAAAGTTTGAAAAAAAAAAACCATGACCCAGGACTTGAACTCAATTTTTTTGTGGATGGAGCTTAACTGCCATCAGTTTAAAGAATATCTTTTGCCTTTTAACCATGATAGGAAAGTATGAAAAAAAAAAAAAAACGATGACCCGGGACCTGTCGTCAAAATCCCAAAAGTATGAAAAAAAAAAAACATGACCCGGGACTTGAACTCAATTTTTTTGTGGATGGAGCTTAACTGCCATCAGTTTAAATAATATATTTTGCCTTTTAACCATGATAGGAAAGTATGAAAAAAAAAAAAAAACGATGACCCGGGACCTGTCGTCAAAATCCCAAAAGTATGAAAAAAAAAAAAAAAAAAACATGACCCGGGACTTGAACTCAATTTCTTTTTGGATGGAGCTTAACTGCCATCAGTTTAAAGAATATCTTTTGCCTTTTAACAATGATAGGAAAGTATGAAAAAAAAAAAAAAAAAACGATGACCCGGGACCTGTCGTCAAAATCCCAAAAGTATGAGAAAAAAAAAAAAAAAAACATGACCCGGGACCTGTCGTCAAAATCCCAAAAGTATGAGAAAAAAAGAAAAAAAAAAAACATGACCCGGGACTTGAACTCAATTTCTTTTTGGATGGAGCTTAACTGCCATCAGTTTAAAGAATATCTTTTGCCTTTTAACAATGATAGGAAAGTATGAAAAAAAAAAAAGATGACCCGGGACCTGTCGTCAAAATCCCAAAAGTATGAAAAAAAAAAAAAAAAAAAAAAAACATGACCCGGGACTTGAACTCAATTTTTTTGTGGATGGAGCTTAACTGCCATCAGTTTAAAGAATATATTTTGCCTTTTAACCATGATAGGAAAGTATGAAAAAAACAAACAAAAAAAAAACGATGACCCGGGACCTGTCGTCAAAATCCCAAAAGTATGAAAAAAAAAAAAAACATGACCCGGGACTTGAACTCAATTTCTTTGTGGATGGAGCTTAACTGCCATCAGTTTAAAGAATATCTTTTGCCTTTTAACCATGATAGGAAAGTATGAAAAAAAAAAAAAAAACGATGACCCGGGACCTGTCGTCAAAATCCCAAAAGTATGAAAAAAAAAAAAACATGACCCGGGACTTGAACTCAATTTTTTTGTGGATGGAGCTTAACTGCCATCAGTTTAAAGAATATATTTTGCCTTTTAACAATGATAGGAAAGTATGAAAAAAAAAAAAAACGATGACCCGGGACTTGAACTCAATTATTTTGTGGATGGAGCTTAACTGCCATCAGTTTAAAGAATATATTTTGCCTTTTAACAATGATAGGAAAGTATGAAAAAAAAAAAAAACGATGACCCGGGACCTGTCGTCAAAATCCCAAAAGTATGAAAAAAAAAAACATGACCCGGGACTTGAACTCAATTTCTTTGTGGATGGAGCTTAACTGCCATCAGTTTAAAGAATATCTTTTGCCTTTTAACAATGATAGGAAAGTATGAAAAAAAAAACAAAAAAAAAAACGATGACCCGGGACCTGTCGTCAAAATCCCAAAAGTATGAAAAAAAAAAAACATGACCCGGGACTTGAACTCAATTTCTTTGTGGATGGAGCTTAACTGCCATCAGTTTAAAGAATATCTTTTGCCTTTTAACCAATGATAGGAAAGTATGAAAAAAAAAAAAAAAACGATGACCTTTTAACCTTTACCTGTCGTCAAAATCCCAAAAGTATGAAAAAACTAAAAAACAAAAAAAAACATGACCCGGGACTTGAACTCAATTTCTTTTTGGATGGAGCTTAACTGCCATCAGTTTAAAGAATATCTTTTGCCTTTTAACAATGATAGGAAAGTATGAAAAAAAAAAAAAAAAACGATGACCCGGGACCTGTCGTCAAAATCCCAAAAGTATGAAAAAAAAAAAACATGACCCGGGACTTGAACTCAATTTTTTTGTGGATGGAGCTTAACTGCCATCAGTTTAAAGAATATCTTTTGCCTTTTAACCATGATAGGAAAGTATGAAAAAAAAAAAAAAACGATGACCCGGGACCTGTCGTCAAAATCCCAAAAGTATGAAAAAACAAAAAAACAAAAAAAAACATGACCCGGGACTTGAACTCAATTTCTTTGTGGATGGAGCTTAACTGCCATCAGTTTAAATAATATCTTTTGCCTTTTAACCATGATAGGAAAATATGAAGAAAAAAAAAAAAAACGATGACCCGGGACCTGTCGTCAAAATCCCAAAAGTTTGAAAAAAAAAAAACATGACCCAGGACTTGAACTCATTTTTTTTGTGGATGGAGCTTAACTGCCATCAGTTTAAAGAATATCTTTTGCCTTTTAACCATGATAGGAAAGTATGAAAAAAAAAAAAAAACGATGACCCGGGACCTGTCGTCAAAATCCCAAAAGTATGAAAAAACAAAAAAACAAAAAAAAACATGACCCGGGACTTGAACTCAATTTCTTTGTGGATGGAGCTTAACTGCCATCAGTTTAAAGAATATCTTTTGCCTTTTAACCATGATAGGAAAATATAAAAAAAAAAAAAAAAACGATGACCCGGGACCTGTCGTCAAAATCCCAAAAGTATGAGAAAAAGAAAAAAAAAAACATGACCCGGGACTTGAACTCAATTTCTTTTTGGATGGAGCTTAACTGCCATCAGTTTAAAGAATATCTTTTGCCTTTTAACAATGATAGGAAAGTATGAAAAAAAAAAAAAAAAACGATGACCAGGGACCTGTCGTCAAAATCCCAAAAGTATGAAAAAAAAAAAACATGACCCGGGACTTGAACTCAATTTTTTTGTGGATGGAGCTTAACTGCCATCAGTTTAAAGAATATCTTTTGCCTTTTAACCATGATAGGAAAGTATGAAAAAAAAAAAAAAAAACGATGACCCGGGACCTGTCGTCAAAATCCCAAAAGTATGAGAAAAAAAAAAAACATGACCCGGGACTTGAACTCAATTTCTTTTTGGATGGAGCTTAACTGCCATCAGTTTAAAGAATATCTTTTGCCTTTTAACAATGATAGGAAAGTATGAAAAAAAAAAAAAAGAACGATGACCCGGGACCTGTCGTCAAAATCCCAAAAGTATGAAAAAAAAAAAACATGACCCGGGACTTGAACTCAATTTTTTTGTGGATGGAGCTTAACTGCCATCAGTTTAAAGAATATCTTTTGCCTTTTAACAATGATAGGAAAGTATGAAAAAAAAAAAAAACGATGACCCGGGACCTGTCGTCAAAATCCCAAAAGTATGAAAAAACAAAAAAAAACATGACCCGGGACTTGAACTCAATTTCTTTGTGGATGGAGCTTAACTGCCATCAGTTTAAAGAATATCTTTTGCCTTTTAACCATGATAGGAAAGTATGAAAAAAAAAAAAAAACGATGACCCGGGACCTGTCGTCAAAATCCCAAAAGTATGAGGAAAAAAAAAATAAAAAAAAACATGACCCGGGACTTGAACTCAATTTCTTTTTGGATGGAGCTTAACTGCCATCAGTTTAAAGAATATCTTTTGCCTTTTAACAATGATAGGAAAGTATGAAAAAAAAAAAAAAAACGATGACCCGGGACCTGTCGTCAAAATCCCAAAAGTTTGAAAAAAAAAAACCATGACCCAGGACTTGAACTCAATTTTTTTGTGGATGGAGCTTAACTGCCATCAGTTTAAAGAATATCTTTTGCCTTTTAACCATGATAGGAAAGTATGAAAAAAAAAAAAAAAACGATGACCCGGGACCTGTCGTCAACATCCCAAAAGTATGAAAAAAAAAAAACATGACCCGGGACTTGAACTCAATTTTTTTGTGGATGGAGCTTAACTGCCATCAGTTTAAATAATATATTTTGCCTTTTAACCATGATAGGAAAGTATGAAAAAAAAAAAAAAACGATGACCCGGGACCTGTCGTCAAAATCCCAAAAGTATGAAAAAACAAAAAAACAAAAAAAAACATGACCCGGGACTTGAACTCAATTTCTTTGTGGATGGAGCTTAACTGCCATCAGTTTAAAGAATATCTTTTGCCTTTTAACCATGATAGGAAAGTATGAAAAAAAAAAAAAAACGATGACCCGGGACCTGTCGTCAAAATCCCAAAAGTATGAAAAAACAAAAAAACAAAAAAAAACATGACCCGGGACTTGAACTCAATTTCTTTGTGGATGGAGCTTAACTGCCATCAGTTTAAAGAATATCTTTTGCCTTTTAACCATGATAGGAAAATATGAAAAAAAAAAAAAAAAACGATGACCCGGGACCTGTCGTCAAAATCCCAAAAGTATGAAAAAAAAAAAAAAAAAAACATGACCCGGGACTTGAACTCAATTTCTTTTTGGATGGAGCTTAACTGCCATCAGTTTAAAGAATATCTTTTGCCTTTTAACAATGATAGGAAAGTATGAAAAAAAAAAAAAAAAAACGATGACCCGGGACCTGTCGTCAAAATCCCAAAAGTATGAGAAAAAAAAAAAAAAAAACATGACCCGGGACTTGAACTCAATTTTTTTGTGGATGGAGCTTAACTGCCATCAGTTTAAAGAATATCTTTTGCCTTTTAACCATGATAGGAAAGTATGAAAAAAAAAAAAAACGATGACCCGGGACCTGTCGTCAAAATCCCAAAAGTATGAGAAAAAAAAATAAAAAAAAACATGACCCGGGACTTGAACTCAATTTCTTTTTGGATGGAGCTTAACTGCCATCAGTTTAAAGAATATCTTTTGCCTTTTAACAATGATAGGAAAGTATGAAAAAAAAAAAAAAAACGATGACCCGGGACCTGTCGTCAAAATCCCAAAAGTATGGAAAAAAAAAAACATGACCCGGGACTTGAACTCAATTTTTTTGTGGATGGAGCTTAACTGCCATCAGTTTAAAGAATATCTTTTGCCTTTTTAACCATGATAGGAAAATATGAAAAAAAAAAAAAAAAACGATGACCCGGGACCTGTCGTCAAAATCCCAAAAGTTTGAAAAAAAAAAAACATGACCCAGGACTTGAACTCATTTTTTTTGTGGATGGAGCTTAACTGCCATCAGTTTAAAGAATATCTTTTGCCTTTTAACCATGATAGGAAAGTATGAAAAAAAAAAAAAAACGATGACCCGGGACCTGTCGTCAAAATCCCAAAAGTATGAAAAAACAAAAAAACAAAAAAAAACATGACCCGGGACTTGAACTCAATTTCTTTTTGGATGGAGCTTAACTGCCATCAGTTTAAAGAATATCTTTTGCCTTTTAACAATGATAGGAAAGTATGAAAAAAAAAAAAAAAAACGATGACCCGGGACCTGTCGTCAAAATCCCAAAAGTATGAAAAAAAAAAAACATGACCCGGGACTTGAACTCAATTTTTTTGTGGATGGAGCTTAACTGCCATCAGTTTAAAGAATATCTTTTGCCTTTTAACCATGATAGGAAAGTATGAAAAAAAAAAAAAAACGATGACCCGGGACCTGTCGTCAAAATCCCAAAAGTATGAGAAAAAAAAAAAAAAAAAAACATGACCCGGGACTTGAACTCAATTTCTTTTTGGATGGAGCTTAACTGCCATCAGTTTAAAGAATATCTTTTGCCTTTTAACAATGATAGGAAAGTATGAAAAAAAAAAAAAAGAACGATGACCCGGGACCTGTCGTCAAAATCCCAAAAGTATGAAAAAAAAAAAACATGACCCGGGACTTGAACTCAATTTTTTTGTGGATGGAGCTTAACTGCCATCAGTTTAAAGAATATCTTTTGCCTTTTAACCATGATAGGAAAGTATGAAAAAAAAAAAAAAACGATGACCTTTTAACCTTTACCTGTCGTCAAAATCCCAAAAGTATGAAAAAACAAAAAAACAAAAAAAAACATGACCCGGGACTTGAACTCAATTTCTTTGTGGATGGAGCTTAACTGCCATCAGTTTAAAGAATATCTTTTGCCTTTAAACCATGATAGGAAAATATGAAAAAAAAAAAAAAAAACGATGACCCGGGACCTGTCGTCAAAATCCCAAAAGTTTGAAAAAAAAAAAACATGACCCAGGACTTGAACTCAATTTTTTTGTGGATGGAGCTTAACTGCCATCAGTTTAAAGAATATCTTTTGCCTTTTAACCATGATAGGAAAGTATGAAAAAAAAAAAAAAACGATGACCCGGGACCTGTCGTCAAAATCCCAAAAGTATGAGAAAAAAAAAAAAAAAAAACATGACCCGGGACTTGAACTCAATTTCTTTTTGGATGGAGCTTAACTGCCATCAGTTTAAAGAATATCTTTTGCCTTTTAACAATGATAGGAAAGTATGAAAAAAAAAAAAAAACGATGACCCGGGACCTGTCGTCAAAATCCCAAAAGTATGAAAAAACTAAAAAACAAAAAAAAACATGACCCGGGACTTGAACTCAATTTCTTTTTGGATGGAGCTTAACTGCCATCAGTTTAAAGAATATCTTTTGCCTTTTAACAATGATAGGAAAGTATGAAAAAAAAAAAAAAAAAACGATGACCCGGGACCTGTCGTCAAAATCCCAAAAGTATGAAAAAACAAAAACATGACCCGGGACTTGAACTCAATTTTTTTGTGGATGGAGCTTAACTGCCATCAGTTTAAAGAATATCTTTTGCCTTTTAACCATGATAGGAAAGTATGAAAAAAAAAAAAAACGATGACCCGGGACCTGTCGTCAAAATCCCAAAAGTATGAAAAAACAAAAAAAAACATGACCCGGGACTTGAACTCAATTTCTTTTTGGATGGAGCTTAACTGCCATCAGTTTAAAGAATATCTTTTGCCTTTTAACAATGATAGGAAAGTATGAAAAAAAAAAAAAAACGATGACCCGGGACCTGTCGTCAAAATCCCAAAAGTATGAAAAAACTAAAAAACAAAAAAAAACATGACCCGGGACTTGAACTCAATTTCTTTTTGGATGGAGCTTAACTGCCATCAGTTTAAAGAATATCTTTTGCCTTTTAACAATGATAGGAAAGTATGAAAAAAAAAAAAAAAAAACGATGACCCGGGACCTGTCGTCAAAATCCCAAAAGTATGAAAAAACAAAAACATGACCCGGGACTTGAACTCAATTTTTTTGTGGATGGAGCTTAACTGCCATCAGTTTAAAGAATATCTTTTGCCTTTTAACCATGATAGGAAAGTATGAAAAAAAAAAAAAACGATGACCCGGGACCTGTCGTCAAAATCCCAAAAGTATGAAAAAACAAAAAAAAACATGACCCGGGACTTGAACTCAATTTCTTTTTGGATGGAGCTTAACTGCCATCAGTTTAAAGAATATCTTTTGCCTTTTAACAATGATAGGAAAGTATGAAAAAAAAAAAAAAGAACGATGACCCGGGACCTGTCGTCAAAATCCCAAAAGTATGAAAAAAAAAAAACATGACCCGGGACTTGAACTCAATTTTTTTGTGGATGGAGCTTAACTGCCATCAGTTTAAAGAATATCTTTTGCCTTTTAACCATGATAGGAAAGTATGAAAAAAAAAAAAAAACGATGACCCGGGACCTGTCGTCAAAATCCCAAAAGTATGAAAAAACAAAAAAACAAAAAAAAACATGACCCGGGACTTGAACTCAATTTCTTTGTGGATGGAGCTTAACTGCCATCAGTTTAAAGAATATCTTTTGCCTTTTAACCATGATAGGAAAATATGAAAAAAAAAAAAAAAAACGATGACCCGGGACCTGTCGTCAAAATCCCAAAAGTATGAAAAAAAAAAACATGACCCGGGACTTGAACTCAATTTTTTTGTGGATGGAGCTTAACTGCCATCAGTTTAAAGAATATCTTTTGCCTTTTAACCATGATAGGAAAGTATGAAAAAAAAAAAAAACGATGACCCGGGACCTGTCGTCAAAATCCCAAAAGTATGAAAAAACAAAAAAAAACATGACCCGGGACTTGAACTCAATTTCTTTGTGGATGGAGCTTAACTGCCATCAGTTTAAAGAATATATTTTGCCTTTTAACCATGATAGGAAAGTATGAAAAAAAAAAAAAAACGATGACCCGGGACCTGTCGTCAAAATCCCAAAAGTATGAGAAAAAAAAAAAAAAAAAAACATGACCCGGGACTTGAACTCAATTTCTTTTTGGATGGAGCTTAACTGCCATCAGTTTAAAGAATATCTTTTGCCTTTTAACAATGATAGGAAAGTATGAAAAAAAAAAAAAAGAACGATGACCCGGGACCTGTCGTCAAAATCCCAAAAGTATGAAAAAAAAAAACCATGACCCGGGACTTGAACTCAATTTTTTTGTGGATGGAGCTTAACTGCCATCAGTTTAAAGAATATCTTTTGCCTTTTAACCATGATAGGAAAGTATGAAAAAAAAAAAAAAACGATGACCCGGGACCTGTCGTCAAAATCCCAAAAGTATGAAAAAACAAAAAAACAAAAAAAAACATGACCCGGGACTTGAACTCAATTTCTTTTTGGATGGAGCTTAACTGCCATCAGTTTAAAGAATATCTTTTGCCTTTTAACAATGATAGGAAAGTATGAAAAAAAAAAAAAAAAACGATGACCCGGGACCTGTCGTCAAAATCCCAAAAGTATGAAAAAAAAAAAACATGACCCGGGACTTGAACTCAATTTTTTTGTGGATGGAGCTTAACTGCCATCAGTTTAAAGAATATCTTTTGCCTTTTAACCATGATAGGAAAGTATGAAAAAAAAAAAAAAAGAAATTCCAAAAAGAAATTGAGTTCAAGTCCCGGGTCATGTTTTTTTTTGTTTTTTTGTTTTTTCATACTTTTGGGATTTTGACGACAGGTAAAGGTTAAAAGGTCATCGTTTTTTGTTTTTTTTTCATACTTTCCTATCATTGTTAAAAGGCAAAAGATATTCTTTAAACTGATGGCAGTTAAGCTCCATCCAAAAAGAAATTGAGTTCAAGTCCCGGGTCATGTTTTTTTTTTTTTTTTCTCATACTTTTGGGATTTTGACGACAGGTCCCGGGTCATCGTTTTTTTTTTTTTTTTTATATTTTCCTATCATGGTTAAAAGGCAAAAGATATTCTTTAAACTGATGGCAGTTAAGCTCCATCCACAAAGAAATTGAGTTCAAGTCCCGGTCAAAATCCCAAAAGTATGAAAAAAAAAAAAAAAAAACCATGACCCGGGACTTGAACTCAATTTCTTTTTGGATGGAGCTTAACTGCCATCAGTTTAAAGAATATCTTTTGCCTTTTAACAATGATAGGAAAGTATGAAAAAAAAAAAAAAGAACGATGACCCGGGACCTGTCGTCAAAATCCCAAAAGTATGGAAAAAAAAAAACATGACCCGGGACTTGAACTCAATTTTTTTGTGGATGGAGCTTAACTGCCATCAGTTTAAAGAATATCTTTTGCCTTTTTAACCATGATAGGAAAATATGAAAAAAAAAAAAAAAAACGATGACCCGGGACCTGTCGTCAAAATCCCAAAAGTTTGAAAAAAAAAAAACATGACCCAGGACTTGAACTCATTTTTTTTGTGGATGGAGCTTAACTGCCATCAGTTTAAAGAATATCTTTTGCCTTTTAACCATGATAGGAAAGTATGAAAAAAAAAAAAAAACGATGACCCGGGACCTGTCGTCAAAATCCCAAAAGTATGAAAAAACAAAAAAACAAAAAAAAACATGACCCGGGACTTGAACTCAATTTCTTTTTGGATGGAGCTTAACTGCCATCAGTTTAAAGAATATCTTTTGCCTTTTAACAATGATAGGAAAGTATGAAAAAAAAAAAAAAAAACGATGACCCGGGACCTGTCGTCAAAATCCCAAAAGTATGAAAAAAAAAAAACATGACCCGGGACTTGAACTCAATTTTTTTGTGGATGGAGCTTAACTGCCATCAGTTTAAAGAATATCTTTTGCCTTTTAACCATGATAGGAAAGTATGAAAAAAAAAAAAAAACGATGACCCGGGACCTGTCGTCAAAATCCCAAAAGTATGAGAAAAAAAAAAAAAAAAAAACATGACCCGGGACTTGAACTCAATTTCTTTTTGGATGGAGCTTAAAGCAGCACTAGGTTACTTTTCTTTTTTTTGCTCTCGGGGTCCCCCTACAGTTGGGAAACAGTATTGTCCTCTACTACTGTCGTAAACTCTGTCATACATGCACGTCCATTTGTTGACAACCATGATAGCCCAGAACACTGTAGGAGTTCACATGCAGGTGTTCTGCTTGCGTCGCGTGTGAAATGTCTTCATCCAGGTACAGTGGCATATATTTCAGCATGTCATATGAATATAATTTCATGGGTTTTATTTTTTTTCAAACGAAAAATGATCGTGATGCTTACGTTTACAAGCCAGCGTCATTATAGTAGCCTAGTCTATTGGTTACCGTTTTACTGAATCTATATGATACTTCAATGTTTGAGTGGTAGATATAATAACCATATATCGTCAATATTATAATATCAAGCTACCATAGATGAATCTGCAAATTTTACAAATCGATTTATTATAGCTTGAGGCAAGACAAATAAACAAATATCACAGACATGTTAGGTATCCTAAAATATTATTTTGTGCATCTTATATATTTACTTGAAAGAATGTAGCCCCTACCAAACTTGTACACGCCCTTTATAGGCTTTCATTTGATATTTGAAAGTCCGCATCGGTCGAGCATAGGGTTGCCACCTTTGAAGTGTGAAAAACCGGGACACAGATTATTATTATTATTTGTGGTCTGAGTCTGAGTTGTAGGTTGTAAATAGTATTTTCTTTGACACTGGTGGCTCATCCGACTTTGTTGTGTTATCCTCATAGACAGTGGTTATCCTCCTCGTCCGTCTCTCTCCCCATTTCACACAATAGATGTAAATAGACATATTTTAAAAAGCTATCTAGCAACTAAACTCACACTGTATCATCTTGGATGTGTGTTGATGCGCGCGCGCGACCGACCGACAGCACAGGCAGTTGCTAGGCGATAAGTTGAGCTTCCAATCAAATAAAAGTAAACGCCTGGCATTTGCCAATCCACTGTTTTACCCGTTTTTACCATGTTTTTTACCCGTTTACGGACACAGGATCGGATGTACTGTACACAACTATGAAGAAAACACAGTAACAGTAGACGGAAACGGTTTAATTTGAAACCAGGAAATTCTACTTTAGAAGTACATTTTCACAAAAAAACGGGACAATTCGTGTCCCGGGAAAGAATATGAATTTTCTGGGACTGTCGCTCAAAAAAGAGAATAATCCCTGGAAAACCGGGACGGGTGGCATCGGGCACCCCTCCTCCTCCTTCAGCTCACGCCAGCGAGGAAACGCTGGCCCAATGTTGATCCTCGTTCTGCCTTTAATACGATCACTTTCTCGTTTCCTCTTTTTGCTTTCCTCCGACAAAACCTTTGCTTTCTTGCTTTTCTGTGCTGCTTCGGCCATGACTATAACATTTGGCAAACAAACGCTAGTTTGGCTCGCACGTCCGATTTTAAGGAAGTGGGGGTGGTGGTGGAAGTGACGTATATGCCGTAAAGCAGTCGAATTTTGTAGTTCTCTTTGTTCGCCGGTTACTACCCGAAACCCGAAGTTTAAAAGTACGATTAAAAACGCTACAGACCCCGTCAGGCTATGGCAGACGTGTCATTCAACCTAGTGTAAGTCGATGTACCATCACAAGAGACTTGGAAATATATTATTAAGGTTGAAAAGTTACCTGGTGCTGCTTTAACTGCCATCAGTTTAAAGAATATCTTTTGCCTTTTAACAATGATAGGAAAGTATGAAAAAAAAAAAAAAGAACGATGACCCGGGACCTGTCGTCAAAATCCCAAAAGTATGAAAAAAAAAAAACATGACCCGGGACTTGAACTCAATTTTTTTGTGGATGGAGCTTAACTGCCATCAGTTTAAAGAATATCTTTTGCCTTTTAACCATGATAGGAAAGTATGAAAAAAAAAAAAAAACGATGACCCGGGACCTGTCGTCAAAATCCCAAAAGTATGAAAAAACAAAAAAACAAAAAAAAACATGACCCGGGACTTGAACTCAATTTCTTTGTGGATGGAGCTTAACTGCCATCAGTTTAAAGAATATCTTTTGCCTTTAAACCATGATAGGAAAATATGAAAAAAAAAAAAAAAAACGATGACCCGGGACCTGTCGTCAAAATCCCAAAAGTTTGAAAAAAAAAAAACATGACCCAGGACTTGAACTCAATTTTTTTGTGGATGGAGCTTAACTGCCATCAGTTTAAAGAATATCTTTTGCCTTTTAACCATGATAGGAAAGTATGAAAAAAAAAAAAAAACGATGACCCGGGACCTGTCGTCAAAATCCCAAAAGTATGAGAAAAAAAAAAAAAAAAAACATGACCCGGGACTTGAACTCAATTTCTTTTTGGATGGAGCTTAACTGCCATCAGTTTAAAGAATATCTTTTGCCTTTTAACAATGATAGGAAAGTATGAAAAAAAAAAAAAAACGATGACCCGGGACCTGTCGTCAAAATCCCAAAAGTATGAAAAAACTAAAAAACAAAAAAAAACATGACCCGGGACTTGAACTCAATTTCTTTTTGGATGGAGCTTAACTGCCATCAGTTTAAAGAATATCTTTTGCCTTTTAACAATGATAGGAAAGTATGAAAAAAAAAAAAAAAAAACGATGACCCGGGACCTGTCGTCAAAATCCCAAAAGTATGAAAAAACAAAAACATGACCCGGGACTTGAACTCAATTTTTTTGTGGATGGAGCTTAACTGCCATCAGTTTAAAGAATATCTTTTGCCTTTTAACCATGATAGGAAAGTATGAAAAAAAAAAAAAACGATGACCCGGGACCTGTCGTCAAAATCCCAAAAGTATGAAAAAACAAAAAAAAACATGACCCGGGACTTGAACTCAATTTCTTTTTGGATGGAGCTTAACTGCCATCAGTTTAAAGAATATCTTTTGCCTTTTAACAATGATAGGAAAGTATGAAAAAAAAAAAAAAGAACGATGACCCGGGACCTGTCGTCAAAATCCCAAAAGTATGAAAAAAAAAAAACATGACCCGGGACTTGAACTCAATTTTTTTGTGGATGGAGCTTAACTGCCATCAGTTTAAAGAATATCTTTTGCCTTTTAACCATGATAGGAAAGTATGAAAAAAAAAAAAAAACGATGACCCGGGACCTGTCGTCAAAATCCCAAAAGTATGAAAAAACAAAAAAACAAAAAAAAACATGACCCGGGACTTGAACTCAATTTCTTTGTGGATGGAGCTTAACTGCCATCAGTTTAAAGAATATCTTTTGCCTTTTAACCATGATAGGAAAATATGAAAAAAAAAAAAAAAAACGATGACCCGGGACCTGTCGTCAAAATCCCAAAAGTATGAAAAAAAAAAACATGACCCGGGACTTGAACTCAATTTTTTTGTGGATGGAGCTTAACTGCCATCAGTTTAAAGAATATCTTTTGCCTTTTAACCATGATAGGAAAGTATGAAAAAAAAAAAAAACGATGACCCGGGACCTGTCGTCAAAATCCCAAAAGTATGAAAAAACAAAAAAAAACATGACCCGGGACTTGAACTCAATTTCTTTGTGGATGGAGCTTAACTGCCATCAGTTTAAAGAATATCTTTTGCCTTTTAACCATGATAGGAAAGTATGAAAAAAAAAAAAAAACGATGACCCGGGACCTGTCGTCAAAATCCCAAAAGTATGAGAAAAAAAAAAAAAAAAAAACATGACCCGGGACTTGAACTCAATTTCTTTTTGGATGGAGCTTAACTGCCATCAGTTTAAAGAATATCTTTTGCCTTTTAACAATGATAGGAAAGTATGAAAAAAAAAAAAAAGAACGATGACCCGGGACCTGTCGTCAAAATCCCAAAAGTATGAAAAAAAAAAACCATGACCCGGGACTTGAACTCAATTTTTTTGTGGATGGAGCTTAACTGCCATCAGTTTAAAGAATATCTTTTGCCTTTTAACCATGATAGGAAAGTATGAAAAAACAAAAAAAACGATGACCCGGGACCTGTCGTCAAAATCCCAAAAGTATGAAAAAACAAAAAAACAAAAAAAAACATGACCCGGGACTTGAACTCAATTTCTTTTTGGATGGAGCTTAACTGCCATCAGTTTAAAGAATATCTTTTGCCTTTTAACAATGATAGGAAAGTATGAAAAAAAAAAAAAAAAACGATGACCCGGGACCTGTCGTCAAAATCCCAAAAGTATGAAAAAAAAAAAACATGACCCGGGACTTGAACTCAATTTTTTTGTGGATGGAGCTTAACTGCCATCAGTTTAAAGAATATCTTTTGCCTTTTAACCATGATAGGAAAGTATGAAAAAAAAAAAAAAAGAAATTCCAAAAAGAAATTGAGTTCAAGTCCCGGGTCATGTTTTTTTTTGTTTTTTAGTTTTTTCATACTTTTGGGATTTTGACGACAGGTAAAGGTTAAAAGGTCATCGTTTTTTGTTTTTTTTTCATACTTTCCTATCATTGTTAAAAGGCAAAAGATATTCTTTAAACTGATGGCAGTTAAGCTCCATCCAAAAAGAAATTGAGTTCAAGTCCCGGGTCATGTTTTTTTTTTTTTTTTCTCATACTTTTGGGATTTTGACGACAGGTCCCGGGTCATCGTTTTTTTTTTTTTTTTCATATTTTCCTATCATGGTTAAAAGGCAAAAGATATTCTTTAAACTGATGGCAGTTAAGCTCCATCCACAAAGAAATTGAGTTCAAGTCCCGTCAAAATCCCAAAAGTATGAGAAAAAAAAAAAAAAAAAAACATGACCCGGGACTTGAACTCAATTTCTTTGTGGATGGAGCTTAACTGCCATCAGTTTAAAGAATATCTTTTGCCTTTTAACCATGATAGGAAAGTATGAAAAAAAAAAAAAAACGATGACCCGGGACCTGTCGTCAAAATCCCAAAAGTATGAGAAAAAAAAAAAAAAAAAAAACATGACCCGGGACTTGAACTCAATTTCTTTTTGGATGGAGCTTAACTGCCATCAGTTTAAAGAATATCTTTTGCCTTTTAACAATGATAGGAAAGTATGAAAAAAAAAAAAAAGAACGATGACCCGGGACCTGTCGTCAAAATCCCAAAAGTATGAAAAAAAAAAACCATGACCCGGGACTTGAACTCAATTTTTTTGTGGATGGAGCTTAACTGCCATCAGTTTAAAGAATATCTTTTGCCTTTTAACCATGATAGGAAAGTATGAAAAAAAAAAAAAAACGATGACCCGGGACCTGTCGTCAAAATCCCAAAAGTATGAAAAAACAAAAAAACAAAAAAAAACATGACCCGGGACTTGAACTCAATTTCTTTTTGGATGGAGCTTAACTGCCATCAGTTTAAAGAATATCTTTTGCCTTTTAACAATGATAGGAAAGTATGAAAAAAAAAAAAAAAAACGATGACCCGGGACCTGTCGTCAAAATCCCAAAAGTATGAAAAAAAAAAAACATGACCCGGGACTTGAACTCAATTTTTTTGTGGATGGAGCTTAACTGCCATCAGTTTAAAGAATATCTTTTGCCTTTTAACCATGATAGGAAAGTATGAAAAAAAAAAAAAAAGAAATTCCAAAAAGAAATTGAGTTCAAGTCCCGGGTCATGTTTTTTTTTGTTTTTTAGTTTTTTCATACTTTTGGGATTTTGACGACAGGTAAAGGTTAAAAGGTCATCGTTTTTTGTTTTTTTTTCATACTTTCCTATCATTGTTAAAAGGCAAAAGATATTCTTTAAACTGATGGCAGTTAAGCTCCATCCAAAAAGAAATTGAGTTCAAGTCCCGGGTCATGTTTTTTTTTTTTTTTTCTCATACTTTTGGGATTTTGACGACAGGTCCCGGGTCATCGTTTTTTTTTTTTTTTTCATATTTTCCTATCATGGTTAAAAGGCAAAAGATATTCTTTAAACTGATGGCAGTTAAGCTCCATCCACAAAGAAATTGAGTTCAAGTCCCGTCAAAATCCCAAAAGTATGAGAAAAAAAAAAAAAAAAAAACATGACCCGGGACTTGAACTCAATTTCTTTTTGGATGGAGCTTAACTGCCATCAGTTTAAAGAATATCTTTTGCCTTTTAACAATGATAGGAAAGTATGAAAAAAAAAAAAAAGAACGATGACCCGGGACCTGTCGTCAAAATCCCAAAAGTATGGAAAAAAAAAAACATGACCCGGGACTTGAACTCAATTTTTTTGTGGATGGAGCTTAACTGCCATCAGTTTAAAGAATATCTTTTGCCTTTTTAACCATGATAGGAAAGTATGAAAAAAAAAAAAAAACGATGACCCGGGACCTGTCGTCAAAATCCCAAAAGTATGAAAAAACAAAAAAACAAAAAAAAACATGACCCGGGACTTGAACTCAATTTCTTTGTGGATGGAGCTTAACTGCCATCAGTTTAAAGAATATCTTTTGCCTTTTAACCATGATAGGAAAATATGAAAAAAAAAAAAAAAAACGATGACCCGGGACCTGTCGTCAAAATCCCAAAAGTTTGAAAAAAAAAAAACATGACCCAGGACTTGAACTCATTTTTTTTGTGGATGGAGCTTAACTGCCATCAGTTTAAAGAATATCTTTTGCCTTTTAACCATGATAGGAAAGTATGAAAAAAAAAAAAAACGATGACCCGGGACCTGTCGTCAAAATCCCAAAAGTATGAAAAAACAAAAAAACAAAAAAAAACATGACCCGGGACTTGAACTCAATTTCTTTGTGGATGGAGCTTAACTGCCATCAGTTTAAAGAATATCTTTTGCCTTTTAACCATGATAGGAAAATATGAAAAAAAAAAAAAAAAACGATGACCCGGGACCTGTCGTCAAAATCCCAAAAGTATGAGAAAAAAAAAAAAAAAAACATGACCCGGGACTTGAACTCAATTTCTTTTTGGATGGAGCTTAACTGCCATCAGTTTAAAGAATATCTTTTGCCTTTTAACAATGATAGGAAAGTATGAAAAAAAAAAAAAAAAAACGATGACCAGGGACCTGTCGTCAAAATCCCAAAAGTATGAAAAAAAAAAAACATGACCCGGGACTTGAACTCAATTTTTTTGTGGATGGAGCTTAACTGCCATCAGTTTAAAGAATATCTTTTGCCTTTTAACCATGATAGGAAAGTATGAAAAAAAAAAAAAAAAACGATGACCCGGGACCTGTCGTCAAAATCCCAAAAGTATGAGAAAAAAAAAAAAAAAAAAACATGACCCGGGACTTGAACTCAATTTCTTTTTGGATGGAGCTTAACTGCCATCAGTTTAAAGAATATCTTTTGCCTTTTAACAATGATAGGAAAGTATGAAAAAAAAAAAAAAGAACGCTGACCCGGGACCTGTCGTCAAAATCCCAAAAGTATGAAAAAAAAAAAACATGACCCGGGACTTGAACTCAATTTTTTTGTGGATGGAGCTTAACTGCCATCAGTTTAAAGAATATCTTTTGCCTTTTAACAATGATAGGAAAGTATGAAAAAAAAAAAAAAAAAACGATGACCCGGGACCTGTCGTCAAAATCCCAAAAGTATGAAAAAAAAAAACATGACCCGGGACTTGAACTCAATTTTTTTGTGGATGGAGCTTAACTGCCATCAGTTTAAAGAATATCTTTTGCCTTTTAACCATGATAGGAAAGTATGAAAAAAAAAAAAAACGATGACCCGGGACCTGTCGTCAAAATCCCAAAAGTATGAAAAAACAAAAAAAAACATGACCCGGGACTTGAACTCAATTTCTTTGTGGATGGAGCTTAACTGCCATCAGTTTAAAGAATATCTTTTGCCTTTTAACCATGATAGGAAAGTATGAAAAAAAAAAAAAAACGATGACCCGGGACCTGTCGTCAAAATCCCAAAAGTATGAGAAAAAAAAAAAAAAAAAAAACATGACCCGGGACTTGAACTCAATTTCTTTTTGGATGGAGCTTAACTGCCATCAGTTTAAAGAATATCTTTTGCCTTTTAACAATGATAGGAAAGTATGAAAAAAAAAAAAAAAACGATGACCCGGGACCTGTCGTCAAAATCCCAAAAGTTTGAAAAAAAAAAACCATGACCCAGGACTTGAACTCAATTTTTTTGTGGATGGAGCTTAACTGCCATCAGTTTAAAGAATATCTTTTGCCTTTTAACCATGATAGGAAAGTATGAAAAAAAAAAAAAAACGATGACCCGGGACCTGTCGTCAAAATCCCAAAAGTATGAAAAAACAAAAAAAAACATGACCCGGGACTTGAACTCAATTTCTTTTTGGATGGAGCTTAACTGCCATCAGTTTAAAGAATATCTTTTGCCTTTTAACAATGATAGGAAAGTATGAAAAAAAAAAAAAAAACGATGACCCGGGACCTGTCGTCAAAATCCCAAAAGTATGAAAAAAAAAAAACATGACCCGGGACTTGAACTCAATTTTTTTGTGGATGGAGCTTAACTGCCATCAGTTTAAATAATATATTTTGCCTTTTAACCATGATAGGAAAGTATGAAAAAAAAAAAAAAACGATGACCCGGGACCTGTCGTCAAAATCCCAAAAGTATGAAAAAACAAAAAAACAAAAAAAAACATGACCCGGGACTTGAACTCAATTTCTTTGTGGATGGAGCTTAACTGCCATCAGTTTAAAGAATATCTTTTGCCTTTTAACCATGATAGGAAAGTATGAAAAAAAAAAAAAAAACGATGACCCGGGACCTGTCGTCAAAATCCCAAAAGTATGAAAAAACAAAAAAACAAAAAAAAACATGACCCGGGACTTGAACTCAATTTCTTTGTGGATGGAGCTTAACTGCCATCAGTTTAAAGAATATCTTTTGCCTTTTAACCATGATAGGAAAATATGAAAAAAAAAAAAAAAAACGATGACCCGGGACCTGTCGTCAAAATCCCAAAAGTATGAAAAAAAAAAAAAAAAAAACATGACCCGGGACTTGAACTCAATTTTTTTGTGGATGGAGCTTAACTGCCATCAGTTTAAAGAATATCTTTTGCCTTTTAACCATGATAGGAAAGTATGAAAAAAAAAAAAAACGATGACCCGGGACCTGTCGTCAAAATCCCAAAAGTATGAGAAAAAAAGAAAAAAAAAAACATGACCCGGGACTTGAACTCAATTTCTTTGTGGATGGAGCTTAACTGCCATCAGTTTAAAGAATATCTTTTGCCTTTTAACCATGATAGGAAAGTATGAAAAAAAAAAAAAAACGATGACCCGGGACCTGTCGTCAAAATCCCAAAAGTATGAAAAAACAAAAAAACAAAAAAAAACATGACCCGGGACTTGAACTCAATTTCTTTGTGGATGGAGCTTAACTGCCATCAGTTTAAAGAATATCTTTTGCCTTTTAACCATGATAGGAAAATATGAAAAAAAAAAAAAAAAACGATGACCCGGGACCTGTCGTCAAAATCCCAAAAGTATGAAAAAAAAAAAAAAAAAAACATGACCCGGGACTTGAACTCAATTTCTTTTTGGATGGAGCTTAACTGCCATCAGTTTAAAGAATATCTTTTGCCTTTTAACAATGATAGGAAAGTATGAAAAAAAAAAAAAAAAAACGATGACCCGGGACCTGTCGTCAAAATCCCAAAAGTATGAGAAAAAAAGAAAAAAAAAAACATGACCCGGGACTTGAACTCAATTTCTTTGTGGATGGAGCTTAACTGCCATCAGTTTAAAGAATATCTTTTGCCTTTTAACCATGATAGGAAAGTATGAAAAAAAAAAAAAAACGATGACCCGGGACCTGTCGTCAAAATCCCAAAAGTATGAAAAAACAAAAAAACAAAAAAAAACATGACCCGGGACTTGAACTCAATTTCTTTGTGGATGGAGCTTAACTGCCATCAGTTTAAAGAATATCTTTTGCCTTTTAACCATGATAGGAAAATATGAAAAAAAAAAAAAAAAACGATGACCCGGGACCTGTCGTCAAAATCCCAAAAGTATGAAAAAAAAAAAAAAAAAAACATGACCCGGGACTTGAACTCAATTTCTTTTTGGATGGAGCTTAACTGCCATCAGTTTAAAGAATATCTTTTGCCTTTTAACAATGATAGGAAAGTATGAAAAAAAAAAAAAAAAAACGATGACCCGGGACCTGTCGTCAAAATCCCAAAAGTATGAGAAAAAAAAAAAAAAAAACATGACCCGGGACTTGAACTCAATTTTTTTGTGGATGGAGCTTAACTGCCATCAGTTTAAAGAATATCTTTTGCCTTTTAACCATGATAGGAAAGTATGAAAAAAAAAAAAAACGATGACCCGGGACCTGTCGTCAAAATCCCAAAAGTATGAGAAAAAAAAATAAAAAAAAACATGACCCGGGACTTGAACTCAATTTCTTTTTGGATGGAGCTTAACTGCCATCAGTTTAAAGAATATCTTTTGCCTTTTAACAATGATAGGAAAGTATGAAAAAAAAAAAAAAAAACGATGACCCGGGACCTGTCGTCAAAATCCCAAAAGTATGAAAAAAAAAAAACCATGACCCAGGACTTGAACTCAATTTTTTTGTGGATGGAGCTTAACTGCCATCAGTTTAAAGAATATCTTTTGCCTTTTAACAATGATAGGAAAGTATGAAAAAAAAAAAAAAAAAAACGATGACCCGGGACCTGTCGTCAAAATCCCAAAAGTTTGAAAAAAAAAAAACATGACCCAGGACTTGAACTCAATTTTTTTGTGGATGGAGCTTAACTGCCATCAGTTTAAAGAATATCTTTTGCCTTTTAACCATGATAGGAAAGTATGTAAAAAAAAAAAAAACGATGACCCGGGACCTGTCGTCAAAATCCCAAAAGTATGAAAAAACAAAAAAACAAAAAAAAACATGACCCGGGACTTGAACTCAATTTCTTTGTGGATGGAGCTTAACTGCCATCAGTTTAAAGAATATCTTTTGCCTTTTAACCATGATAGGAAAATATGAAAAAAAAAAAAAAAAACGATGACCCGGGACCTGTCGTCAAAATCCCAAAAGTTTGAAAAAAAAAAAACATGACCCAGGACTTGAACTAAATTTTTTTGTGGATGGAGCTTAACTGCCATCAGTTTAAAGAATATCTTTTGCCTTTTAACCATGATAGGAAAGTATGAAAAAAAAAAAAAAACGATGACCCGGGACCTGTCGTCAAAATCCCAAAAGTATGAAAAAACAAAAAAACAAAAAAAACATGACCCGGGACTTGAACTCAATTTCTTTGTGGATGGAGCTTAACTGCCATCAGTTTAAAGAATATCTTTTGCCTTTTAACGATGATAGGAAAGTATGAAAAAAAAAAAAACGATGACCCGGGACCTGTCGTCAAAATCCCAAAAGTATGAAAAAAACAAAAAACTAAAAAAAACATGACCCGGGACTTGAACTCAATTTTTTTGTGGATGGAGCTTAACTGCCATCAGTTTAAAGAATATCTTTTGCCTTTTAACCATGATAGGAAAGTATGAAAAAAAAAAAAAACGATGACCCGGGACCTGTCATCAAAATCCCAAAAGTATGAAAAAAAAAAAACATGACCCGGGACTTGAACTCAATTTTTTTGTGGATGGAGCTTAACTGCCATCAGTTTAAAGAATATCTTTTGCCTTTTAACAATGATAGGAAAGTATGAAAAAAAAAAAAAAACGATGACCCGGGACCTGTCGTCAAAATCCCAAAAGTATGAAAAAAAAAAAAAAAAAACATGACCCGGGACTTGAACTCAATTTCTTTCTGGAAGGACCTTAACTGCCATCAGTTTAAAGAATATCTTTTGCCTTTTAACAATGATAGGAAAGTACAAAAAAAAACAAAAAAAAACGATGTCCCGGGACCTGTCGTCAAAATCCCAAAAGTATGAAAAAAAAAAAACATGACCCGGGACTTGAACTCAATTTTTTTGTGGATGGAGCTTAACTGCCATCAGTTTAAAGAATATCTTTTGCCTTTTAACCATGATAGGAAAGTATGAAAAAAAAAAAAAAACGATGACCCGGGACCTGTCGTCAAAATCCCAAAAGTATGAAAAAACAAAAAAACAAAAAAAAACATGACCCGGGACTTGAACTCAATTTCTTTGTGGATGGAGCTCAACTGCCATCAGTTTAAAGAATATCTTTTGCCTTTGACCCATGATAGGAAAGTATGAAAAAAAAAAAAGATGACCCGGGACCTGTCGTCAAAATCCCAAAAGTATGAGAAAAAAAAAAAGAAAAAAACATGACCCGGGACTTGAACTCAATTTCTTTTTGGATGGAGCTTAACTGCCATCAGTTTAAAGAATATCTTTTGCCTTTGACCCATGATAGGAAAGTATGAAAAAAAAAAAAGATGACCCGGGACCTGTCGTCAAAATCCCAAAAGTATGAAAAAAAAAAAAAAAAAAAAAAAACATGACCCGGGACTTGAACTCAATTTTTTTGTGGATGGAGCTTAACTGCCATCAGTTTAAAGAATATATTTTGCCTTTTAACCATGATAGGAAAGTATGAAAAAAAAAAAAAAACGATGACCCGGGACCTGTCTTCAAAATCCCAAAAGTATGAAAAAACAAAAAAACAAAAAAAAACATGACCCGGGACTTGAACTCAATTTCTTTGTGGATGGAGCTTAACTGCCATCAGTTTAAAGAATATATTTTGCCTTTTAACCATGATAGGAAAGTATGAAAAAAACAAACAAAAAAAAAACGATGACCCGGGACCTGTCGTCAAAATCCCAAAAGTATGAAAAAAAAAAAAAACATGACCCGGGACTTAAACTCAATTTCTTTGTGGATGGAGCTTAACTGCCATCAGTTTAAAGAATATCTTTTGCCTTTTAACAATGATAGGAAAGTATGAAAAAAAAAAAAAACGATGACCCGGGACCTGTCGTCAAAATCCCAAAAGTATGAAAAAAAAAAAACATGACCCGGGACTTGAACTCAATTTCTTTGTGGATGGAGCTTAACTGCCATCAGTTTAAAGAATATCTTTTGCCTTTTAACCATGATAGGAAAGTATGAAAAAAAAAAAAAAAAAAAAACGATGACCCGGGACCTGTCGTCAAAATCCCAAAAGTATGAAAAAAAAAAAACATGACCCGGGACTTGAACTCAATTTCTTTGTGGATGGAGCTTAACTGCCATCAGTTTAAAGAATATCTTTTGCCTTTTAACCATGATAGGAAAGTATGAAAAAAAAACAAAAAACGATGACCCGGGACCTGTCGTCAAAATCCCAAAAGTATGAAAAAAAAAAAAACATGACCCGGGACTTGAACTCAATTTTTTTGTGGATGGAGCTTAACTGCCATCAGTTTAAAGAATATATTTTGCCTTTTAACAATGATAGGAAAGTATGAAAAAAAAAAAAAACGATGACCCGGGACCTGTCGTCAAAATCCCAAAAGTATGAAAAAAAAAAAAAAAAAAACATGACCCGGGACTTGAACTCAATTATTTTGTGGATGGAGCTTAACTGCCATCAGTTTAAAGAATATATTTTGCCTTTTAACAATGATAGGAAAGTATGAAAAAAAAAAAAAACGATGACCCGGGACCTGTCGTCAAAATCCCAAAAGTATGAAAAAAAAAAAACATGACCCGGGACTTGAACTCAATTTCTTTGTGGATGGAGCTTAACTGCCATCAGTTTAAAGAATATCTTTTGCCTTTTAACAATGATAGGAAAGTATGAAAAAAAAAAAAAAAAAAAAAACGATGACCCGGGACCTGTCGTCAAAATCCCAAAAGTATGAAAAAAAAAAAACATGACCCGGGACTTGAACTCAATTTCTTTGTGGATGGAGCTTAACTGCCATCAGTTTAAAGAATATCTTTTGCCTTTTAACCATGATAGGAAAGTATGAAAAAAAAAAAAAAACGATGACCCGGGACCTGTCGTCAAAATCCCAAAAGTATGAAAAAAAAAAAAACATGACCCGGGACTTGAACTCAATTTTTTTGTGGATGGAGCTTAACTGCCATCAGTTTAAAGAATATATTTTGCCTTTTAACAATGATAGGAAAGTATGAAAAAAAAAAAAAACGATGACCCGGGACCTGTCGTCAAAATCCCAAAAGTATGAAAAAAAAAAAAAAAAAAACATGACCCGGGACTTGAACTCAATTATTTTGTGGATGGAGCTTAACTGCCATCAGTTTAAAGAATATATTTTGCCTTTTAACAATGATAGGAAAGTATGAAAAAAAAAAAAAACGATGACCCGGGACCTGTCGTCAAAATCCCAAAAGTATGAAAAAAAAAAAACATGACCCGGGACTTGAACTCAATTTCTTTGTGGATGGAGCTTAACTGCCATCAGTTTAAAGAATATCTTTTGCCTTTTAACCATGATAGGAAAGTATGAAAAAAAAAAAAAAAAAAAAACGATGACCCGGGACCTGTCGTCAAAATCCCAAAAGTATGAAAAAAAAAAAACATGACCCGGGACTTGAACTCAATTTCTTTGTGGATGGAGCTTAACTGCCATCAGTTTAAAGAATATCTTTTGCCTTTTAACCATGATAGGAAAGTATGAAAAAAAAAAAAAAAACGATGACCCGGGACCTGTCGTCAAAATCCCAAAAGTATGAAAAAAAAAAAAACATGACCCGGGACTTGAACTCAATTTTTTTGTGGATGGAGCTTAACTGCCATCAGTTTGAAGAATATATTTTGCCTTTTAACAATGATAGGAAAGTATGAAAAAAAAAAAAAACGATGACCCGGGACCTGTCGTCAAAATCCCAAAAGTATGAAAAAAAAAAAAAAAAAAACATGACCCGGGACTTGAACTCAATTATTTTGTGGATGGAGCTTAACTGCCATCAGTTTAAAGAATATATTTTGCCTTTTAACAATGATAGGAAAGTATGAAAAAAAAAAAAAACGATGACCCGGGACCTGTCGTCAAAATCCCAAAAGTATGAAAAAAAAAAAACATGACCCGGGACTTGAACTCAATTTCTTTGTGGATGGAGCTTAACTGCCATCAGTTTAAAGAATATCTTTTGCCTTTTAACCATGATAGGAAAGTATGAAAAAAAAAAAAAAAACGATGACCCGGGACCTGTCGTCAAAATCCCAAAAGTATGAAAAAAAAAAAAACATGACCCGGGACTTGAACTCAATTTTTTTGTGGATGGAGCTTAACTGCCATCAGTTTAAAGAATATATTTTGCCTTTTAACAATGATAGGAAAGTATGAAAAAAAAAAAAAACGATGACCCGGGACCTGTCGTCAAAATCCCAAAAGTATGAGAAAAAAAAAAAAAAAAACATGACCCGGGACTTGAACTCAATTATTTTGTGGATGGAGCTTAACTGCCATCAGTTTAAAGAATATATTTTGCCTTTTAACAATGATAGGAAAGTATGAAAAAAAAAAAAAACGATGACCCGGGACCTGTCGTCAAAATCCCAAAAGTATGAAAAAAAAAAAAAACTGAAAAAAACATGACCCGGGACTTGAACTCAATTTTTTTGTGGATGGAGCTTAACTCCCATCAGTTTAAAGAATATCTTTTGCCTTTTAACCATGATAGGAAAGTATAAAAAAAAACAAAAAAAAACGATGACCCGGGACCTGTCGTCAAAATCCCAAAAGTATGAAAAAAAAAAAACATGACCCGGTACTTGAACTCAATTTTTTTGTGGTTGGAGCTTAACTGCCATCAGTTTAAAGAATATCTTTTGCCTTTTAACCATGATAGGAAAGTATGAAAAAAAAAAAAAAAAAACGATTACCCGGGACCTGTCGTCAAAATCCCAAAAGTATGAAAAAAAAAAAACATGACCCGGGACTTGAACTCAATTTCTTTGTGGATGGAGCTTAACTGCCATCAGTTTAAAGAATATCTTTTGCCTTTTAACCATTATAGGAAAGTATGAAAAAAAAAAAAAACGATGACCCGGGACCTGTCGTCAAAATCCCAAAAGTATGAAAAAACAACAAAACAAAAAAAAACGATGACCCGGGACTTGAACTCAATTTCTTTGTGGATGGAGCTTAACTGCCATCAGTTTAAAGAAAATCTTTTGCCTTTTAACCATGATAGGAAAGTATGAAAAAAAAAAAAAAAACGATGACCCGGGACCTGTCGTCAAAATCCCAAAAGTATGAAACAAAAAAAAACATGACCCGGGACTTGAACTCAATTTTTTTGTGGATGGAGCTTAACTGCCATCAGTTTAAAGAATATCTTTTGCCTTTTAACAATGATAGGAAAGTATGAAAAAAAAAAAAAAAAACGATGACCCGGGACCTGTCGTCAAAATCCCAAAGGTATGAGAAAGAAAAAAAAAAAAAAACATGACCCGGGACTTGACCTCAATTATTTTGTGGATGGAGCTTAACTGCCATCAGTTTAAAGAATATCTTTTGCCTTTTAACCATGATAGGAAAGTATGAAAAAAAAAAAAAAAACGATGACCCGGGACCTGTCGTCAAAATCCCAAAAGTATGAAAAAAAAAAAAAAAAAAAAAAAAAAAACATGACCCGGGACTTGAACTCAATTTCTTTGTGGATGGAGCTTAACTGCCATCAGTTTAAAGAATATCTTTTGCCTTTTAACAATGATAGGAAAGTATGAAAAAAAAAAAAAAAACGATGACCCGGGACCTGTCGTCAAAATCCCAAAGGTATGAGAAAAAAAAAAAAAAAAAACATGACCCGGGACTTGACCTCAATTATTTTGTGGATGGAGCTTAACTGCCATCAGTTTAAAGAATATCTTTTGCCTTTTAACAATGATAGGAAAGTATGAAAAAAAAAAAAAAAACGATGACCCGGGACCTGTCGTCAAAATCCCAAAGGTATGAGAAAAAAAAAAAAAAAAAACATGACCCGGGACTTGACCTCAATTATTTTGTGGATGGAGCTTAACTGCCATCAGTTTAAAGAATATCTTTTGCCTTTTAACAATGATAGGAAAGTATGAAAAAAAAAAAAAAACGATGACCCGGGACCTGTCGTCAAAATCCCAAAAGTATGAAAAAACAAAAAAACAAAAAAAAACATGACCCGGGACTTGAACTCAATTTCTTTGTGGATGGAGCTTAACTGCCATCAGTTTAAAGAATATCTTTTGCCTTTTAACCATGATAGGAAAGTATGAAAAAAAAAAAAACGATGACCCGGGACCTGTCGTCAAAATCCCAAAAGTATGAAAAAAAAAAAAACATGACCCGGGACTTAAACTCAATTTCTTTGTGGATGGAGCTTAACTGCCATCAGTTTAAATAATATATTTTGCCTTTTAACAATGATAGGAAAGTATGAAAAAAAAAAAAAAACGATGACCCGGGACCTGTCGTCAAAATCCCAAAAGTATGAAAAAAAAAAAAAAAAAACATGACCCGGGACTTGAACTCAATTTCTTTCTGGAAGGAGCTTAACTGCCATCAGTTTAAAGAATATCTTTTGCCTTTTAACAATGATAGGAAAGTACAAAAAAAAACAAAAAAAAACGATGTCCCGGGACCTGTCGTCAAAATCCCAAAAGTATGAAAAAAAAAAAACATGACCCGGGACTTGAACTCAATTTTTTTGTGGATGGAGCTTAACTGCCATCAGTTTAAAGAATATCTTTTGCCTTTTAACCATGATAGGAAAGTATGAAAAAAAAAAAAAAAACGATGACCCGGGACCTGTCGTCAAAATCCCAAAAGTATGAAAAAACAAAAAAACAAAAAAAAACATGACCCGGGACTTGAACTCAATTTCTTTGTGGATGGAGCTCAACTGCCATCAGTTTAAAGAATATCTTTTGCCTTTTAACCATGATAGGAAAATACGAAAAAAAAAAAAAACGATGACCCGGGACCTGTCGTCAAAATCCCAAAAGTATGAGAAAAAAAAAAAGAAAAAAACATGACCCGGGACTTGAACTCAATTTCTTTTTGGATGGAGCTTAACTGCCATCAGTTTAAAGAATATCGTTTGCCTTTTAACCATGATAGGAAAGTATGAAAAAAAAAAAAAACGATGACCCGGGACCTGTCGTCAAAATCCCAAAAGTATGAAAAAACAAAAAAACAAAAAAAAACATGACCCGGGACTTGAACTCAATTTCTTTGTGGATGGAGCTTAACTGCCATCAGTTTAAAGAATATCTTTTGCCTTTTAACCATGATAGGAAAGTATGAAAAAAACAAACAAAAAAAAAACGATGACCCGGGACCTGTCGTCAAAATCCCAAAAGTATGAAAAAAAAAAAAAAAAAAAACATGACCCGGGACTTGAACTCAATTATTTTGTGGATGGAGCTTAACTGCCATCAGTTTAAAGAATATATTTTGCCTTTTAACAATGATAGGAAAGTATGAAAAAAAAAAAAAACGATGACCCGGGACCTGTCGTCAAAATCCCAAAAGTATGAAAAAAAAAAAACATGACCCGGGACTTGAACTCAATTTCTTTGTGGATGGAGCTTAACTGCCATCAGTTTAAAGAATATCTTTTGCCTTTTAACCATGATAGGAAAGTATGAAAAAAAAAAAAAAAAAAAAACGATGACCCGGGACCTGTCGTCAAAATCCCAAAAGTATGAAAAAAAAAAAACATGACCCGGGACTTGAACTCAATTTCTTTGTGGATGGAGCTTAACTGCCATCAGTTTAAAGAATATCTTTTGCCTTTTAACCATGATAGGAAAGTATGAAAAAAAAAAAAAAAACGATGACCCGGGACCTGTCGTCAAAATCCCAAAAGTATGAAAAAAAAAAAAACATGACCCGGGACTTGAACTCAATTTTTTTGTGGATGGAGCTTAACTGCCATCAGTTTAAAGAATATCTTTTGCCTTTTAACCATGATAGGAAAGTATGAAAAAAAAAAAAAAAACGATGACCCGGGACCTGTCGTCAAAATCCCAAAAGTATGAAAAAAAAAAAAACATGACCCGGGACTTGAACTCAATTTTTTTGTGGATGGAGCTTAACTGCCATCAGTTTAAAGAATATATTTTGCCTTTTAACAATGATAGGAAAGTATGAAAAAAAAAAAAAACGATGACCCGGGACCTGTCGTCAAAATCCCAAAAGTATGAAAAAAAAAAAAAAAAAAACATGACCCGGGACTTGAACTCAATTATTTTGTGGATGGAGCTTAACTGCCATCAGTTTAAAGAATATATTTTGCCTTTTAACAATGATAGGAAAGTATGAAAAAAAAAAAAAACGATGACCCGGGACCTGTCGTCAAAATCCCAAAAGTATGAAAAAAAAAAAAAACTGAAAAAAACATGACCCGGGACTTGAACTCAATTTTTTTGTGGATGGAGCTTAACTCCCATCAGTTTAAAGAATATCTTTTGCCTTTTAACCATGATAGGAAAGTATAAAAAAACCCAAAAAAAAACGATGACCCGGGACCTGTCGTCAAAATCCCAAAAGTATGAAAAAAAAAAAACATGACCCGGTACTTGAACTCAATTTTTTTGTGGTTGGAGCTTAACTGCCATCAGTTTAAAGAATATCTTTTGCCTTTTAACCATGATAGGAAAGTATGAAAAAAAAAAAAAAAAAACGATGACCCGGGACCTGTCGTCAAAATCCCAAAAGTATGAAAAAAAAAAAACATGACCCGGGACTTGAACTCAATTTCTTTGTGGATGGAGCTTAACTGCCATCAGTTTAAAGAATATCTTTTGCCTTTTAACCATTATAGGAAAGTATGAAAAAAAAAAAAAACGATGACCCGGGACCTGTCGTCAAAATCCCAAAAGTATGAAAAAACAACAAAACAAAAAAAAACGATGACCCGGGACTTGAACTCAATTTCTTTGTGGATGGAGCTTAACTGCCATCAGTTTAAAGAAAATCTTTTGCCTTTTAACCATGATAGGAAAGTATGAAAAAAAAAAAAAAAACGATGACCCGGGACCTGTCGTCAAAATCCCAAAAGTATGAAACAAAAAAAAACATGACCCGGGACTTGAACTCAATTTTTTTGTGGATGGAGCTTAACTGCCATCAGTTTAAAGAATATCTTTTGCCTTTTAACAATGATAGGAAAGTATGAAAAAAAAAAAAAAAAACGATGACCCGGGACCTGTCGTCAAAATCCCAAAGGTATGAGAAAGAAAAAAAAAAAAAAACATGACCCGGGACTTGACCTCAATTATTTTGTGGATGGAGCTTAACTGCCATCAGTTTAAAGAATATCTTTTGCCTTTTAACCATGATAGGAAAGTATGAAAAAAAAAAAAAAAACGATGACCCGGGACCTGTCGTCAAAATCCCAAAAGTATGAAAAAAAAAAAAAAAAAAAAAAAAAAAACATGACCCGGGACTTGAACTCAATTTCTTTGTGGATGGAGCTTAACTGCCATCAGTTTAAAGAATATCTTTTGCCTTTTAACAATGATAGGAAAGTATGAAAAAAAAAAAAAAACGATGACCCGGGACCTGTCGTCAAAATCCCAAAGGTATGAGAAAAAAAAAAAAAAAAAACATGACCCGGGACTTGACCTCAATTATTTTGTGGATGGAGCTTAACTGCCATCAGTTTAAAGAATATCTTTTGCCTTTTAACAATGATAGGAAAGTATGAAAAAAAAAAAAAAAACGATGACCCGGGACCTGTCGTCAAAATCCCAAAGGTATGAGAAAAAAAAAAAAAAAAAACATGACCCGGGACTTGACCTCAATTATTTTGTGGATGGAGCTTAACTGCCATCAGTTTAAAGAATATCTTTTGCCTTTTAACCATGATAGGAAAGTATGAAAAAAAAAAAAAAAACGATGACCCGGGACCTGTCGTCAAAATCCCAAAAGTATGAAAAAAAAAAAAAAAAAAAAAAACATGACCCGGGACTTGAACTCAATTTCTTTGTGGATGGAGCTTAACTGCCATCAGTTTAAAGAATATCTTTTGCCTTTTAACCATGATAGGAAAGTATGAAAAAAAAAAAAAAAACGATGACCCGGGACCTGTCGTCAAAATCCCAAAAGTATGAAAAAAAAAAAAAAAAAAAAAAAAAAAACATGACCCGGGACTTGAACTCAATTTCTTTGTGGATGGAGCTTAACTGCCATCAGTTTAAAGAATATCTTTTGCCTTTTAACAATGATAGGAAAGTATGAAAAAAAAAAAAAAAAACGATGACCCGGGACCTGTCGTCAAAATCCCAAAAGTATGAAAAAAAAAAAAAAAAAACATGACCCGGGACTTGAACTCAATTCTTTGTGGATGGAGCTTAACTGCCATCAGTTTAAAGAATATCTTTTGCCTTTTAACAATGATAGGAAAGTATGAAAAAAAAAAAAAAAACGATGACCCGGGACCTGTCGTCAAAATCCCAAAAGTATGAAAAAACAAAAAAACAAAAAAAAACATGACCCGGGACTTGAACTCAATTTCTTTGTGGATGGAGCTTAACTGCCATCAGTTTAAAGAATATCTTTTGCCTTTTAACCATGATAGGAAAGTATGAAAAAAAAAAAAACGATGACCCGGGACCTGTCGTCAAAATCCCAAAAGTATGAAAAAAAAAAAAACATGACCCGGGACTTAAACTCAATTTCTTTGTGGATGGAGCTTAACTGCCATCAGTTTAAATAATATATTTTGCCTTTTAACAATGATAGGAAAGTATGAAAAAAAAAAAAAAGCGATGACCCGGGACCTGTCGTCAAAATCCCAAAAGTATGAAAAAAAAAAAAAAAAAACATGACCCGGGACTTGAACTCAATTTCTTTCTGGAAGGAGCTTAACTGCCATCAGTTTAAAGAATATCTTTTGCCTTTTAACAATGATAGGAAAGTACAAAAAAAAACAAAAAAAAACATGACCCGGGACTTGAACTCAATTTCTTTGTGGATGGAGCTTAACTGCCATCAGTTTAAAGAATATCTTTTGCCTTTTAACCATGATAGGAAAGTATGAAAAAAAAAAAAACGATGACCCGGGACCTGTCGTCAAAATCCCAAAAGTATGAAAAAAAAAAAAACATGACCCGGGACTTAAACTCAATTTCTTTGTGGATGGAGCTTAACTGCCATCAGTTTAAATAATATATTTTGCCTTTTAACAATGATAGGAAAGTACAAAAAAAAAAAAAAAAAAACGATGACCCGGGACCTGTCGTCAAAATCCCAAAAGTATGAAAAAAAAAAAACATGACCCGGGACTTGAACTCAATTTTTTTGTGGATGGAGCTTAACTGCCATCAGTTTAAAGAATATCTTTTGCCTTTTAACCATGATAGGAAAGTATGAAAAAAAAAAAAAAACGATGACCTGTCGTCAAAATCCCAAAAGTATGAAAAAACAAAAAAACAAAAAAAAACATGACCCGGGACTTGAACTCAATTTCTTTGTGGATGGAGCTCAACTGCCATCAGTTTAAAGAATATCTTTTGCCTTTTAACCATGATAGGAAAATACGGAAAAAAAAAAAAACGATGACCCGGGACCTGTCGTCAAAATCCCAAAAGTATGAGAAAAAAAAAAAGAAAAAAACATGACCCGGGACTTGAACTCAATTTCTTTTTGGATGGAGCTTAACTGCCATCAGTTTAAAGAATATCGTTTGCCTTTTAACCATGATAGGAAAGTATGAAAAAAAAAAAAAACGATGACCCGGGACCTGTCGTCAAAATCCCAAAAGTATGAAAAAACAAAAAAACAAAAAAAAACATGACCCGGGACTTGAACTCAATTTCTTTGTGGATGGAGCTTAACTGCCATCAGTTTAAAGAATATCTTTTGCCTTTTAACCATGATAGGAAAGTATGAAAAAAACAAACAAAAAAAAAACGATGACCCGGGACCTGTCGTCAAAATCCCAAAAGTATGAAAAAAAAAAAAAACATGACCCGGGACTTAAACTCAATTTCTTTTTTGATGGAGCTTAACTGCCATCAGTTTAAAGAATATCTTTTGCCTTTTAACAATGATAGGAAAGTATGAAAAAAAAAAAAAAAAACGATGACCCGGGACCTGTCGTCAAAATCCCAAAAGTATGAAAAAAAAAAAACATGACCCGGGACTTGAACTCAATTTTTTTGTGGATGGAGCTTAACTGCCATCAGTTTAAAGAATATCTTTTGCCTTTTAACCATGATAGGAAAGTATGAAAAAAAAAAAAAAACGATGACCCGGGACCTGTCGTCAAAATCCCAAAAGTATGAAAAAACAAAAAAACAAAAAAAAACATGACCCGGGACTTGAACTCAATTTCTTTGTGGATGGAGCTTAACTGCCATCAGTTTAAAGAATATCTTTTGCCTTTTAACCATGATAGGAAAATATGAAAAAAACAAAAAAAAACGATGACCCGGGACCTGTCGTCAAAATCCCAAAAGTATGAAAAAACAAAAAAACAAAAAAAAACATGACCCGGGACTTGAACTCAATTTCTTTGTGGATGGAGCTTAACTGCCATCAGTTTAAAGAATATCTTTTGCCTTTTAACCATGATAGGAAAGTATGAAAAAAAAAAAAAAAAACGATGACCCGGGACCTGTCGTCAAAATCCCAAAAGTATGAAAAAACAAAAAAAACAAAAAAAAACATAACCCGGGACTTGAACTCAATTTCTTTTTGGATGGAGCTTAACTGCCATCAGTTTAAAGAATATCTTTTGCCTTTTAACAATGATAGGAAAGTATAAAAAAAAAAAAAAAACGATGACCCGGGACCTGTCGTCAAAATCCCAAAAGTATGAGAAAAAAAAAAAAAAAAAACATGACCCGGGACTTGAACTCAATTATTTTGTGGATGGAGCTTAACTGCCATCAGTTTAAAGAATATCTTTTGCCTTTTAACCATGATAGGAAAGTATAAAAAAAAAAAAAAAACGATGACCCGGGACCTGTCGTCAAAATCCCAAAAGTATGAAAAAAAAAAAAAAAAAAAAAAACATGACCCGGGACTTGAACTCAATTTCTTTGTGGATGGAGCTTAACTGCCATCAGTTTAAAGAATATCTTTTGCCTTTTAACGATGATAGGAAAGTATGAAAAAAAAAAAAACGATGACCCGGGACCTGTCGTCAAAATCCCAAAAGTATGAAAAAAACAAAAAACTAAAAAAAACATGACCCGGGACTTGAACTCAATTTTTTTGTGGATGGAGCTTAACTGCCATCAGTTTAAAGAATATCTTTTGCCTTTTAACCATGATAGGAAAGTATGAAAAAAAAAAAAAACGATGACCCGGGACCTGTCATCAAAATCCCAAAAGTATGAAAAAAAAAAAACATGACCCGGGACTTGAACTCAATTTTTTTGTGGATGGAGCTTAACTGCCATCAGTTTAAAGAATATCTTTTGCCTTTTAACAATGATAGGAAAGTATGAAAAAAAAAAAAAAACGATGACCCGGGACCTGTCGTCAAAATCCCAAAAGTATGAAAAAAAAAAAAAAAAAACATGACCCGGGACTTGAACTCAATTTCTTTCTGGAAGGACCTTAACTGCCATCAGTTTAAAGAATATCTTTTGCCTTTTAACAATGATAGGTAAGTACAAAAAAAAACAAAAAAAAACGATGTCCCGGGACCTGTCGTCAAAATCCCAAAAGTATGAAAAAAAAAAAACATGACCCGGGACTTGAACTCAATTTTTTTGTGGATGGAGCTTAACTGCCATCAGTTTAAAGAATATCTTTTGCCTTTTAACCATGATAGGAAAGTATGAAAAAAAAAAAAAAACGATGACCCGGGACCTGTCGTCAAAATCCCAAAAGTATGAAAAAACAAAAAAACAAAAAAAAACATGACCCGGGACTTGAACTCAATTTCTTTGTGGATGGAGCTCAACTGCCATCAGTTTAAAGAATATCTTTTGCCTTTTAACCATGATAGGAAAATACGAAAAAAAAAAAAAACGATGACCCGGGACCTGTCGTCAAAATCCCAAAAGTATGAGAAAAAAAAAAAGAAAAAAACATGACCCGGGACTTGAACTCAATTTTTTTGTGGATGGAGCTTAACTGCCATCAGTTTAAAGAATATCTTTTGCCTTTTAACCATGATAGGAAAGTATGAAAAAAAAAAAAAACGATGACCCGGGACCTGTCGTCAAAATCCCAAAAGTATGAAAAAAAAAAAACATGACCCGGGACTTGAACTCAATTTTTTTGTGGATGGAGCTTAACTGCCATCAGTTTAAAGAATATCTTTTGCCTTTTAACCATGATAGGAAAGTATGAAAAAAAAAAAAAAACGATGACCCGGGACCTGTCGTCAAAATCCCAAAAGTATGAAAAAACAAAAAAACAAAAAAAAACATAACCCGGGACTTGAACTCAATTTCTTTTTGGATGGAGCTTAACTGCCATCAGTTTAAAGAATATCTTTTGCCTTTTAACAATGATAGGAAAGTATGAAAGAAAAAAAAAAAAACGATGACCCGGGACCTGTCGTCAAAATCCCAAAAATATAAAAAAAAAAAAAAAAAAAACATGACCCGGGACTTGAACTCAATTATTTTATGGATGGAGCTTAACTGCCATCAGTTTAAAGAATATCTTTTGCCTTTTAACCATGATAGGAAAGTATGAAAAAAAAAAAAAAAAAACGATGACCCGGGACCTGTCGTCAAAATCCCAAAAGTATGAAAAAAAAAAAAACATGACCCGGGACTTGAACTCAATTTTTTTGTGGATGGAGCTTAACTGCCATCAGTTTAAAGAATATATTTTGCCTTTTAACAATAATAGGAAAGTATGAAAAAAAAAAAAAAAAACGATGACCCGGGACCTGTCGTCAAAATCCCAAAAGTATGAAAAAAAAAAAAAAAAAAACATGACCCGGGACCTGTCGTCAAAATCCCAAAAGTATGAAAAAAAAAAAAACATGACCCGGGACTTGAACTCAATTTTTTTGTGGATGGAGCTTAACTGCCATCAGTTTAAAGAATATATTTTGCCTTTTAACCATGATAGGAAAGTATGAAAAAAACAAACAAAAAAAAAACGATGACCCGGGACCTGTCGTCAAAATCCCAAAAGTATGAAAAAAAAAAAAAACATGACCCGGGACTTAAACTCAATTTCTTTGTGGATGGAGCTTAACTGCCATCAGTTTAAAGAATATCTTTTGCCTTTTAACAATGATAGGAAAGTATGAAAAAAAAAAAACGATGTCCCGGGACCTGTCTTCAAAATCCCAAAAGTATGAAAAAACAAAAAAACAAAAAAAAACATGACCCGGGACTTGAACTCAATTTCTTTGTGGATGGAGCTTAACTGCCATCAGTTTAAAGAATATATTTTGCCTTTTAACCATGATAGGAAAGTATGAAAAAAACAAACAAAAAAAAAACGATGACCCGGGACCTGTCGTCAAAATCCCAAAAGTATGAAAAAAAAAAAAAACATGACCCGGGACTTAAACTCAATTTCTTTGTGGATGGAGCTTAACTGCCATCAGTTTAAAGAATATCTTTTGCCTTTTAACAATGATAGGAAAGTATGAAAAAAAAAAAAAAAACGATGTCCCGGGACCTGTCGTCAAAATCCCAAAAGTATGAAAAAAAAAAAACATGACCCGGGACTTGAACTCAATTTCTTTTTGGATGGAGCTTAACTGCCATCAGTTTAAAGAATATCTTTTGCCTTTTAACAATGATAGGAAAGTATGAAAAAAAAAAAAAAAAAAAAAAAAACGATGACCCGGGACCTGTCGTCAAAATCCCAAAAGTATGAAAAAAAAAAAACATGACCCGGGACTTGAACTCAATTTTTTTGTGGATGGAGCTTAACTGCCATCAGTTTAAAGAATATCTTTTGCCTTTTAACCATGATAGGAAAGTATGAAAAAAAAAAAAAAACGATGACCCGGGACCTGTCGTCAAAATCCCAAAAGTATGAAAAAAAAAAAAAAAAAAACATGACCCGGGACTTGAACTCAATTTTTTTGTGGATGGAGCTTAACTGCCATCAGTTTAAAGAATACATTTTTGCCTTTTAACCATGATAGGAAAGTATGAAAAAAAAAAAAAAACGATGACCCGGGACCTGTCGTCAAAATCCCAAAAGTATGAAAAAACAAAAAAACAAAAAAAAACATGACCCGGGACTTGAACTCAATTTCTTTGTGGATGGAGCTCAACTGCCATCAGTTTAAAGAATATCTTTTGCCTTTTAACCATGATAGGAAAATATGAAAAAAAAAAAAAAAAACGATGACCCGGGACCTGTCGTCAAAATCCCAAAAGTATGAAAAAAAAAAAAAACATGACCCGGGACTTGAACTCAATTTCTTTGTGGATGGAGCTTAACTGCCATCAGTTTAAAGAATATCTTTTGCCTTTTAACAATGATAGGAAAGTATGAAAAAAAAAAAAAAAAAAAAAACGATGACCCGGGACCTGTCGTCAAAATCCCAAAAGTATGAAAAAAAAAAAACATGACCCGGGACTTGAACTCAATTTCTTTGTGGATGGAGCTTAACTGCCATCAGTTTAAAGAATATCTTTTGCCTTTTAACCATGATAGGAAAGTATGAAAAAAAAAAAAAAAACGATGACCCGGGACCTGTCGTCAAAATCCCAAAAGTATGAAAAAAAAAAAAAAAAAAAACATGACCCGGGACTTGAACTCAATTTTTTTGTGGATGGAGCTTAACTGCCATCAGTTTAAAGAATATCTTTTGCCTTTTAACCATGATAGGAAAATATGAAAAAAAAAAAAAAAAACGATGACCCGGGACCTGTCGTCAAAATCCCAAAAGTATGAAAAAAAAAAAACATGACCCGGGACTTGAACTCAATTTTTTTGTGGATGGAGCTTAACTGCCATCAGTTTAAAGAATATCTTTTGCCTTTTAACCATGATAGGAAAGTATGAAAAAAAAAAAAAAACGATGACCCGGGACCTGTCGTCAAAATCCCAAAAGTATGAAAAAACAAAAAAACAAAAAAAAACATGACCCGGGACTTGAACTCAATTTCTTTGTGGATGGAGCTCAACTGCCATCAGTTTAAAGAATATCTTTTGCCTTTTAACCATGATAGGAAAATACGAAAAAAAAAAAAAACGATGACCCGGGACCTGTCGTCAAAATCCCAAAAGTATGAGAAAAAAAAAAAGAAAAAAACATGACCCGGGACTTGAACTCAATTTATTTTTGGATGGAGCTTAACTGCCATCAGTTTAAAGAATATCTTTTGCCTTTTAACCATGATAGGAAAGTATGAAAAAAAAAAAAAACGATGACCCGGGACCTGTCGTCAAAATCCCAAAAGTATGAAAAAACAAAAAAACAAAAAAAAACATGACCCGGGACTTGAACTCAATTTCTTTGTGGATGGAGCTTAACTGCCATCAGTTTAAAGAATATCTTTTGCCTTTTAACCATGATAGGAAAGTATGAAAAAAACAAACAAAAAAAAAACGATGTCCCGGGACCTGTCGTCAAAATCCCAAAAGTATGAAAAAAAAAAAACATGACCCGGGACTTGAACTCAATTTTTTTGTGGATGGAGCTTAACTGCCATCAGTTTAAAGAATATCTTTTGCCTTTTAACCATGATAGGAAAGTATGAAAAAAAAAAAAAAACGATGACCCGGGACCTGTCGTCAAAATCCCAAAAGTATGAAAAAACAAAAAAACAAAAAAAAACATGACCCGGGACTTGAACTCAATTTCTTTGTGGATGGAGCTTAACTGCCATCAGTTTAAAGAATATCTTTTGCCTTTTATGCCACATTTACACATAGCCGGGTATTTAGAGAAACGAATATTTCTCCCCCTCCGTTTTCAATAATAACATCGTGCACACAACCCGCATAAATACGCCGTCGAGCGCCTTTATAACTATGCTAAACCTATGGGCGGCAGTGTAGCGAGAAGGATAAAGCCATGCAAGCCAATCAGAATCCTCAGAATCGACAAGAGAGAACCTAAAACCCCGTTTCTCCCAGTTGACACGACAACATATAACCGGCGTTTTCAGAAATCTCCACTTTGGCCGGAGTTTTTAGAAATGATCGTTTTCTGGGATAAAAACGGCGTTTTCGTGTAAATGACAGGCCAAAACGCAGAGAAATATCTGCGTTTTCCCATCGTGTAAACGGGGCCTTAACCATGATAGGAAAATATGAAAAAAAAAAAAAAAAACGATGACCCGGGACCTGTCGTCAAAATCCCAAAAGTATGAAAAAAAAAAAACATGACCCGGGACTTGAACTCAATTTTTTTGTGGATGGAGCTTAACTGCCATCAGTTTAAAGAATATCTTTTGCCTTTTAACCATGATAGGAAAGTATGAAAAAAAAAAAAAAAACGATGACCCGGGACCTGTCGTCAAAATCCCAAAAGTATGAAAAAAAAAAAAACATGACCCGGGACTTGAACTCAATTTTTTTGTGGATGGAGCTTAACTGCCATCAGTTTAAAGAATATATTTTGCCTTTTAACAATGATAGGAAAGTATGAAAAAAAAAAAAAACGATGACCCGGGACCTGTCTTCAAAATCCCAAAAGTATGAAAAAACAAAAAAACAAAAAAAAACATGACCCGGGACTTGAACTCAATTTCTTTGTGGATGGAGCTTAACTGCCATCAGTTTAAAGAATATCTTTTGCCTTTTAACCATGATAGGAAAGTATGAAAAAAAAAAAAAAAACGATGACCCGGGACCTGTCGTCAAAATCCCAAAAGTATGAAAAAAAAAAAAACATGACCCGGGACTTGAACTCAATTTTTTTGTGGATGGAGCTTAACTGCCATCAGTTTAAAGAATATATTTTGCCTTTTAACAATGATAGGAAAGTATGAAAAAAAAAAAAAACGATGACCCGGGACCTGTCGTCAAAATCGTACTCGGTTACTAACGTAACGTCTCGGTTACGGATGTAACCCTCGTTCCCTGAGTAGGGAACGGAGACGTTACGTCGAAATGACGACGAATGGGGTTCGCTTAGAAGCCTATCCTCTTCGAATATTAATAAAACGAGCCAATGGCAAGCAAATGCCATGGGTCTGCTGAATTTGCATAGCGTAACTCCGCCCCACAGTGTGGGTATATAAGGAAGTGAGCCGGCAACATGCAGATATGTTTCTTCGCTGAAGGAGCCAAGCTGAACTCAGGCTGTTCCAGCGGTACAGCGGAAGTGGCAGGAAGACGTAACGTCTCCGTTCCCTACTCAGGGAACGAGGGTTACATCCGTAACCGAGACGTTCCCTTTCGTAGTCACTTCGAGTTACGTCGAAATGACGACGAATGGGGTTCCCAGTCCAATCACGCCACCTCGGCTGTCTTCCAGTGCCCTGCGTAAGTCTGAGCTCCCTGTCGTGAGACTAGCACGGACGAAGGACTCCTACTTAACACAGGAATACCAAGGTACACTGGGAAGCATATCACAGTGGAAATATGCAATCAGTGCCCGCCCGAAGGGGGGGGACTTAAGAAAACACATATGACCCGGAGGGGGGTGCATACGGATAACACTGGGGTGTCCAGCCCGTAGGGTGGAGTATTTCAACCCCAGGGGTGGCAGACTGGCTTGCCAAGGGAAAGACACATGCTCGAAGGAGGCTTACAGTGGAAATACACACGTGGGGGTCGCCCAGCGGGGGAACCATGCACATGGTGGCACCTAGCCAACGCGAAAGCTGCCGGAGGCATAACTCTGGCGTTGACGTCAACAGCGCTGGAGGAACTCAGGGCTTATCAGGCTCACCTGAGGAGAATATCGCACGTATCCAGTCCGTGGAGTGGAATGGCGAGCAAGCGAAGACACCTGAGCGGGTCCTAGCACCGGCTGGTTGAAGCGAGTACTCGGGAGGACACTGGCTCCACTCGGAGATTGTAGAATCTGGCGAATGTGTTGGGTGTCGCCCAGCCTGCAGCTCTGCAGATGTCTGTTAGCGAGGCGCCATGCGCTAGAGCCCAAGAGGAGGCCACACTCCGGGTGGAGTGGGCCGTCACACCAAGGGGGCACGGTCGACCTTGCTGCTGGTAAGCCAAAGCAATGGCGTCCACTATCCAGTGAGACAACCTTTGCTTGGAGAGAGCCCTTCCCTTCAGCTTCCCACCATAACAGACAAAGAGCTGGTCTGAGGTCCTGAAACATTGCGTTCTGTCTACGTAAGCACGGAGGGCGCGTACTGGACAGAGCAATGCCAAGGCTGGGTCTGCCTCCTCCAGGGGCAGCGCTTGCAGGTTCACCACCTGGTCCCGGAAGGGAGTGGTGGGAACCTTGGGCACATATCCAGGCCGGGGTCTCAGGATCACGTGAGAAAAGGCCGGCCCGAATTCCAGGCACGCTTCGTCTACAGAAAATGCGTGCAGGTCCCCTACCCTCTTGATGGAGGCCAGAGCAACCAGGAGCGCTGTCTTAATTGACAGGAACTTAAGCTCCACTGATTGCAGAGGCTCAAAGGGAGCACTCTGCAGGGCAGTTAGTACCACTGAGAGGTCCCAAGAGGGAACGAGAGGAGGGCGAGGAGGCTGTAGTCTCCTCGCTCCTCTCAGGAACCTGATGACCAGGTCGTGCTTTCCCACGGACTTACCATCAACTGCGTCGTGATGTGCGGCGATAGCGGCAACATATACTTTCAGGGTGGAGGGAGACAGCCTTCGCTCCAACCCATCCTGCAGGAAGGAAAGCACGACACTGATCGGGCATGATCTGGGGTCTTCTGAGTGAGAAGAGCACCAAGAGACGAAGAGGTTCCACTTCAACGCGTAGGCATGTCTAGTGGACGACGCTCTAGCGGAAGTGATGGTAGCCACCACCGCTGGTGGTAGGGTACTCAAACCTGCCTCGTCCCGTCCAGGAGCCACACGTGGAGGTTCCAGAGATCGGGACGAGGGTGCCAAAGGGTGCCCCGTCCCTGAGAAAGGAGGTCCTTCCTCAGAGGAATTGGCCAGGGAGGTGCTGTCGCGAGGAGTACAAGTTCGGAGAACCAGGTTCGGGTGGGCCAGTGCGGCGCAACCAATATGACCTGCTCCTCGTCCTCCCTGATCTTGCACAGGGTCTGTGCAAGAAGGCTCACTGGGGGAAACGCATATTTGCGGAGGCCCCGGGGCCAGCTGTGCGCCAGAGCGTCCGTGCCGAGCGTGCCCTCGGTCAGGGAGTAAAACTGGGCGCAGTGGGACGAGTCGTGGGAGGCAAACAGGTCTACCTGTGCGTCCCCGAACTGATCCCAAATCAGCTGGACCGCCTGGGGATGGAGTCTCCATTCTCCAGGAAGAGGCTGAAGCCGTGAGAGCTCGTCGGCTGCACAGTTCAGGTCTCCCGGAATATAAATGGCTCGAAGCGACCTCAGATGCTTCTGACTCCATAAGAGGAGGTGGCGGGCGAGTTGCGACATACGGCGGGAGCGTAGACCACCTTGTCGGTTGATGTACGCTACTGTCGCGGTATTGTCTGATCGGACTAGTACGTGCTGGTTCTTGAGCAGCGCCCGGAAGCGGTGCAGAGCGAGACGTACTGCCAGCAACTCGAGGCAATTGACATGCCATAGGCGGTGGGGTCCTGTCCAGGAGCCCGCGGCAGCATGTCCATTGCACATGGCACCCCAGCCCGTGGAGGAGGCATCCGTTGACACAACAACATGCCTGGAAACTCGTTCTAAGGGCACTCCGGCCCGTAGAAAGCTGAGGTTCGTCCACGGGGAGAAGGTCTGACGGCAGGTCGGAGTAACTGGTACTCGGAGCTTGCCCTGGTGCCATGCCCACCTCGGGACTCGATCGTGAAGCCAGTGCTGAAGCGGTCTCATATGAAGCAATCCGAGCGGCGTTACCGCGGCTGCAGATGCCATATGCCCCAGGAGCCTCTGAAAAAGTTTCAGTGGAACCGCACTCTTGCTCTGGATTTGTCTCAGGCAAGTCAGCAGTGACTGCGCGCGCTCGCTCGTAAGCTGCGCGCACATGGCGACCGAGTCGATTTCCATACCGAGAAAAGAGATCCTCTGCACGGGGCAAAGTTTGCTCTTCTCCCAGTTGACCCGAAGGCCCAGACGGACTAGGTGCCGGAGCACTAGGTCCCTGTGTTCGCAAACCTGGTCCCGAGAGTGAGCTAGGATTAGCCAGTCGTCGAGATAATTCAGGATGCGAACCCCGTGTTGCCGTAGCGGCACAAGGGCTGCCTCGACGACCTTCGTGAAGACGCGAGGAGACAGGGCCAGCCCGAATGGGAGGACCGCGTACTGGTATGCCTGCCCCTCGAAAGCAAACCGTAGAAACGGCCTGTGTCGAGGAAGAATGGAGACATGAAAGTAGGCGTCCTTCAGGTCGATCGCTGCAAACCAATCCTGTGGCTGCACACATTCGAAAATGCGCTTGGCCGTGAGCATCTTGAACGGAAGCCTGTGAAGGGAACGGTTCAAGACGCGCAGATCCAGGATTGGTCGTAACCCACCGGTTTTCTTGGGGACAATGAAGTAGGGGCTGTAGAAGCCGGACCTCATTGCGGCTGGAGGGACAGTCTCGATCGCACCCTTCGCCAGCAGGGTGGCGACCTCCGCTCTCATGACAGGGGCATTGCCACCGACCATAGTGAAGCGGACTCCCCTGAAGCGGGGAGGAGACCGCGCGAACTGAATCGCATAGCCGAGCCTGATGGTCCGCGCGAGCCAGCGGGACAGGTTGGGAAGCTCTAACCAGGCTCCCAAGGACTGTGCCAGCGGGGTCATGCGGACGACAGACGTCCCCGCGGGGGTGCAGCGAAGCGGAATGACCGGCCCGGACGTGGGTGGCATAGCGGCCCGGTGTGGGGGCACGGTCATTAGCCGCGTCCTGCCAGAGGGAGCCAGGGAAGGACCAGCGTTCCACGGGGGCGTGCTCTGGCAGGGGTCTGGCGACAGAAGGGGATGAGAGCGGCGGGGCCCGTGGGCGGCGCGCACTGTCATTCCCTTCTGGGGGCTCAGAGATGGGGATATCAGTTCTTTCTTTAACCACATTAGGGTGCTGCCCACCCGTGGGTGAGCAGCGGGGAGTGGAGAACAAAGGATTCTCCCCCGGCCCTCCACCGGGGGAAGGAGTGGTCCTGCTACCATCTCCTGAGAAGAACTGATGGCCATCTCTGAGCAGCCCGTCTCAGGAGCGCCGCTTGGCCTGGCGTTTAGCGGGGCGCGGGGCTGGAGAGGGCTGGGGCGCCTGCCTGCGGCGTCCTCCACGACGCGGCCCGGGTGAAGGCTGCTGCTGGGGCCGTGCGGGAGGGGCGGGAGCCGCGGGAGGGCGCCCTCGGCGGCGAGCAGGCTGAGGCGTCTGAACCGACGGCTGGGTGGAGGCAGCAGCGGGCCGTCGGGGCAGAATATGACGAATAGCCTCAGTCTGCTTCTGGGCGGTTGAAAACTGTTGGGCAAAATCTTCAACCGCTCCGCCGAAGAGGCCAGCCTGGGATATGGGGGCGTCAAGCAGACGAGTCCGCTCAGCGTCCCTCATATCGGCCAGGTTGAGCCAGAGGTGTCTCTCCTGGACCACACTAGTGGACATCACCTGGCCCAGGGAGCGTGCGGTCACTTTCGTCGCCCGGAGAGCGAGGTCAGTGGCGGCACGCAGCTCATTGAAGAGCCCTGGGTCAGTCCTCCCCTCGTGCATGTCCCTGAGCATCTGGGCCTGGTAGACCTGCAGAGTGGCCATGGCATGCAATGAGGCGGCTGCCTGCCCCGCAGCTCTATAGGTCTTCGCCACCAGGGTCGACGAAAACCTACAGGCCTTGGAGGGGTGCTTAGGATCACCACGGGAAGAAGCACTCTGTGGACACAGTTGCATCGCAACAGAGCGTTCAACCATAGGCACCCCAGTGTACCCGTAAACAGCCGCCTGATCGAGAGGAGGAAAGGCGGAGGAGGTCGCCGAGCGATCACGGGAAGACAAGGGTGTCTTCCAGGACCTCGAGACCTCCTCATGCACATCCGGGAAGAAAGGCATTGGGGTTGGACGCCGACGTGAATCGGCGGCCGCGCCCAAAAACCAATCGTCCAGACGCGAGCGCTCGGGGCAGGGTGGCGGATTGCACTCTAACCCGATGCTCGCGGCTGCCCGGGAAAGCATGGCCGTCAGCTCGGGATCAGGATCGGGCAATGCTGACGCGCCCGGAGGCGGCAGCACAGCCGACCCCTCATCTCCCGAGGACTCCTGCCCACCTTGTGATGCTGTGATCGACATAGCATCGTCATTAGGAGCGCCAGACGGCGCACTCGGTCCGCCGCCGACCGTTGGCCGGGACTGATCGAGCGCATCATCTGGTCGGCTCGCGGGTTGCGGCACTTGAGAGGGGGATGTGGCCCGAGGACGAATCGTCGGTTGTTGTTGCCACACCGTCACCCTCAGGTCACCCTGGCCACCAGCCGAAGTACCAGCTCTATTACTAGAGGGGGTAGATCGGGGTGTGGATGAGGGGACTCTCACTCTTTCGAGATCACTGAGTCTCGACCGTAGTGTCGCGATGGTCATGTTTCCGCAATGAAAACATGAGTCATCCACAAGCGCTGCTTTGGCGTGCTCTAAGCCCAAACACGCAAAACAGCGATTGTGCCCATCTAAATCAGACAGCCAGTGACCACAACCAGAAGGGCACGGGCGATGCATCTTTAAAAAGACGTGCCACGCGCTTTGCTCTTTTAGAGAGAAGGAGAAATCCCCGCAGATGCTGAAGCGACCAGGGAGAGAACACACACACACTGGCAGATCACTGCTCAGATCGCAGGGAATGTGCACTCGCTGGAACTCGCTGTCACACCAACACCTGGAGGGAAGCTCGTCTCGAAGAGGAATAGAGATGATACTCAGGATGGCTTGTGGAGTGAAGGATAAACTTGGCTCCGAAAGCGAAAACATATCTGCATGTTGCCGGCTCACTTCCTTATATACCCACACTGTGGGGCGGAGTTACGCTATGCAAATTCAGCAGACCCATGGCATTTGCTTGCCATTGGCTCGTTTTATTAATATTCTAAGAGGATAGGCTTCTAAGCGAACCCCATTCGTCGTCATTTCGACGTAACTCGAAGTGACTACGAAAGGGAACCTCGGTTCTCTCTAGAAGAGGGAACGAGTACTGCGTCGAAGAACGCTACGGGAAAGATATTTCTTTGTCGAGATTGAAGCCTAAAATTAATCCTTAATTTTGTAATAATGTAAAACGCTTTTCTGAAGCATACAACCTAGGCGGAGCAATACAGCTCACCCATTGGCTGCTCTGCCAGAAAAGCACAGCCTATGCGAGGCCAGGACGCTGACCAATGAGGGCGCTTCGCGCCCTTCTGCGTCACCTCCCGCCCTAACAGGCGTGGCCTAGGCCTATAAATACGAGCATAGCTGTCTAACACGCCGATTTTCGTCAATGAAGCGACGCAGCGCGGACACGCACGGCCATGAGACGCAGTACTCGTTCCCTCTTCTAGAGAGAACCGAGGTTACGTTAGTAACCGAGTACGTTCTATTACGTAGAGTTCTCTCGTACTGCGTCGAAGAACGCTACGGGAACCCCATGTAAAACGCCGTGCGTGCTCTTGGACCGACACAGACACCTAAGGGCGCGCGCGCCCTGGTATACAAGTGCCTACCCCAAGAAGTATAGGGAGAGCGGCTAAATTAGCATCATCCCTTTATAGTAGTGCCTCTTAAGGCATAATAGCATATATATGTAAATATAGATATATATGAGGGGTAATAGCATGCTCATGGGACACATTGTCAGTGAGTGATGCTTAAACATTGAAGTGACCTGGGCCGCAGCGCGGGGCAGGAACACTTATACACATTAAACATTGAAGTGACCTGGGCCGCATCGCGGGGCAGAAACACTTATACATATTAACATTGAAGTGACCTGGGCCGCAGCGCGGGGCAGGACACTAATACATAGTCTTCTAGACCGAGAGCAGTTTAGCCTGCAACGCAGGAACCTCTAGGTTATAGAACCTAATAAATGTAGACGGGGAGGCCCAGCCTGCCGCCATACAGATATCTTGTAACGAGATTCCGCTATACCAAGCCCATGAAGAGGCCATGCCTCTCGTGGAATGTGCTCTGATGCCCAAAGGGCATTCCAAACCTCTAGATGCGTAGGCTAGCGCAATGGCGTCCACTACCCATCGAGACAGACTCTGTTTCGTCGCGGCTCGCCCCTTGGAGCGTCCGTTGAACGAAACAAAGAGCTGCTCCGTCTGTCGAAAAACAGCGGAGCGGGACACATAAGCTCTTAATGCCCTGACCGGGCAAAGGGGGCTATTTCCGTCCTCTGAAGCCGGCAGAGCCGACAGGGAGATGACCTGAGCCCTGAACGGTGTGTTGAGGGACTTAGGCACGTACCCATGCTTCGGTTTCAATACGACTACAGAGTCGTTTGGCCCGAACTCCATACAAGAAGCTCTCACTGAGAGCGCTTGCAAGTCTCCCACACGCTTCACTGAAGCGAGAGCCAAAAGAAACACGGTCTTGAAAGACAGGTGTTTCATGTCAACTGAGTGAATAGGCTCGAAAGGGGCCCCTTTCATAGCGTTCAACACTGTAGAAAGGTCCCAAACGGGGACTGAGGGGGGCCTTGGGGGGTTTAACCTCCTGGCGCCTCTAAGGAAACGGACCACCAGGTCGTTCCTGCCTAGTGAACGGCCAAGCGTTGGATTAACGAACGCTGATATGGCAGCCACATAGACTTTGAGCGTGGATGGGGTTCTTCCCTTATCCAATAGCTCTTGCAAGAAGGAGAGAATCTCCGGTTCTCCACACTGAAGTGGTGACAGACCTTGATCTGAACACCATCCAGAGAACACCGACCATTTGGAAGCGTAGAGCCGTCTAGTAGACGGAGCCCTAGCTTGCTCGATCGTGTCTAACACTCCTCTTGGGAGGTTAGCGGGTACCCGTTTATGGCCCATACGTGTAGGGACCAAAGCTCGGGGTGAGGATGCAGGATCGCGCCCTTGGCCTGTGAGAGGAGGTCTCTCCTCACTGGAATCGGCCACGGGGCAGTACTTTTTAGTCGCATCAAAGCTGGGAACCAGGTCTGATTCGTCCAGTATGGAGCAACCAGTAGTACCGAGCATCCGCTCTCCTTGATACGCTCCAGCACTTGAGGCAGGAGTGAGACAGAAGGAAAGGCATAGAGCGGACGGCGGGGCCAGACTCTGGCCAGCGCGTTCGCGCTCTTCGAAAAGAATTCTGGGCAGTGAGCGTTCTCCTGGTTTGCAAACAGGTCTATTTCCGCTCTGCCGAACCTTTTCCACAGCAGACGCACTGTCTGTGTGTGTAGGGACCACTCTCCCGTAGGAACATTGTTCCGTGAGAGTCTGTCCGGGCCTACGTTCAAGTGGCCTGGCACGTGTGTTGCTCTTAACGAGCGCAGGTTGTGCTGGGCCCACACCAGTATGCGTTCCGCTAACCTGAATAGGTTTCGGGACCTCAGGCCACCCTGGTGGTTTATGTAGGCTACTACCGACACGTTGTCCGAGCGGACCAGGACGTGGTGTCCTTTTATCCGGGGACAGAAACGCCTCAGCGCAAAGTCCACCGCCATCATTTCCAGGCAGTTTATGTGCGGTAGTTTGGCTCGCTCTGCCCATTGGCCAAAGAGCGGTCTGCCGTCGAGCAGTGCTCCCCAGCCTGAGGTGGACGCGTCCGTGGACACCACCTTCAGGCTCGAGGAAGTCCCCAGGCTTACACCTGACCGGTACCAGTCTGACGCTCTCCATGGTGTCAGGGCTGAAATGCATTCCTGAGTGACCTTGAGGCGATAACGACCGTGTAACCATGCTCGGCGCGGTACGCGCGTTCTCAACCAGAACTGTAGTGGGCGCATGCGCAGCAGGCCCAACTGCAGCACTGTAGAGGCTGAGGCCATGAGGCCCAGCATTTTCTGAAATCTCCTGAGCGGCACTATGTGGCCGCTGCGGAAGGATTTCGCCATTTGCAGGGTATTTCGCCTGCGCTGTGATGACAGGCGTGCTGTCATAGACAGTGAGTTCAGATCCAGTCCTAAAAAGGAGATCCTTTGACTGGGAAACAGTGAACTTTTCTCCCAATTGACTCTCAGACCTAAGCACTCGAGGTGATCGAGTATTAGTGTCTTGTGGTGAGCGAGTTCTGACGGAGATTGAGCTAGAATCAGCCAATCGTCCAAATAGTTCAGAATTCGAACGCCTCGGAGTCTCAGGGGTGCCAGCGCCGTGTCCATGCACACTGTAAATGTACGAGGTGCTAGGGATAGGCCGAATGGCAGGACTGTGTACTGATATGCCCGGCCCTCGAAGGCGAATCTCAAAAATCGCCTGTGACGTGACGCAATTTGTATGTGAAAATACGCGTCTTTCAGATCTATCGCCATAAACCAGTCTCCTCGGCGAATTTGCGCGAGGATTTTTCTGGCCGTGAGCATTCTGAACTTCCGCTTTGTTAGCGTTTTGTTCAGACGCCTTAGATCTAAAATGGGTCTGAGACCCCCGTCTTTCTTCGGTACCAGGAAATATCTGCTGTACAGACCCCCTTCGCTCTGAGCTTGAGATAAAGGCTCTATGGCCCCTTTGCTCAATAGCTTCGCTATTTCGGCTCGAAGTAGATGTGCTACTTCTGTTTTTACCGTGGTTTCGACTTTTCCCGTGAAACGGGGAGGGCGTCGATGAAACTGTAGCGAATAGCCTCTTTTTATAGTCTCTAGCACCCATTCTGAGACCCCGGGAAGTCATTCCCATGCATCTGCACGTGTGACTAGGGGTTGAATGTAATCTGGGCCCTGGTCGCGAAATGGCGGCGACACGAGAGCAACCGTGTGCTGTGACATGGACGCCGTGGCGTGTGAGGCGGGGGGCATGTTTAACACAGTATGCATCCCGCGCGCGCTCAGCTCTCTGTGTCGAGAGAGAGCGCGCGGGACGAGTCCCGTAGGGCTCGTGATGTTTGTGAATAAACGTGGGCGCTTGGTGGCGGGCACATTTATAACACCGGGAACACTGTTTTTGTGTACTGACTGACCGTTCGTTAGTTTCGTTTTTACAGAAAACCGCGGAACGTGCAGTGTGTAGTGGTTGTGGGCACTTGGCAGTGGGTCACGCTCACTACATGTAAAACACAATCGGCATGAGCCGATTTTATGTGTGCAGACCCTGCGTTGTTCAGGGCTGTGCTTGCACGGGTTGAAAAACCGGGCTCTGGTCGCGAAATGGCGGCGACACGAGAGCAGTCGTGTGCTGTAACATGGGCGCCATTGCAGCGTGATGCGGGGGCGCGCTTAATCGAGCGGGCAGCCCGCGCGCGCTCTCAGCTCTCTCAGGTGAAAGAGAGAGCGCGCGGTGCGAGCCCCGTACGGCTCGGCATGTTTGAGAATAAATGTGGGTGCGTGAACGCGGGTACATTTATAGCACTGGGAAGTACTGTCTATTAGAACTGACTGACCGTGCATTGGTTTCGTTTCATAGAAACCGTGTGACATGTAGTTTGTAGTGATTGTGGGCGCTTGAAAACGGGCACGCTCACTACCTATAATGCACAATCGAAATGGGTCGATTTATGTGTGCAAACCCTGTATGTGTAGGGCTGTGCTTGTGTGTACGAATGGGCACTAGGTCGTGGGCATTACGGATACACACATTACATCATCGGCTGTGGCCGGGACACCGTGTAGCACAGAGAGTACTGTCTATCAGAACCGACTGACCGTGCATTCGTTTCGTTTTTACAGAAACCACGGGACATGCAGTGTGTAGTGATTGTGGGCACTGAAAAGCGGGCACGTTCACTAACTTACATGTGAAGCACAACCGACACGGGTCGATTTTATGTGTGCAAGCCCTGTATTGTGTAGGGCTGTGCTTGTGTGTACGAATGGGCACTAGGTCGTGGGCATTACGGATACACACATTACACCATCGGCCGTGGCCGGGACACCAGTAAATACATTTTCAGATTTACCTGGGGCGTCGTGAAAACGGCGTCTGTGTGCAGGCAAACGGGCATTGATGCCGATTTGGTGACTGCAAAATACACTGGCACGGTCGCGAATGTTGGGACTGTGCGAGCGAGACATTTTAGTGAAATCCGGCCGCGGCGGGATTTTAACACTGTAGCTTTCCTCGAAGCAGAAATGCGCATCCTGGCTGAAAACGGGGCTTTCCGGGACTCCGCGATTTCCTCGTGAATTCAGGAAGAAAAAGGCGCGGGTCGTGAGGACGGTAACGTACGTTCCTCTGCAGAAAAGCAGCCATCCAGCCGGTAAGCGCATCGATGCTGGTCTTTCTCCGTCGACGCTCACGAGCGGCGGGGGAGGGGAGATCCTCGGAGCTCGCCCATCCCTCGCTACCCGAAGCGAGGAGAGAACAGCAGTCGTCCTTCACAGACACGGCTTCATCTTCCTCATCCATGACGGACGCGGCGGCACACAGCGGCCCTTGTCCGTCGGTCAGAGAGTCGAGCGAAGCGGGCGGAGAAGCTAGCGGCAGCAGCGGCGAGCATCTCGTGGTGAAGGGAGGTTCCGGGCTCCGCTGAGCACGGCGCTTTTCACGGCGCGGCACTACAGCGGGCGGAAAAGGGTGCAGCTTCAGTAAATGAACGCCAGGCGAGTCCGCAGAGTCACCGTGTTGAAGATTTTATTATTTAGGAAATAAGTAATTCAGCTATATATTTGTACACCATTATTTCCCTGTGTGTGACTTTGGTTTGTCTTTTGGGGGCTTACAGAAAGGTCAAGAATGCTGATGCAGCAGATGATTCTATTTAAGTTTGTCACATGGTGCAAGACCCTATCTATAGGATGTATGACCATTTTTGGAAGTGATGTGGGTATATATGTGAAGCCGACCACATGTCTGGAGCGACTCTTTCTGCAGAAGGGAGCTCGGCTTTGTTTGTGAATAAAGTCTAACATTTCTGGCATCAAAGATCTCTGAGAAGTGATTTCATAAAAAGATTGAAACCACAACAAATGGCACCCCAGCGGGACTTGTTAGGAGCTGAAGGAACCATGAAGGGCATCTCTGGTGACCGGCACAAACAACAGTGGCCACTGTACTTTGAGGTGAGCATTTTTGCTTTTGTGTAAAGTATGTGTTGGTCACCAGCAGCTGCCCGGAAGTGGTAAGAAAAGCTTCTTCAAATTTAAAAGAACTAAAACAAAATTGAAAAAGGGGTCTTTGATTCCAGAAATGATTGCATGCAGTTTGATTTCTAATAAGAAGGCCTTGTAGATATCAAGTAGTTTGTAATAGCGCGGGGGAGCTCCCAGTAGTGTTTACCAGTGCTTATATGATCCTGTGTGGATTTTGTGAACACTGGTGTTGCTGATTTGGCGCTAAGGTTTTGTTGTACGAATATGCAAGAATCTGTGTTTTGCTTTATTAAGTGGGCCTCGATGGATAATAAGCAAGAGCATGCATACAGAGGATTTGTATTTACTGATAAGGATATCAGTTGATTTATCTGTGTTTTTGCGTTTCAAGAGGGCCTCGATGGATGATTACGCAAAAAGCATGCACACAGGGTGTTTTTCTTGTAAGTGGGCATTGAATGATACAAGAATAGCATATATGACAACCGTACTGATAAGGATATCAGTTATTAGTGATCTGTGTTTTACTTGTAAGTGGGCCTTGAAGGATACAAGTAAATAGCATGTGCACAGATGAAGTTTTAGTATAGTTAAAGAGGTATTGTTTTTTCACTGTGTTGAGGAAGTGAATCAGTGAATCTTAGAGGTATTGTTTTTGCTGTGTTGAGGAGGTGAAACAGTGAATATTTAATGTAGTGTTAAAAAAAAAAATTGAGAAGTAGCGAATAATTCAGATCTGACAGGGAAGAGAGTACAGAATAGGGTGTGTGTGCCTGTGGGATCCTGTGTCTTGCTTGACTGTGCCTGTGGGTAAAAATAGTGACCCCCCCTGACCCTGGTCACTTGAAAAGGGACAAAGAATGTGTGAATGAGATTTAGAGATAAGAAAAAAAAAAATATATATATATGAATAGATCAATATAAATAAGATTGCAAGTGCTTAATATGTTATATCTGAAGACGTCTAAATTTGTATCTCATTATCCCTGAAGACAGAGTGGAAAATTATTCCATTGCGGATTATTAAGTTTGTGTTAAGAAAAAAAAATAAGTTGTGCAGTGTTAGGTGATCAAGATTGGGTGACTAAGTTTCATAAACATTAGGAATCTTAGAATTGTAGTAAATATTGTTGATTCAATAAGTAAAAAGAAAAGATAAGAGGAATTCCTTGATGTTGGTTGAGAAAAATGTTATTCACCATGCTAGATTATTTGAACACAGCATGCAAAAATAGAATAAAGATTGAAAGCTGATTTTATGATAGGGAAAATTTATTTATACTTAGATAATCAAAGTTAGATTATTGCTGATATTGAAAAACAGAAATAGCTTGCTTTTTCCTGCAATGAAGAACTTGCTTTACTAAAAATAGAATGGAAGAACTGCTGTTGTCAACCAGTGAGATTTTTATATAGAAGAACTAGTAAAAAGGATGGTTAAAAAGTGAAATTTAGATAAAGAGCTGACAGCTCAGGCACAATTGGGTCTAGTATTTTTAAAAGTTAAATTTGATTCATGCAGATCTCTGAGTGTTCAAATTTCAGATGGCTTCACTGACAGTTTCAATGAAAGCAACAAGAGGCCAAAGGTCAAAGAGACTGCAGAAAGAAGACAGAAGTGGGTGAGGGGCTTTCTGCTCCCCTCCTGAAATTGACTTTCTGGAAAGCTCAACAAGGAGAAAGACTGATTTAATACTGGAAAAGGTGAAACGTTCACTTGAGACTTTTCCTAAGGAAAAAGAGAAAATCCTGAGATGCAAAACTCAGGCAGGATCAACTTCATTGCAGAAACAGCAGAGCCTAACAGGCCTTTGAGTGACAGCATCGGCTGACAACATATGCAGAGCAACAGCCAAGAAGCTTCAACGGACTGATGATCTAAAAACAGAAGAACTGACCCTTACGGGGCAACCACAGGTGTGGACTCCTCAATGATCACCAGAGAATGCTTCAAAGTTGGTTAATTATTATATTAACTTTATTCATTTTGATTATTCACTGGTCTAAGAGCAATTCTTTATATTCTCTGCTAAACTAACCCTCTCTGCTTTTTCAGTAGGTACAAGTCCAGCCCTATAAGAAAAAGAAAATATGTTGACAGACAGAAGTGGGTGCTCAAACTCACCAAATAATTAGAACGGAGGCTGGATTTGGTATAGTGAGGGCTATTAGATTAAACAACTATAGGGCTAAAAGCATGATAGAATTATTCTCTGGCAAAGAAAAAGAAAGACAAAATGTCAAAGCATGATTATTATTGTAAAAGCATGATTACTATTGTTGACAAAGCAATGATACTGGTCACTCCATCTTGTTTTGGTAAATTCTAGAGATAGATTGGAGGGAAAAGTTACTCCAAAAGTCCAAAATTATGAAATCACAAACGTCAAAACTGGGATAATGAGTTGGAAATGTTACTGGCCAAGAATCCGAGATTATGCAGAGATCTCCAATTTCTTCTTAAAAGCAGCTCATGAGCAAAGATAAAATAATATGAAAGAAAAATTAGACCAACTAGGCCTATTATTCTAAAATATAGAGGATGTTAGAGTTTATAAAAAGAAAAAAAAGGGTTTGTACCGGTGTTAAACGGAAACCTTACGATCATGGAAACTTCTCAATAGTGATTGGACATAGTTGTGTTGACCTGATCAGACCTTGTGTCATTCCACAGCTAAAATTATAAGTTCTGCATTTAGAGCAGAACCTGCTGCAGCAGTAACAGGAGTGTGTGTTGGCCAATGCGTGTGACAGTATGAATGGAGTGAGAGATTGAGTTTGAAGAGACACTGAGGCAAATCAATTATTTTGCCAATACAGCTGTATTGAAAATTGAATATGTGGGCCCACAGGGCAAACTCTGCCCAATAAAATAATGACCATGGATGAATTTGGTTAAATTTCCTGGTTGAAACTGTAGTGGCAATAGAAAAAAAGGGGAAAAAACAGTGCCACATTTTGCGCAGCGTATAACACATCTTACTTTCCTTTCAGAATATCATGATGGAGCATAACACATCTGACTTTCTTTTCAGCACATCATGATGGAGCTGATTATTTGTCAAAAGTATGAAATAATGTCTTGTAACTTCTGTGTAGCAAAGTGGGTTGAGTGTTGTCCAAGATGAATAGTGTGCTGATAGTGGGACTCAAAACAATGAAATACGTTTTAAATTGACTAATTGTAAAAAGTACATTTGAAATGTAATGTGAGAATAATGTAAAGAAGGTGCAAATATGAAGATAAAAAGCCAAATTTATATAAAAAAAAAGGGAATATATGGGTTCAAGCCCTGCTGCTAATGAAAGGAAACCACTCAGCCCACATGACCATTCTACAGGTAACACCAAGGAGGACAATGGGCCAGATGAGCAGATTATTTAATATATGTTGTTGTCACTAACATAAATAATTAAGATTTCATTCACAGATGATAGTAGCTCAATTCCAGGAAGGTTTCTGGGATGGTTCTAACAAAGAACCAGTGACTGTGCATTGTAATCTCAGAAGAGGCTCAAAAGAGGCCTGTGCAAAGCGAAGTGACATTTGAGTCCATGTCTCAACTTAAAATACACCAACAAGCCTCAACCCCCTCCACAACAGAAAGTGAGGGATCAATGATCTTCCCTTGCAAATGAGAGGAAAAAACCCATTGCAGCAACTCACAAAGATCAACATGAATGGAAAAAGGAGACAAACTTAACCAGCAACACAGGAATGAAAAGTTGCAGAAAGTAGGAGATTCACAAGGAGTTGTGCAAAGAAGAGAAGCAACAGAGTGAAAGAGATGAGTACAAGTTCAGACAATACTCAACATCAACCAAACTTTTCTAAAAATGTAATGTTAAAGCCCTTGAATATTTAGTAGCAACCTAATAATAACCCCACCAGAAAAAATTGATTGAAGAGAGAAAATATGGTATGATGATAGAATGAATGTTAATGACTAATTCAAGAAATGTACATAGAATAATGGGAATTAAGACAATTCATAAAGGAAAATATATATATAAAAAAATAGAACTAAAAGAAATTTTAAAATAGATTAAAAAAAAAGGGTACTCCAATGCAACTTAAAATTACAATTTAAGGCTACAGTTGAAATTAAAACAAGTATTAAGACTGGCTATTAACAAATATTCGATTTTAATTTTAAATCATAAGATTATGTTATGATTCAATATGCTATTGACTAAATAAAATATTAAGTAGTGCTAATAGAATGACAAATTCAATTGGAAGTTATTCGAATTCAATAACAAACAGGCTCTTAAGAACAATTTATGGTACCAGAGGAGGGTCAAAAAGATATTTGACATTCACATGAAGGACAGATTGTTACACCAACATCACTTTTGAATATTTTCAATCCAGATGCGCCTGGTTTTGACCAGTACGCAAGGGGGGAATTATGAGAGATTAAGGAAAAGGAGAGATTAAGAATGTGAAATTTGTAAAGAGAGATTAAGAATGTGAAATTTGTAAAAATTTGTGCCAAAAAACAGTTAAGAAAGGAACAGTGACACAAATAGGCGAGAAGGACTATTAAAACGCTTGATAATGGATTATGTGGACATGTTATAGACGGGTAAAGGTAATGTTATTAGCAGAGGAAGGGCAGATGCAGAAATGGCATTTCTAACAGAGAAGTATTCCTTAGATTTGAAATGCTATCAGAAATAAATTCAGATAATGGGTTAGCAAGTTATTCCAAGAATATTGAAGCTTAAAATAAATTGTATACGAACACTTAAATTACACACGAGGAAGTTTTAATAATTAAGTTATAATGCTTAATGTTTTAAATGGTTGATATAAAAATGATGGTTTTAAATATACAGAAAAAAAGAGATGTACATATAGTGAATATGTAAGGTAGAGGAAAAGTTATTTTCTAGAGTTATTTTTTCTAATTGTCTAATGAGTTTATTGAATGACTTTTATGAGGTAAATGTAACATTGCTCTAAAGCTTTCGTAGTTTGAGTGATTACATGGGACATAACTAGATTATTCATGAGTTTATTTAGAAATTAGTAGAAAGGAAGAAAAGGTATTCAGTTAAGAACCGCTTGAACTGAGGGGCTCCAATGAGGAGCTATAACGCGAGATTAAAAATGTCTAAATGGTATTTATTGTTACATTTTGGTAATAAAACTGAATTTAAAATATGAAACTTTATAACGAAGCACAAAGCGATTTAAAGGATAAAAGGTGCACTACAATGTTCTGTTCGTTCATCAACTAAAAATGATTGACTAAAAGATAGATTCTTCGAATTTAATAATTGATATTCCTTCATAAAAAGAAGCAATTGAAAATGAGAAAAATAGGTATTTAAACCAGCCCTATTTTAAATCAAAATTCATATGGATCACGAAAAATAAAAACGCAGAATGAATAAATTATTTATTATAAATCAGCAGAGATTTACTGTAAAGCTTTGTCTGCATTAGGAGGAAAACAATTACATGAGAAAAGTAGAAGGACTTATGTTTGAAGATCAGTGTTGCACGTTTACCAAATAATACTGTGCAGGGAGGAACATTTAGCGAATACAGGATTAAGTCAAAAAAAGTTTAAGAGCAAAAAGTTAAGAAAAACTTGATTTGAAGTATAAACATGGTTTGCTAAAATAGGAATGTTTTCTGAAGTTGCAATATTGAAAGGTGGTTATTATTCTGTTGTGTACTTCCCATAGTAAGATCATTAGTTGGTAAAATCACTGTTAAACAAATGGAAATGCTGAAATATCAAGATAATGAAAATTAATTTTAAAGGGCAACCAATATTATTAAGATTGGGCTTATAAACCAAATTTAAATGTACAAAAATTGGATGTTGATTCAAGTACCTCAAATAAAGATGAAGAAGATGATTGATGAGCCAGACCCTGGGAGTCTGGGTCGAAGAGGATATCTACACCGCAAGAATACTTTTAAATGTATAAGGGATTTTTATGTTTGACATACTCTACTGTGACAATGACAGGCAATGCTGAACCAACTTTATCCACACACTTATAACAATGTTTTTTGTTTTGTTAGGGAGAATTCGAAGTCTTTTACTCTCTCCATTGAAAGAAAAAAAGAAAATACAACTGAAAGAAAGAAAATGTATGGAGAGAGATGTTTGGCTCGAATGCTCCTCCCGAGTGTGGTGCGCATAATCTAGTCATTGGAAAAGAGACTGGGTGACTTGATTTAGTCACTAGGTAGCATAAGTGAGGGGGCTGGATTTTGAAACTACACTCTGGAAAAGGATACTAAAAGTGGGGCTTAGATAAGCCCCAGAGGAGGGAATGTTGAAGATTTTATTATTTAGGAAATAAGTAATTCAGCTATATATTTGTACACCATTATTTCCCTGTGTGTGACTTTGGTTTGTCTTTTGGGGGCTTACAGAAAGGTCAAGAATGCTGATGCAGCAGATGATTCTATTTAAGTTTGTCACATGGTGCAAGACCCTATCTATAGGATGTATGACCATTTTTGGAAGTGATGTGGGTATATATGTGAAGCCGACCACATGTCTGGAGCGACTCTTTCTGCAGAAGGGAGCTCGGCTTTGTTTGTGAATAAAGTCTAACATTTCTGGCATCAAAGATCTCTGAGAAGTGATTTCATAAAAAGATTGAAACCACAACAACCGTAGGCATCAAATCACAGTGATGGCAGCCGCCATCGACGAGAGCTGAAGCTGCGTGATACTCACAGGCAGGAAACACAAGCACGTGGTCCCCGTCGCTGAGCGGGGCTCTACACGAGCCACAGGAGGTGCGAGACATCTTGAAAAAGACGCTCGGCTCTTTTAGTGTGGAAAAACTGTGTGACGCGACGGCGAACACACACACAAAACACACACACATAATGTAAAGGATATTCCACGCCGGAGAAGCGCAGCAGGGAACGGCGGCTGAAGGCGGCGATGACCAGCGGCTTCAGGTAAGAGGCGCGTCCTGCTGAGGTGCTTGTTCCAAACGGCTGTGGCGGCTCGAATCCAATCCAGCGATGCGTGCAGCTTCGTGAATTTAAGAAAATCGGCGTGTTAGACAGCTATGCTCGTATTTATAGGCCTAGGCCACGCCTGTTTGGGCGGGAGGTGACGCAGAAGGGCGCGAAGCGCCCTCATTGGTCAGCGTCCTGGCCTCGCATAGGCTGTGCTTTTCTGGCAGAGCAGCCAATGGGTGAGCTGTATTGCTCCGCCTAGGTTGTATGCTTCAGAAAAGCGTTTTACATTATTACAAAATTAAGGATTAATTTTAGGCTTCAATCTCGACAAAGAAATATCTTTCCCGTAGCGTTCTTCGACGCAGTACGAGAGAACTCTACGTAAGAGAACCCAAAAGTATGAAAAAAAAAAAACATGACCCGGGACTTGAACTCAATTATTTTGTGGATGGAGCTTAACTGCCATCAGTTTAAAGAATATATTTTGCCTTTTAACAATGATAGGAAAGTATGAAAAAAAAAAAAAACGATGACCCGGGACCTGTCGTCAAAATCCCAAAAGTATGAAAAAAAAAAAAAACTGAAAAAAACATGACCCGGGACTTGAACTCAATTTTTTTGTGGATGGAGCTTAACTCCCATCAGTTTAAAGAATATCTTTTGCCTTTTAACCATGATAGGAAAGTATAAAAAAAAAAAAAAAAAAACGATGACCCGGGACCTGTCGTCAAAATCCCAAAAGTATGAAAAAAAAAAAACATGACCCGGGACTTGAACTCAATTTCTTTGTGGATGGAGCTTAACTGCCATCAGTTTAAAGAATATCTTTTGCCTTTTAACCATTATAGGAAAGTATGAAAAAAAAAAAAAACGATGACCCGGGACCTGTCGTCAAAATCCCAAAAGTATGAAAAAACAACAAAACAAAAAAAAACGATGACCCGGGACTTGAACTCAATTTCTTTGTGGATGGAGCTTAACTGCCATCAGTTTAAAGAAAATCTTTTGCCTTTTAACCATGATAGGAAAGTATGAAAAAAAAAAAAAAAACGATGACCCGGGACCTGTCGTCAAAATCCCAAAAGTATGAAACAAAAAAAAACATGACCCGGGACTTGACCTCAATTATTTTGTGGATGGAGCTTAACTGCCATCAGTTTAAAGAATATCTTTTGCCTTTTAACCATGATAGGAAAGTATGAAAAAAAAAAAAAAAACGATGACCCGGGACCTGTCGTCAAAATCCCAAAAGTATGAAAAAAAAAAAAAAAAAAAAAAAAAAAACATGACCCGGGACTTGAACTCAATTTCTTTGTGGATGGAGCTTAACTGCCATCAGTTTAAAGAATATCTTTTGCCTTTTAACAATGATAGGAAAGTATGAAAAAAAAAAAAAAAAACGATGACCCGGGACCTGTCGTCAAAATCCCAAAAGTATGAAAAAACAAAAAAAAAAACATGACCCGGGACTTGAACTCAATTCTTTGTGGATGGAGCTTAAATGCCATCAGTTTAAAGAATATCTTTTGCCTTTTAACAATGATAGGAAAGTATGAAAAAAAAAAAAAAAACGATGACCCGGGACCTGTCGTCAAAATCCCAAAAGTATGAAAAAACAAAAAAACAAAAAAAAACATGACCCGGGACTTGAACTCAATTTCTTTGTGGATGGAGCTTAACTGCCATCAGTTTAAAGAATATCTTTTGCCTTTTAACCATGATAGGAAAGTATGAAAAAAAAAAAACGATGACCCGGGACCTGTCGTCAAAATCCCAAAAGTATGAAAAAAAAAAAAACATGACCCGGGACTTAAACTCAATTTCTTTGTGGATGGAGCTTAACTGCCATCAGTTTAAATAATATATTTTGCCTTTTAACAATGATAGGAAAGTATGAAAAAAAAAAAAAAAAAAACGATGACCCGGGACCTGTCGTCAAAATCCCAAAAGTATGAAAAAAAAAAAACATGACCCGGGACTTGAACTCAATTTCTTTTTGGATGGAGCTTAACTGCCATCAGTTTAAATAATATCTTTTGCCTTTTAACAATGATAGGAAAGTATGAAAAAAAAAAAAAAAAAAAAAAAAACGATGACCCGGGACCTGTCGTCAAAATCCCAAAAGTATGAAAAAAAAAAAAAACTGAAAAAAACATGACCCGGGACTTGAACTCAATTTTTTTGTGGATGGAGCTTAACTCCCATCAGTTTAAAGAATATCTTTTGCCTTTTAACCATGATAGGAAAGTATAAAAAAAAAAAAAAAAAAACGATGACCCGGGACCTGTCGTCAAAATCCCAAAAGTATGAAAAAAAAAAAACATGACCCGGGACTTGAACTCAATTTCTTTGTGGATGGAGCTTAACTGCCATCAGTTTAAAGAATATCTTTTGCCTTTTAACCATTATAGGAAAGTATGAAAAAAAAAAAAAACGATGACCCGGGACCTGTCGTCAAAATCCCAAAAGTATGAAAAAACAACAAAACAAAAAAAAACGATGACCCGGGACTTGAACTCAATTTCTTTGTGGATGGAGCTTAACTGCCATCAGTTTAAAGAAAATCTTTTGCCTTTTAACCATGATAGGAAAGTATGAAAAAAAAAAAAAAAACGATGACCCGGGACCTGTCGTCAAAATCCCAAAAGTATGAAACAAAAAAAAACATGACCCGGGACTTGACCTCAATTATTTTGTGGATGGAGCTTAACTGCCATCAGTTTAAAGAATATCTTTTGCCTTTTAACCATGATAGGAAAGTATGAAAAAAAAAAAAAAAACGATGACCCGGGACCTGTCGTCAAAATCCCAAAAGTATGAAAAAAAAAAAAAAAAAAAAAAAAAAAACATGACCCGGGACTTGAACTCAATTTCTTTGTGGATGGAGCTTAACTGCCATCAGTTTAAAGAATATCTTTTGCCTTTTAACAATGATAGGAAAGTATGAAAAAAAAAAAAAAAAACGATGACCCGGGACCTGTCGTCAAAATCCCAAAAGTATGAAAAAACAAAAAAAAAAACATGACCCGGGACTTGAACTCAATTCTTTGTGGATGGAGCTTAAATGCCATCAGTTTAAAGAATATCTTTTGCCTTTTAACAATGATAGGAAAGTATGAAAAAAAAAAAAAAAACGATGACCCGGGACCTGTCGTCAAAATCCCAAAAGTATGAAAAAACAAAAAAACAAAAAAAAACATGACCCGGGACTTGAACTCAATTTCTTTGTGGATGGAGCTTAACTGCCATCAGTTTAAAGAATATCTTTTGCCTTTTAACCATGATAGGAAAGTATGAAAAAAAAAAAACGATGACCCGGGACCTGTCGTCAAAATCCCAAAAGTATGAAAAAAAAAAAAACATGACCCGGGACTTAAACTCAATTTCTTTGTGGATGGAGCTTAACTGCCATCAGTTTAAATAATATATTTTGCCTTTTAACAATGATAGGAAAGTATGAAAAAAAAAAAAAAAAAAACGATGACCCGGGACCTGTCGTCAAAATCCCAAAAGTATGAAAAAAAAAAAACATGACCCGGGACTTGAACTCAATTTCTTTTTGGATGGAGCTTAACTGCCATCAGTTTAAATAATATCTTTTGCCTTTTAACAATGATAGGAAAGTATGAAAAAAAAAAAAAAAAAAAAAAAAACGATGACCCGGGACCTGTCGTCAAAATCCCAAAAGTATGAAAAAAAAAAAAACATGACCCGGGACTTGAACTCAATTTTTTTGTGGATGGAGCTTAACTGCCATCAGTTTAAAGAATATCTTTTGCCTTTTAACAATGATAGGAAAGTATAAAAAAAAAAAAAAAAAACGATGACCCGGGACCTGTCGTCAAAATCCCAAAAGTATGAAGAAACAAAAAAACAAAAAAAAACATGACCCGGGACTTGAACTCAATTTTTTTGTGGATGGAGCTTAACTGCCATCAGTTTAAAGAATATCTTTTGCCTTTTAACAATGATAGGAAAGTATAAAAATAAAAAATAAAAAACGATGACCCGGGACCTGTCGTCAAAATCCCAAAAGTATGAAAAAAAAAAAACATGACCCGGGACTTGAACTCAATTTTTTTGTGGATGGAGCTTAACTGCCATCAGTTTAAATAATATCTTTTGCCTTTTAACCATGATAGGAAAGTATGAAAAAAAAAAAAAACGATGACCCGGGACCTGTCGTCAAAATCCCAAAAGTATGAAAAAAAAAAAAACATGACCCGGGACTTGAACTCAATTTTTTTGTGGATGGAGCTTAACTGCCATCAGTTTAAAGAATATCTTTTCCCTTTTAACAATGATAGGAAAGTATGAAAAAAAAAAAAAAAAAAAAAAACGATGACCCGGGACCTGTCGTCAAAATCCCAAAAGTATGAGAAAAAAAAATTAAAATAAACATGACCCGGGACTTGAACTCAATTTTTTTGTAGATGGAGCTTAAAGGAGAACTCCGGTCAATTTTAACATTGAGCTCAATTTTTAGTAAATTTGGAGTGCTGTCAATACAGAGAACAACGACAAAAATCGGTGTTGCCTACACCGTGTTATCCTATTTTTAAAATGTGCACCCTATTGACTTGAATGGGGCAAGTTTTAAACCTGCTTTTATCCTCTTACATCTTTGATGTGTCATTACAAGTGCCCAGCCATGTGAGTGATTCCTTCAGAGTGAACACGAGTGAATCTGACTGCAGTAGATGTGAAAGATATTAATACAAATGATGTTAATTCAGCCAGCGCAAATACCTGTATTTAGTTCCTGTTTTCGGTGGAAGTCCAAAGTAGTCGATTGTCGAGTTCACGCGCGTGATCATAGTAACTAAACCTATTCGCGTGAACTCGACAATCGACTACTTTGGACTTCGACCGAAAACAGGAACTAAATACAGGTCTGTGCGCTGGCTGATATAACATCATTTTTATTCATATCTTTCACATCTAATGCAGTTAGATTCACTCGTGTTCAATCTGAAGGAATCACTCAACATGGCTGGGCACTTGTAATGACACATCAAGGATGATAAGACTAAGAACTGGTTAAGTTTAAAACTTGCCCCATTCAAGTCAATAGGGTGTAAATTTTAAAAATAGGATAACACAGTGTAGGCAACACCGATTTTTGTCGTTGTTCTCTGTATTGACAGCACTCCAAATTTACTAAAAATTGAGCTCAATGTTAAAATTGACCGGAGTTCTCCTTTAACTGCCATCAGTTTAAAGAATATCTTTTGCCTTTTAACCATGATAGGAAAGTATGAAAAAAAAAAAAAAAAAAAACGATGACCTGGGACCTGTCATCAAAATCCCAAAAGTATGAAAAAAAAAAAAAAAAACATGACCCAGGACTTGAACTCAATTTTTTTGTGGATGGAGCTTAACTGCCATCAGTTTAAAGATTATATTTTGCCTTTTAACCATGATAGGAAAGTATGGAAAAAAAAAAAAAAAAAAAACATGACCCGGGACCTGTCGTCAAAATCCCAAAAGTATGAGAAAAAAAAAAAACATGACCCTGGACTTAAACTCAATTTTTTTGTGAATGGAGCTTAACTGCCATCAGTTTAAAGAATATATTTTGCCTTTTAACCATAATAGGAAAGTATGAAAAAAAAAAAAAAAAATGAAAAAAAACGATGACCCGGGACCTGTCGTCAAAATCCCAAAAGTATGAAAAAACTAAAAAAACAACAAAAAAAACATGACCCGGGACTTGAACTCAATTTCTTTGTGGATGGAGCTTAACTGCCATCAGTTTAAAGAATATCTTTTGCCTTTTAACCATGATAGGAAAGTATGAAAAAAAAAAAAAAAAAAAAAAAAAACGATGACCCGGGACCTGTCGTCAAAATCCCAAATGTATGAAAAAAAAAAAAAAAAAAAAACATTACCCGGGACTTGAACTCAATTTTTTTGTGGATGGAGCTTAACTGCCATCAGTTTAAAGAATATCTTTTGCCTTTTAACCATGATAGGAAAGTATGAAAAAAAAAAAAAAAAACGATGACCCGGGACCTGTCGTCAAAATCCCAAAAGTATGAGAAAAAAAAAAAACATGACCCGGGACTTGAACTCAATTATTTTGTGGATGGAGCTTAACTGCCATCAGTTTAAATAATATATTTTGCCTTTTAACCATGATAGGAAAGTATGAAAAAAAAAAAAAAAAACGATGACCCGGGACCTGTCGTCAAAATCCCAAAAGTATGAAAAAAAAACAAAAAAAAAACATGACCCGGGATTTGAACTCAATTATTTTGTGGATGGAGCTTAACTGCCATCAGTTTAAAGAATATATTTTGCCTTTTAACCATGATAGGAAAGTATGAAAAAAAAAAAAAAAAACGATTACCAGGGACCTGTCGTCAAAATCCAAAAAGTATGAAAAAAAAAAAAAAAAAAAAAAACATGACCCGGGACTTGAACTCAATTTTTTTGTGGATGGAGCTTAACTGCCATCAGTTTAAAGAATATCTTTTGCCTTTTAACAATGATAGGAAAGTATGAAAAAAATAAAAATAAATAAACGATGACCCGGGACCTGTCGTCAAAATCCCAAAAGTATGAAGAAAAAGAAAAAAAAAAAACATGACCCGGGACTTGGACTCTGGTCGTCAAAATCCCAAAAGTGTTAAATGTCAGTGCTTAGACCACTAGGCTATAGGGGACAACTGGAAAACAAACGTTTGTTGAGTATTTGAACCTCACTGCTAAGAAACATGAGAGGGGGGGAACAGAATCCGACGGCAAAAAAACAGCTGTCGGAATCCGTTCCCCCGCCCTCATTATGAGAGGTTTTGATGAAGTGGCTCAAAAAAAGGCTGATTACATTTTTTTGTGGATGGAGCTTAACTGCCATCAGTTTAAAGAATATCTTTTACCTTTTAACCATGATAGGAAAGTATGAAAAAAAAAAAAAAAAAAAAAAAACGAAGACCCGGGACCTGTCGTCAAAATCCCAAAAGTATGAAAAAACAAGTTGCACTAAAGGTACCGGGTGGCGGTGCCACCGGCTTGGGCCCTCCATCGCTGCTTGCAGCTTTAATTATATATAAATATATATATATATATATATATATATATATATATATATATAAAATATATATATATATATATATATATTATGTAAATTCTTTTTCCCCCCTATTTTTAACATATATATTATTATATATATATAATAATAATATATATATTATTAACATTTTTGGATGCTAAACTATTCTTTATTATAGGCTTTGTACTTTGTACACTTTGTACACTCACGTTCAAATTATCCTCTTCAAATGCGCAAAAATGTGCTTGGAAACATCACAGTGGAGCGGTGCTTACTATGAACGGCACAAACTGTACAACTGACTATTTAAACAGAGCAGTGTAATTTTTATATGTAAGGTTGACTATTTTATTATTATATTTTATTAAGGCTATAATGAACATGCTGCGATGTCAAGATTGCAATGCTGGAATGCTGTGTGTGTGTGTGTGTGTGTGTGTGTGTGTGTGTGTGTGTGTGTGTGTGTGTGTGTGTGTGTGTGTGTGTGTGTGTGTGTGTGTGTGTGTGTGTGTGTGTGTGTGTGTGTGTGTGTGTGTGTGTGTGTGTGTGTGTGTGTGTGTGTGTGTGTGTGTGTTTGTTTGTGTGTGTGTGTGTGTGTGTGTGTGTGTGTGTGGCTCGATCGAACAATGGAGACATAAAAACATACTCCGTCATTTTGTTCATACAGAACATCATTCAAAATGCAAAGTGTTTCCTTATATTTGTGTACACTCGCAATGAAACACAACATTGTGCTTTTGTTAAACTATAAACTCTTGTCAAACTGTAACCTACAACTGTCACCCAACCAAAATCACACACACACACACACACACACACACACACACACAGCATAATAGCCGACTTCCTGTGGGACTGGCGTAAAACTTAGAGCACGAAAGTTGTTCGGCCCGATGAGATCTATATGTGTACCGAGTTTCATATTATTACATGCAAGCGTGTTTGAGATATGGACATGTTTTTGAATCCCATTCCAGGGGGCGCTGTCGAGCCCCCCTGCCACGCCCGGGTACCAGCTTCAGTCCGGCTCTAATGGCCGCGGGTTCTGACCCGTGTGCAAAGTTTCAAGAGTTTTTGAGCACGTTAAGGCCCCCAAAAGTGGCAAAAACCTTGAAAAAAAATGTATTATAAAGAAGAAGAAGAAGAACAAAAAATCCTTAGAAGAACAATAGGGCTCTGCGCCCTTTCAGGGCTTGGGCCCTAATTATAAATTGTTGCACTTACAAAAAAATTTTTTTTTATTTTTTTTATTGATATGGGGATTGTCATCAGGTATGGGGTTCAGGTACAGTTGTGGTCAGAATTATTGGTACCCCTGGTAAATATGAACAAAGATGGCGATAATTGAAAGCGGAGGGAAAATCAAATTATGAAATAAATGCTTTTCTCCAAAACACGTTGGCCATAATTATTGGCACTCTTTTATTAAATACTTTTTGCAACCTCACTTTGCCAAGATAACAGCTTTGGGTTTTCTCCTATAATGCCCGATGAGTTTGGAGAACACCTGACAAGAGATAAGAGACCATTCCTCCATACAGAATCTCTCCAGATCCTTCAGATTCACAGATCCATGTTGGTGCTTCTTCTCTTCAGTTCAGCCCACTCATCTTATAGGGTTCAGGTCAGGGACTGGGATGGTCATGGCAGAAGCTTCATTTTGTGCTCAGTGACACACTTTTGTGTTGATTTTGATGTTTGTTTTGAATCATGGTCCTGATGGAAGATCTAACCACAGCTCATTATATGATTTCTAGCATAGGTCGTCAGGTTTAGATTTGTTATCTGTTGGTATTTTCTAGAATCCATGATATCATGTATCTGAACTACACTGTTAAAAAAATTGCTGCGATTATTTAGCACAACTTAGAATCCAACATTGTTTCAACTTTAAAAAGTATGTGTTCAAGCTTGACTTAAAATATTAAGTTTAGTTAACTTTAGTTTAGTTTGGTTAAGTTGGATATTTAAGTTATCTCAACAAATTTTAACTAATCGCAGCCACATTTTTTACAGTGTAGATGTCCAGGACTCTAGCAAAAAAATAGGCCCACAACATTAAAGATCCAGCGGTATATTCAATCGTGGCCATGGGGCACTTTTTATCCCTGTTTGCATCAAACCCATCTGGTGGGTTTGCTGCCAAATAACTATTTTTTTAGTTTCATCTGACCATAGAATCTGATCCCTTTTAAAGCACCAGTCGTGTCTGACAACTGATTATGCTGGAGTTTGTTTTTGAATGAGCGAGGAGGATTTGTCTATACCCTTCCAAACAACATGCGGTGATGTAAAGGTTGTTTGATTTATTTATTTATTTTTGGCTTTCTGACCCCAATACTCAACTAATCTCTGCAGTTCTCCATCTGTGATCCTTAGAGAGTCTTTGGCCACTCAAACTCTCCTCCTCACTGTGCATTAAGACAACATAGACACAAGTCCTCTTCCTTTAGTTGATTGGAACTTCTTAAGTATTGCCCTGATGGTGGAAATGGGGATTTTCAATGCTTTAGCTATTTTCGTACAGCCACTTTCTATTTTGTGAAGCTCAACAATCTTTTGCTGCACATCAGAACTGTATTCTTTGGTTTTACTCATTGTAAAGGATGATTATGGGAGTTTGGCCTTTCTGTTTCCTCATATTTATACTCCTGTGAAACAAACAAGTCATAGCTAGACAATTTCATGTTCCTAGTCACTCTAGTGTGCTAAAAATGGGAATATTATATTAAGTATATATATATATAATATTATATATACTTCAGAGATATTTTACTAAAAAAAAATCCAGGGGTGCCAATAATTGTGGCCAATGTGTTTAGGAGAAAAACATTTATTAGTTTGTGATTTTGTGATTCAATGTGATTTTCCACCCACTTAGAATTGTTTGAATTCAAGGAAAGGTTAGTTTTTGCAAAAAAAAATATAGATCAAAAGGATATAGCAGATTTATTTGTACAGCCATCTTTGATCATATTTACCAGGGGTACCAATAATTCTGACCACAACTGTATAATATTGATCTTAATGCCGTGTTATGTGAAAGGAAGTGGCATGTCGCAGCTGTAGCCCTATTTGTTTCTTTATGTAAAATTTATATAATGAGAGAAAGCTAGAATGTGTCCATATTGAAGAGCATCACTGATGTGTATCCAATACCATTTAAAAGTACCATTACTGATGATCAGTAGAAACAGAATATTGATCTACTGTATTGAACACAGATACTGTGGATGACTTCCAGTTAGTGACTGTATACAGAGTTACAGACCTAGAATAAGCCTATGACTGACACGGACTTGGAAACCAGACGCCCCTGAGCCCTACTAATATTCATCAGGGATTTCTTACAAACCGTTTCAAGAAAGACAACTCCTGTTTTATTGCACCATCCATCTATTATTTCTATATATTTCTTTCTTACTCTCTTTGGTTTGTCTCTTCTTATAAGTCTCCTTTCATTCTGACTTCCTGGCTCATTACCTCATGGGAAACATCTCCGGATGTCAGCCATGAAGTTGTCCGTGCCGGTGAAAGACATTCCCTGGCTAGGAGACTCTGCTGTTTCAAGGCAATTGATTCTGACAGCTTGAAGGCAGTGCACAGAGACATTGTGCCTTTGTGTTTCCCTCCAAACTGTTAGTGTAGCATTGTAACTAGGGCTGTGAATTGAAGAAAAAAAAATATTTATTTATTATCCATTATTTTATTTATTAATACTGTTCAAAAGTTTGGGGTCGGAAAGATTGGCTGTAAAACCAGTAATGTTTTCAAATATTATAAATGATAATTTATTGATGTGATGCAAAGGTGAATTTCCAGCATCATTACTCCAGTCTTCAGTGTCACATGTGTAAAGAGTTGAGCAGAGGTCACTGGTCATTGAGTTCACCTTCCCTGTTTGTGTAATCATCTTTGCAACCAATGAATCAATAGAAAGAACAATTATGACCTATTTACTGAGAGGAACACGTGCCAAAAGGAATAAAAGACATTCTGGAGGCATTTTGTCCAGTGTTTAGGAGCTGTCTGAACGAAATTTGTAATTAGAAATATTTATTATCACTTCATTATTTCATCCTTTGTTCAACTGATGTATGTTATTGTTCTTAAAATAAACTTCCTTCATTTGAAAATGTATAGTATTTGTATAGAACTCCACCTAGTTGTTTCACTGATTAGGTTTCCTCCATTTCTTGGGACACAAATACACAGTTCTGTCATGACACTATAGATGGCGCAGACTGGAAGGCTCTTAACTCAACCTGGTTGTAATCACATCATTCTTTATAGGGCACAGCTGATTGGCTCCTGCTGTATCATTAGCCAATGAGGTCGCTGCTCAGTCTTCAAATACTCTGTCAGCATTTGCTGTAGCGGTTTGCAGCAGAAACCCTCCACCTTCCCCAGCTCCACCTGTATAGATCTGCTTTGGGTAATTCGTGTACAGCAGCAGCATGTATTACTTACTCACAGCAGTGTGTCATGTATATATTGGCAGTAGTAAGTCCCGTACTTACTCTTTAGCAGCAGCGTAGCAGATCTGCCAAGACCAAATATATCAACATTGTCACATCCATTACCATGCCAAACACTCCGAGAGTTGTCATGACATGCACCATAATTACTGCTTTGCATGTTACATCTTTAACTAGCTTGAAATAGTTCATTTAGGATTTAGGAAGCATTTAGACATCTTAAATTATTCAATACTACGCAATTGTGCTGGCATATTTATGGTATTTATTTGTATTGTACTCTGTGCTTCAGTAATCTTAAATATTCAGGATAGTCCCAATTCCACAAGGCCTCATGCGTGGCCATCCATGAAGGTCATTGTACTTGAGGAACGGGAGATCAGATGATGGTGGCCAGAGGCAGTTTGGGATTTTGGCTTTGTTCCATTTAGAGGGCCTGTGAGAGAGAAGTAATTAAGAATAGATTATTGCTTTGCCTTCATGTCACCCGTACAACTGTCTTTGTGCATGTTATGACTGTAGGCGTCTACATTTGCATGTATTTTCCTCCCGAGGATGATTTGATTGGACAATGGACTGGAAAGTGTGTTCAAAAGATGTCTTTGTGGCTCAGGTGAGCCGAGCTGCTCAACAGTGTTTATGAATTATGGATGGTGTTCTAGCTGAAAGAGAAGAACTAAGAGTGCTGAATTTTATCTGCCGTGAAGTAGACTGTCTGCATATCAACAACTAAAACACATCAAAAGGTGAATGTTTTGATTACATATCGTCCCCTTGGAATTATAAGGTTCTATCTGACATTTTTGTAAAAATTTAGTTATTCACATAGGCCTATTCTTATTCTGTGACCACTTCTTTACATTATGTGATGTTGTTTTTTAAGTTTTGTACACAATTGTTGTTGTTGTTCTACATTTGCTAATTTTAAATATGTGGAAATACTAGCAAGAAATAATGATGCTTTCTGTGCCATCAACATTGATATAATTTTTTTCCTACAGTGTCTATCCCTTTTATGAATCTCTATCAATGTATTTTTAAACAGCAATTTCATCCCCATCAAGTAATTTCTCCTGTCATTAACAAGCTTCACTTGGAAATCTGCCTGCGGTTTGGGTTTGTCCAGCTGCCAGATTCTGATAATAATGCTGAGACAATTAATTCATTACATTTATATATCGCTTTTCTGGACACTCAAAGCGCTTTACATAGAAGGGGGGAATCTCCTCAACCACCACAAATGTGCAGCATCCACCTGGATGATGCGATGGCAGCCATATTGCGCCAGAACACCCACCATACACCAGCTTACTGGTGGAGAGGAGACAGTGATGAAGCCAATTAGTATATATAGGAGGATGATTAGGAGGCCATGATGGACAGAGGCCACTGGGCAAATTTGGGGTTACACCCCTACTCTTTTTCGAAAGACATCCTGGGATTTTTAATAACCACAGAGAGTCAGGACCTCAGTTTAACGTCTCATCCGAAGGACGCCGCTCTTTGTCAGTATAGTGTCCCCGTCACTACATTGGGCCGTTAGGACCCACACAGACCACAGGGTGAGCGCCCCCTACTGGCCTCACTAACACCTCTTCCAGCAGCAACCTGGTTTTCTCAGGAGGTCTCAATGCAGCGCTAGACGTGACGCAAGTGTTCTTTGCTAGTTTCAGCCTGACGTAGTTATCATTTTCACGTCCTGCGCCACATTGTTTAAATGGCAAATGCATTTGCGCCCATCTGTCCTGGTCTGGAAAAGAGTTGTGTTCAGGTGCATTGATGCTGATGAATGATTTTGAAGCAACTGACTGTCAATGGTGCAATATTTTTTGTTATTTAAAGAACGTGTTAGTAATATGCGCCTATAGGCGGGTCCACAATGGGCGTACACTCTGCTTATTACACACAGGGACGCGCAGCAGCACACAAACATGCCAAATATAAAAAATTAAAGGATTACAATGTAAAAGATTATTATTGTGTACATAAAGATGGAATCCGGCTTGTCCCGTATGGTCTGCTCGCGCGCTTTAACCCCGTGCACAAGCAGATCCGTTTGCACTCTGGAGACGCGTTCGGTCTTTTCACTGTCAAATTCTGTAATGTAAATAGCGAATCCGCCATGGCGTGAGCGCAACTGGCATTTTAAGGGAATGGGAGATGAGACTCTGATTGGTTTATTGCACGTAAAGCCCAAAACACACCCATTACTCATTAAGAGAATAGAGACAACCCTTTTAGACCATTTTTCCCGCCATTAAACTAGCAAAAGTGGATTCGGACACGACCTAACTGCACTTGAACCATGCGCTTTAGACCATGTGCTTAGATCTCTAGCGCAGCTTAACCAGGCCTCGCCAACTTTTTGGAGTATTGAGAATTTCGTGAGTGTGGATTATTATTATTTAAATGAGGAACATTATGACTTCGTAAGATCCTAAAAAAGTGTGCTGTAGTCCAAACGAGCCGTTAGTTGTAGTTCTTGAAAAGTGGATTCTGTTAAATAAAATATCTCCCTTTGGAGTGGACTTTTCCAGTGGATCTTTTTTATGCTCAAACAGCAACATTACAGATGAACTAAAATTGAAAAAGTGGAAAAGCATAATAGGACCCCTTTAAGCAATTTTCCAACACTATAATTACACTTTAAATTGCAACACCAGTTATACAAGATTCAACACATTTTTTAAGTCAGTTTAATGTAATTTAAGTTGAAATGACTTAAACATCCGAGTTGATTGTACTTAATTTAAGACTTTTTTTTACCGTGTAATTTAAACCTGGACATAAATGTCAAGTTCTCAATGCTGTCATTAAAGCAAAAGGGAGACATACCAAATGCATTTTGAAAAATCATAGAATTTCTTTACATTTGTAATGATTTGATTTGTCTCTTATATTTTTTTAAATGTAACAATAAGGATATCTGCCACGTCTCCTGTTCCTTTAGTCGCCCTTCTCGCTCTGAAACTGTAAATTATTCTGCAGCTGAAGGGTTGATCTGCCACTGTGGGATGATGTTTTTTTGGGTAATTAGCAGATTGTGCGAGTGTCTATAGCACAGATGAGTCCTGAGCTAATGGCTTTTCATTTACTCACATACAGGCTTGTGTGCTGGGTTTAATTCCCTTTCTCTGTGTCTCTCTGTCTCTTTATCTCTTTTCACCAATCTGTAAGACCTTTATGATTGCTTCTAAAGAACAATAATAGGCACAAAAGCAGAGCTGTCATACGATGTGGCACAGATAGGGGGTGCTGCAGCTCTGAGGTTAAGTTTCTGTGAATGATTTTTCTTTGTGTTTGGTTAAGGGTAAAAGAGAGCAGGAGGGATATGGAGCTTAAATGGTGCCAACTGGATGAAATAACAATGTTTAAAATGATGGGCTGACACTTTGAAGAATTACTTGATAACAGATGCTGCATTTCTATTTCCCCTCTCTGTCTCTCTTTCTCTCCTCCTGTGTGAAGCGAGAGCATTTTTCACAGGTCAGATCAATCTTTCATCTCTCGGCCACCTTCAGCGTCTGCACACAACACATTCGCAGCAGATATTCCCAGCAGCAGTGCCAACGGCGCTCATGTGCGCAGATATTGTGTTATGGGTAATCCTGGATATCACATACGAGTCTCTTAGAAACCACAGCATTTATCTCAGTCAAACAAAAGGCAGGGCTGGTGATGGATTGCAGTTAGAGGAGCTCACCCGTGGCAGCATGTCCTTACATGGCTCTTATAAACGCAGCGCTGTTGTTCTTCTCGCTCGCAGACAGCTAGAGAGTGTATGGGGTTTATGCTGTTCTGTTGATGTTTTATTATTCTGGAGGTGATGTGAACTCTGTTTTGGCCAGATCTTTGTCTCGCTATCTCGCTTTTCCTCACTGTCTGCTTCACACACACACACACACACACACACACACACACACACACACACACACACACACACACACGCACACACATACACACACACACGCATCAGATCTCCTGCCCTGCGTGTCTGGAGAATGCCAGGCTGTTGCCGTGGCAACCAGGACACGTTTGTGCATCGAGCTCCTCCATCCCTGCTGAGCCCAGCAGTAAAGAAAAAGAGCAAGACTGTATAGCAGAACACCGGAGGAAAAACACAGAGAAAGACCCATAGAGTCATGGGAGACCTTCAGAGGGAGACTTTCCCTTTTAGGCTGACTGCAGTTATATGGATTAAATATAATAATGTCTATAATAATAATTATCTTCTGCCCATTGCCAATAAATTGCAAATGATATGAATACCATGTGTGCATTTGTTAATGTGTGTGTATATGTTTATCAGACTGCAGTAATTATAATTATACGCCGTGAATATAAAAACGTTTCTCTCTGTCTATAGACATACACATAAAAATAAATGAGACGTGTATGTATGTATATATCTATATATATTATTTATTATTTTATGTGTATATAGACAGAGAGAAACATTAACAAATGCACACGTTTATATGAAGAATATATTAGAATATTGAATATTGAACATGTTTTTACATAGCACAGCATGAAAGCAACAATAGTTGCTTTTGTTTACATGGGGGGGGGGGGCTATTGTTTGAAGAACCTTGCCATGCATGTTCCATCAATATGGTAATTTCATATGGTATATGGTAATATTTCAAGTTATTCCTATCTTATACCACTAATGTACTTGTAGTCAAACTCCAGTAATACGGAAGCCTCCATCTAAAACATACAAACAAATCACACGCCACCGCCATGATCTGCCCATTTACACTGGAGGGACATTTAGCCCTTATAGCCTGGGGAAAATCATAAAGCTTAATAAACGCTGATGCAATTTCATCCTCTGTCAACTCAGTGCCACGAGAGTGTTTGGTAAAACATGTCAGCTCTGACTGAACAAATGGCCACGGGCAAAACTCCGAGATGAGAGCCATCTCACAGCGTCAATAAAGTACGACACCACCTGTCTGACGGAGATTTATGACATGACAGAACCAAAGCCTGGTAGATCAACACCTTCAACCATTTTACAACTGCTTACATTGTATTTGTGAAGTTGCATTATGGATTTGATCTGAATATGGGCTTTTAAAGACCTCCCAACCGCTCTGTTTATCACAACAGTCTGGAGCCGTCAGCTGAGCCATATGGCTGTGCAAACAGTCTCATCCAGGCGGATGGCACTCGCTATTTCCTATTCAAGTCACTTGTCACAGTGTGTGTGTGCTGTTCCGATGCTGCTTGTTGAGGGGAGGAGGCGGATCCCAGTCTGTCATTTTCAGCACGTCACCTAATTATTATTGCCGTATGAATTGCCATTTGTTTTGATGAGAGGTTTGCTTGAAGTTTCATGATGTCTTGTATTGGGGATGTCATTGAAATAATGGCAGTCTCACAATCTAAAGCAAGTTGCCATGAGATGTATAACTGTCTCGCTGTCCTGCTGCCGGAACTGAATTCTTTAAATACATACACAGTGAGCCTTATAGACCTGTCATGCTGTCCTATCCTCCCTCTCGCGGCTGTCCTTTTGTGTTCCCTTTAGTCTAGCGTGCTTCCCTGGAGTGATACAGTACTCTAACCCACCGTCTCTCTCTATCCTCCTTATTAAGCTTTGACTTTCTACTGAAGCATTCAGGATGCTGTACGTTTTAACATGCACTGGAAGGCTTTTTGCACAGGACCATGGGAAAGTCCTACAACATATCCAGCATCAGCCCAAAGCTATATTAAACTCAAGCAAAACACTCGCATCGTTTCGTAAAATTGAGGTCCCATGGATAACTTATTTTCTTAATTTGTCTGTAATTTTTCTTTCTCAAAAAATAGCCAGTGTGATGCATTAAAAAGTGCTTTAACGGAATGAAAACGTGGATGAATATTATTAGCTTTTCAACCAAAGGCAGTTTTTTATACACTGTCCATTGAAATTTACCACTATTGTAAATCAATAATTATGGGGAGAACGAAGTAAAAAAAAAAAAAAAGCTTTTCAAATTGCTTAAACACAATTTCTGAAACTATGGCTCAATTTCTTGAAGCTCTACACACAAAACACGCACACAAACATGCAAAGCATCAGACTTCTCTTGCAAAAGTAGACTCATCGTTCAAACTATTTTAACTCCAAAAATTGTTTTTGCGTAGTAACTCTACACACAAACATAAAATGATTAGCCACATGCACGCAAACTACACACGGATGTGAAAAATGTAAAACACTACTCTCTTGTGTCGTTTGCTTGTTCAGTGTGCAGTGGAGTGTACAGGAGTTTGTCACACGTGCATGAATGTGCACTGTATATACAGTATGTATGCACAATTGATGAATGTTAGAGTTATTGAACTGAACTGAATCAACACTGAAGTGACTTGAGCTGAATATTACAGTAACACTATTGTCTTGTTGGCCAAGATGCTTCTGAGGCGATTTTGAATTTGTTACTATTGTGAAGCTGCTGTGAAACAATCTATATTGTAGCTTGTATGTACACATACACACACACTGAATATGCATGCAAGCCAGGACAGAAAGTCAACTTTATTTCTAAAGTTTTATTGCAAGCAATTTGAAAAAAAACTGTAATGACCTGTATAGTGAGCCTTGTGTAGCCACAAACATATATTCATGTATGGATATTACTGTAATACAGTAACCATAATGATGGACATTTCAGAACAAATGAACTGTATATGCAGCTGATACATTGTCAGGGTTTTTTGTTATGTTTTGGTTATGATCTACTTCATTAGGCTTTTGAGGGAAGATACATTTCCATCCAGTTGTGCCGCTGCATGTGTGACTTCTTCTGTGAATTCCTTTGGATTCTGTTTCTGATCTCTGATTCTGTCTGTGGTTTAATTCCTCTCTCAAGCCCTGCCTGGCACTGAGATACTTGTTTTTGTTTCTCTTTACACAATAGTAGAGGTCGGAGAAGTTTACCTCTATATGTTTCCATTTAAGGAATCCTCCCTTGCATCTGGCCTAGATACTGTGTGTAAACGCAGTGTCCTTCGCTGACAACATCATCATCCATCTTTCTAGGAATGTAGGATCCACACAAACTGTCCCTTAGACCTGGTGCAACTATACATAGGAATGCCTCCAAAAACAATTCATGATGAAAGAAAGTTTTTGGGTGCCTTCCAACCACTGGTAGCTTTGTATTGTTTGAGGAGAATCACACTTTGAACTCTTCCCCAATGAACATGAAAACAAAGCAGCACGTTTGTTTTGTTTTCGTCTCAACGCAGCTGTGTGAGATTCGGAGGGGCAGCAAGGACACACTGATGCTTTCAGCTGCTGAATAGACATGATTTTGCCACACGCTCTCTTACATAACTCAATACAGCAGCTCTGTTGTCTATGGCAGGGGTGAGGGCGATGAGGTCAGTGCTCAACACACACAGGACAGGACACAACGTTATCTGCAAGAAAGGAAATAAAGACACAGACATTGACCATCAGAAGCTGCAGACTTTTCTTGCATTTTCTGCAAATGTGCAAAAATTGTTCCTTTAGGGGTACAGCAGCGTGTCACTGGGGCAGTACCCATCTTATACAGTACACATCGTTGTACCTCAGCTGCCCCTACAGGGTGCATATTAGTATTTTAGAGTAGTAATATTAGGTATAACTATTAACCTTTTAGGGGTAAATAAGCTCCATCCACACTCAAAATAGAATCAGACTTGTTTAAAGCCACAATAGCTAAGTGGTCAGTGCACTGACATTTGCCACTGATGGGCTTGTGCGAGCCAAGTCCAAATTCTGACTTGTTTTTTTGTTTTTTTTGATCCCACACTGTCCTATTATAATAAAATACAAAAACTAAACTAAAAACAAATCTTTAAACTGATGCCAGGTAAGCTCCATCCACACACACTACATTTACATGTTTTAGCCACTACATCAACACCTCTCATAATGGGAGTGGGGGAACGGATTTTGACAGCTTTTTTTTTTTGCTGTCGGATTCTGTTCCCCCCATGTTTCTTACACAGTGAGGTTCTAACATTCAATATCAAACTGATATTTAAAAAAAAATGTCCCTGATAGCTTAGTGGTCAGTGCACTGACATTTGGCACTGATGGGCTTTGGGCTACCCAAGTTCAAATCCTGGCTTGTTTTTTGTTTTGTTTTTGTTTTCTGACAGCTGCCTGCTTTTTTCCGTCGGATTCTGTTCCCCCTGTATTTCTTACACAGTGAGGTTCTAATATTCCTCAAACTGAAGGATATTAACAGGCCCTGATAGCCAAGTGGTCAGTGCACTGATATTTGCCACTAATACTTGTGCGACCCAAGTTCAAATCTTGGCTTTTTTTTATTTTTATTTTATCACATACTGTTTGATCATAATAAAAGGCAAAAACTCAACAACATTTTTTTTTTAACTGATGCCAGGTAAGCTCCATCCACACACAAATAGAATCAGCCTTTTTTAAGCCACTACATCAACACCTCTCATAATGGGATTGGGGGAACGGATTTCGACAGCTGGACTGATTTCCGGATTCTGTTCCTCCCATGTTTCTTACACAGTGAGGTTCTAATAATAATCAAATTGATGCTGGTTAAGGCTACTTCCCCAGTGACAAGCTGCTGTACCACTAAATGTACAATTGTTGCAAAATCTGTGGAAATAATATTGAGCATAGTCAAATTTTGCTGAGTGTACTAAACTTTTTTTGGCAGCTGAAATAAAAGGGCTCAGAAATGTACTTGAAATTATCATAGGATATCTGCATGTAAACCTGAACAATAGTGTCTAATTACACTCTCATCTAGAATCAAGTATTTGCAAATTACAAAATTATATGTTTGTTTTTGGCACAAAATAAAACAGGACAAAACGAAAACCCATAACAAAGCCAGACAGAAGACCAAAAGAAAACAAATACCACCAAAACATTTATTTAAACAAAAAACAAAACATGAGAGAAAACCAAAAGAAAACAACACTACAACAAACAAAAAACAAAACATAAAACAAATGTGCAAAAGCAATTGACACAAAACAAAAGAGAAGAACAAAAACAAAAGCCCAGAACAAAACGAGGCAGAAAACCAAAATAAAACAAACAAAACCAAATACAAACAAACCAACAAAAAAAGGAAACAAAAGCGTAATTAGATTATAAGTAGAGTATAAGAATGAAAGACTTGAAAAGTCTTTCTGTGTATCTATTTACTGCTCATACAGTAGATGTGCTGATACATTGAACATTTCTGCATCAGTCACACATAAAACCATCACAAAGCCTCAGAATTGCTTGTTTGGGGTTTTGGTAAGTGCTGTTTTAAATGAGCGGGGCTGATGATAGCTCACATTACTGCTCAAACAACCACCCCTCTCGGTCCTGCTTTAATGTTTGCTTTGTAGTTTTGCTAATGGGTTGTTTGATGCGTGTATGAACAAGCGCATTTCCCTGTTTATGCAAAACCACATTAAGAGTTTGACTGTGGTAATTTATCAATTAATATGTGAGCTTTTCTCTCTCTCATCGCTCTCTATCTCTCTTCATCTCTGTCAATTCAGTGCAGTACTGGAAGTCACTAACAGACACTAAAGGCAATAGTGAACATATGAAGAACTACATTATAGGTTTTCTGAAGAAAATGTCAATGGCACTTACCAGTGCAGCACAATGTGGTTGCTAAGGTGTTCTGTGTGTTAGCATGTTTCTGTGCATTTGTGAGAGTGTTCTGGCGGTTGCTAGATGGATGTGTACAAATTTTTTGAACATTTTGAAGTTTAGTATCCGTTTCGGGAATTCAAAACTGGCTGGTAAGCGCCTTCAAACTACCATTGGTCCGTGGCAATTACGTAATAATTTGTTACATTTATATAGCGCTTTTTCTGGGACCTCAAAGCGCTTAACATGGAAGCGGGGAATCTCCTCAACCACCACCAATGTGCAACATCCACCTGGATGATGCGACGGCAGCCATATTGCGCCAGAACGCCCACCATACACCAGCTTACTGGTGGAGAGGAGACAGTGATGAAGCCAATCAGTATATGGGGATGATTAGGAGGTCATGATGGACAGAGGTCACTGGGCATATTTTAGCCAGGATGCCGGGGTTACACCCCTACTCTTTTTCGAAGGACATCCTGGGATTTTTAATGACCACAGAGAGTCAAGACCTCAGTTTAACGCCTCATCCGAAGGGCTACAGGGTGATATGGCTGCTGGATTACCTACGTAATAGATAGGTGTGTGGCTCTGAGGCTCTGCCTTCTTTGACATCGGAATCAATGTTGCCAACTTAGCGACTTAACAGATTAGCGACTTTTCGGACCCGTTTCATTTTGTATTATTTTTTAAAGCGACAAATCTAGTGACTTTTTGGACTGCTGGTTAATGTGTAGTCAGTCACTATATCATACGCTTTCCATTGTCTGACAGAAAATGTGTAAATGAGAACAGCTTTATTGGACATTTGACAATATATTGTGTTAAAATAGAGCATGAGCAGTGACTGAGGGAGAAAAAAGATGTAAAGTGCTGACAGTTGGCGCATTTTGAGCAGGCTTTAGCTACTTTCCATTGAAAATAATTGCCAATAACACAGGTGGTTCTCCGGATTCATTTCTTCTGTTTAGTCTGTCGAGGTCAGACGTCCACTATGATCAGATGCTTCCTTTACTGCCGCTTTCTCACTGATGTCATTTTTGCTGTGTGATTATTTTGTTATTGAAAGGAAAGCGTGCATCCACTCTCAGCAGTTTGGGTGGCATCGGATGTTCTCTAACAATATACTGGTCACGTATTTTAAACTTCTTTTTACCCCGAAGCGAAGAACGAAAAATAACTTTACCGTGAGTGTATTAGGACCTTTAAGTCAAAAGAGTCAAGTCTCTTTGATATTCAGTTTTTTTAGATATGGCCTGAGTTCTCCCTCAATGTACAGTGCGTATCATTTTTTTGTTATCGTCTTCAAGGTGATTATTTTAAGTGCAAACCATTTGGATTGTAATAGAAGACCTTTCCACAACAGACCTCAAGATTTGAATTACAAATCACATGCTGAATTTTAAAATTTAGCGGATTTGAAAAACCTACGCGTGAGCAATAGTAATTGTGATATAAATACCTGAACAAAGTTAGAAAGGCTATACCTGCCAATAAATCAGGATCTGAATGTATATTTTAGTGAGATGGGTGTAGATCAGTCTGTGTGTCTGGCCTTTCCCTCTGAGCTTTTAATATTTAATAGTGTTCTGGCTGATCAGAGAGCAGTCTGCTCCTATAACTCGCCTGATCGTAATGCTTTACCGTCTGACCAGCTCTGATTGAAACTGAAGCCTGGCTTTAATCCATGACATTTCACCTGTCAGTCTGCACCGTCCAGGCGCTCTCCGTGCCTCCCTGGAGCCGGTGAGTTACTTCACGCTGCGCTCTGCTAGATGTCATGGCTCGTCATTTTAGACTGTTGGCGCATTAATCACTTTACGTTTGACTTCCGCTGTGCCAGCCTACAATCACAAGATATTATTTACACAATACTCATTTACACACGCTGTTGTGATGGTTAGATATAATAATCTGCGTTGACACACCTGCCGCTCAGATGATGTCAGCGGCCCAATGAAATCCTGTTTCTACGATTCTAGTTTAAAAAAGGAAGATTTTTAACATCTTTCTCTGGTTTGACTGCAAATGTGATTTTTTTTTTTGCCTCTTTTATCTATTTATGAATGCCTCCCACTCTACTCCATCAAGGAATAAAAAAAACTAAAATGTGAAGAGAATGCCTCTCTACTAATTCTACAGTAATTTCAGTCTTGATGTTAAATGTAATCTTCTCTTATCTCTAAGGTAATTTATCCATCGAAACTCTTATTTGAACCTGGAGATATATGTGGCTCTTCGTAGCACAGTCTTTCAGTGGTTTCGTTCTTATCTGACTAACAGAGATGGTTCACAGTCCCTATTGGTCATCATTCTGACTCTAGAATGCCTCTTAATTGTGGAGTCCCACAGGGATCAATCCTCGGGCCGGTATTGTTTACCCTGTACATGCTACATTTGGCTCCCATTTTTTACGTAATTTTTAAGTACAGAGTATCCTTTCATCTATACACTGATGATACCCAGATCTATTTTCCCTCATGATACCCAGATCTACTTTCCTAAATTTAAAAAGAAAATAAAGCCTTAATTATTCTATTTGTGCCTATAAGGAAAACTGTGTGGTGGATGTTGACCGTTGTTCTCTTGCCCCATATGAAACTCATTGCACTAGAAACTAGTGAAAATTTAGAAACAAACCTAAAATTTGATAAACAGATCAGTACTGTTGTAAAATCAAGTTATTATTTTCACCTTCACGAACTCTCTAAAGTGAAAGCCTTTTTATCCCAGCATAACTCCCAAACTTTGATGCACGCTTTTGTAACATCTCGTCTAGATTATTGTAATTCACTTTATTACGGTGTCTCTCAGTCCCTCTTCCTCATTCTTTTCTGTTCTGCACTTTGGTCAGCCTTGGTTGTGTTTAAATGTGCTTTATAAATGGATATTGTATTGTATTGTTCCTTTCATTTTTGTTTCAAATCTTTTACTGACACACTAAAGAAGGCTTTTAGGGGCAATCCAAAGCTGAATCATCTGCTCAATGTGTTTCAACAGAGGAGCTGAAAATCTGAAAGAAATGCAACCTATAGAAATGTGCAAACTCCTTCTGTAGAAGCAACCTATGTATCACTCACTCTTTCTTATAAAAATATAAAGGCCTAGTTCACTGTACAGTGCAATAAAAGTAGAAAGTAAAAGCACCAATCAAAAATAAATGTGTAATTTCGTTATTCAATGACTGTGAAAAGATTTACCGTATGATAAATCATAAAAAGTATTCTTTGGGGTCTCAAAATAGCATCAATTAATCAGTCCCAGTAGTGAAGACTCTCTCGGCTGAATGGGCACACCACGATTTCCCAGAAACGCCTCTGAAGTTCCAGTCATTAGGTCCGTCTCTGAGTTACAAGCCTGTATCGAGCAGCCTGTGTGTTTTCAGCACTTCGTCTGGTATTACAGACAAGTGCGCATGGAGGAAGATAGATGTGAGGAGCAGTCCAGCAGTAACATCTCTCTGCCTTATAGTTCCTATTGACTGCTGTGCTGAGTGATTGCATTGTTAATGTCCGTGAGGGATAAAAAGCCAGGAAAGGGTCAAATTTACTGTCGAATAGCCGCCTTTCTGAACAGTGATGAAACGCCTAGTATTGATTCTACCTGGTTATCGTATACAGATTTACACACACGCTGTTGTTTAAAGCACAAGGTGAAATGAGGGTATCTCTCAGGATTACAGTATTATAGAGATCGCTTGATTTACAGCATGTTTGATCACTCTCGCTTTACACCATTTAACCGGTCTGTCTTTTACAGTACATTAGTGGCATTCAGTATGTGTGAGCTTTTATGTGTTTGTCTTATATTGTGCATTGTTTTCTCTTTCTTTTCTGTTTTAAGACAGTAAGTTGGGGTCAGTAAGATTATTATCATTATTATTATTGAAAGTAATACTTTAATTTAGCAAGGAACCATTAAAAATGTATTAAACGAGACAGTAAATAAATTTATAGCTAATGTTATAAAATATTTCTATATAACGTTTTTTATTTATATTTAACAAAGAATCCTGAAAAAAAATGAGCATGATTTCAACAAAAATATTTAGCAGCACATATGTTTTCAACATTGTAATCAGAAATGTTTCTTGAGCATCAAATCCGCATATTAGAATGATTTCTGAAAGATCATGTGACACTGAAGTAATGATGCTGAAAATACAGCTTTACCATCACAGGAATGAATTATATTTAAAAATATATCACAATGGAAAACAAATGGGGAAATTATATCAAACTAATCTTAACAAGCCACATGATTTGAGGTATCATTCATGTCTGTAACTCAAACGATGTCTGGTGAGTTGCAGTACACGCTGAAGTTTAATACTTAAAGGTTAAGAATAATTAGTAGTGATATTTAAGCTTTCCTTCAACATTTCCACTAATAGAATCTTGACCTTGACCAATGCAATCGGCTGATCTCAGCTAATTAGAGAGATGTACAGTATAAGAGAAAGTGAGTGAGAGGAATATTGATGTACCATCTGTCTTTATTCCATAGAAATCCCCTACTGGGTGTTCAGAGAAACATAGACAGATGAAAAATAAGAGAAAACGTCCAGCTGAGAGATGTCAGTCCAGCTCATGTGCTTCTGTTCTGTTTGTTGTTTGTCCTGTTTTGGAGGGTTGTACAAGATTTGAAATGCTACACATAAAATGCTACATTTGAAAACTGCAAATGGTTTACATGCAGTTGTAATCAAGTGACGGCAGGTTTCTATGTAGTCGGACTACAGTGTTTAAATGACATTTTATAAAGACTTCTTAGCATGACTGAAATCATACATTTTCAATGTGCATAATGGTGAAGGTCATATGACATTGAAACCCATTTGTGTTCACTGTCCAATCCATTGATCCTGGTAGAGTAATTACTTACAGTACGTGTCCTTTTAGTAAAGGACGTATGAAGTAGTATTTGTGATTTTAGAGTGCTATACTGATATCTATAAAAGAAGATATATACAGTATATATATACAGTATGACATTTTATATTGTCAGTGACTTTGAACAGTGACTGTGGCTCTTTTTTTCTTATCTTTCTCACCAATGCTTCATCACAGAAGACATACTGTATTTTGTCCTACACACACACACACACACACACACACACACACACACACACACACACACACACACACACACCAGTGATAAGGAAGTGCTGATGTTAAATACTGAAGAGCGTGTCTCTCATGTCCAGGGGAAAGTCATGCAATCAAAAGGTCAGTGACTGTCAGACAGGCCAGCAGACACACACACACACAGAGAGAGAGAGACCTGTCCTCCAATCAGAGGTCTGATCTGACAGCATCACTGGTGCAGTGAGGTCAGGAGGGGTTGTGATTCTTCAGTGCATGCAGATGACAGGAGGATGAGAAAAAACTGAGAGCATCTGGGTCTATTTTAGCTTTTTATTTTGAGCTTTTCACTGCTGGCTGAGGGAATGTGAGAGTGTGTGTGTGTGTGTGTGTGTGTGTGTGTGTGTGTGTGTGTGTGTGTGTGTGTGTGTGTGTGTGTGTGTGTGTGTGTGTGTGTGTGTGTGTGTGTGTGTGTGTGTGTGTGTGTGTGTGTGTGTGTGTGTGTGTGTGTGCAGGGGCGGACTGGCCATCGGGAGCACCGGGACATTTCCCGGTGGCCTGACGGTCGTTCTGGCCTGCCGGCTGCCAAAAAAAAAAAAAAAAAAAAAAAAAAGGCCTGCCGGCTGCCGCTGTGCAGACGATCAGCCCGATCTCATCCCAAGGCGTCATATACTGACGCTTTGACAAATCGTTTACATCCAACGCACATGGCACCCTTTAGCGTCAATATGAGACGCAGATATTTGTCAAAAGTGTCAGTATATGACGCCCTAGGATGAGAATGCGTTGGATAGGCTGGTGTGCAACTACGAATTAATTGACGGATCTCTCAATCGACGAATCATAATGGCGGAGTGAAAATGACAATCCCACCCAACGTCACGAAGCACTGCCTAATATCTGACTAAATAGTTCAAAAAATGGAGCGTAAACGCAGAGGAGCAGAGAGGGAAAAGCCCTGGCCACAGACGCTTCTGCAAAATCTCAGCCATGTTCGCCAGTAAGGGAACAGGTCGGTCAAGATTACATTTACATTATATTTGTAATAATTTGGCAGACGAACGCTTTCATCCAAATAGTGTTAATTTCGTCAGACGAGACGAGACTAAAAATGTTCGTCAACGACCTTTTTTTCCATGACTAAGACGAGACGATAACGAGACTGCACCAATGTCCAAAAACGCTGACTAAGACTAAATTAACATACATTATTGTTGACGAAAAAAGACGAGAAGGTTTTGCATAAAATAAAAACTAAGATAAAATCTCTCTTCATTTTCGTCTCCAATCGTCTCTACTTGCCATCATCAGGAGATAGAATATTCATCTGTTATGAACAGATTAATGTTAAAAACTAGTTGCATTAAAAAAAATCTATTACATTTTTTTCAGGTAATTATGACATTTAACCAATATTTGAGATGTGTGAAACACTATTTGGCTGAAATGGTTATCAGAAATAATCTCAGAAATAATTTGTTATTTAAAAAAAAGACTAAAATGTTTTAACTAAAACTTAGAAATATTAAGTTTCTTTTGACTAAAATTAGACGACTAATTAAAATTTGACTAAAATAACGAGACTTTTAGTCGACTAAAACTTGACTAAGATACCTTGAGTTTCTTTTGACTAAAACTAGACTAAAATGACGAGACTTTTAGTTGACTAAAACTAAGACTAACTAAGACATTTGGCACAAGACTAAGACTAAATTAAAAATAGGTGACAAAATTAACACTACATACAAATCACTTGGATAATCACAATAGAAAAAATTAAACCAACAAACGAGCAACAATACGTAAGTGGTGCTGTGTCAAGTCTCGTTTCGTCTACATGTAGCATATTTTTAATATAATAAATAAAAATGTATAAAAAGTAGACAGAATAGTGTCAGTGGGTCAAATTGTTTAAACAATAAATAAATCAAGTAGATGGTATGGAAAAGAATACAGTGTTAGTTATTTAGATTTTTCATTTCTAGTCTACAATATGTAGCCTACAATGTTTGTTTGTTTATTTATTTATTTTGCCAATTTAAGCCAATTTTCTATTTGTCATTGGTTTGGTGGTATAAATGGTGTATTCCTAGTGAGTTTTTAAGGGTTATTTTTTTATATATTATTGCATCTGGTAGTCTACCTGTTACATTAATAGGGTTAGCCTACAAGTTTATCAGTCCAGTAGATTACATGAATAGGGTGGTGGTGACTGCAGCAGCAGAGGTGGCCTGGCAGTGGAGTCAAATTCCCGGCCTGAATTATTGTCCCAGTCCGCCACTGTGTGTGTGTGTGTGTGTGTGTGTGTGTGTGTGTGTGTGTGTGTGTGTGTGTGTGTGTGTGTGTGTGTGTGTGTGTGTGTGTGTGTGTGTGTGTGTGTGTGTGTGTGTGAGGGGCGCTTGACATTTTCACTTCCTCTCCTGATTAAAATATGCTCTGTGAAAAAGGTGTGCCATCTTATTGAACTACACAGTTACTACACAAACAAAACACACATGATGATGATGGCTCCCAAGAGAAAAAGGCAAACTGGGGAGGGTCTTTTTTTGTCTCAAACCTTGATATAATATTGACATATTTGTCTGCTACACATCGAAGTTGTTTAGACATCTACTGTACATTTGATTTTGATACAAAATGTTTAGTGTTTTTTAAAAAGAAGCCTCTTAGATTTACCTTTGGACACATTGATTTGATCAAAAATATAGTAAAAATAATCATATTGTGAAATATTATTACAATTTAAGTTTTCTATTTGATTATATTTTCAAAAGTAATTTATTCCTCTGATGACAAATCTGAATTTTCAGCATCATTACTCCAGTCTTCAGTGTCACATGATCCTTCAGAAATCATTCTAATATGCAGATTTGATGCTCAAGAAACATATTATTATCATTGTTGAAAACTGTTTCATAGGTTTGTTAAAACTGTGATACAATTTTTTTTTCTTTGATGAATAGAAAGTTAAAAAGAAAAGCATTTGGATTAGAAATATTTTGTAAATGTCTTTACTGTCACTTTTGTTCAATTTAACGCATCCTTGCTAAATAAAAGTATTCATTTATAAATAAAAAAATGACTGACCTCTAACTTTTGAAAAGTGGTGTAAATCTTATCCTAAACTGTGTAAATAACTGAACAAACTCATACCATGAGTGGATTGTAACACGGAAAACATGGGCAGTTTATTGTCGTAATCAAATTTACTTTGATTCATGATATTTCTTGGTGTTTTTACCTTGTAAATGAAATGCTGATGATTATATACCAGTTTAACATATTCACAAATCAAATGATGAAATTGTACATATGTTACAACACTCCTGCTCTCCCCTACAGGTGTGTAACATTAGCATCTCTTGACAGAGTGAGAATGGCTATCACACAAAAATAATGTCGTTCACATAAGAGCCTCATCAAGCGTCTAACACTCTCCTTTCCTTCCCATGCACACTCTCAGATTCTCTTTCTTCTTCAGCCTGTCTTATTCACCTGTCACCTTTCCCACTTTCCTTTTCTTTGAGCTCAAAAGGCTTTCAGCGCCGAGCATGTGTGGGCGATCATTTGATATATAAAAGTGCCAGATTACCAAGACTCTTTAAGGAGACTTCTCTCCTCTCTTATTCACTGTATAATAAGAGAACGGCCCACACACATCCCGTATTTCTAACAGTAAAAGAGTGTGTGTACTGCTCCACCTCATCACTGCTGTGTAGTTGAAGTGATTGTTGTATATTAAATCTCCTCCGGGTATTTTCTTCATCTCTCAGAACCATCATTGATAGTCTCAGAGCTTAAACTTGACCATCACTCATGAATTTCTAATCAGTCATGATAGAGCCAAGAGATTTCGGCTGATACCTGTGTCTATTTTTAATGAGAATGTGGATCTGATGGCACTGGGGTTTGATTGGAGTGTGTATAAGGTTGTTACCCTGTGATTGACCTGTATGGCAATTGATGTTTTTTTTTTCAATTTTACCGACACTTATTGTATGGCTGAGAAAAAATTAACCCCTTAGTCCACTTTGTGTTAACATCCTGATCATAAATCATCCTGATAAGACATCCTGATCATAAATCATATAACTGTTTTCTATTTGAATATATTTATGTTTTATTTTTTTATATTATAATTTTATATTTTAATATTTTCCTGTGATGGTAAAGCATCATTACTCCAGTCTTCAGTGTCACATGATCCTTCTGAAATCATTTTAATATGATGATTTGATGCTTAAGAAACATTTCTTGTTATTTTCAGTCTAAAACTAGTTGTGCTGCTTAATATTTTTAGTGGAAACCGTGATACATTTTTTTAGGACTCTTTGATGAGAGTTCCATAGAAAAGCGTTTATTTGAAATATAAATATTTTGCAACAATGTCTTGACTGTCACAGTTTTTTATTATACATTTCTTTAAAACAAAAACTGACACCAAACTTTTGAATGGAACTGGTTTATTTATTTTTTTTACTTCTAAATAATATTAATAACAAATATATTCAAAAATCAGCAGGACAGGCAGTATAAAGAGCAAAGGCACTAAAGTGAAGACAAGCTTATTCATTTTAATTGTTTCTTTATTTATTCTTATTTTGAATATCTGATGTGTTATTTAGATTTTTTTTTAAATGCAAGGAATTATTAAGGAAAGTCATTGTGTCTTTATTATGAGGAACCATAAATGGTCACACTTTATATTAGGGTCCTATTCTTCCTATAACCAACTATGACTTTTGTCTCAATAAACTCCTTATTACTGCTTATATTAGTAATGTGTTAAGTTTAGGTATTGGGTAGGAGGGATGTAGAATATTGTCATGCAGAATAAGACATTAATATGTGATTTATAAGTACTAATAAACAGCCTAGTAATATGCATGATTATAAGCAACTTTTATAGTGAGAATTGGACCCTAAACTAAAGTGTTACCGAATAAATTTGCCTTCATCAGCAATGCATTATTCAGTTGTGTTCTTTTCTGCTTGTTATTAATCACTGTGATGTATTCATAATTAAAATCACTGAATGTTTGAGTAACGACAGATAATGGAATAGATACACATCTGAAATTGCGAGTGCTGTACAATCATATTTTGCATTAACGAGTAATATTGTACATTTCCAGAGTGCTTTTGGAATTTTTTTGTGTGTGTATGTTTTTATAATTCTGTTAAAAGCAATGTAGGTGTTGCAGATTTGGATGTGTAGGTGATTTTAATGACATCAGGAGCACACTAGTGTGTAAGGTGACCTGACTCACTCACTCATGGCAATTGCTAAGGTGATGCAGCTATTTATCATAACATTACCACCACCAATGAGCAGCCTCGCATGCACAGACGTATCCCATCATGGGATTCTCCTCCATTAGCGCCAGTGCATGCTGGGAAATATCTGCTGTTGTATCCTGCCACGTTGCTCCCTCCACGTTGACGACTGTTTCCATGGAAACAGGGACAGGGCACCGGAGGGAAATAGATGAGGGGTGCACAAAGAGAGAGAGTAGGGCTTATGTTCAGTTTAAGAGAAAGCAATCCATGGGCGGCAGTATTGAACTGTGAAGTGGCCACTTTTGGGTTTTCTTGAACAATAGATGTAATAATGATGAAGTATGGTGTCTTAAGCAGGTCAATGATTCATTATTATAATAATTCATTATTATAGAGTGCAACAGTCAGTTCCAGAAGTAAAAACTCCATTCATTTTCTCACTAGGGAAATTGACTTTGAACGATAACTTTAAACTTTTAAAGCGAAACAAGACAACGAGCTCTTTAGCTCCGCCCACTCCCATAAAACACTGCGAATGACGTAGTGTTAAGTTTTTTGCAATAAACTTAAAATATATTGGTTTATCAACATTTGTAAATGAAAATTTTTATATGTCTCCGTTTTTTAATTCGATTATGCTGTTCACTGCAATGCTTTCACTAAAGCTGTTAAGTACACAGTCGTGTACCTTTGTATTTTTGTCAGATTTTCAAATACTTCTTCAAGTATACTTGCTTCAAATCAAAGTCTGTGATGTGGTTCACCTCGTAGCTGGTTGCAATGGTTCATAACGCTTTAACAAAGACTTTTTTTAAAATCCAGAAAAAAATTAATGGAAAAAATACTTCCGGAACCAAGGCCGCTGAAAAGGGGGGCATGACCTGTTGAACTCTATTGTTGTTATTATTTTGCTTTATTCTTATTTATTTATTTATTTATTTATTAGCTGAAGGGCTCACGTCAAGATGCTCGACTTTTTCATCATGAATTATTATCACCCTAAAATGTTTCCTTGTCACAAATGTTTGTAACAAAATGCTTTCTATTTTTCTAAGACTTCTTGTTTTTGTATGCATCCGTGTGTGAGAAATGGCATGGTCTCTTTGCTCTAAAATTAGTTTCCACATGGGGTTTTGTTTCCACATTCTAATTAACACCGTGTGAATGAAACCGCTGCAGGCACCTCCCACTCGGTTTTCTTTCCACACAACACACGCACACACACAAACACAGAATGGATTCCTGCTGTAAGTGAGAAGCTTGTGATCCAAAAGTGTTGACACTGTGAATTCTGCTTTACCACGGATTAGCTGACACATCTGCTGCCTCCCTTAAACCCAAACAATACATTTAAAGGGCATGGAAATTAATTACTGTAGAATCATCAGAGTCGGTGCTGTGAAGCAAATGATCATCATTTTATCTGTAAATTCAAATGAGGTTAATAAGAGGTGTTTGCTGAGGGTTAGTAAACAGACCAAGCCTAAAGTGAACTTGAACTTGAACTTGAACTTGAACTAATCTGAACACAACATTTAATGTAAGATTGCAATCATATAGAGAGCAGAATATTATGCGACAGAAGTCCCCAAGCACTAAAACAGCCTAGCAACCAACAAGAAATGCAACTTCCTGGTATATTTTAGCAACACCCTGGCATTGCAGTGACAATCTAAAAATAAGTCTATTTTTTAAGTGTTGTGCTAAAGATGCTCTCTGTGGAATGTTTATGACACTGAAGGTGCAAGACGATGAGGCGAAAAGAAACTGCTTGACAGAGAGAGAAACTTGAAATGATGGCTATGTTGTTAGAAAAGTAAAAATGGCAAGTGTCTGAAACAGATTTGTAAGATACATTTCTGCAAAGCGTTTCTTCTTATGAATGAAATTTGTGTCTGAAGGGACATTTTCTCCTTTCTCCTTGAATTTGATTATATGTACCACAATAACACCTGCAAAACATTATTGTGCTGATGAACATTTGCATGGTTTGAAAAACGGCCAATGGAAACACACACAGCAGGGATTGTATAAAAGCTTTAGTTAGTGAATGCTGGGTATTCCCCAGTAATGAGCTGTGTGTGCGATGGATGGGAGAGTCTCCTGTCTCCTCTGCAGAGGCTGAGATTGTCCTACTTTATCAGAACTGTAGCTATCGCTCCTGCTATCTTTCTTCGTCTGTCTCTTTCTGTTATCAGCAATGGGCTTTAGCGTCGCTGGAGGTCAGGGCAGAATGTTGCGTTTTTTCCAGTTCAGAGACAAATACTACAGTGACGTGACACTGACTAATGAGATTTCTGTAATGAAGAGAGGTTATTAATCATAGTAGATGACTGCAGGCCTGGTAGATGTTGATATCAGCTTTTCATTTGTTTGTTTTGTCTTTGCATGTGTTGATGAAATCGAATTGTAAATTGAAATGGAAATGTGAAATTATCTTACGATTTCACCCAGTACATCAATTTTATACTCTTTGTCTTAACTTTATCATACACTGTAAAAATTGCTTTTTGAATTTGAATTTGGGAATTATCTTTAGCCAGTTGCTTTCATAAATCTCTACTGTGATTGTGATTGGCCCACAAACACCTTGCATATCTGTTGTATTTATAAGGCAAACTCAGTGAACCTGAATTATTAGCAGATGAAATGCTTTTTACTGTCACACTCTAAAAAATGCTGGGTTGTTTCAAACCATGTTTGGGTCAAATATGGACAAACCCAACCATTGGGTTTAAAATTGTATGCAAAATGTAATACAGATGATCAAATGTAATACATATCATAGAGTGGCTGTGTTTGTAACTTGTTCTGAATGACACTGTTAAACGGGTTTCTGTGTTTACATGGTGTTCCTCAAGGCTCAGTCCTCAGCCCCCAGCATTTTTAATTTACAAGCTTCTTCTTGGACAAATGGGTTTCAGTTTCATCGCTATGCTCATGACTCAACTCTACATTATAAATAAAAGTTAGGAATATATTATTATTTAATAAATATATTACTGTAAATAATATTATAAATTCTAATTTAATATTTGTTTGTTTGTTATTCATTTATTATAAATGGTTAGTAATTTGTTATTTTAATTATAGATAATTTTTACCCCTTAAACGGATACCTTGGGTCTTTAGTGACCCAGGACTTCATTCACTACCCTCCTCATTCATTCATTTTTTAGACATCAACCTTCTTAGCACTCCTCAATCAATACATTATAAACAATATAACAAGAAAAATAATCAAATTATAAAAGAATGCCTGTTTCCTCTATTAATTGTTTGTAAAAATTAGGTCGCTAATGACCCAAGGTGAGTAACAGTGTTGGGAAGGGGTTGTAGTTAAAATGTGGGTTTTGTATTTCTTTTTTTGATTTAGCCCCGCTCAGGTTCCTACTCCCTGTGAACGGTATTTGTGTGTGTGTTTTTTAGTCTGTCTCTTTTGAGCACTTTATTGTGAATAAATATCTCCCTATTCTGAATTTAAACTCCCTTTGTTTTTGTGTTCTTTTTGCACCAGCACCTTGATCACGTCTACCAGGCTTAAAAGTTCCAGGAATTAACAAATGTATTTTATGTTGTTCTCCCTCCACTTTAGGAACGTAACAACAACAATAACTATATATTATATATATATCTATTACTCTTTTTATTATTTTTATAATCATTAGTTACACTTATAATTAAAATCTCCTTTTCCCTTCCCTCCCTCTTCCTATTAATCTATAATTATTATTATTTATTTTTTTATTATTTTTTTTGTTGACTTCCCTCTATTCATCCCTATTCTGTCTGAGCCAAATGTCTGGTGCTGGTCGGCCCCGTGGGGTATCTATGGGCTCTGGGCCCCCATGGGGCGCCCCCTTAATACGGACATACACACACCCGGTCCTGGTAGCACACAACATGCCGTAATCTCTTTTAAATGCTCTATACATTTGGTTGCATACAGAATATTTCCAATAATAACAAGAACAACCAAAACAGACTAGGGTAAATGAGGGGAGCATGCAGATGCCTTAGCAGGTATTTTACTGCAAACCTCATCTCTTTTAATACAAACATTCCAGAGGAGGCATATACCCAATAATACTCAGGGCGAGTGCGTCATGCAAGGGGAAATCTGGGCAGATGTTCATCCTGCTTGACCACTTTCTTTTAATGCATTACATTAGTGGAAATCGACAATTTAGCCATTCACACTCGTCCATAGGACAAGAGTGGCGGGTTAGGTGATGGTTCCGGGGTCGGGATGTGGGTGTCCGTGGGGGCGGGATGTGTGCTGGGGGCCGGGGGATCGGATCACATGTGGGTCCTCCCTCTGCCATCTCACTATGGTATACCTTGTTCGGGGACCGGGCGGCAACGCGGCTATGAGTGCCCAGGCAGTTTGTTTATTCAATCATAAAAAAATATTTTATAATAATAAAAATTATTATTTGTTTATTATACTCTTCTTCTCTTTCTCTCTCTCTCTCTCTCTCTCTCTCTCTCTCTCTCTCTCTCTCTCTCTCTCTCTCTCTCTCTTTCTCTTTCGCTCTCTTTCTCTCTCTCTCTCTCTCTTCTCTGCAACCCTCCGAGGTGATCCAGCTTCTACATTACCGGCCAAACTACAAACCTACATTTTTCCTTATATACACCCACACACACACATACACACACACAAACTAACACACAACTATCTCCACACACTCATTAACCCAACCGCCACCCCCCCACCCCCCGCCACTTTAACTCCTGTAATTTCAGTTAACCTGTATGCAACTAGTCTCACCCTTTTATCTGTTATTAAATGTTTTGTCATATCAAAATATGTAATGTCGAGATATGTCTTTTGTCTAGTGTACGTGTTTTATTTATATTTTTGTGTAGTATTCTTGTGGCTACTGTATCGTTACATTTTGTTCGTAATAAAAAAAACAAAAATAAAAATAAAAAAAAACTATATATTCTATGGAAGAATAAGTGCAAACCATCTTTATTTCGCAAGGTGGCAATGTCTTATACACAATGATGAAGTGAAGTTTCACTCATAGTTTCCGCAGGCAGAAAACAAAAGAAGTATCATCAGCAAAACTTTCCATCACGAAATGGCTCAGTGATTTACTGCAGAGCAAGAACTGAACACAATCAAATATTACTGTCACTGTCACTTGATGATGGATCTGGTGAAGAAGCTATCAGCGATCAAAATGTTGAAAATGATAGTTTTGAGAATATGTTTGAGATAGTGAATATGAGCCAGATGCTGAATGTACTGGAAAATGAGCTCTGATGAACACAGTGATGATGTAAAACATCTGCTCAAACTGAAACCTTCCAAGCTCCAAAAGGTATAAATATACTTTATTTTATTCTTCTGTAATTCTTACACTAATATCAGGAGAGTTTTATAGTATCACGGCAGGTAGAGATCTCTCTGTGTTATAGATCCGGGTCTCTAAAGACCCGAATATGTGAAACTGCATTTAAGGATTATTGTTATTATTGTATTTAATAGTAACCCAGGGCATATTTGAATGAGTAAGGCTGATTAAACGTATGATTTATGTAAGCGTAGATAAATGACTGGTCAAACCGGCGTGGTTCAGCAAACCATAACCTGGAAATGACAGAGAGATGGATGTACCACACAAGCAGCTTCATGCCAGGTGGTTTTCTGACATTCTGACTGGACAGAAAGAGAGATTCATGTCTTTGGGGTCAAGGGGTGGGTGAGGCGAGCGTGGGGAGATTAAACATTTATCTTTTCAGTAGGACATAACGCCCACCATCACCTTTACCTCTCTCTTCTCCATCTCCCCTTGTAAGACAGGGACATTCACCATCTGAATCTAAAGAAAAGGAAAAGCTCTTATCTACAGCATCACATACACACACTGCTGTTCACTACTGAAGCATTCAAACCTCAGAAAAGACACTTTAGCAGAAGAACCAGCTTCTCTTTTCACTCTTCTCACTTGTTCTTTTCCTTCCACTCATCTCATATTGCACTCTACTCTTAGTCTGAGTGGCCTTCACAGCAAATGACCCTTACTCGAATGAAAGGATGTGGATAATAACAGTTGTGTGTGTGTGTATACAGTGCAATTGAAAGCAATTCAAATAGTCCAAAAAATATAGCACATCCTCTCCCGCCTTTAGTTTAATTGCATGCACAAATGGTAGGGGGGTTATTATATCTAATTCTGTATTTGCATATTGCAGCTGTGTGTGACTATATTAGTATGTGTGACCAGGACAAGGAATGCCTAATGCATGCACAGCCGTGATCTTTAAATGCCTGCGTTTACTTGAATTATGTATTTATCAAAAACATTGTGTCAATTCATGCTCAAAGAGAGAAATATATAGAGGAGCAGGCATCTGAAAACACATAAAAAAATTAAAATGCTGTCAGTATTATCATTATGACCATTCCCTTTTGTGTCTCTCTATTGCGTTTCAGTCTAAATATGTCCACAGCAAACCTGTGATGAATTAATTATGAGGAACACCTGGCGGATCTCTCTACAGACTGTAGATAGAAAAGCCAACACCATCGCATGCAGAAACTGTGCTAAAAAAAAATTGTGTGGTGGTCAGTAAGTGTGTGTGCGTGTAAATGTTTGAAAGAAATGAACTCTTGTATTCAGCAAGGATGCATTAAACTGAACAAAAAGTAAAGACATTTACATTGTTGCAAAATATTTCTTTTTTAAATAAATGCTGTTCTTTTGAACTTCCTAACGGACGTCCTTCCTTCATAAGAATTATGTATTACGGTTTCCACAAAAATATTATGTAGCACAACTGTTTTTAACATTGGAAATAATAAGAAATCTTTCTTGAGCAGCAAATTGTCATATTAGAATGATTTCTGAAGAAGAAGAAAAACATTCTGAAGGATTTACCGAGATGATGCAAGATAAATAACATGATTAAGAAGGTGAGGGATTCCTGAATAAACATTTACTGTATTTCATACATTTGTATAATGTCTAGAGATTCCTCTCATTCTGACAGAGCTCATCGGATGTTTAGCAGTGCTCTGTTTCTCTATACAATGACTTTCTTGTGGTGTCAGCTAAATTAATTATTTATGAGGGTCTAATGTACAGACCACCAGCGCTTCAAGATCCAGAATGAGTACCTGAACTATACAAACATTGCACGCGTCGCATACTATTTCTGCAGCAGGTTATATAGTAAAAACATTGTGCATAGTGCAATGTATGCATAGAATACCTGTTTGCCACAATTTCCAGTTTGATAAATAGTCTTAGTAAAATGTAAACAAATATTTTTAATTTTTTTCCAAGACTACTGGGTGTCTCTTTTATGCTCACTTGTAACACGATGAGGTCATGTGACAGTAATGTAGTGTATACATGTAACAATAGAGTCGAATTCCTATAGTGTATTCTGGAGGATCGTATTTCATATTTTGAATCCACGGCTGAAGATTAATGTCTAACATTGTTTTGGCATGTAATATACACTTTATGCATATTTTACAACAAGATTACCCCGTGTTGAATATTTAATGCATTACACCGAACAAATGCAGCCGTTCCTTGCGATCAATGTGAGGGTGAGACCGGAATAATGTGTTGCTCATGTGATAATTGCATGGAAAAAGTAGATTTACTGAGACTCTAAAATTCCCCTAGAGAGAGCAAAAGATCTGTCTCTCTCTGGTTCTTTCTTTTTTCCTTCTGCCACTTCTGCCATTGACCCAGATTTCCTGGCACAGCACGATGGCATTTTTGGCAAGAAACAGAGAGAGCGAGAATGAGAGACAGAGACTTGAACACCCGGCAGAGGTTGAGTGGAGTTCAAACTAGTTTAATCCCTGAAAGTGATGTGGTTAACAGTGTTTAATGTTGTACCCTAACCTCTGGAGTGCAGTTGTGTAGTCTGTGTAGGGGCCGGTCATGTATCTGCACTGTAATCACACAATAAGAGCTCTAATTATGGGTTGATGTTAATCACCATGATTCTGTTTGGTCTTGTGAGGTGCAATGAGTCCTTGTTCCTGTCTGGGACTCTCCAGATTTCTGTAAGTCTCTGTGTCTTTCCTCCCGCCTTATCTTTTAACTCATCTGACCTGATTTACAATTTCTGTTTTATCAGCCTCTTTTACAAATAAAGTCTTATAGTGACAACACCCACAAGACAAGTAACAAATGACATCTTTTTATCTCAGTCGTTTCTTCTAGACAACCATGACAGTAAAAGGAGAGCAAATGGAAGACTCTCGGATTAGACTCTCTCCATTAGAAATTCCCTAGCATACGTCTTCTCTAAAGTTTCAGAATAGATCTCAACAATGTCTCAAAAAAGGGCTCAGATTTGCCAATGTGCATGCCAAAATGACGAATACTGTTATTACAGTATTATTTATATACTATTTTACTAGTTGAATTAGCTTTGATTTTTATATTTTATTTTTAATTTGTTTGATTTTTTATTTTTTTATAGTTTTTTTTAATATAGTTTTTTTTTTTATATTACTATTTAATATATAGGCTACTATTTAGGTTTAATTTATTGTTATTTCCGTTTAAGTTCTGTTTTCATTTTTATTTTTAAAATTCTAGATAGTAATTTTAGTACTTCAACTTTAGTGCCAACGCAATTTTTTAATGTATGTTTAGTTAAAAATGTTCATCTAATATTTATATTTTAATTTAAAAAAAATCATTTAAAAATAAAATTGTTTTAGCTAACGATAACCCTGTCAAACCAACTCAAACATCTCTCATTAGAATCTTTCAAGACTTAAATAATCTGAACTATGCTATTTGAATTATTTTATTTGTTGTAAAATAAAAGTCAATATAAAAAAATCAAAGACCTAGATGTGATTACTAAAATAATAAACAACCCAATCTCACGAGAAAACGTAAAAATGTTACGAGGTGGCAATTTCGTATGAATTTGCACAATGTGATTCATACAAAAACATATGAATTTAAAAAAAGTGTGCATGAAGCTCCACCCCTAAAGCCACCATCGTGTAAGCAGATCGTACTAAAACATACAAATGAGATCATACAGATTCATAGAATTAGTCACCAATTCGTCAAAACGTATGAGGTGCGTTGATATAAACCAACTCAGAACTCCATGAAATCTTCTGAGCTATCCAAAAAAAACCTCTGCGCCATAAAATCTGAAAAAGAGTGGTCATGTGGCTATCAAGCTTGAGTGCAGAGTGCAGAACCTGCTTGTTTTCCCCACTTTCACCCTTAGGAAACGCACACCCTTCCTTCACATAGAGCGCTGTGGCCAAAACATACCTCAGTACTATCTCAGCGCACTTTCCCTCAGAGCGACGGGGAACGGAGAACGATATTTCCAGCTCAGGTTCACTCATAATCTCAGGCGACTGTTTGCCTGCATCCTGTGTTTGTATTTTATCCGCCTTCCATCAGTGTGACGGCTGACTGATGTGATCTGGCAGAGTAATTACAGCCGACTGGAACCGTTTCAAACACACAAAACACACTGGCTTCATTTGATGCCGTTATTTGTTTGCTTAATTCGTTTACCTAGTTGAGTGTGTCATTAATCGTTTGCTTGCGAACATATGTAGACCTCAGATGCAAAGCAGACTGCGGCAGAAACCAATCACAGAAATACACAAGCTGTGCCTTTATATGCTTCTGCTGGCTCTTTCCTAAGTTTGCTGCAGTCAACAGGGATGCTCTCATTTCCCAGCTTTCCTCCTCCAGAATGACCTCTGCATTAGTGTAGAGTATGATTGATTTGGGTGGAGGGTTTCAGTCTCGTGGGATCTCTGCCTAGCAGGTCAAAGCACTGGTAGCACTATAGCAGCTAAGCTTGAGAATTGGGTTTGGTCTTAAGGGGAGGTTTACAGCCTCGGCACTCTGGGATTTCAAGTACTGCTGCCTTAAATACATGATCATTAAAGAGGAATCGACAGATATTTATCTCACAATTCGGACTTTTTAACAATCCTGAGAAGAAATATCCGAACTGAGATATAAACTTACAACTTTCAGACTTGCAAGTTTATATCATGCAGTTATTTTCATACAGTAATTGTGAGACAAACTCACAATTGTGAGTTATAAAGCAAAAATTGAGAGATATTAACTTGCAATTTTGAGAACACATTTTTTTTATATATAGGTATGCAGCGACAGGCAAGTGTTTTTTGCTAGTTTCAGCCTGACGCAGTTATCATTTTCACGTCCTGTGCCACGTTTTTTAAATAGCAAATGCATTTGCGCCCATGGGCGTGCTGGTCTGAAAACGAGGTGTGTTCAGGCGCATTGTTGGTGTGTTGCTATTTCGAGGCAACTGACATAGACTGTGCCATTGACCAACAAAAACCTGGTCTAAAGTCAATGGCGCAATATTTGTTTTGTTATTTAAAGAGGGCGTTATTAATGTGCGCCTATAGATGGGTCCACAATGTCCGTAGATACTCTAGTCGCATGCTGTAACCTCGCGCACGAGCGGATCACTTTCCTCTCTGGAGAAGCGTTTTTTCTTTTTCGCATGAAAATTCCATCATGTAAATAGCGAATACGCCATGGCGCTAGCGCAACTAGCTTTTAAAGGGAATGAGAAATTACACTGATTGTTTTTTTTTGCACGTTACGCCCAAAACACATCTCATTACTGAAAATAGGGACAACCCTTTTAGACCATGCGCCGGGTGTGCTGACCATTTACGCTGTAAGTGCACGTGCGTCGTGAGCTTTAGACAATGCACTTGTCTTATCGTTAAAATAGGGCTCTAAATGTTATTTCATGCTGTAACTGTAGGGCTAATACCATAGACTGTAAAAAAAAATATATGGATGTATTGTCTGTGAGGTCACCTATAGGTTTCTGAAGAGCAGAACTGGGCGGAGCCGGCCGTTGCCATCTTGGCAGCGTGTCACTTCCGGGTAACCGAAAATAGGCAAAGTGGCGGGATTTGCTGAGGTGACGGTTAACAGACAGCAGACAAACAGCTTGTAGTGACAGCAGTCACTCAAGTGGCCATGACCTTAATTATGCACAACTTTAAGGCTTAATATAATTTAAAACCACTTTGTGTACCAGATTGTAAATATATATTTTTTATATGTAAAGTTGACCATTTTAACATGTGGGGTCTATGGGATTGACTCTCTTTTGGGAGCCTGTCTCTAGCGGCCAGTCGATGAATTGCAGTTTAAGTCACTTCCGTGTTGGATTCGAGAGAGAGACCGGGTGCTTGGCTAATTCATTGTGCCCTCTATGAACTGCATATGTGAATATTATGTATTGTAGATCTATTGTTTACATCAAATTCATGCTTTAATTGTAGGCTAATCGACACAGGTTTAATCAGTCTAGTCTTCAACAATGGTATAAAAAGGAGACCATCTATTTTGCATTCCGATTCTGACATCCAAAGGCTCTTTGGCATTTTGGAATTTGGCAAAGACATTTTGTCTCTTAATCCTTGGATCTTGCCCGTTTTCCTCCACTTGTTCCTGCCACCACAATGCGCGGACAACTGCAAAGACGAAACCATGACGTTTACTCCCAAATGGTCTATAGCGATGGGCACTTTCAAAACACTGCTTTGTGAAGCTTCAAAACCTTTGTGAATCATTTGTTTCGAACTAGTGATTCGGAGTGCGTATAAAACTGTCAAAGTCATATCATTTTAGTAAATGAAGCTTCGTTACATCATTGTTTCCAAACGTTTCGAAATTTCAATGGAGCGATGATCTGTGTGAACCCATGAACCAGTGTCTATAGGTTTTTTTACTTGATCTCAGGTCCAATTTATAGACATTTGTAATGACACAATTGCATAATAAAATGGAAGTGTTGTAGTTAATAGTCTCGTATTGGTCGGATTAACCAGGATCTCAAATAAAACACAAAAAAGCCCTACAATTTAATAAAATAATACATTGGCCTATTATATAGATATTTTATATTAAATCCCAGACAGCAACATAGTGTCGGTCCTGATCCGGCCTACATTTGGGCCGGGTGGAATCCACGTGTACCAGATGTGGGCCGGATCTGGGAAGACACTATGTGGCTGTCTGGGGTGGTACTGACGGTGGTTGAGATTTTGATGCATTTACACTGTTCTAACCAGCAGGCGTCACCAGCATGTGGCAATTCGAGGACTTTGAAACAGTGAATCATTTAGCAAAGCAATTAGTTCAAATGATTCAAAGTTTCAAAAAACTTGGTTTCTAGGCCTCTCACATCACTAGGCCTCTTCTCACCATCCCAACTGTTTCACCCTCCATTTTCCTCATGTTCAAGGACACAAAAATAGCTATTTTCTTAGTGAACAAATAAACAATTAATAGCCAACAGCTTTTAGTTTAAGTCGCAGCCTGACAAAACCACACTGGACAGCTTGTACGGAGGTCACTTAATATGCAACCAGTTGATGGTTAGGAAAGAAAATGAAGGATGAATGTTAGTAAAACGAAGCTCATCTGATGACACACAAACTACAAATGGAGAGTGCATTTGATTGGATAGAAATATGTGTACAACCATGTACAGTATCAATGTGTTTATGTTGTATATCTGAAGTTAATTGTGTAAACTTGTAGGGTTAGACTAACATATAGATGACCTCAGAACAAACAAATAGACTACAAGCCAGAATTTTAATAAGTTTCAGTTTTCATTTTACAGGATCCATATGTTGCTTTAGTACAAAAAAAGTACACACACATATTCTCCCTGTTAAAGGTGGGACTGTGTGTTATACTGTATCTACCTGATCAATCTGTGCTCTGTGAGAAAATGCCAGTGCAGGGGTTTACAAGATAAGCGGTATCACTCTCTTCTTGACCTACATGAGCTCCAATGGCCACCTCAGCCAAGCTACTGATGTCCATCTAATCAGGATGAGCTTATGGAACATCTGACTCAGCATCAGAGCCAGTGACAAGCTTCACTTTGCTATTGACGGGTTTGTGCGGGAATTGCAATCACCTTGAGTTTTGTATCCACCCTGTTACATTCAAAATAGTGCAAGGCCAGGGTTTCAGATTAATGCAAAATCTCTAAAGCTATCAGATATCATTGCTCCACACCACACAATGTTGTGCAGAAGACCATATTAAAATGATTACTATGATTTTTCTCATAACAGAGTGGAACTATTGAGCTTGTTGAGGCCAATGTCACTCCCTAACTTGTCAGAAAAAACTATATATTTTTTTTATAATTTAATAGTAATAAAAGTATGTGTGGCAACAACTGAGACCCCAACGTGATGTTAAAAAAAGGACAAATGAAAGTCTAACAATTATTTTGTTTATTAAACTATTATTTTAATAGAGCAAATGCCACAACATATGGTCCACTTTAGACATTTTACTAACTATAAGTAACGTAGCAACTAGCAGTCAGAGTATTAGTAGACCATCTGCTCAATATCTGCTAACACTTTATTTTGATGCTCCTCCAACAGACATTCTGCTGACTAGAAGTAATTTTGCAACTACATGTCAACTTATTCTACGAACCTGAACCCAAACACATAACCATAACCTAACTAATACTATTAGTTAGTTGACATGTCGTTACTTATAGTTAGTAGAATGTCTAAAGTGGACCATCGAAGTAAAGTGTAACTATAATAATTTAAGCAGAATTCCATGTTTTGAATCAATCTAACCCAGTAATGGTCTGATGAATGGTGAATGGAAAATGGCTGAAATTCAGTAAATAGCATCTTAAAATAACAACATAAAATTTGCTGAGAAGGGCAAGCAAATGGCAGATATTAATTCTAAAATTGTTGTTTGTCTTACGAATTTGTGTGGACAGCAGTGGCCGTGTGTGTGTGTGTGTGTGTTTATGCTCAGTGGAGAATGAAATGGAATGTATTATTGCTGTGCATCACAGCTTGAAAGGAAAAACCCTCATATGACATTCAGAGCCTCAGCTTTTCCCTTATGGTTTCTTTTTCCTTTTTCTTCTCTGGCTCCTGCACTGATTCACACTATGAATGTTAATGCCAGTGTCATCCCACTGCGACAGGAAATCTGACTCTTTTTGAATGATGCAACTGTTTGGTCACATCCTGTATCTCTGTGTCTCTCTCCGCACTCACATTCAAATGTAAACTTGATTATTTTCAAAAAAGGCAAATCTTGGCGGACAGGAAACCGACCCTGAAGAAAATCACAGATGTTCTTCTCAAGTGAACCCGACTCCAAACACACATGCAAAAAAATAAATGATCTTGAGTTTGACTTCCATGGTCCCGTTGTCAGTTGGTGTGTGTGTGTGTGTGTGTGTGGGAAGAAGGAATCTGGACCGAGACTCACAGTCCACAGCTGGACATGACCATTACAACCTAGAGCTACATTTAACACTCCACTCCGTCACTCTCTCTGCTCCAAAGGGGAGAGACAACAGTAATTTCCTCCACAAATGATGCATCACCTTTAACACATGTGTCCATGTTAAAAGAATGTGCTGAGGTTAAAGAGTCGAAAATGAAATAGCGTGATGAGTGCAGATTGAATATGTAAAAAAGTGAATCACAGAAAATACTCTTTGGTGCATTTAATCTGTTGTAGAACACAACTAATCAATTCTAATTATTTTCTTCATAACATTCAATTTCACATTTCAGATAACATATAAAGTTATAGTATGCTCATTATTTATCAGCTAAAGTGAACTTGTAAATTATGACAAGTATAAAAAAATATGTGTCAACACCCACCCAGATGTAAAAAAATGAACAAAAGAAAGTCTAACAAGAAATGTTCAGCACTTTTATTTTCAACATGTTTCTATTTACACAAAATGTTTTTAATTCAGGTGAGGAAAGGTACAGAATTCAAGCTCAAAGTTGGCAGAGACATTCAAAATTTCCTACACAAGGATAGAAAGAGTAAAAATTGTGTATTTATTTACAGTATATTTGATTTCAAGTTAAAACGTTTAGAAATGTTCCTCATTGTCCATCCGACATCATCTTTTTTCATTCAAGAGATTTCAAATGGAAACAAAAAAAAAATATACACACATTCTCTTTATAATAATTTAGCAATTGATATTGACAACGATAAGCGACAAGGTGTTCTATATATTGCTAGGCATTAAAACAGTGTGACGTGATGGAGAACAATATTGTGAATGGAAAGGCCAATTAGAGAGCTGCTCCCATGAAAACAACTCCTTTAAATCTAAAACCTCTAACCACATGACCTTTTAAACTTCTGTCAATGGTTTAAGAATAGCTATAAAAGTGTCTAATTGGCATCATGTACATTCTTCTGCTAAATTTGGGGAAACTTCAAACCATCAGTGGGGTTTGATGTAAGACTTTTCAAACGAAAAGCTCCTAAACTAAAGTCATTCCCCCTGTTTCCTCAGAGATCATGTGACCAGTCTCAGAAGCGTGAATACCAAGACTAAACAGTTAAGGGACACTTGAAGGGACAGTACACCGTTTGTCTGATATGTATAAGTGAGCAAAGCCACAACATCAGACTCAGGAACATTCAGGAAACATTCAAACAGGTTAAAATGGCTTATAAAGAAAGGACGGACTGATTACATTTGCAGATTTCACTCGTAAATATCCTCAAACTGCATTTTGGCTTCTGTAATCAATTACAATATACACAATAGATTGAAGTTGCACTTCATTTAACTTTATGAATACAGACTTAGTCATTTTTGTCCTTCTGGGGGTTCTGTAGCTAACAGCAGTCTTCTGAAAACATCTATTATTTCATTGCCATCAGTAGATGGTTCCTCAACAACATACTTCGAACAGATATATTGTTGCTTTCATTTTAAAAAGGCACTCTAGTGACCTTCAAAATAAAACATGAATGGGTTAAATGTAATATAAGATACAGTTTTGAGTTAAGAGGTAGCTGTGGGATAAAGAGGTGACACTTTCTGGGATATAATAGGCTGGGATTTTGTTTGTTTGTTTTTTCCAGACACTGAACAATTGAGAAACGTCCGATTTATAAAGAGAGCTGAATCGACAATTCTTATGGCTCGAGAAATGCATACAAAACATGTTTCCTCTAATGTTCTGTCATCAAAGCTAAGAAAAGCACCAGCAAAAAGGACTAAACTTCAGTTTTTGCAGCACCACTCCAACTGGAGATTTGAAAAAAGAAAAGAAAAAAACCTTACAAAGCAGACTTGACTCGGATGCAGGAGCTGCTACAGGGAGGCACACACTCGTATTTCAGTAACTGCATAGCTTCATGGACAAATGATCAGATTATGGATTATATTTTGGGATTATCTGCTAAAATCTCACTAATCTCAAAATCTCTCTATGGCCAATTAATTAGCATTCAATGTTTCAGTCTTAAACATGTCTGTTTATAAATGTGATATCTGCATAATTAGTATTTTGTGAGACTTTCAAATGTGTTCCGTAAAATAGGATTATGGGTTTTAGTCAGGGTAGACGACAAGGGATAAGGGATTGACGTACACCCTGGCTCTGTCCCAAGTGAAACAACGGGGTGTATAGCAGGGATGGGCAATTTTGGTTTGCCCTGCAGCTCCAACCCTAATTAAACACACCTGAACAAGCCAATCAATGTCTTCAGGATTACTTAGGCTACAGGCACGTGAGTTTTTTATATCAGGGCTGGAGCTAAACTCTGCAGGACAGCAGTACTCCAGGACCGGTGTTGCCCATCCCTGGTGTACAGAATATCCCATTTATCATTTTAGGTTTCAGAAGGGTGCCAGCATCGATGCAGACTACTACCCAACAGTCTAGTCAGCATTAGTTCAAAAACCTTTTGAATCAAAAGACCGCAAGGACTTAGAATGATATTCAAAACAAAGTTCAGTAGATTTAAGATTGACATCAAATTTTCAAACACACCCAATAGTAAAATCTATGAAACTGGCTATACTTATATCCCTCATAGTCTTGTTTTCATTCACATCAAATTAAAATTGGCGTCTACCCTAACTAAGATCCATTAGGTTTATTTTAGCATGATGATGGAGGATAGTGAGGTAGGCAGTGAAAATAAAGAAGAGGATTGCAGAAGATACACCCAGCAACAGTCTTCCATAGTAGCAGGCGGAGATGATGAAAAGTATAATAAAAATGACCATTACACTTTAAAATTCATGAGGACATGCTAGCCAAGGAATGGAGATTTACATGTTAGTACTCTAATGTTCAAACACTTATACAGTACAAAGTACCAAAGAAAACAAAACAACTGCTATCCTCCTACTCTACCTCTACCAACGTGCTCTTCGTAGACATCTCCAGATAGCATAATAAGAATATCAAGTTTTAAATGGGACAGATTCATAATGCAATATGATTAATCATATCATCCAGTCCTTTTTTAAAGAAATCCAGGGCTAGGTTTAATATTTTGGCTGGTTTGAAAATGGAACATGGTCCCAGTTTATAAAGAGGTTGAAACAAGCTTTGCTGTTTGATGATTGTCTGTAGAGAATATGAACATAAATCCGAATTAAGACCATGTTGGTTTAAGCTGGCAACTCTTTCCAGGAAGAAACTTTCTTCTTAACCATCAAAGACTAAAGTGGTCCATTGTAGACATTGTAAAACGGTAAGTTGTACATGAACTCGTAGAATCCATCAATTGCTGGTTATGGGACAAATTTACAGCTTCCAAGCTATACTATTTGTGGGCAAGAGTAAGGGCCACTGGGCAGTTGTGATAAGTTTTACTCTTACTAAAGGCCATGTTGAGGTTCTTGGTTCGTGTAGTTCAGCTGCATGCTTTATGTTTCCTTGATATCTACATGAAATTCATTAAGACCTCGTGTCAACTCGTGTTCGGATTACTCAAGTTCTCCCCATGGGGATCGAAATGGCTGGCTAAGCTGTCCTGTTGGCTGGATAAAGAACAGAGGAATGGCTGAGTTTAAGGAGAGGTCTGACTGAATGATTGTGGAATTCAAAGTCAGGACTGACTGGTTTACACAGGAACGAATGACGGACTAACAATGTGAAATCTTGACAGTGGAATGGTGGACCTAAAAGGGAGGTCTACTTTCTCCCCATCCTTGGCATTAAAGTGTGCTGGTTACACTGAGGTCTGGTTTGGAAACTCTCCAGATGCAGGAATTCTCCAAGGTCCCATTTTTGTAACCCTGAAGTTTTTTTTATTTAAGATATGAAGTATGTGTGTTTGTTTAAGGGTGTGTATGTGTGTATTGGCGTATGTGGCAGTGGATTTGTGTGGCAGTTTGTGTGGTGTGAGTGTTGATAGTTGTTTATTTTGTATAGTTTTTGGGAAGTGTCAGAAGAGGCGACCCTCATCCTCACTCATTACTGGTATCGAATCGTTCTTCAGTTCCCATGGATGACTCTTGCACTCGATGCTTGCACTGACCATGGGTATGTCGTGTGGTGGAGCGGGAGTGGCGGGCAAAACAGGAAGTGACGGTTTGTGAGTTGCAGTCACAAATTGAATCCTGCAATAACAGAAAAGGATCCAAAAGTTAAGATATTTACTTATTCAAGGTTTATGCTTTGGAGGAAGAGGGAGTTTGTCTAACAAAATGAGTTGTTCATGATTAAACTCACCTCCAAGGTACTAGAGCTTGTGGTCATTGCATCCTTTCCGGTGGCTACCAACTCGTCTCTTTGTGTTTTCATAAACCTCTTGTTGACGATCTTCGTGATATTGTCTGTGCCAATCAAGGCTCCAGGTAGGTATTCAGGCTTCGGTTCGTCCATCGTGCCCGCTGGCGCAGTCCTGCCGCAAACATTGGAAAGAAACTCCTGGACCGTGCCATACTTCTGAGATCCCGCTTCTCCCAAACCGACACCTACGCTAGGACAGGAGGGTTTCCCAGCGGCTTGTCTCCCTGGGCACTGATCTGCTTTCCATAATGATTCAACACTTCCGGAGTTTTCCACCACACTGAACAGACTGGTCAAGCCATCATTTAGGCCGCTAAGCACTGGGCTGTCACGTGTGGTGGTGGAACGTGCCCAGGCAGAACCGATCTGAGATCCACTACGGTTATGCAGATTCCAGACACTGCGATCCCTTGAGGATGTTGAGGAGGTCTCAAGTTTGGAGGAGGAGGTGGAAACCCTGCGGTTGAGCTTAGGTGAGCCATATTTTGGTGAGCAACAGGGTCTATCTATGCGACTGTGCACTTTATCCAAAGATGAAGAGATCTGTCGGGAGCGTGCCGATGCAAGTGAGGTGGATGGACGAGGAGACCATGTTTTCCCTTGAAGGCCTCTAGTAGTTGAAATGACATCAGTTTGTAGGCCAATGCTGACAAACTGTGTTGTCTGCGTTCCTGTACTAGAAACACCAACTGTCTGGCTCCCAGAATCTTTGCTGCACTTCCTCTCCAGGGAACTGGAACGAATGGCCTGTCGAACACAGTTTGTCATCTCCTTCATGTCATCGCTGAGGTTGCCTGAAATCTCCAGTCCATGGAAAGGTGCAGAACCTCCTGTCCGTCCTTCAAGCAGGTCTCTATGCTGCTGTGAAAGTGAGCTCAACCACTGCTCATAAGCGGATGAGGAAGTGGTGGATAAGGGTACAGACACAGCAGTCTGACCTGATAGATCTATCATGGCTGCATCCCTAGTTGATAGTCCTTGCTGGGGATCCTGGTGGGCCTTTTCTTTGACTGGCCTCCTCTCCATTCTCCGCACTGTTGGAGGGCTGTAATAGATGCGAATGCCCGTCTTATCTGGAGCGGTGTAGCTTCTCTGGATGTATTCCTTGCTCAGCTCCAGTCCCGGGAAGCTGCTGTTCGAGTTGGTGCTTGGGCAGTCCCATGTCTTAAACTGGTCATGCTTTTCCAATATTGCTGAATCGCTGGTCAGGTACTTCCAATTCTTTTTGTTGAGATCACTTAAGTCAGTGCAAGCCAGAATGGAAGCCGGAGCAGTAGATTGGTGCTGTGCAACATTGCACTCTTTTACTCCACTGACCATGTGACCAGGAAGGAACAAACTGGTGTCCAGCAGACTCTTAAATTCAGAGAGGGCAGAAACCGATTTGGTCCTGTGACGAGAGAATTGAGATTATCATAAAACAATCACGTCTGATTAAAATGGGGATGCAATTTAGACCTTATGGAAGTCATTTTACCTTTGCAGTGCTGAACTGCTCGTGGCTACATCTGTTAAGGTTTCCTTCTCAGACATTTTATCATGAAGAGACTGAAAAAGAAATTATCTATTTTAGTTAAATTTTCCAGCATGCCATGGTCATCCCCCCGCCACAGTACTCCCATTCATTCATGTGGTATTACTGAGTCAGACGAAATTCTCTTTAGGAAATGAGGTCATTCAAAACAGCTTGTTTCCTCTGTGGGGGTAATGATAGTGGTGTGGTTCATCAAGTCTATTTAAATGACCCAATTTCTCTCAATGAGGCATGTTATTAGACTTTTCTCATTCAAGATCTCATATGAAACAAAGAAATTAGAGCACAGAGCTTGATTGCCACAGAGAGGCAGAGAGTGAAAGAAGGGGGGGGGGGGGGGGGGACTTTATAGTCTCATCTCTTTTTCCAGCCTTACTTACAGTCAGGTTAGTACAGACATACTGACCACACGTACAGACATACTGACCACACTGTCTTAGGCTTCTTTCCAATTGGACAGTGCAAGCTGTGCACAGGCACATAGATTTTCTTCATTCTCTCTTAACAGTACCAAATTTGTCTATTTTCTATATATATATATACTGGCCCCCCTGTACTGGAAACTGCTTCTGTGTGCAAACATACTTGACAAAAAAAAGCTCATTCTGATTCTGATATGCAAAACCAGCCATTCCAGCTGCAAGTGATGCAACACACAGGGAGTGTGCATGCTGGCGCTCTGTGGAAATGTTTAGAGATATTGTCATATCCTCCCATTATGTGAGGGGAGCCCTGAGTCAGTGAAGGAAGTGTGGGGATGAACAATGTGCAAAATATGTCATAATGACATTCTCCCAGACCTATATAAAAAAGATTAAAAGGACTCAGAAAAACATGAAAGAAAAACATGAAAGCAGAGGAACAAGCTTTGGTAATACAAAACAAAGCTTCCCAGGCCTTTAATTCACTTGAAGATTGACCATAAAAGCTATTGTTCACCCAAAAAAAAAAAAAAAGAATTCTGTCATCATTTCCTCTCCCTCATCATGTAGTTCCAAACCCAAATTTCTTCTGTGGAGCACAAAAGGAGAAATTCGAAAAAATCTGATGCTTTCAGAATTTCTCCTTTCGGGTTTAATTGAAGAATTTTCAAAAATGTACAGAAGACTCAACTCTTTTTGGAGTTTTCGTGTACCCTGAAACTTGAATGTGACCAGCACAATCATCATTTATTTTCCTTTTGCATTCCACGGAAAAAGCAAGTCATATGGGTTTGGAATGAAGTGAAGGAGAAGAAACCATGACAGAAATGTAATTTTTCATTGAACAAATCCTTTCACATGACATCTGACCTGTGCGCCTTTGCTCTGGGAATCTCGTATATGTTGTTCCCATTGGCTTCTTTCCTGGTTGAAGTGCTCCAAAAGCTCTAGCCTCTCTCGGCTCCAGTTCTTCTCACTAATCTGCAGTTGTTTGGTGAGGTCCATCACGGCAGCGTAAGAGTCCGCCAATAAGTGTTGATGCTCCTCTCGCTCCTTCTTTAGCGCCCCCTTGAGGTCTGGAGAATCCTTTTCACCCCCAGCCACAGATGCCTTCCCCATCTTTCCATCCAGCTGATGACAAAGATAAAGTACAAAATGAGGGACTGAGATAAAAAGATAATACTTGATGTTTCAGAACCAGAAGAGTAACCATAGAAACAGCCCAAAAATACATACCCAAGCATTTGCTGATGCTAACAGCAGCGCCATTCAGACATCGTGATATTTTATAGATAGATATTATTTGCCCAATACCATTAAATATTCAGATCAAAGTGCAATTATATAAGCTTAATTGAAAAAAAGCAATAAATTACATTTACTATTAGGAATAATTAAAATAGACAATTATTTCTCCAGGTAATATATTGTATTAACTGCAGAATGTTTACAGTTAGCAGTTGTATCAACCCTATATATTGCATTGGCAGTTTTACAACAGCTTCAAATGTGACTCATTCCATTAGATTGTTATAATATTTGGTTATAATTTGTATTATGTTTCCAACAACAGTAATTATGAAGCCGGCACCCATTTATCGTATTTTGAATTCCTTCTGCTCTCTCAGTTGGAGCCGCATCTCTTTAGAACTCATAAACTGCATGAGCGTATGCTAGTCAGATTATTAAAACACAGCCTGCTGGGAACTCATCACACAATCAGTGACTAGCTTCTCATGGTAATAATGCCTAATGAGTTTTGCTTTTGATGGCAATAAGAGGTTAATGGGTTGATGTGGTTTATTAAAGAGGACGAAATATATTTGTTCCAGATAGGCTACCTTCTCATAAACCCAAATGATTATGAAAAAGAAAAATTATCCAGAAATTATTTTGTTTCTATCAGACTATTGATTATTGCTTATTTATTTTATTCACCTTTGAATCGCATGATAAATCAACAATTGTGCAGCATCTTAATAATAGACAATGTATAAATCAATAAGTGACGATGTGCAGCCTCAACAGAAGACTTCATAGCATTATACTTACAGCATTAATGGTATCAATAACCTTTCTTGTTAATACAGTGATAAATCATTTTATTTGACAGGTTGTTATTAGTCCCACAGAGGTCACAGCTAATACTAGAGTGTCAAGTCCCACCTCTTCCATTCCTCCCTTTATCGCTTGGCTTATTCTCTAAACCACAGTCTTAGAAACACAAAGGAAGTGCAGTCAGATAAAAAGGAGGAGTGGCAGGGAGAAAAGGAGCTCTGTAATATCGACCTATCACAGCGGTAATGGTGAAGGGGGCGGTCTAGTGTCATTAGGTTCTCTGATGAGCAAAGGGCTATTGCTTTAGGTGCAATCTAATGGTGTGTGTGTATACTTCTATTTTTTCTGCTGTAACCTTTACAACAATGAAGGGAGGAGAGTGCGTATTTTAGCTAATCTAAACACAACTTATTGCATGCCCCGGATCTCTACGCACTGTTTAAGACATCTACAGAGTACACACACTTGACTTAAATCTGCAGTCAAATTTCTGCTCCATTAGCAGCACCAAACACAATGACGATCCAAACACTCCTCGTGTCTTCTATTGCATTTTCTGATGTCTATTTTTTGAGTAGTCTAAAAATCCATGTGCCACTGTATTATGTGTACCAGCTCTTTAAATATTTGCGTTGTTTCGGGAATTTTAACATTGAAAGATTCCACACTATCAACTTTAAGGCAGAACGTATAACGAATACACAAACGCAGCAGCAAGCCAGTGATTTCCAATCATAAAACATCTTTACTCTCGGACATTGAATGGCTTTCCTGAGGTAAATGTAACGTTGCGGGACACAGTCATGTAAATTGTCACAGTCAGACATTGACACAGTCAAAACGTGCCATCAGAGAAGCGCTAAGCATTACCGTTCCAGTCAGTGATTTAGGCCCTCCAAAACGGTTTCGCCCCAAGACCAAACCTACCTTATTTCTTATTTGTTTCTCATCTTTAGCCTCTGTGTTTATCAGACTGATCCACTAAAGCTGTGTCTTAAATCCCGTTCCTCCCCGAGCCCATTAATTAAGCCATTAAGAAGACTGCAGTCATGAATGTGTCTCAGTGCAGAGATATTAAACTCATCTTTCACCGTCACGCCCTGCAACAAGCCTGTAAGCACACACTCCCTCTCACCCCCCATTGAAATGCCACATTGCTGATGACACACAGCAAACAGCTCTCTTCCCAGACTACTGGTGCATGTCTTAAACCAACAGTTAAAATAAAAACAATTACAGGTCACATCCAGCATCCTTCAGCCTGTTTGACAGCAAACTGATCGCGAGAAATGTATCTGGCTTCAGTGTTCAGAATGAATCTCCCAAGAGGAATTACTGTACTCTGTGTATGTTAAATCAATGACTATGGCCCTGAGAGCAGGAGTAAAATTACCCACTGAGATCAATGTTAAAGTAATTACTTTACACATGCAGTGCAAATTACCTATAAAATGATTCACCTCTGTGGACTCTTTTAGATTTTATTGTGTTACAAGCCACGGTGTATTTAACAGAATTTTCCCACTTGAATTATCCCACTCAAGTTTTTAATCCTTAAGGGGGAAACTCCAGCTGAGATACATTTTCAACAACTGTCCACTATCCACAGATTGATCTACACATGCCATGTACTTTTGGCTACAGGAATATATTGATGTAAACGTCACTATAAGCTTTTATTACAAATTGCTCTTTAAATTCCAAGCCAAAAGGCAGGGAACAAACTGTATTTTCAGGCATTTCCTATGTTAAATGAGGACTGTGTAAAATCTTGGCTTTTGAATTATGGAAAATATGTATATAAATTCAATCAAGTGAGGCCGAGGTCCAACATTTAGCTAGTTTTTGTTTCAATTGTCTGACTGACGAATGTGTCCCAGATCTATCAGGACCATCTTGAGCGGACACAGCTGCTCACCTGAGTGATAATGCTCTTGAGTTCCATCCGTTCCACTTCCCATGATGCTTTGGCACGGGCAAACTGCTGTGTTAACTCCTGTGAACTCTGACGCTCCTCGCGCAGCTCAGCGCTCAGATCCTGTAGCGCCACCTTCAGGTCCGACAGAGTACTGCCGAATCCGCTAGGCTGCTGGGGGCAACAGGAGATGGAAATTAATAACATTTACATAGCCGTGAAGACTGGATTATAAGGACATTAGATCTAAAGTTGCAGAAGTAAGGTGTTCCGCCAATCTCTGCTTTCACCCACCTGTGGGCAGCTTTTCTCTGCCAGGCTGTGCTCTTTGGGTGCAGGGTTGAGTGGTTGCTCCTCAGCAGCAGACATCTTGTTGTCTCCATAGTGGGAGGACAGCCCATCTTCCTCAAGCAGGATACGGAGATCTTTGACACTGTTAACCTGGAAAAACATATCAGAATTTACTTCAATAATATTTACAAAGTACACTATCATTCAAAATGTTGGGGTCAGTAAGATTTCCTATTAGTCAGTAAGTTTTTATTATGCTCACCAAGGCTGCATTTGATAAAAAACGCAGTAAAACAGTAATATTGTGAAATATTTGTACAATTTAAAATAATTGTTTTTATTTTAATATATTGTCACATGATCCTTCAGAAACCAATCTAATATGTTGATTTGATGCTCAAGAAACATTTCTGATTATTATCAATGTTGGAAACAGTTGTGCTGCTTAGTGCTTAATATTTTTTATGGATAACTTGTTTGAAGATTTTTTTATTAATAGAAAGTTCAAAAGAACAGCATCTATTTCTTTTGTAACATTATTAATGTCTTTACTTGTTAAATTAAACGCATCCTTGCTGAATAAAATAACGTATTTATTTCCACAAAAAAACGCATTGACCCCAAACTTTTGAGTGTAGCTAAAGGACCATAAAACCACTTTTGAGTGCAAACCTGCACCTTATTCACTAACCAACCACAATCCAGTTGAACCCTTTTCCAAATGTGAATGAATTGTGTCGTGCTTATTGCGTTTTTCATTTTTACTCCTTCAGTGAATCAAGTGCTAAAACTATGCAAACAGTGTGTGTAAATAAACCTGCTTTTTGGCACAATTCATTCTTGGTGAATTCCCCCTCAGCTCTCACCTCTAGGATATCCTTGCTCTCGGTGTCTAGTTTCTTGCCGAGCCTCCACTGTTTGAGGAGCCAGCGCAGCTTGAGGCTGATGAGGAGCAGGCTCTCTTTGAGCTGCTGTGACTCCTGCACCAGCAGGTTTCTCTCCTGACTCCACAGCTTCTGCTGCAGACGTGTCTGGAGGCTCAGGCTCTGTAGCTGGAAGTCTCTGAGGAGGAGGGCCTTCTGATGCTCTTCCTGAAGCTAGAAAGAGACATTTAAATGAGTCTACAACCAGTCGGATTTTAGGGTTTTGCTTTATTTGGAGGTTCAGTGTTTGAGGAAGAATTGACATGTTTGCACCTGAGAGAGTTTATGCGTGTCGTTGTGGCGCGCATGTCTCTCCTGTGACAACGCTTCCTGCGCTCCCTGAGCCTTCTCTCTTGCCTCAGACAACAGAGTGTGCAGCTCAACAACCTGGACAACAACATGAAAACAGAGAAAAGGAGAGAGGGATTGAAAGTAATTGGTAAATGCTGTAGCTACACAGTATTTGTAATACAAATAGACTGGAATTGGCAAAACTTACTGCCTTTTAAATGTCAAAAACTTTCAGTGGAACAATGCCAAAATAATAACAGTCTGTATAACTACATCAATTTAGATTAGAATCTGTCTGACTTCAAGAGTGAAGAGAACACCGTCTGTATTATTTGTCTTTTTCCAAGAAAATGGATTAGAAGTTCCTAAACTAGTCCACTAGATTTGGTTTTTCTTTCTTATTGTTTTGATATTTTTCATCCCATTTCAAGCGTCACTACTATTTAAGTCAGCAACAGACATACATACAGTATGCAGACGGATGTCTTTGGCTGTTTTTTTATATAAATTAACAAATTGTTGTCACTATTGTGTCAAGTTAAAAATAGACCAACTTTTAAAAGCAGTACTCAAGGACAAGTGTTGGGTTCGATTACACCTTAGTCGAGTCCGAGTCATACTAAACAATTCATGAAGTCAATATCTTTTCTTTTTTCTTAAACCTTAACTTGTAAAAAGCAACGCCAATTTTAAATGTAACAAAAGCAAACCTCTATTGCATTTTGATTTTTGATTTCATGCCATCTCATAATTGGTATCCTGCTCAACAAACTTAAAGTCATGTAATGGAAGCTATGGCCAACTTGATTGTGACATTTCTGAGTGAAACGTCAGAAATGGGGCTTGACAAATACAGTGATATAAATGAATGAATTAAAGCAAGAGGTGGTAATAGGAGAAGAGCCTATTGGGACCCTGAAGAGCTGAAAAGTGGTTAGAAATTGTGTCAGGACCACTATCATCAGATATGATTGACAATTAGCATACAGTTGGGGTTGGCGGTATGGTCCTACTAGAAACAGAACAGAACCAACATGAATGTATTGCAGATATCATTATTCAAGAATTTAAAGTACAACATAATTCGAGAATTTATTCTGATTCGGGGGAATCAGAAGGCCAAACTGACTGGACGAGGGGGGGAGCTGGGGATGGAGGAGGGTAATTCGCTCCTGAGAAACGCGATAGCTGCTGATAATACTGAAGGAGCTTATATATGTATACAGTGATAGGCATCGTACTCCTATAGGTAGATGTGTATCAGCTGAGAGTCAGCTGATGCGAGCTTGACTAACGTGACCTGTCAGAACTGACGCCATGCTTAATCATTATTTTCCTTTGAAACTAGAAGCTGCTGCCATCATGTTGTTGTTTTTTAAATAATAATATAATTACAACATAAAAAACGGATACTAGCCTAACTCTATCAAGGACCTTGCATTCAACTCAAGATCATTTCTTGTGTAAAGCCCTCTAAGAATCACGTCCAATCTGGGTGAGGTGAGGAAACCAGTCTAAATATACAGGACTTTTTACGGAATTAACAGTTTTAGGAAAAAAACTTTTTGCATCCCTAGACCATTTTTACTCTAGCAACATCAGTCCAACATTGAGCGAGCCCTCCCTAAAATTCGAAACATGAGACCAGAGCTTGATCACAAGATCTCAGTTGTTTCTTTTTCTTTGTGAAAACCACATTTGCCCGTTATGGAAATGCTGGGTGATGAATTGTTTGGGTGGAAACTGTTGATGGCTGGAGGTTTCTCTAAAGTGCTGCAAGGGCGTTTGGCACAGCGTGCAGGACGCCAAATCACATAATGCATGCTTTCATGATTTAAAGCTTGGCATAATCGCGTCAACACTTTATACTGTCTTCAGTTTAAAGACGGCATATTTCTCAGGAGTTTGTGCTGTATAAAGTCTTGTACAAATTAAAAGGGTCACTGGCCATCTAAACTGCACCAAATTGGGCAGAAAAAAAATGAAGTAGGCCTTTACAGGGGAAAATATAGTGTAATGTAAGAGCGTAGTGGGATTAAGGCAAAACTAAACCATGTTGGCAGCGAGAACTATAGTTGCTTATATCTCTGCATGGGTGAACAAGCCTTGTTTCATTTATGGACGCAAGAGTGTTTTTATATTTTAACCACATAAACATTCTTTAGAGTCTATGAATGTCCCATTTAATAGACTTTGCTGTCATCACTTAAACCCTAATTTCCCAATTCCCCATGATCCTCAGATTTGAGTGACCAGTACACAGCACATGGAGTCCGAAATTTTCGTTTGCGTTTTTTCGTATTCGTCATTTGGTGGCTCTGAATTGTCAAAACGCCTCTAGAAACACCTCTAGAATGCTTGCTATGGATACAAAAAACGCAGAAAATCGAACCCAATCCGATTTTTTTTTATGAAGGACGAAAGTTTCGGAGGCAGTGTGTAAACGTGATTGACACAACATGAGTTCGTATAAATTTTTTAACGTGCGAAAAGCTTCGGACGAAAATTTCAGACTTTAAGCCATCATTGTAGCTTCTGAGATTTTGAAGTTTGCCAACCATCCAAAGAGAAACTGAGAGCACCATTCATGGATGTAGTATTTCATTGAACTTGTTGCTCTGTTTTCTGAAATTGCCTTAAGGCCCGTCCACAACAAGGACGAAAACGATATCAATAACTATAAAGATAAAGTTCTACAAATCATTCTAAATATAAAAGAATAGCAGAGTCCACACCACAACTATAACAATAATGGCACAGAGGAACGATATTGTTGGAATCACTTCCAGAATGATTTTTTCCAGCTGATGAATGATAAAAACATTGACAGCCAATCAGAATCCATCTTGCTTTAAATAATTCGAGCATTTAAACCGGCAGACGACAAAACTGCAGCGCGCTTTGTCGTAAACAGGACAATATCGTCCGCGGGTGTGGATGCTAATATAGTTATCGGTCTTAGTGTGAACGGGCCTTTATCCTTGAAAGATGCACAATATGCTGCCTCTGTTTTTGTCCAAAAGTGTTAGCTTATGTTTTGTAACAGAGCCATTGTGTGTACAATTGTAAGACAGTAGCAGAATTTGAATGTGTGTATGTTTTAGTGCCTCACCAGATCAGAGTTTGTTTCCTTTAAGTCAGATTCCTCATCTTTGTTGCTGTCTTTGTGGCTGTCGCTCTCCTCCTCTGCCTTGCACAGGTGAACTTTGACCTCACAGTCTGGCTGGTCTCTAGAGTCAGGCTGTTGCATGCATGCATGGGCAAGTTAATGAAGGAAAACAAAAAAACAACAATAAAAGACGAGCATGATAGAAGACAGACAAGATCAAGAAGAATATGATGAAGGAATAAAAAAAAGGTTATGTGCAGTGTGGGTATATAAGACAGTGATGCAAGGACAGAACAGACAAGTGAGAAATGAACCGAGAGAAATTGCACAATGATACCTATAAAACATCACCAGCAAATAAAAACTCACAAGACAATGAAAAGTATGTATAGGAAAAACAGTTTGGTCATTGTGGTATAAGACAAAATGGCAAAAAGAAACAAAACAACAAGGAGCGAAAGCATCATCTTTGGTTTGAGGAGGAGGAAACAGTAAATGGGGAAGAGGGAAACCAAAAAGAGGGAGAAGAAAAACAAAGAAATAAATGTAGCAGCGACCACAGGTCATGGTGCCCATGCAGTGAGGAAAAAGAGAGAGAGAAGGAGGGAGGGAAGAGTCTGGATTGGATCTCAAGAGTTGGGCCTCTAATGGAGCCTAAATAAATGCTTGTTAGATTAGAACTCAAATGAGTAAACAAAAAAGAAAATAAATTTATCTTTTTTTTTTGCCCAATACAACAGTGTTATATTGGACCCCATTGACTTTCATTGTATGGACAAAAACATTCTTCATAATATCTTCTTTTATGTTCCACAAAAGAAAGTCATACAGGTTTGAAACAAACATGAGAGTGGGTAAATGAAGAGGCTAGGCTATTATATGTGATGGGAAATAACGGTAACACTTTATTTTGATGGTACCTTTTGAATATTATGTTGACTATAAGTAACTTTGCAACTACATGTCAGCTAACTCGCATTAGAGTATTAGTAGACTGTCTGCTTAATATCTGCAAACTCTTTATTGTGATGGTCCTCCAACAACAGACCATCTACTGACTACAAGTAACTTTGAAAGTAAGGTTTAGGTTTAAAGTTTTATTTGCCATTTGTACCGGTACAGCTATACAGGTACATAGGAATTTTTGTAGCAGAGCTCGTTGAGTCAACATAAAAGTAAACATAGAAAACCAGCTAGCAAGCTACACACAACACACTACACACAATAAATAGACTATAAGAAATACAATCAAGATCTTAAAAAATACATTCAACGAAGGGCAGCTTAAACCTTCGTTGAATGTATTTTTTAAAGTATATGTCAACTTATTCTAACCCTAACCCTAGCAGTGATACTCGACTAACAATCTAATGAGAGTTAGTGGACATGTAGGTGCAACTGCTGCAACATTACTTTTAGTCAACAGAATGGGTTTAAGGGACCAATAAAATAAAGTGAAACCAAAATAACTATTAATATCAAAAATCATTATGTTGCACTTTTTGCTAACATAAATGGATTAGCCATCTTCTTATGATTGCTTATGATTGCTTGATTGCGCATGTGTCAGACTCCGCTCATGGAGGGCCACTGTCCCTCAGAGTTTAGCACCAACCAGCTCCAAAACGCCGGCCTAGAAGCTTCTAGTAATCCTGAAGATCTTCATTAGCTGGTTCAGGTGTGTTCAATTAGTGTTGGAGCTAAACTCTTCAAGACAGTGGCCCTCCAGGTTGACATTCCTGGAAATAGTCTGGTCAAAGATTAATTGGAAACACCCACGTCCAAATTCAATAATACATTATTATACTAGTAAACAAACAAACTTATACTGTTGCGTCTCATTTGAATCTAGACATAAATACTTAGCCAGTGCCAAAAAAGCTGATTCTTTAACCAAAATGACAACTTACACAACACAACAGTTCTTATCACAATAATGATGATCTAACTCCATTAGAGGCCTAAATGCTATCCACTATGAAGCCTTATAATGCACCACAAGCATGCATTGTTATAGTGGTCGGTAGAGCTGCACGATTCTGGATAAATTGAGAATCTCAATTTATTTAGCTTCAAACTGAGATCACGATTCTGAACAGAAAACTAAACAAATTAAAAATAAGAACAGTTTGAATGAATGATTCAATGACTCAATCATAAATACTTCACCAGTTTAATTACTGGATGAATCAGCGTTTTTGAACAAATCTTTTGAATGAATGATTCAATTACACATACATTTTTTAACAGTCACTTGTCACCACAAGTTACTTTCAAAAAGGGATGCTAAATTTGTATCGCTTCTGTAGACATCAGTGTTTAATCTGAACTATAAACTGTTCAATTTCAGTGAAGCTGGAATGACATTGTGTGGGTGTTCGAATCGAGATCGCAATCTTTTAACGGTTAATCGTGCAGCTCTAGTGGTCGACAAGCCTTTCTAAGGGAAAGGGCAATGTAAATACAACTCAATCTAATCAAGCAAAGCAAAAAAGAAAATTGCTGATAAAAAAAGACAAAACTCCAAGCAAAAAGGAAAGAATAAAGATGCAAGAGAGATTGGGCGTGTACCTTCTGTTGGGCCGTGTTCTGGTTGAACTGAGCATCTGCAGGGCATGAGTAATTTGCTGCAGGGTCTTCCGCCTCAGACAGCAGGGGCATCAGGGACATCCCTTCCACACGCTCCCTCTCTGAGGGCTGCCCCAGGGCATCCACCCTCTCACTGAGGGCCTGTAGCTGAGCCTGGAGGCACTGCAGTCTGCCATGCAGGGCCTCCACCAGGGGCAGCGTGGAGCTCTGGGTCTGGCTCTTCTCCAGCAGATCCGCTTCCGCAGACTCATTTGTTGTAATCTTACGATAGACAGCGTCTGGTGTGACACTGGAGGGGTCGGGTGATGTTAGAAGCTGAATGGCTGAGGTAATGAGTTGCGCTTGGTCGCGGATAGCGAAAAGGTCTTTTATGCTGAGGCCCTGAGCAGTAGAAGTGTGACTTGTTGCTGAAAATTTTGGATTATTTTCCTCCAGAATACCGTTCTGCTCGTCGCCCACCGGGCCTTCGCGGTGCACCTGGCTGGGGACGCACTCAGCTGAGTCCCCTGCTTCAGCGTCGGTTTCCAGCGCTGGACGTGCGGAACCCTGGTGCGAGGCCAAGTCACACCGTTGAAGGTTGGACAGAAGCACGCGGTTTTCATACTGGAGCTTCTTTACTTTGCCATTCAGCTCTGTGATCTGCAGCCTGGCAGCAAGCAGTTCTTTATGGGTGGCTTCGTTTAGACAAGATCCCTCATCTTCAGAAGCACCAGGAATGATTTTGGGTGAATTGATGGTTGTGGACGGCGACAGCTCTATCTCATTAACAGGAGGAAGCTCGGATTTGTAGTGGTTGAGCTCGTTCATCAAGAGCTTGTTCTGCTCTTCCATTTCTATCAGAGACCGCCGCAGCAGATCCGCCTCTTCTTCCACAAACTGTAGATGGCGCTGTAGCTCCATCACATTCTCAGACGTGGAAAGCAGCAGGTGACCCCCGACTCCACCCATGACCCCGACTCCACCCGGGGAATCCTTCATGTCGTCCATTTCAGCGCGAAGGCCGCGGTTATCCACCTCCAACTCTACGATCCGTCGGCTTAGAAGGTTCGCCTCCTCTTCCACAAGTTTCAGGTGTACTTTGACCTCGGCCTCTCGGGTGTGAGGAGAGTCAGCGACCTCTTCGACAGTAAGTGAGGCATCAACCTCTCCGTACAAAGAGCGAAACTTTGACAATTCCTCCCTCATGGCCTCGTTGTCTTTGACCATCTTGGTGAGTTTCTTGCACATGAGAGCTGACTCCTCTTTGGCGAAGTGAAGCTGGCACTTCAGGTCTGAACTGTCCTCTGGAGGCTGGAAAGGAACATTTACAGACATCAAAAAACTGTTAACTGCTACAATATTGAACAATACGCTGTCCATTTATACCCTGTTTCCACCACCAAGTCTTAGCCAAGTCAATGGCTTAGATGGGGTAATGTCTTCACAACATTGGACTCGCCAAACAATTGCGACACACATTTGTCATGTTGCACAGTTACTCCAAACACCTTATTTTATTTATCCATCCGAATTTAGATCAAAAAGTTGTCTACAAAGACATGTTTTTTGGAGGCATGTTATGTTGCGGTGGGAGAAATTATGAGAGAAGTTTGCAGAAAGCCCAGTACGATCCCTGCACCACTGCAGTGAAAAAGAGGTATAACAAGGGAATAAAGTGCTACATTTATAGCAAGAACAACTCAGGATCTTTGTTAAATGCATTATGACTGTTCAGTTATCATTATAGCACTGAACAAAGACCACTTTGTAGGAGCTTGATCAAGAATGTAGTCTACGACCTTGGCGGTCTTAAGAAATAATAGAACAACGAAAGCTTTAAATCGATAGCACCTGTTCTAAAAAATACAGATTGCTATCAATGCTGTACTTTACCAGTTCTCTTTCAGATAATTATAATATCACAATAAAAGCAAAATAATTAATATTGTAGTATTGTATTACCTGAGGCGATGCTTTTTTGTCAGGTTTGTTGTTTGGTCTGGCACCTCTCTTCTTCTGAGAGTTCTAAAGGGGAGAAAAGTGATAAATTAATTAAAATGTGTTACAACATGAATCACTCTTGTTATCCCCCTCCCAAGCCACTGTACATCCACTCTGATATCACACCATCACTTCTATCTCCCACTCTGTGATATTTTCACTGATATTTTCATCATTTGGCAGGAAATCAGCACGAAATTAAACTGATACACATCAAAATGTGAGGTATTGCATTGTTTCCATTAAAAAAAAAAACTAATCCACTGTAGGAAATGGAGATAGGAGGAGAGAGAACCAGATACATTTTAAAATGAATAGTTTAAATTGTGGATGCTGATTGGTTAATACAGGTTTTCAACAATGATAAACTACACATTCACAATATAAAACTCTTATACATTATTAGCGTAAAATAATTAAAACAAAAATTAAAGGATCACTTCTAGTGTTATTTTCTCTAAAAACCATTTAACTGCGCCCATGTTTCTCTTCATTTAAAAAAAAAAAAACGTGAATAGATGAATACAGACAAACTGTTGCGAAAAATCCAGTTTTCACTTCCTGTCGTATGTGGGCTGACAGAATGGCACAGGTTAATGGAATCGCAGCTTTTAATGGGACCTAAACTTCATTAAAATCAATAGATTTGTGCTGAAAGAAAATGAAAGCATTGACTTAGTGTATCGACCATTTTTGTGCCACAGTTTTTTAATTTACTGCAGATTGCTGAGTCTGTGGGAAAGAAGTCTGAACATAATGAGATTATAGCAACGTCATTTATCCCACCGCTAACTCACATTGGCGTCGTACACAAAAGCTGCACACATAAAGACTGTACATTATGCATATACATGCTATGTGAGGGGTGCATGCATGCTATGCTTACAGCACAAACACACTCACAGTCTGCTCTGGCGCTCCAAACCGTCATGATAAAATTCAATCTACTCTGCAATACTGATGTATTTTTGCCTCTCTAAAGCAATGAATGTGTGCCTATTTCGCTTTGTCAGTCATACTTTACAATTTAAACAGTAAACAGTACATGGTAAGGAGAGTAAAAACTGGCATTTGCGAGTAAATTCATATTTGTCAGCTGGCCATTAACTTTATCAGGAACTATTAATGTACCGTATGAATTGGACCTTTATGAACAATAGTCTGACACTCACTGATGTAAATGACATGCGCAATTCAAATCAAAGACAATACAAACTGTCTACTAAAGAAATCATCTTTCATGACTCATGTTTATTTTAACAGTGGATTATTTACACAGAAGTTGATCTAGGGTGTGCAAATACCTTATTTTATCCCCTCCAGAGCTCATGTGGCAACATGAAGGTGGACAATTCCTTGTACTAAGCAACCAAAATGAAAATACGGGGAACAAAATCACAATATGTACAATTACTAAAGTAACGGTCTCAGCTTGCAGTGACAAAATTACCGTTGGTGTTTTTCCTAAGAACCTAAAATATATTTTTCAACAAAAAATAATGGAAAAGTAATGAAATGTAAAACAATTTAACGCTTGTTAAGAAATATAAATTTTCTGAAAACTTTTTTAGCTCAGCACCAATGGGAGTTGAATGAGAATCATATACATTTTTGACCCTGGCCACAGGTTTTGGACAAATGTCAAAGAGTTTTCTTTTCTTTTTTATGCACATGATGGGAATAACTACAAAACAATAACCTGTCTAAAAACAGATAACTTATGTTTTAAACGCAGAAATGACATTTAAGTCGCAATGAAACGAAGCTTTCACTGGACGATCAAGTCATGACACGGATTACAAATGACATCATTTAAAAAAATTAAACCTGCATAGAGGAATTGTTTACAAAAAGACTAAAAAAATGTACTTTTCATTTCATGCCGACTTTACTAAGAAACATGACGAAAGATGTCTACTCCTGTACATTGCATAATTTTGCACTGCCAGCACACGTTGAAACTCACAATACAAGTAGTTTGTCATCTGATCACTGAATTGCTTATCAGCTACCTGAATTTCAACACCATGAAACCTAATGCAGGTACAGAAATCTGAGAACGAGTACACACACACACACACACAGGTCTATTCAGCCGTGCCGTGATCTTGTGCCTGCTTGACTTATTCTTGTGAAACACACTTAACACAGGATGTAAGGAATAAGATGATTTCGTCACAGTTGGGATGAGGAATGAGTGTCACTGTATTAAGCAAAATCCATCTATCCTAAAGGAACAAAGGAGTCTCTCTTATTTCACCTCCTCATTTGACTGATTTATGAAGAATTGAGTTGACGGAGTGTGTGAAACTGAGAGGGTCTTTAACTCACGCTCCACTTCACAAACTTTGTCCCTTAAAATCATGTTCAGTGGTGAAGATGGCATGTTGCGTAAGAGAGACTCTGAGACACGAGGCTGGACAGAGAGCTGAATGTCTTCTTTTTTCTTTGAATGTCTTCTCTTTTTTTTTACCCAAAATTGGATTAAAAATGCAAAATTAGTTTCCAACCGAATGGCACTTGCAGAGTAAACCAAACAAAGGGTCATGTGACAAGAAAATGCATTGCGGCATGCTATGTAAAGTATTACACTACTGTGTGAAATTTTTATTATTGCCAATGCGTTCTATTTCACATACTACTTATAAAGTATGCTACATGCAGTGTATACTGCGCAGTGCTCCATAAGCTCGACATAACCAGAGAGAGAAGCTGTATTAAATCCGTTGCTTTTCCTCAATTCCCAGACCGCAGAGACACGAGTCCCCAACCGCTCCAGACTATAATGGGTTCCCATGACAACGGCTTTTGTGAGCAGTTCCCCTGTAGAGTTCAATGGATCAAATTGATGAATAAATGGAGGGGGGGGCGGAAGTTAAGAGAGGGGAAACAGGAAATCACAACCTTTCAAATCCATTTGACATGAGCAAGCACAACCTCCTTCTGCACAACCAGCTGAAAAACAACTGCAGAAAACCAACGCATTCCCCTCTTTCTCCCTTACAAATTGCACTAAAACACAAGGAAGCTAAAAGCCGGATCATTAGCATAGCATTTTTCATAAAGCAACTGAGAGCCTGCAGGTGCTGTGCATTTCCCACACACATTTTGTCATTCTGTACATGATTAGGAAATGAGATATTCTGTCTCTTTGATCCATGGCAACAATGTTTAATAGTTCACAACAGCAGGATGGTAGTTATAAACATTATGCCTGACAAAACCTCTATCAACCCAAAACATTTTCATTCTCCTTTACATCCAAAAGCCGTATAGGACTGTTTTCCTGTCCACATGAATTTGAGGCAGACGAGAGAGAGACCATGAACTACAACCACATACTTGTCTATCCCACATGCTGACATGTGAGATGATGGCAAGTACTAAAAGGGCCACACTTTTGTAGAATGTTTTTTTTACCCTGTTTATAATGGTATCTTGGGACAAAAACATGAAGATTTTATCATGATTTATGTTTTATAGGCCATTTTTGCAATCTCTTTCATGCTTCTAATGGTGCGCGCACACACACACACACACACACACCTTCTCTGCCTGCCAGGTACTGCTGCTTGCACCTGTCAGCAAATCACTGTTGTCGTTTTACCCGTGCGAACAAAATGTTTCACATATTGGGCTCATCCTGCTTGGATTACTTATTCAGGGAAAAGTTTTGGCATATAGCAGCATTTCCCTCTAGCTTTCTCACAATCGTGAAGAGTGACATATGCTTCTGTCCACCCGTGAGCGGGACGGTTCTTTTACATGCTTATCAAGCCTGAGTGTTAATTAGAGCTGGGAATCGCTTTTATAATTACACATGAAGCCCATGAGGGACAAGCAGATATGAGTGTGATCTAGAACAGAGAAGTAATGAGTGGAAATACTTCAGTAAGAATGGAGGGATAGTCAGAAAGGAAGTGAGAATGTGAATTAAAGAACTTAATTAGATGACTTTAGATTGACATACGGAGCCGTCTGCTCTCTAATCGCTCTCGCTGTACTTTGATGTCATTCATCGACCACTTCAAGTCGAACTCACTTAAAGTGCCCTTATTATGCGATTTAAAGGCTCCTAATTTTGTTTTGGAGGTCTCAGGTTTACATGCATCACAGGTCATTGCACATCACCACGTGGTTCAATGATTCTTAAACGACTCGTCGGATGAATCAGTCTCTTTTAATCCCTCCTTTCCATGAGCTACTCTGCTCTGATTGGCCAGATGGCCCAATCTGCTGTGATTGGTCAACCGCGTACAGCGCCCGTCGGAACCTACAGGCCTATTACCATAACTGAACTTAAGCTCCGGAGGCTTCCTAAGCTCAGCGATTGTACACACTGTAAATACAGTAGCCTAACGATAACGTTGATTTTACGATGATGAAACATTGGAAGAACTGGTTATTCAACCCTAACCCTCCATCGCAAGAACGACTTGAGCAAGACTTTCTTAATGATGCGCTGCTCAGTTTGAGGAACATTATGATGTTGCAACTGTAATTCCTCACCATCAGCATTAACAAGTGTATGTCCATCAACAAACCGATGTGTATTTTTCTAATTTATTGTAGTGCACATGCAGGAACTGTATCAATAAATGTGCATACATTAGCCGAACACTAACCTGAATGACTGATGTAAGATAAACGTTTGTAAAACAAATCTTGCTCAATCCTTTATCTTACCGAAATGCATATTAATACCAGGTTTAAACAGGGCATGCGATGCATTGTAGAACAAAGGCATAAAGGTCATTTGGGATGAGGAACCCTGTGACCTTCCATCCCTTTCCGTTTCACCTTCCATGAACACATTATTAATGGGCTGGGGTATGAAAGGTCCATTCTGCCTCTTTCTTTTCTCTTTGGCTTGTGAGAGTTTAATCTCTAAGCTTCTGTTGTGTGCAAACTCTTCACAAAAAAAGCCTTGGCGCCACCACAGCAGAGGGCACCTCCCTTTTTCTCTCATTTATCCCTTTTTCCATGAGTGCACTCCAGTACAACTGTGTCCGAATGTCAAAATATCAACGTTCACAACATTCAGATAGAAAAATATAATAATTAATTAAAACACTGTTAACCTGATAAGTCATTCCATGAATAACAGGGTGTAGACATGTGAATTCATGTTGACAGTCAGCCATCACTTAAAACGGTGCGTTTTGAGCCATTTGGTGAAGTTCAAAAGATTAATGGCTGAGAAAAAGAGAAGAAAAAGGTGGTGAATCACACCTGTACTGGGTATGAGGTAATTGCTCCCAGGTGTGGGCCAATCAAATCTAACTATAGCAGCCTGTTTCTCATTAACACCACTGACACAGCAGTCAAAAGCAGTCACGCATGTCTTACGTTGGGGATATATCCAGAAAACAGAAAATCTATCTATAGCCTAAGAGGGAACATTTACAAATATCACATAAAAAGTTTTTTAAAAACATTTACATTTACAAAAAGGATAATTTCTTTTCATTTGAATGAAAACTGACTATAAACCGGTTTTGAAGCAGCCTAAAGGAATCGTCCCCTTCATCTTTAACCTGTCCTAGATACCGAAAAGCTTTGGATAGAGTATCTGTCCTTGTTTTCTGCATGAAAGAGAGTACAGGAGACATCCAGCTCCCCAGAGCCACATAAACTGCTCTTTGTCTTTGTATCTGGTGGTCCTCCCCTTTCCGAGAGATTCAATCAGGGAGCCCATGCGCTCGTTAGAGAGAATAGCTAGCACTTGACGCTCATTAGCGTGTCAGATTGCCAGCCGCATGCGCTCTGGCACATGAAAACACTCCAAACATTCCTCTCATCGCACACTTTGTGCTCTCATTTGTATTAAGAACGACATTTGGCGTTCAGAGATGGGCGCTGAATCTGGAGCTGGTTTTTGGAATCTGTGGAAAAAGACCGAAGTAGGTCAAATTCCTCAGTTTACATCCATAACTAAGGATGAAAATATAAGACGAACATTTGTAGGTTTGTAGACATCTGAATGGTCTATTCTTCATTTTTTTTTTTTCATTTCCAGACAGTCTGTTCTAGTCATGAACTAGAACACAATTCAATTTTCTTTTCAATTTGCTGCAAAATCTATCAGGAGAACCTCTCAAATCCTTAGAGGCTGTATTCCAAATCTGAGAGAGAAAGAATGAGCAAGAGAAAATATAATGGACAAGTAACACACAACAGTACTATTATATCATGGGAGGGAGGTCTATAATACTTGGAGAAAGCTATTCATAAGCATTTCTATTCGTCTCAATGGCAGTTGTTTGGCAAGGAGATTTGAAATCGGCCATCTTTGTTCATGAGCATTCAATTTTGCAGCCAGGCAGTTTTGAACTATTAATGTGTCATGACAAGGCTGGTAAACCTTATACTACATTATAATATATATTATTTTTATGCTTAAATGTCAAAATACACATACTTGTGAAGGGTCATCAATGGAGAAAGATGCTGGCTGTAGTTAAGATATCTTCCAAGGGGCAAACAGTGTCATTGTAACAAACCCCTTAGGGAGACTTTTTTATTTAGTTTTATTAACTTATATCAAGTACAAAATACAGAGCTACAGAGATGGTGATGAGTGTAGAATATAATGCTCAGAAGGACACGTTTGGTTAGCTATTGAAAATCATTATTAGATTATTGTAATACTCAAGCATTTAGACGGTCATTATGGAGCAACAGTCACTAATCTAGAGTGCATCTCTTTCAATAGGCAACGGACATATAAACCAGATTATTGTCCAAGAGCTGTGTAATTAGATTTTATAGGCATTTAATGGCTTGTTAATCAATCCCGTAGATAATAAGGGTCTGTAGTACATAAATATAAATACATTTCACCTCAAATGGTAGTGAATGGATTTGTTGCCAAATACCACTGAACTGCTTTGGCTGAACAAATGTAGTATAAATTCAGTATGATAGAATGATGATTCAGTAGTTTGCATGCTCTATTGTAAATGAAGTTCTATTGTAAATTAAGGCAATGCAGTACGTGTAGGTGTGCACAAGCAGATAACACTCTCAATCCCACAATGCAATGCACTATGCTTTTACACCCTGGAGCAGATTTTCTAAGGGCATTTTCCCTATAAATACTATAAACTAACACATCCATTTTGCATTTTTACAAACAATATTGTGACATTTTTGTCACTTTCCCAAGCCCCCTATTTATTTCTGAATGTATACCATGCAGTATGCAGTAAGCACTACGATAGCACTCTATTCTAAATAGAGCTGTAGTTTTGCCGGCCAAATCGCCTCAGGTTATTGGTCTAGACAGATTACATCGATAAGGTGGGCAGGTCACTGGGCTGCAGTAATAAAACAATAGGTTACTGTCGTAACCCCGGTTCTCTGAAACATCGAGTGGAGAGATCCACCTATGGGAAGGGCATCCGTACCTGACCTCTGCAGAAGCATCCAATTGCACCAAGTCTGGCTAGACAGACAGAAGCGCGCAGCCAATGCCAGGTAAGGCCCCGCCCCCTTACCTAGTGGCATATAACGCCTGCAAGCGCTGCTATTCTCCAGTAAGTATATTCGCTTCTCGTGCGGCAAGCGGGGCAAAGCTGGTGGATCTCTCCACTCGATGTTTCAGAGAACCGGGGTTACGACAGTAACCTATTGTTCTCTTTCATCATCTCGTGTTCGAGATCCACCTATGGGAGAGACATGGACAGCTCCCCGATTGCCCAATACACTCACAGTGAGGTTCTGAAAGCCAGAGAAGGACGGTCGCCCCAGGGGGGGGGGCGGTGCCTGACACGTCCCATAATCATGAACCTGCAATCCTGACGCACACACATAACTGCTGTGCACATGCAGGACATGAAACATGTATGTGGTAATAACCCCAGCAACACCAATGTACATATATACACCCAGGAAGGACTGGAAATACGTGCTTGGTGACAGGAATGTGCATGGCCTGCCGGCCCATTCACTCCTTATTCGTTACTTCCAACGGGGTTACAGGGAAGGTCTAAGAAGACCCCACCCCTAAAACCGAATGTGCTACCGAAATTCTGGTGACATCCAGCCGGTAGTAACGCACAAAGGTATGAGGAGAAGCCCAACTGGCAGCGGAGCAGATGTCCTGCAGTGACACTCCCCTAAACAAAGCCCAAGAGGCGGCTAAGCCCCTCGTGGAATGAGCTCTGATGCCCCCTGGGGGCTGCACTCCTTTTGATTCATAAGCCACAGCTATAGCATTCACAAGCCAATGTGAGAGGCGTTGCTTAGATATGGGACTCCCTTTGTGAGGGGGCGCCCATGAAATAAAGAGCTGGTCGCTCTTCCGGAACGCACTGGTCCTGGTCATATATGTCTGTAAAGCACGGACAGGACACAGAGCATTTAGCCTCTGATCCTCCGGGGAGGAAAACGGTGGAGGGTGAAAAGCGGAGAGCTCCAACACCTCCGAAGTGAACGCAGGGAAGCACTTCGGCATGAAGGCCGGATTAGGCTTAAGGGAAACCTTATCTCCACTAAGAGAGAATTTAGTGCACGAGGGATGAACCGAGAGTGCATGTAGCTCACTGACACGTTTAGCTGATGCCAAGGCCAAGAGCAAAACTGTCTTGAAGGACAGTAGCTTAAGGGAAATACTTCCCAGAGGCTCAAAAGGATGTTGAGACAGAGCCTCCAGCACCATGGAGAGGTCCCACTCAGGAACAGTTCTCCTGACGACTGGCAAAGAGCGACGGGCACCCTTCATAAATCTGCGGATTAGAGGATGCTGCCCGACTGTTGAGCCCTCAAAGCCCACATGACAGGCCGAAATCGCAGCCAGGTAGACCTTAATGGTGGAAAAAGACCTCCCTTTTTCCATGAGGTCTTGAAGGAAACACAAAATATCAGGAACTGAGCACTGATAAGATGTGAGACCACGCCCATCGCACCACCCTTCGAACACTTGCCACTTACAGCCATATAAGGACCGTGTAGAAACGGCTCTGGCATTCTGTATAGTGGCAATCACACGCGGCGAAAGCCCCAGTGCGCTTAGGTTCGTCCTCTCACGGGCCAGGCCCAGAGAGCCACCCTGTCCGGGTGTGGATGGTAAATCTCCCCGTTCGCTTGGGACAATAGGTCCGTGCGTGGGGGGAGGCGCCACGGCTCGGCATATAACAGAGGGATTATCTCCGCCAGCCACGGTGCCTTGGGCCACCTGGGTGCTATCAGAATGAGAGACAGGCTCTGCTCTCTCACCCTGGCCAGTGTTGGAATTATCAAGCACAGGGGAGGAAAAGCATACAGCAGCACTCTGGGCCATGGGTGGGCCAGTGCATCTACCCCGAGGGGTGCGTCCACGTCCTTTAGCGAGAAGAACATAGGACAATGGTAGTTTTCGCGCGAGGCGAATAGATCTACGGCTGCCTGTCCGAATCTCATCCATAACATATCCACTATCTGGGGGTGAAGGCGCCAATCTCCGTAGATTGGGTTTCCCCTTGATAGAAGATCCGCGCCTCTGTTCAGAATGCCCGGAACATGAGTCGCGCGTAACGACAGGAAAACCCGTCTGCTCCACACCAAAAGCTTGTAAGCTAGAGCGTGAAGTTTCGACGAGCGCACGCCGCCCTGACGGTTGATATAAGCCACAGCCGTGGTATTGTCGCAGCGTACGAGAACATGATGTCCCTGCAGGCGAGGCAGAAAATGATTCAGAGCTTTCCAAATGGTCAACAGCTCTAAATAATTTATGTGCGCTGAACGTAGTCTGTTCGGCCACAGACCGTTCACCGTTCTGCCCTCCTGGGTGGCACCCCAGCCTGTTAAGGACGCATCTGTCGTCACAACTTTCCGCATCATAACCGTCCCCAGAGGGGTTCCCTGTGCGTAAAAGTCTGCGCTCTTCCAGTGTCGCACGGCTGCCGAGCAGGCGCGCGTCACTATTACAGAGCGGCAAAGATCGCGAATCGGGCTGAAATGTAGTGACAAAACCCATTTCATGAACGCTCTCATTCTCAGGAGTCCCAGTGGCACAACTTGGATGGATGAAGCCATAAGACCCTGCAGCCTGAGGCATGTGCGATATTGTACTTTCGCCCCCTCTCTGAACTGCGAAAGACAGTTCATTAGAGAGAGAACGCGCTCTTGAGAGAGACGCGCTCGCATGGAGACTGAGTTCAACTCCAAGCCCAGGAAAATGACATTCTGACTGGGTGTAAAATTGCTCTTGCTCACATTCACTCTGAACCCGAGAGATGTGATGTGCGCGAGCACACGGCAGGTGTCCTGCAACACTTTCTCCTTCGATTCGGCTATTATGAGCCAATCGTCTATGTATGTCAGAATCCTCAGACCAGACATTCTCATGGGTGCTAAACCCGCCTCCGCACACAGACAAAAACTGCGAGGACTCAGACTGAGTCCAAACGGCAGAACTGTGAATTCGTAACATGTGCCTTGGTAGGCGAAACGAAGAAACTTCCTGTGTGGCGGATAAATGCTTATATGGAAGAAAGCATCCTTCAGGTCTACCGATGTGAACCAGTCGTTCTGTTTTATGGCGCGGGCGAGCGAGCCATGAGTTAGCATTCTGAAATTGTATTTCCTCAAATGTTTGTTCAACACACGAAGGTCCAAGATAGGGCGGAGAGAGCCGTCCTTCTTTGGGACCAGGAAATAACGAGAATAAAATCCCTGATTCATCAGACTGGGGGGCACCACCTGAATAGCTTCCTTGTTTAGGAGGGAGGATATTTCCTCTTTCAGAATGTGTGAAGCGTTCTCTTCCGTGTGTGAAGAGAGAACGCCGTTGAAATGCGGGGGTTTCATTGCAAACTGCAGTCTGTAGCCCTGCATTATAGTACGCATCACCCACTCGGGAGCCGAAACAGCTTGCCAAGCCCGTTCGTGACTCGCGAGTGTTCCCACCCGAGCCGCAGTTGAGCTGTGTAAGCCCAGCGGACTCATTTGTGATGCAATGGCGCCATCTAGTGGATGAACTAGGGGCGACATGCCGGGGTTTAGAAAGATTTTCTCTCTCTGCAGGGAGATGAATTCTCTCTGCGGAGAGAGATCCTCTCTCCGTAACGAATTCATTTGATTCGTTTGTTTTAATGTGTTTTTTGTTCTTTTGTGTGTTTTGTGTTGGGGGAACACTGGGGCCGAAGCCTTTAATAATTTGGTGAGGGGAAGTGAGTGTGTGCGGTGTGGTGACACTGCTTTTTGACTTTTCCTCACAACAGACCCCTCGAACGTGAGGGGGGAACACACGTTCAACAAACACATGGGCTGGGCAGCCTCGCGAGAGACCCTGCGTCTTTTGGACAGGGGTTCTTGGACATGAAGAGAGTCCAAAAGGCTCGTAGCCCGTGAAAGTGGACTCGATGCCCCCACCGGCCGAACATCAGGCAGGCCGCTTGCGTTTCGAGTCGGTGGGGGTAGTGTTAGATGGTCTTCCAGCCGCGGCCGCGGCGGGAGTAGATTTTCCCCAGTGCTTAGCAGGCGGTGGGTTATTCTGCCGTGGGGCGGGGGGTCTGTTGCGGGGCCTTTCCTTGCCCTGGTGGAAATGTCGTCCCATGGCAGGTGGGTTAGGCAAACGCGCAGGGGGTGCCTGGCGTGGGGCCGCCTTCCTAGGAAGGCATAACTTGAAGGCCTCGTCCTCCTTCTTTTTGTCGTCACACCGTTGTTGCATCAAAGCGACGGCGGGGCCGAAGAGAGCCCGGCCGGGCTCCACCGACGCGCCCGCGATGCGCCGCTTCTCACTGTCAGGAAGGCCCGACAGGTTAAGCCAGAGCGCGCGCTCTCCCACCACAGAGAGCGCCATAGAGCGCCCGCAGGCTTGGACGGCCTGCCGAGCGTTACGGAGGACGAGGTCGTTCACCGTGAGGATCTCCTTCCACAAGGTTAAAGAAGGAGTTCCCTTTTCCAGCTGTTGCCCTAATTCGTCCAAAATCTCCGCCTGGTAAGCGGAGAGAAGTGAAGAGACGTTCAGGGCCCTGACAGCCAAGGCCGAGGATTTGTATGCGGCCTGGTGAACTGAGGCAGAAAAACGGTCCATCTTGTTGGGCAAGACCGGCTTCGAGGGAGCGAGCAGCCCTCCATGAGCGGGGTTAAGGTGCCTGGCGATGGAAGGCTCGATAGCGGGGGGGTCACCCATACCATGAGCTGCCATGTCCTTCACCTCAAGACCCGTGAGACCGTGTTTGAAGTCGAGGGGGTCGCTCCAATTGTGCCTCATGTGCTTCGCGCACGCTGGAAGGACGGGGAAGAGTTGTTTTCTCGGACCGGGAGGGGGTCCCAGCACTTTCCCGTCGTAAATATCCCTCTCCTGGTCGGTGGCGCTCTGTGGAGCCGGCCATTCCATGTTGAGGCGAGCGGCCGCTCGCTCACAAACTTCCAGGAGGATGGACTGAGGCAAGGCCGTGTGGGCGCTAGCCTGGGGAAAGCCAGAGGGCGGGATGGCCTCCTCGTCCTCTGAGATCCCAAGAAGAGCCGCGTCATCCTCATCGCCGGAACCGGCCGGTTCGTCGACGAGGGTGAGGTTGCCCGCGAAGATGTCCTCTTCGGGGAATGCGGGATTGGGCTGGTCAGCCCAAATGAGTGAGGTGGCGCCCCGGGAGTCCCCCGGTAGCGCGTCGTCGTCACCGTGTCCCCCATCCGAGTCAGAGAGGCCGAGCTCGGAGCACTGGGTCGCTGCAACTTTCAGACGACGTCGTAAAAGCTTCTTGGGCAGCATAAGGCAATGACTGCAATTTTCCGGGTTCTCCAAGGCTTCTTGAGCGTGTTTAAGGCCCAAGCAGACCACGCAGAACGGGTGAAGGTCCTTAGCGGCGATGAGCGCACCACACGCGGCCGGGCAGGCCCGTGATAGGCTGTTCCCCGGAGAAGCGGAAGGTTTAGACAGCGACATTCCGGAGAAGAACGCGGAAAAATCCGTGGCGGGCAGCCGTGGAAGGAGGAGCAGGTGAAAACGGCGAGAGCGCGGGCGGCTCCGAATGCAGAACACAGCAGAAAGGCTGAAAAAACGACTGTCACGTCTGACGGAGGCTGATCAGGCGATATGTCCTCCTGAAGACACGAAAGTGAGCAGCGTAATCCAACCGAACTGTGTCAGTGCAGAGATCGCGAGAAGCGAATGTCAACTGGAGAATAGCAGCGCTTGCAGGCGTTATATGCCACTAGGTAAGGGGGCGGGGCCTTACCTGGCATTGGCTGCGCGCTTCTGTCTGTCTAGCCAGACTTGGTGCAATTGGATGCTTCTGCAGAGGTCAGGTACGGATGCCCTTCCCATAGGTGGATCTCGAACACGAGATGATGAAAGAGAACCATTTTGCTGAAGAGATTCGCTGAAAGTCTAATTCTGATGTGATTAAGTGATCAATCTCAATCCCAGCTCACTTCTTAAGTCATTATATCAAAAACAGAAGATCCTAACTACAATCACACTTCACAAGCTTCTCCAAAAGCAAATTAAGAGCTGTAATGAACGAACCCATCATATTTTAAGATGACTTATAAATCTAACCACAGTATTCCCATTTTGAAATGTGCTGAGTCTGCAGCTTCCAACAAGCCGCCGTGAATAACCCTTTAACAGATCAGTGAGGTGTATAGACAGACACAGATGAATATTGATAGTTAGTCTTGTGCAAATGCAATGATGCGGAGACTGTTATCCATGCTCTATATAAATCAATGCGCCAGAGTGCATGCGTGCTATCGGTGTGTGTGAGTGTCATGAAAGTGGAAGATTGCTGGTTGACCCAAATGAAGTTCACGGGACATGACGTTCCCAAGAGCCTGTATGCGAGGAGACAGGTCTTATATAAGATCTGTCTCATATACACAAAATCAAAGCAATAGCTTACTGATCTGATTAGGGAAAAAAGTGGAAGATCCGAGATCTAACCAATTAGCTTCCCTTAAGAGACCTTTGAATTCGATCAGACGGCAGGAAGCGCTAGTTGTGTTGTGTAAGGCCTTGTATGTGTGTGTAAATCTGTCAAACGGGAGCAAGAACTCATCTTCTGGACAAACAAACTTTTTTTTTTAACACATCTCGCACAATATAAACAATAACAATATTTTATTGTGCTCAAGATTGCATTGTTGTATACACATCTAATTAAATGAACCTTGTTTAACTTCAGTCCTGGGAAAGACCAGTGGACGGGAGCTATTACACAATTGAAATAGCACTGTGGATCAATACTCTCTCTGTGAGAAAATCCCACACACACGATTGTTAGAAATATCTGTGGCACAAACACACTTAGGCTAGTTTCAATTGATTCTAAATCTTATAAAGCTGCTATCTATTTGTGGTCATAAAATTATATCAGGAAAATAACTGAATACAAAAAAGTCCAAGTTAGTATGTACTTGTGTAGATTATGTTTCAGGCCTACAAACAGACTGACACAGCAGGGAATAAGCGTTGTCCATAAACCTGACAGATCTAATCTTGTCAGACATGCGAAACTTCTTTCAAACAGCTGATCTCAGCGGGTTTCTACCGTCACAATCTTAATACATGACATGGTGCTCAAATAATGCAGTTTGTGTGGATTTGTATCTAGGAGACAACACCATCAAAAGCAGAAATAGAACAGCCAGTTGCTTTACACAAGGTGTGTGCTTGTGTGTTTTGTGTGTGTGCATGGGTTTTATAAATGGCCTACATGCACTGCAGCATTGTCACTATCAAATCTAATAACCTCCAGCCTGTGTGTGTGTGTGTGTGTGTGTGTGTGTGTGTGTGTGTGTGTGCGTGTGTGTGTGTGTGTGTGCGTGTGTGTGTGTGCGTGTGTGTGTGTGTGTGTGTGTGTGTGTCAGACTTACGGGTCCAGAGACATCAATCAAACGCACATTTCGCTTTCTGCGCTTTCTTTGTCTGTCAGTTCTGCATAGCGCTGAGCTCAATAAAAAAGAGCTTGCCGCAAACTCGCTCCCTACCAACATCATCTTATTGTTTGTTCAATCGTTTAATTCTCATGTGGAAGCAGTTGGAGATTACAAGCTCTCTGTCTGAAGTGCACAAACATCCACGCACATGCAGAGCTAATAGGTGTCCGTGTGACATCAGAGCCTTGGGTTTAAGACGGATAATGGCCTCTCATTTAGAAGTGCACACCCGAATCCCACTACAGTGACAGAGATGTCAAATCAAGTACACACTGACATCCCAGACCTTTTTAGAAATCCCCTTTTCTCCCCTGACCAACACGTTCCGCTGGGTCTGGTGAAGTGACATTCAAAAATAGCTCTTATAACGGCTCAAAAAGAAAAAGAGGAAGATATGATGAATTCAAAACAACAACAGTCAGAGGTGCGTGTTAGACCAGTCGATCCATTGAGTCTTGTGTGTGAACATGAGAAGCACAGAAAGACAGTTTGCATAAAGCTGTAGAAGTCTGTATGACAAGCCAGAAAGATGTGTGAAAACTTGTTTGTTTAGATGGTGTATGGCTGCAGTCTAACATATATAGAGCAGCCTGGGCCTGTGTGCATGATTGTGTGTGTTCATGTGAACTGAGACTTGCGTGTCTGTCTTGTGTAGTATGTTTCATTTTTCATGCAGACTTTTACTAGAGCATGAAATCACCTCTCGTTTCCTGAGGAGATAACATGTATCTGTATTTGGATGTATGTTCAGGGGTTGGTTGGACTTATTTTAATGTAGGAACAGTGAATGTGAAAAAGTAATATTGGTGTTTGTTAAGGCAATCATCAATTTTACTATTGCTCATACTTATTTATTAGATATTTGGATCAAATAAAATATGACAAACTACTGTATAACTGTAGTGGCAATTTTAATCTTTTCTTTGTTTATTTTGTTTTCTCAATGATAATATATGAATGCCATGTGTTCTGTATTTTGAGCTTTATGTTGTAACGCTGATACAGCTGTATGGGTGTGAGCCCGAGAATGATCTGTGTTTTAAGTTCCCATGCTGGGGGAAGCTGTTCTTGCTTGTATAAACGGTGGGGGTGATGGTTTCCCCTTGCATTATAAAGTAGCAGGCCAAGCTCTCTTGAGGAGAAGTCCCAGTATCTGTCTGTCTCTGACTCTGGCCTGCAGCCTGGCTGCAAGGCTGGGGTCAGAGAACCATTTTTCTTGCATGAATAAATTACTTTTCTTTTTAAATACAATTTGGATCTTGACGTCTCTTTGCCTGGGAATGCTGAGTTTAGTAATTGTTTTTGCCACAACAATTTGGTGTCAGAAGTGGGATTCCGTGAGGCAAATTCTTCTCCTGGTCCTGAGACGGAGTTGACGGAGTGAATCGCCCCAGTACCAGGTACTGGTCTTATACCTCGACGGTTTGAGAGAGAGAGCTCAACAGGTTACGAGAGAGAGAGACAACTCCTGATTTCAGGGCCAGAGAAGAATCCTCACCGGGATCAGAAAGAATCCGTGGCAGTGCATCTTCTCAGGTAAAAAAGACAGCCAAATTATTATTATTTTTCTTCTCTTTTGTTGGGTGTAGATTGATATAGGCTAACTGTGAGTGAACCATATTGGCTGAGACTGTTTCTTTGGTTGCGAGTAGAGTTTTTAAGCGGGAAATTGACCTGAGGAAGTCAAGTCAGTTTTCTGAAAACTAGCTCGTAGGTGGACGGAAGAGCCACACCGTGGACGGAAGAGCCACAGCTGATTAAGTAAGTGAACGGAAGAGTCACAACTGAATACAGAGCATATTTGCTAAAACCTGTCTGATTTTGGGTTAAGAAGTCAGATCTGTTCGAAGACGTTTGGACAGATTAGTAAGACGCGCGTCGAAAGTAAAAATCCAAGAGAGGAGATTCAGCCAAAGATGGGATCATCTAACAGTAAGCTAGATCATTTTTACACACCAGTTTTTGTTAAAAAGAAGAAATTATGGCCAGAAAACGCATGCAAGAAATTGGAAGAACAGATATTTGTTTAACAAAAGGCTTTTTATATGTGTTCAGCATGTGTAAAACTGTGAACAGACAGAATTGAGGAACTGAAGTTAGCAAAGGATAGTAAAATAGAATGTTTGTTTTTTTTGATGGAAATTACAAAAGAGTGAGGTGTTGGATTGCAGATAAAGAGAACAGATGTAGAAAGAAACTGAAATGTAGGGATAGAAAATAGAATGTTGTTGAGAGTTGTTGAACTGAATTGTTGGATTGCAGAAAAAGAGAACAGATGTAAGAAGGAAACTGAAATGTAGGGAAAGATTGAAGTTTTAAGGAACATGGAATGTAGGGATTGATAGAATTCATGGAACTATTTATGAACGCCTGTTAAGTCAAATTAAGTTGAAATGGTATGAAAAGTGAGTTTTAGATAAAAATAAGGCATTGAGTATGATTAACAGGGATTAACATGAGGAATGTTTCATTAAGCAGAATGGGCAAAATTCTATATGTCAGTGTTAATTATGATGTGAATGTGCTTTATTGTATTAATGTTAGGAAAACAAGGATATTGAAGAATAGACTTCCATATGTTTATAACAGAGTTTATAAAAGAGTTGAATGTGCAAGCGGCTATGAGAGCTGTGTAATTTAGGGACTGAGATATGAATGATATTGTGATTTCTGTATGAACAGTTCTGATAAATAATAATGAGACAAAAGAGAGCAAATGCTATAAGCAGCTGAGGCTCTCACTGATTTGCAAATGATGCTTTTGTAAAAGTTTGATTCTAATTGTAAAGAAACAATAATCATAGACATGCCAAAATGATACAAATTTGAAGAAAATTCTGTGTTAATATGGGTTAAAAAAAAAAAAAAAAAAAAATAGAGTTATGTTACTATGATTTGGCTATGTAATTGAATTTGCAACTGAGATTGCATTATAGCTCTGTTTGCATTAGTGAATGGGACAGAACTGAAAGTGGGGGTGCATTCAAATCTGATAGTGGTCAGACAGTATGAAACTCAAACAGTAAAAACAAATGGTCAGAAAGAGCCTTTTGAACTCTTTAGTATGGTTAACTTGTAAAGAAAAGACCATTGACCTTAGGAAGACAGATGGGTTATTTAGCCTTTGAACTTTTAGTGTAGGTAATTATCTTCAGGAAAGATAGAGATCATTTACCCACAAACAAAGAATTTTCGAGTGAGGACAGTAAAACCCCCGAGGGAAGGGAGAATTTAGAAAACTCAGGGGAATTTAGAATTGTATTCTATTTTATTCCAGTTAGATCTAGTTTACGGGAACTGAGATTGTAAAAGAATACAGAGAATGCTATTTTGATTGAATTTGCAACTGAGAGATTGTATTGCTGTTTGCTTTCCTGAATGCAGGGACAGAACTGCAAATGGGGGTGAATTCGGAGGCTGGCCGTGTTTTATTGTGGTCAAGCAGTAGGTTACATCTAAATGATGTGAGAGTGACGTGTATTAATGTAGTGTTAATGAAACGAAAAAACTTTTCTTAACTTCTTCAGACATTGTGTGGTGTTAAGCATGTTTATCTTCTGGAATGCATGTCTGTTTTCTCAAGGCTCGCTCATAGCAAAAACACATGCTACTGGGGAACTTTTAACACCTTAAGCCACGGGAAACTTTTCAGTCAGGAAGGCACGGAAGGTCATTTAACCATAAATGAAGACCCCTAGGTGTGAAAGACAATTTGGCCTAGGAGGGGAGGGTTAGAGATGGTCGTATTAGAATAAACAGAAAATTACAGAGGGAAGATCTGAAGAAGGCTATAAAATGATTGTCTTTTAATGAAACGCTTAAAAAAGGTTCTAGATGATCATAATTGCAGATTGATAAACTCATAGAAGAGAAAATATGGAAGTAAGATATTAAAACTATGATAATTTGAGAACATGACAACTAAAATTTAGATGAAATTTGAAATGTTATTGAGACTCAATAATAATAATTTGTTCTCTAAAGAATAAAATAAGCTAAACAGAAGCAGTGTTGAGGAAGTAACAGTTGCTAAAAGCAAAATGCGTAAAAGGCATTTGATTAAACAAAAGTTTGTTAGTGTTGACTATGAAAGACCTACAAGCTGATGTGCTATTTGTAAATAAGATAAAGTTTATGATTTGGTTGAAAAACAATTTGATTATCTGAATTTGATGTGTGCTGAAACAGTTTCAGTGCAACAGAGACTCATTCTGAGTAGGAATTTATAATGTCTAAATTCCCTATAGGGGCAAAAAGAAACTATAAAAATTATGCTTGAATTGAAAATGCATTTAATTTATGGAAAAGATAACTCAAACTATAGGCTAGAGTTAACAAGATGATAGATGAAGTCTTAAGTTAGTTTATGAAAGTGAAAATATTAGTCAGGAATGGCTCAAAAGTCTCTTCTCATTCAAAATGTCAGCTAAAAGCTGTTATCTGAGCATGTGTTGTAAATGCTAATGAGCTATTTAAAGCACAGTGTTTCAGTTGAAAACCATAGACACAGAGATGTTTAAAGAAATAGTGTTACAGGATCTTATAAATTTAGAGGACAATTTGTAAATGTTTTAGAAGTAAAACTGAATGACTTTAAAGAAGTCTTTAAAATAACACTGTTTTGATTTGTTTATTTTAGAACCAGTGACTTCTTTGTCTGATTTTAGTTGCCTTAAGGGCAAGGAATTTAGACTAATGAAGGCCATTGGACATGACAAATGGCCATTAGTACATGATGGTGGCTAAAAATGGAGACATATTTTGTAGATTCAAGGAAAAGTCTGAGTAACGAAGGAACTATACATTAAATAAGTTATTGTAATGAATTCATTGTTACATTTTGTCTAAATTACAGTCTTAGAAGGCTGTTGAAAAGAGCATGTGTTTAGAGAAAGCAGCAGTCATGCGGATTACGAGAGACTGCTTGAGGAAGGATTTATATTTTGTCTTTCTGTATTCGGCCAGCAAAAGAAAAGCTAAAACAAATTAATGATAACGAATTAAAACCACACAGCTGACTTTTGTAAAAAACAAATTAATAGACATGTTTTGAAAAAGGTTAAGAGGCCATGTAAAATTAGGTAAAAGCTACAGAAAATTTAAGTTTTAAAATCTGATTTAAAATGTAAATTTTTTTAGAGAAAAGATATGAATACGAAATATGAACGGTTAATAGTCAGATGTGTGTGTTTGATGATGACTGCAGTTTTATGTCTTGATAAGTGTGAGTTTAGGTATTAGGCAGTGGAAAACATTATGTCTGAATAGTGTGCATAGATGTGTCGTTAAATTTGAGAGAAGTTGATAATTCTGAATCGATTTGGTCATTTATGATATACAGTAGATTTGAATGAATTTCTAGATCAATTTTGGATATCTTTGGTCCATCATAGATTGAAATAAAATAGGTTATAGATTTGAAAATGTTTGTAGATGATTAAGGGCCATTTGCATTTTCAGGGTATGTATGAATGTTTGTGAAACAATTAACATTTGTTGAAACACGGGAAACCTGTCAGGCAGGGAGGCCAGAGGGGCCATTTGACCATAAATAAATACCTTTGATCTTACAGATGCAAGGGACAGTGAAGCCCACGGAGGAGGGCAAATAGAGTGACAATTGTATTCAGTTTTGCAGATGACTGAGAATTGAGATTGAGTTGAGAGACAAACTATTGAGAGCAGTCCTGAAAAGCAGGATACGCAAAGAGTGCATTTGCATTTCAAATAATTTGATAAGAAGATGAGATTGTGGCTTAGAGTGAAGAATATAACATTTTGGTTAAGAGACAGAGAAAGATGTCTGGAGGACAGTGTTTAGTTTAGTGAATCAAAACCCAATTATGTTAATTTGATGCACAAGTTAAGATGGTGCATCAAAAATGGGGAATATAGTTTGTGATGGTTTGGGATTTCCCAAAGCCATCTGTGTTCCCAAAGCCATTGCACAGGTGGAGCAATGGATGTTGAGATTGAGTAAATCTCAGAATGGTTTAATTGAGTAAAGCCCTGCAAGAAGCCATTCTTCTCCCTAACAAAAGTCTGTAAAGTGTGCTAATAACAAGAAATGTTTCAACAGGAAAACGCCTAGGGCGGATACAGCAGCACAGCGGACACACAGAACACATGTGACAATAACCTTAACATTTGTTTTTTCCTTTACAGAGAATGCAGACTTGCAGACAGGGCACATGGCATGAGCAAAGAAACACACACACACACACACAAACAAATGATCAGATAAGAGCCTTTCAAAACCCAGGGGGGTCAGGGGGGTCAGAAGGACCATTAGTAAATGTTTTATTCCAGTGGGGGTACGGTCATGATCTAAGGGAAAATCTTGTTAGAATCAGAAAAATGATTGGAGAGTGTGAGACCTGAGTCCAAACTTCTCACCTTAGACTAAACGAACAAACACATGCCAACGCGAAGAATAAAGTGAGGGATAAAAGGCTTGTGTTAGTAACAGCCTCCATTACGTACAAGGGAGAAAGACGATTTGACCAACTAATGGTTTAGCAGAAGAATCTGTTTTGTGATGATGTTGATGATTTTATTTGATTGATTCAAACTAGGTATTGATTTGATTGGTGAAAATGTAGAAAATCTATTAATTGATGTGTAATAAGCAAAAAGACGGTCCATAATGGAAATATTAGAGTAAATTTTAAAAAACTACATTGGTTAGAAGGATGAACAAAATTATGCAGACGATTCGAGTAGCGGAAGTTACAGTGAAATGTATTAATTGAGTTTAAGATATGTTTTTGTTTTTCTTTGTTTTGTTTTGTTCTGTGTTTGATTATCTTTTGTTTTTCTTTCTGAAGACGATGAAATGTAAAAAGTGTTAAAAGCAAGGACAGGATTTGAAATGAGGGGTTTTGTTATAATTTTTGTTATTTTGTATGTTTATTCAAATCAACCAGGGGTGTTGAATTGATATGGTTTTCATACTATGACAATCTATACAATTTCTTGTTTATACTGGAGTGAATGCGGGCCCGAATTCGGGAATGTGGTGACAGAGCTTACCCATTTAGCCCTGCTTCAGTTAATATTTAATTGCTTGATACTTAAACAAGGTTCAAGTGATTAGTTATACGGAAAATTGTTCGTTTTGTTTTTTTCTTTGGATTTACTTTATCACTTAAGTAATCATTTGTCTCACCAAGTTATTTTAAAATGTATGTCAGTATTTCTCATTTTAACCGAAGTACAACTATTTGTATTCTCATTAATGGTTTTGAAATATCTCTGAAACGTTTTTGTTTATTTGTATTTTGTCCATTTGACTTGCAACAATATTTTTGGACATTAACTGAATTGAATCTCTGTGTTTGGTTACACTGAATATTTTGCTGATACTCTTCATGAAATGGTGTTTTAAACTAGCAGTTGTTGTTTTGTTGTAATGAAATTTATTTGAGTGTTTCCTGAAACAGTGTAAGAACTTGTAAGATCTTCTTTTTATCATTCCTTTGACCATATTTTTTTTTAAGTACATCAATTTAAGGGCCTTTTGCCAGGAGACTAAATTCAATCTGACCATATCAATCCTCTGACCAATGACAAATGAGATGTGTCTGCTTTTGTGTCGTTGTGCTAGATGTTCTTTTAGAATCACAGGATCCCTGCAACCCTGCAAGTTCACATTCTGTGTCCTCCTCGGAAAGAGGAACCGGCGTTTGCTCCAAGATTCAGTGACTGTTCTTGTGCAGGTATTCGATGGATGATTTGCATAACGGTGCAACCCAATTTGATAGAGCCTAATCCTGCAGGGCTGGATGGTGAACAAAAGACTGAACAACTGACAAACTGTTTTGCTACAAGCTTGGACGAAAAGTCTGAAGATGGACTGTGTCACCTTTGGACTCCACCTGTGTGGTCAACGGGACCAATGGGGAATTGTAGGATTGAAAATAATCCAAGATATTTGAAATGAACAAAGACATCTGCTTTACTGTTTTTGACGACCTATTTCCATAATGACCATTTGGAGTCTGTAAAGGCACCGAGGTGCTGATCAAGGCCTGTAGGCCTAAGATGTGTGTATTTTGGAGGTATGCAATCGTCCCACCTTTGGTACAATGAGGGAAGTTGTAATTATCTGGTTGGTCAGTTTTGAATGTGTCACATTTGGGTTTTAGTCACATGGTCACGGAAGGGATAACAGGAAGATTTAAATGAGAGGTATAAATATGATGAAATGACTTAAAATTGTTGCATTTATTTGGGTTTTCAGAGAATGAAAAACAGGGAGAAATTGTAGTGGCAATTTTAATCTTTTCTTTGTTTATTTTGTTTTCTCAATGATAATATATGAATGCCATGTGTTCTGTATTTTGAGCTTTATGTTGTAACGCTGATACAGCTGTATGGGTGTGAGCCCGAGAATGATCTGTGTTTTAAGTTCCCATGCTGGGGGAAGCTGTTCTTGCTTGTATAAACGGTGGGGGTGATGGTTTCCCCTTGCATTATAAAGTAGCAGGCCAAGCTCTCTTGAGGAGAAGTCCCAGTATCTGTCTGTCTCTGACTCTGGCCTGCAGCCTGGCTGCAAGGCTGGGGTCAGAGAACCATTTTTCTTGCATGAATAAATTACTTTTCTTTTTAAATACAATTTGGATCTTGACGTCTCTTTGCCTGGGAATGCTGAGTTTAGTAATTGTTTTTGCCACAACAATAACGCATTCTCATTTATTTGCAATAAGTTTCCTAAAACATTTAATTCAGAATATATTTATAAAGTAGGCTATATTATTTCCATAATACGTACTCTTCTTTTAAGTACCGTTTCACAAGCAAGGTACCTTTAGGTTTTTGAGAAGAAGCAAAAAATATCCAGGCCACATGTGTGCAATCTGTGCATGAGTGTATATGTGTGTGCTTCTTACTTGCTTTTATTCTCTATTGTTCCCATCATGTTCCTAGTCAAAACCTCTAATCCCATGCGCTTTGATGCTGCTTTATACACAGGTCAGACCGTACAATAGAGCGACACACAACAAACACAGCTGCCAGACAGACTCAAGATATCACAACCAGCAGCTATTGTGCCTCCATTTAACCCTCCTTTGTGTTATTGTAAATATTTTGTATCTTCAATGATCTGCAAAAGGTTTGAGAACATTCACTTTATTATGACTGCATTGTGTGTTCATAAATCTGATTCACTGCATAGTATTAAATAGAGAGAAATACCAGGGCAATTGGACCATTTATGTACCCTAGTATTCTTCAAAGTACCTTGGAGTACCATGTAAATACCATTGTACATGAATATAGTGATCATTCACATTCAGTACCATCAGGGTTCGACAGGCACATTCCTTTTCTGAAAAGTACAGTAAATAGATTTGTCTTGAAATGACAAGGCTGGGAACGGTCTTGTCTATCTGGAAACGGTTTCTTATAAAAGCTCACAGCGCTGTGTTTAATGAAACGCTGAGAACAGTCATAGGTCAGTACTCTAGTTCTGAAGGAAGAGAATCACATGACCACCTGCTGAATCCCACATCATCCCTCAAACTTTCAGGAAGTTCTTGGAAAACTCGGAATATTCTAGAATGCTCAGAATCCCTTCACATTCCCATGCTTTTCCCTACACAGCAAGCAAGGGTTTCAAAGTTGAAATAGCCCTGGCGCATGATACTGTTCATCTCTGATCTAGTGTTTGTTTCCATCAGAGAGCTGACACTGAGTTCATGAATGCAGCTCCAGACCCTGCACTTCCTTCCTTTCTCAGGGTTTCCCCCTCAGCAAAACAAAGATACCAGTTTCCTGAAAAATATAAATAAAGATTCAGTCATCCTCATAGGACTGTTTCCTCTAGCATAGTCTAGAAAGGGCGAAGAACTGTAAATTAACAAACAAGCTCTCATTATGCTGTTTATGAGACACACTTGACTTGGCTCTGAATGATAAACTAACGCATGAGCTGTGGGTTTGAATGCATATTTGGAGAAAGCAAAAAGTGTAGTAAAACATAACTCTTATCCCAACCTCCTTTTCCTGTACTGAAGCCTATTAAACATCTATAAAACAGGCCCTCCACGTAGAGGCCACCATCAGTAGGCCATAAACACACACAAACACACCCTCGTACACTCCCAGCAGCAGGAGAACATGTGAACCTAATCACCCGGGAGACTTCATGGCAGCTGCAGTGCCGATCGATACTCGTTCTGTGTTAAATAAAGTATTGAGAGAGAGTTTGAGGAAGAGGGATGGAGAGCATAAAAGAAGAACGAGCGTTTGTAGGAAAGGAAAAATAGTATTTTTTGGGGGGTGTGGTTTTATCTAGGCTAAGAAAAAACTCAAAATCAGCAAGCCTTTATTTTGAAGTGTTTGTTTTTGTGTCAGGAAGGTGATTGGCCCACATGCAAACTTGCCTTTCTCACGCAACAGGCCTAAAAGTCACTTCAATGACAAAATGATAAGTGATTATGGCTGAGAAATACAAATTACACGTTTTCAAAAGTTTCTTTTCTGTCCATTCTTCCTTGAATATCTTAAATGTGCTTATAAGTAGCCTGTCCATAAAACATGGTATTACAACCAAACACCACAAAATAAGAACAAAACTATTGAAATAAAATATAATCATATGTGACGTGTCATGCAGAGACTACTGGGAATGTCCTTTAACTATTTATCACCGTAAATTATCGTCTAGTCAGTAACTTAGAGTTAACCAGTAAACAGGTTTTTACTCTAGTGTTTTTACATATTTTTTTAGAGTGTGCCATTATTTTCATGAATATACTCATTTGGAGAAGACAAGGAAATCTGTGTGCTTAAATTGTGTTGGTCCATGTATGATCCATGATCAATCGTTATCGGGACCTTGATGAAGTGTATCAATTTGTAATTATTTATTCAGAAAAATAAAGGAAACCTAAAACGAGCGCATCTTAGTGGGAAATCGGTCCATTGAGCTTAGCCGTCATTACACACACATATTTTTCAACTGACCAATCAGAATCAAGTATTCCAGAGAGCTGTCCAATCAACCTTAATACATCTCTTTCATCCTTACTGTTAACTAAGGGTATGTCAGCGTGAGATATCATGTTCAGCCAGATCATCAGATCATCTTCTTTTACATGCAAACTGTTTTTTTTCCCCTATTATTTAAGTGGTCTTTTGTCTGAAAAGCTTTACTAGCTCTACTCTAGAAGTTCAGTTAAGTATGAACTCTCGCTGTGTACCATAAGTGCCCGCTAGCTAAGAATGCAGGCCTCAACAACAGAGAGTGGCACTCATCCTGCCCTGGGCTTTCAGCCAATAAGAACGCAGAACAGACCCGTGGGCCGGCCCATAGTAGTGCAGCCGAGCAAATCAGAGCACTGGCACTGACTATCGCAGCGGTATACAACACCCCGTAAAATGATTCTCAAAGAAAAGAGTGAACCGACCAATAATGACCGTTGCTTCAAACAATAATGCTTTCATCACTTTTTATCAGACATAGCTAATAGAGCACAGACCAACCATTGAGCCAACGCAGGCCATCCAGCCAACCATCTATTAGACAAAGAAACATTTATTACCAAAAGAATGCCGGCCAAAATAGAGAATTAACCAAACACAAGGAGCATGCTTTATGTTCCTCCTCGTTAAACTGTCAGTAGAGAAAATCTAATGCTAAATTCATGTGCTCCCCTTCCACCCTCAATCCCACCCACCCGAGCTGACATTTACACAGAGAAAGTCAACAGATCAGTAGGAGCGAAGGGCTCTCAGCTCCTGTCGTAACACACATATAGAGCTTTGACTACAGTGGAGCGCTGCGCCTCAAGTTAAACAAAAGTGTCAACATCAAGAGTTCTGCCCCAAGCCAAATCAAGTACAACATAAACACTTTTCCTTTCTAAAAGCTTCCCAGGAGCTCCTAATGAAGCCTTTTCTGAAAATCTGAAACTAATTAATGATCCTATTTCTCCCCAATTACTATCAACTTCCTACAGATCTCACACTAATTTCCCTTACTGAAGCTAAAATGGCCAAAAATGGATAGTTCCAACTCCAGCTCCAATGTGACTTGTGAACTACTCTATATTAGGGATGCACCAATGTCAAAACATTTTGGCTGATAGCGTTAACCGATAATTCTTTATATTTGAAAGCCGATAATAACCGATATATTGGCCGATAAATCTAAATCCACGTTTTCATATCATTTTTGAGAGCCTGACAAAAACAAAAGTCTCACTATTAAATCCATGTCCCAAGCACACAATTATAATGTTCTCATTATTTTATGTAGCATAATAAGACAGACTTGCGCCGTACATGTTGCAATTAAAAAAGTATTTTCCTTTTTTTAAAGTGATTCCAATCATATTTCAAGCAATTCAAAACCATCATGGTGAACAGTTACAGTACACATCTGAAGTGTCTCAGCTGAAGGAAATAATCCATTATTTATCGGCTTTAATATATCGGCCAAATTTTCTTATCGGGCCGTTAACGATAACATTAAAAATGAACACATATCGGCCAATACCGGTATGGTGGCCAATCTACCGTGCATTCCTGCTGTATATTATTTGATGGTAAAAAATGGTTTATTGTGGTTATTAATATTAGTTATTCTAAGGCATGCATCATTGTTTTTATGATGAATGATACCTCAAATCCTACGGTTTGTTGATGAAAAAGTGTGCTTTTACATTTCTATGTCATCAAACTTACGGATTTTGCATGCTGACCATGAAAAAAGCATATTTTCATTTTGAGCCAGTAAGTAGCCACCTAGCGACCACCCAGAACACCCTAGCAACCACCTAGCAATGCCCAATACCACACAGTAACACACTAACAACCTCTCAGATGAACTGTAGCAACCACAAAGCAATGCCCTTGTACCCACCAAGACCACCCTAGAAGTAGCTTTCATTGGTTTCTGCATAACAACAGTTTCCCTCACCTCTCTGGCCTTCTCCATCTCAGCTTGAAGGACCTGCTTGGCCACCTCCAGATCCTGTAGTTTCACCCTCAGCTCCTCGTTCTCCTGCTCCAGGCGGGATCTCTTCTTCTCCACAGTGTCCAGCTCATTGTGCAGACGAATGGACACATCCTTCGCCACCTAAAACAACCACAACAGTTTTTAAATGTGGTGTGTTGAAATTGAGATTATTCTTTGAAAAAAGGTACTCTTTAGCTTTTCCAGTGAAAAGTATTGAAGATGTCCGATTCATACGTTTATGATTTATGTCTTCCTGAAGGTGGTGGAAAGCTCATTAAAAGCGGTTGATTGTAAAGCTGCACTAACTTTTAAGGAGGCAATTATCGGTGTTGGGCAAACAAAGACAGAAAATTCGAACACATCTATACCACACGGTGTTTGGACCATTTTAGCAACACAAGCCCATTTTTCATTACTGACAATGTGTGTATGCTTATAATAGAAGACATATAAAGGAAGGATGTAGGTTTGTGTGCGTGGAATGAAGAAAAGAGAGGGCAGCAGTCACTGAAAGGGGTAAATGGGGACTGTGAGGGGGTATGAGGAGGAACACAGTCCCTGTTTGTGAGTTGTGCTTCTTGAGAGTGGGTTCTCCTCTCTCTCTGTGTCTGAACCACAGCCAGGGTGCAGCTGGGTACCCACAATGCTCCTCTGTACCAACACCAAGCTCTAATTCATATCAGATCCCTCCATCTCTCATTCTTTCCATTTATTTATCCCACCAACAGCCTCTCTGCCTTGTTCCATCAATCTTTCCTTCGATTTCCTTCCAGTGGAGCAACTAACTAAACGTAGCAACACTAAACGTACAACACTCGGTTGTTTTTCATTCAATGCAGCTTTTTCAGTGCAAGCCATTTTTTTTCCAAAAGGGTGTGCTGTAGTGTGAGGAAACTGTACAATACTCTTTTGATGTTGCATTATATTGAAAATGCAATATTAATCACTTTTGGTTTCACAGAATATGCACAGTATATTATTTTACTATATATGGTGAAAATTATATTTAGAATATATAATATATACCTAGCAGAATAAGTGTGTTATTATGGTGGTTATATGGTGGGGAAAAAATAAATTCAATACGATTTTTGATTGCAAATTATATCAAGGATTCATACAGTTATTGACTGTAAAATATAAAGTTATCAAAAGACAATGTTTTAATTCCTGAAACATTTATTTATTTAATTTCTGTTCTGTTCTATTAAAATAAGTTCTGGCAACCACATCTTTTAGTTCTTAAATATAGAGAGATTTATACAGTATCAATATTTATAAGAACAAACAGCCAAGCATGAAATAAATCTGTCACAATTCATAATAGAGTAGTTTGTTTCTAAACCACAGGCCCAAGGTTTTATGGTAATTGGGCCGTCTGTATTGTCATACAAATGCTTTAATTATCAGAGCACCAAAAGTGTCTGTTGGTCCCAGATTATTTGCATTCACTCCTCCCTCCATTCTGTCTAGATGCCACCCACCTGCCTTTGACTGACAATGTCACGGCCCTGTTGTTGCTTTTACATGCAAAAAAAGATGGACACCTATAGATCAACAGGGAAAGGGGTAGTGAAGCACAGCAATGCCGTATGTGTGTGTGTGTGGGGGGGGGGGCTTGTTGTCCGCCCCTCTCACCACAGTCTGATGTAGAACAACAAACTGCCATATCTGCTGCACCATTTGTCCAAACACTGAAATCAAAGGAGTGTAAAGACCCATCAAAGAATATTTGCATGCGCCCATGACTGTTCATCAGTAGTACTTGGACAAATATGTAAATGGCTCTGTGGAATTTGTTTGTCTTAGTGTGTGTGTGTGTGTGTGTGTGTGTGTGTGTGTGTGTGTGTGTGTGTGTGTGTGTGTGTGTGTGTGTGTGTGTCGCCCCTCTCTGATCCTGCTTTTCAGGATTGCTCCGCCTCTCTGCTGTGCAAACGGTCGTTTTAAATGACTTCCCTCCAGATCTGTATCTGGTTGCATCTGCGGGACAGATGCCCGGGCATATTCACACTGTAACCTCAACCTTACCCTACTTAGGAAAAAAACAAACAAGCTGCCCTTTCGGTTAACCTCTATAAACACACATGCAGCTCAGACGAGCCACATGAAGACGGTTCAAGGGCACCAAATTCGGTCGTTGAAAGGAACCCATTAACACAGTTGCTACTACATTTTTAAATGGAGGGACACACTTTAAATGCATCTGCCAGTCCATTTCTGCTTCCACCCATATGTCGCTCTCGAGATATTTTTACAAATCCTGCCTTTGCAACCTAAAAGCGAGTCGTAGAGTCAGCATAAAATTGCATTTGCAAACCATTTTACTTACATAATGTGATGCATTTCTGAGTGAAACTGGAAATTACTGAGATAAAATGTAGGGCAAGTCTCCTGCTTTTCAATTTTTTAAATTGAAGTTATCTCAAATGTTTCTCCTCTAGAGTTTCTCTGAGCGTCAGATCTGGGCTTTAAGTGGGGCTTTGTCTTGCTCCATGGCTGTTTGAGTTGACTTTGACGTGTGAATGCAGCACATGGATGATTATGCATGTGCACTCCTCACATAGATGACAATGAAGGGAGAAGGCAGCCAGTGAGGTTTCAGAGTCAGTTTTCCTGGAATCCCTAGAGTGGTCTGACCGAGAGGGGACCAAACCTGCTTCACAATAAGATGTTCATTACCATGTGCCTCTTTCTCCCCTCTTATCCCCAGGATGCTGCTGCTAAGCTGATATCTAAACAGGCGAAAACCAAACTGACCAAACAGTATTTATTAGCTTATCAGCATCTGTCACCCTCACTTCCTCTTTATTATTCTCATTGTGCCCAGAGGGTCACTTTATTGCTGAGATGTTGCTATTTTACAGCTCAGGACACTTAATGCATGTCTCATTAAGCTCAAAATATACTTTAAGTTTTGCACATATGCTAGGTTATACATATAGACGTAAATTTCATCATCAGCATAAAAACATAAACGTTTTGCTCTACAACGTAAATTACTAATTTTTAAGCTATGTTTTTTTTTTTTTTAGTTTGTAATAAGTAACCGGATAAGAACATTTGGGGTTTGAGTGTGTCAAGTTTACGTTGTAGAACAAAATGTCCAAGTGAGTTATGTTTACTACAAACCTTATTTAACTTATAAATTGGAAAAACCCTCTCATAAAAACCCATAGGAAAATCTCAAGGGAACCACTGGTTTTTATTACTCATAATTGGAGTCTACTTTAAAAGACTATTCGTTTTGCTGTACGCATATATGCTATAGCTACACTATGCATTCACGTCAAAACTTAAGTATACTCTGGAATTTAACTAATTTAAGTATTAACTTTGTCTCAGAAATAAAAAAAGAAGCAAAGTAGACAATTTTGGAGATGTACATTAAACTAGCAAAGCTCAGATCATTTAGATAAATCTGGTACTTTCTTCTTGGAAGCAGGAGACTTACACAACATCCTCCATTAAGTCTGAGCATGAGCAGAAATATTTAATGACATCCATGGTACGATTTGAACTCTTTTTCTCCCCATTGAAATTTCCATAATTTATGAGACAACGCTTCCCCGCCATTGACGGAATTTTCAGTTTTTCCGTGTTCACGTGTGAAGAAGAAGCAGAAACAAGCGATGTCATATGAAAGCGGATGCTTATGTAAAATAACGCGATCACCAACATTAAACAGCATATAAATCAAAACTATGTTACAGAATGAAATGTCGACCCAGGACGAGCTATAGGGCTGTGGAAGCATTAGGGGTGTTGATGGACTCAATCTACTCCATCTATGTTTTGATTATCATTGATCAAAACTATCTGGATAGTCTTTTGATAAAAATGCGATTTTCTCAGTTTTTATGCTTAAAATATTGCTTTTTTATGAAACGTACCCACATTCAAATGTGGATGAAAAAAAGAATGCGTTACGCTAGAATAAAAAGTTTTTTGTTTGTTTGTTTAAAAGCAGTGGCTCTGTTCCTTATATTGCATGTTTAGATATTTAACCTGCAAACTGTATAACACGGGCACAGCTAATCGTTGATTATAATGGGAGTAATACTATTTGAAAGCGCTAGATTATCGAGATTTAAGGAACAAAAGAGTTCTCATTTAGACAGTTTTTGTTTCCTACAGCTGTGATCATTGTCTCTGTTTCTCAGCTGTTGTTTTGCATGAGCACATGACTGGAGAAGAAGCTCAGATGGGTAACAGAGGGAAAGAGGAAGCTCCAGTACTTCTCCAAACCCTATTTAATAAGCCAGAGCAGCTGATGAGAAGCTGTGGATCTGTTTTCCATCCTTCCCCTGACAGATCTGGGAGACGCTGCTCTCACTGGATGAGAAATGAGGCCAGTGCTTCAGAGAGCAGGAAATGGTGCAGGGATCTTACAAACATTCAAATCTTCCATCAACCCTTTTCACCCCTACCCCCTCCTGACCATGACATCATCACCCTCCCCCCACGGTCCCGAGAGAATAGAGCAAGATGGGAAAAATGTGAACATGGGAAACTCTTTTATGACAGAGTAAGTCCAAGGGGGAAAAAACATTTGTCTTGCACAGCCTCTTGGTCAGAATATCACTGACCTCTGAATGAGGTTTATTCTTTTGGAAACAACCGCTAAGTGGGTCATGTGCGTTAACATCTGGCCCTTAAAAAGTTAAAGTATCACAAAAATCAAGGGTTTTACATAACATATAGAACATAACTAGTAATGTATTGGTCAGTAATAATTTAGCATTTTTAGATAAATCAACCAGTAGATCCAAATCTACCAACAGTCTCGACTCTTGTCAATGGATAATAAACAATGCAATGAATAATGTTGTGTATTCTGAGTATTCCATTTTAGATTTTTCAAAAATGCAAATAATATATAGCTGTATGGTAATTACATGGTTCTCCACAATGGCATCATTTTGGGGCAGTGGATTTCACATAATACAATATTTTTTAACTCAAATTAGTATTTGAAGTCCAATCATTTATATATTTTGGTAAGTAAGCCAAATAACAGGCAGGATCATGTATAGTGAGTTGGTCTACCGCAAATTAATCCATGACTGGATGATATGCTCAACATCATGGTCCCTTTCGGTTAGTTTTACCGTTACCTTTTTTCTGCTAGTTTTAGGTCATGATGTACAAAACAATCAGTAGAAACAAGATGAACATTGCAAAAAATCCTCAAGGTCATTTACAATACAATCAATAACTGAGACAAAAATGTCAGCAGTTGTGTTTGTATCACGAGAGAGAGAATTGGTGTGAAAAAAAAAGACATGAAACTTGGTCTGCCAAACAGCATTGCCATGGACGATGGTGAATATTAGGAAATATTTGACCGATCAGTCATGAGTATATTGTACAACTTGACTAAATACAGCATGTGTTACTCAACCATTACAAAATATATTTCAAAGTGATGTATGTAGCACTAGTTATCTTCATAAGCCTGTAAGGGTACAAGAAAATCTGAGTTAGCACTTAGATCTACGCAGTGCTTTGTTGCTGTGCTAAGCTGAACTTAAAGAAACAATGTTCTTCCTCCTCAAAGCATAGTGTGTCTGTCCCAGCGGCGGCAATGAAGTATTTCAACCAGTTGAATGCGAAGCGCTGCGGAGATCAGTGTAATTTGACCTGGCTGTGCCGGTAGCGTGGGGAGACAATTGACCCTGTGTTAGGAGACTCCTGTCAGCAGTTAAAGAATTCAGCAGAGGCTGCGATGTTTTCCTGCAGACACCATCCCCCTCGCCTTGCCTCATCGATTGTGTGTTAAAACTTCTGATCCTTGCCAGCTGTGTCCTGAGTAGTAAAACTTAAGTATGTGACAATGTTACTTGTTTAAGAGCACCATAGTCTGTCTCAATAGCACAGAGAGCCACAGCATTTGCTTGGCAGAGGAAATCACTCTCCCTCCTTTTCCTTCCCTCTGTTACTGTATACACATCAGCCATTTAAAAGAGGCGAATGCAGACAGTGGCGATGGGAATGACATCATGGTTATTTCTCTTCCCTCTGACAGACCAGATAAAGGAAGTATTGTGTCCACAGCCATGTGAGACAGCTGCCTGCGTGGTGCATGCATGATCTTACAGTCTACTGAAGACCTTTACATCATTGGATATTTATAAGATTCACTTCTGGGATTCAGAGGTCTCTTGTGAAAAACAACTTATGGAACTAATATACTTTAAAAGAATATGCTTAAAGGGATACTTCAGCATTTAGCATTAAGCTTTATATCAGTAGAAAACCTGTAGTATTTTCGAATTACCATGCTTCCCTACCTCATGTCTCCTGACACCAGAGATCTATGTATTTTTTGTCTGGAAAAAATCCTCCGATGACGCAAAAATCGCCATTTTGCGTCATCGGAGGATTTTTTGGCCAGAGGCTAGAGACTACAGCCAGTATAGTAGCTTGTTCCGCATGTTTTTAACCCATAGAGGGTGGGATCTCACTCACAGAATGTACAAATAGTGTCCGCCATCTTTTTTTGAAAGCTAAGCTAACAGGCTCTTGTTCTGTGGAGAAAGCTGAGTAGTAGGGGTTACCATACATCCTTTTTCCCGGACATGTCCGGCCGTCGAGATCGTCCAAAATGTCCGGGATTTGGCTTTTGCTTTCTACAGTTGCCATTCATTTTTTACATGCACACCTTTTGTTTCAATCTAACTGAATTCATTCTGATTGGTGAATCTGAATGTAGTGTTTACATGAACGCTAAACAAGTGATCGGTTGATGTGCGTTTTAGCATTGCTAAGAAAATTCCCGCTCCTCCCTGAGAGATAGCCTACGAGACCGGTGCGTCTCACAGGTGCCGCTCATCAATAATCACCCCACCGGCCTCGCGTCGTTCTCCCCCGGCCCTCAGCCTTGTCCTGCTCGCCACAGTAGTAAACATAATGAATAGCGACTGTAGAACGCAAAAGCCGAATCCCGGACATTTTGGGCCAATTACGGACAATTGTGGGAAGACTTGTCACGGAGTTTCAAGTCAACTAGTAGCCTAGCCTAGTTGTTTAACTGCGCTGTTACCAGTAGCCGTGGCTTGGGAGTGGCCTCGTAGGGCAGCGAAGCAAGTGCATTCTGGGAGTTGTTGTCTTTCATTCACATGAGACACAAATACATTTTCTGGCTTTTCTCAGTCTAGAAGGCTCCAAATTCAAAAATAATTTCACATTTCTACTACATAAATGACCCATTTTAAATACACATTCATCTTTCCAGAGGTGAAGTATCCCTTTAAATGTAAACTGACTGTAGGCCTAATGATTTCAGACACTTAATTCCATGTTATTTACAATTAAATGAAAGTGTATTAAAGTTCAAATGTAAATTAAATCTAAGTTTATAGAAAAAAAAAGTACTTCAGTACATTTTTTTATGTAATTGCATAATTCTATTGTTCTTAAAATGGTTCAAGTGTACTGCACAAGCATTTATGGTGAAGTAAAATCTACTTTGATGTCTTTGAAACTCATGTATTTAAATATATTTGCAATTACACATTTGTAATGATGAGGTTGCAATTTAGTACATTTCAAATATAATCACTTTAAAATATACAAACTTCAACTGTGTGTTTAAATGTACACTACAGAAGAAACTACAACTAAGTACTTTAAAAGTGCTTTAGTTTCTTAGCCAATGCATCAAATTAAGTGTCTATAAAGCATGATGACAAAATATTATTAAAACAATGATTAAAAACTTTTAATGTGACGTTATTACAAAGTGCACTTTTTAAAATGTGAATGTGGACTCTCTTTAAGTACAATTCATTGGCTTTTTACTTAATTTTTATTACCTGAAAGTACAGTTTCCTAAAAACAAACTGTTAAGACTTGAAGTGCATTACAAGTGCAAGTACAAGTTCTTTTTCACAAGGTGTAGTTCAAATGCAAACTCTACTATCACTATCAGTTACCTACCAGAATATGATTGGTAGGTTTTATCTGTAATAAATATCGTGCCGCACTAACCTTGACGTCTTGCTCCAGTGTGCGGATAAGCTCCCCGTCCACTTGTCCGGTCTGGGCCACGCGGATACTGCGTCTCTCTGCCTTCTTCAGGCGGTACTGCAGGATGCGGCAGGTCTTGTTGGCCTGATCCAGCTGCTGTCTGAGCTCCTGGAGCTGATAAACATCCTCCTCCATATACATGTCCCTCATCTCCAGCATCTCAGAGCGAAGCTCCTCCATTTCATCCTGATATACACACAAACGAACAATGCATCATTTTAGGAATCACTATGCATTTTGCAAGCTTTTTAAAAAAAAACATTAGATGATAAAAGGTCTTCCCAGGTAAGTCTGAACTGCCATTGGCACCCCTTCAAAAAATGCATATGATGCCCCTGACCTATTATCAAGGGTGGTGTGAAAACCAATATTATGCATCAAATTCATTATGCTGCATTATGATTATGATGAGTTAGCAAAATAGCGCGATGTTTACAAAGCACATGGCTCTAAAGACAAATCAACTATTTATACCTCAAACGGGTAAAAAGTGCATCCCACTTTCAGAGGCCGATAGATGCATGCTGTGGGCCACCGCGTGCTGTCACACATTTCCAGTGAATATAGGTCAACTACTGCAGCGCGCGTCACGTGCTCAGCGCGCGGATAAACAATGGAGTGAAAAGTGGGCGCGGGCGCAGTGGACTGCTGCAGCATCTGTACAAACAGCTGCATTACTCAAGCAACACGAGTGCAAGAGCAACTAACCGCTAGCCTTTTTTATGCTGTTACATTAGGCGTGTCAAATGAAAAAGATTTGGTCTTCTGATAGTTTATGAAAACCGAGATTACAAAGGAATCACTGTATAAAAACCGAGATTACAAAGGAATCACTGTTCAGCTCTTAGGCTACTGTACATATGACTCGTAGTAATTCTGTGGAGAAGACAAACCCATCTAATAGTAATAGTAAACAAGGATTTTAAATATATGCTTTGCAACATGAATAAAAAGAGTATTTACAGTTTTAGGGGGAACACACTAGCATGTCTGCCTTTGCCTTAGGGACAATGATAATGATATATGGCAGTAATACAGTGTTATGCTCGTGACCCTCCAACTAGTTTCCACCAAAAACAATAACAACAGTTATTGTGATGCATTTCATCATTATAAAAAAAAATCTTAGTTTCCAGCCATGTATCATCTCACAGAAATTTCTGTCATTTCTACTCAGTGTTATGAATGAGATTTTCTTGATTCAGTATATCAGTTCTAAGTGGCCTTTTAGTGTAATTAATGTACCACTTTTATATATATTTTTTTTAAATAAGGTAATACAGGATTTTCAATCTAGTTGGTTGTCATAACCATGAGCATAAAAAAATCTTGTTAAAAGCCACTTATACTATTGCACTACAGTTTCAGTAACTACAACAGTGTTACTAGGCTATACTTTGGGGAATTTATTTTTAGAAATGATTCAAATGTTCTGAAAAGAACCCCTTTTGCATACCCTTTTTGATTAGTTGGTTATTTGGAGGTTTTGATGTTGCATTATGTTCTTGAGATCAGTGTTTTGGTTTTTGGAATCAGCCAAAGGACTAGAATAACATCCAAGTTGTAACCTTAAACTGAGCAATATGACATTTTTGGTGGAAACAGTGGTTAACATGGTGCTATATGACACCATTGTTGGTTTAACTTAAAAAAAAGTAAGTTACCTGGTTTCTTTAAAATTTTGAGTTAATTGAAGTGAAATTTTTAAATGTATAAAAGTTAATAAATGGAAACTCAAAATATTATGTTAATCTAAACCACATTAAATTGTTGATTTGAAAAAAAGATAAAAAGTTGTGAAACAAATCAAATATGAAAATATTTTTTTACTGCAATGCTTTTAAGTTTGATTTTACAATAATAAAATAATATAATCATTATCTTACCTTTAAATAGTCATTTTCCGACCTGAGTTCCTCTATTTCCCTGATTAATTCCTCATGCATCCCGTCCATCAGCTCCTCTGTCAGGTCCGAAAACGCCAGGGAAGTGCTGGCGAGCATCCTGCTGTCGAACGAGGTGAGCGAGCGCTCGTCGCCGGGAGAGACGCTCCCCTCTGCGGTCTCCATTCCCAGTGAGAGACGCTCTTTCTCCACGCTGGTCTTGGTTTGACCACTCTTGTCCAATAGTCCATGTTCTGCTGCCGATTTATCGCCGTCGATCCCCCCGCGACTGCTGGTCTCGGTGTCGCTGCTGAGCGCGTCTGTGGAGACCTTGTTCTCCTCGGAAGCGCAGTCCGAGAGCTCGGAGCTGCTGTCGGTGGCTGAGAGTTTCCCCGGAGCACAGCCGGAGTCCTTGCTTAAATCATCTGATCCGATGCTGGCGTCCGAAACTTTTCTTCGAGCGCTTTTACTGGACTTCGCGCTGCTCTTCTGAGGACCGGCCGCGGATAGCGCGGGCTTGCCGGTCGGTTTACTCTTCTCTGTTTTCTGTTCTTTCCCGGTAACCGGGCTGCGTCTGGACACGCGGCCGCCTAAATATATGGCTCCCGGTTTAACGCTCAGCGTCGGCGTGCTGATACCTCCGCGGATTTTAGTGAGGGACCACCCGGGCACATCTTTGGGTCTTGCTGGAGACGGCGCCCGGTGTGTTTTCTTTTTCTCGTTAACTTGCAGCGGCTGCGCAGGCGGCTGTTCTTGTTCGCCGGTGCTGCTCTCCATTTTCTGCTTTTGCCTCTTCTCCTTCGACGAGACAAAATGCGTCGGGGAACCGGTGTCAACCTTTGTCTTGGTCATTCATTCCGTTTACAAGACACGAATGAAGCTGAAATGATACCTCCACTCCCCCCAAAAAACAATAGTTGAACTGGTACACGCTTCACACCAGATCAGCCGGCATTAAAACCGTTGGAAATCCACAAGAAAATGTGAGTGCTTGGATTGAGATTCTTCGATTTTCTTTTATTCACCACGTCTGCAAGATATTCTCCCGTGCGCGTCCTCGGTTGTGAACCGCGGCTTCTCTTCTGTTCTGCTGAGTGTTAGTGAGCTTTAGTGAGGTAAGGTTTCTTTCTTTCTCCCCGCCCAGATAGCGGCTCCGACCGTGACGAATGGAGAGCCTCGCGCGCAGAGCAAAGCAGAGCACTACTGCCACCAACACACGGCGCGCGAATTCTTCATCCCATTAACGATTCGAACGGGTGTTTTCCCTGTAAAAAAATATATGATCAAATAGTTATGACAACATAATGTTTTTACATTGCTTGAACTCAGTTTAATGTAGGCCTAGGCCTAATTTAAGTTGAATTGACTCAATCATTGTTGATTCAAGTTGATTGTACTTCAAAATTGAAGGTAGAAATTTTCTTTAGTGTGAACTAATAACAGTCATTTGGGCTATTCACTGATTCAGCACACGCTCCAAACCAATGCATTCCGATTCCCGAACAACTAACTCTAATGAGTCGACTCTTTTAAGTGAATCATTAGCAGATTTTTTTGTCTGATTCCAACTCAAGTGTTTTTTATGAGTCGACTTTCTTTAGTGAATCTTGAACTGACAGTGCGACCAATGTTATATTCCCAAACAAATTACTATGAGCCAGCTGTTTTTAATGATGTAGGCTAATTAATCATTTTAGTGATTTCCCGAAATAGCCTACAATAAGCTAATATTGAGTCAAGTTTTATAAAACTTTCGTAGTAAGGGTTCGTTTAATAGTTCACCCAAAAATGAAAATTCTATCATCATTTACTCAAGTTGTTCCAAAACTGTATGAGTTTCTTTCTTCTTCTGAACACAAGAGAAGATATTTTTAAGAATATGGCAATCAAACAGTTGAAGGTAGCTATTGACTTCCTAGTAGGAAAAAAAATACTACGGTATGTAGTAGTAGGCTATGTCAATGACAACTGTCTGGTTACCGACATTCTTCAGAATATCTTCTTTTGTGTTCAACAGAAGAAAGAAACTGATACAGTTTTGGAACAGCTTTAGGGGTTAGTAAATAATGACAACATTTTCATTTTCGGTGAACTATCCCTTTAATTGTTTCATATCTCTCCAATTTCTAGTTTCAGCTAGCATATTGTCTTGGCTGATTCAGGAGAGACCATGATTTAGCTGTCATATCTTTAACATTTAGTGAATATTTCTCGTAGGTTGATTTTCCAGTCTTGGCTACAAAAAAAAAGAAGCTATTGATAATTTCCATCATTACTGCCTAAGAAAAAATTATCAGTAACATATTGACCTTTTGACCCCAGTATATTGGGTAAGTTGTTACAATGGGAACCTTCTGTTTATTGGCACTGATTAAATACCACTTTTTTGAAATATGAATATGATACAGTTCTTCCATGGCGTACTCTATATTTTATTTGTATTATTAGCAATAATGTAATATTATTGGCTTTTGTATTAATGTATCCCAGTGTGGTTTTATACAATTTATACTTTATTAAGTGTTTCAGAAGAAGCATTTATATAGTTTTTTGGCTCAAAATATTACATTTACTGAGATACAGCCATTGTGACAACTAGCCCTGATCTATATATCTTTTCTTCTGTGCTGAAAACTGCTTGTCTGCAGCAGTGGAGAGGGAGGCTGGAGGATGAGGCAGGAATGTGCGCACGGGTCACATGCACCAGAATTAGTCTGTAATGATTGCTTTATTCAGAGACTGCGCTCCTGGCCGAACACTAGAGCCTTATTAAGGGCCCCTTCTGGGACCCTCACACAGGTGGCGCTCCCTGAACTTCACACAAGCTCACAGTTAATGGGTTTATCCACAAGAACACCCAGCTGGAGACAGGACAGTGGAGCTGGTTGGGATCTGTGCAAACGGAGGCGTTCATTGCCACATGAAAGAAGGGGATTTGTCCCAATCCTCCAGAGTCTTTGAGACAGAGAGGCTTCACTTGATCTTTTATTGATTGATTGATTCATCCACGGTTGGTTCATTCCTGTGTACATGCAGTGTTTTCTTATTATGCAAGGTTTGTGCTGTTTTATTTATCAATTAGAGCAAATTGCATCTTACATTGTAAAATATGTTGGGATAGATCCCGCAAGAAGAGCAAAAATGCACATGATGGCATTATTTGCTACGGCGCTGCTGTAAAACATATTTATAGTAGAATTTCTGAACGGATAATGGAAAATGGACTGTAAGACAGCAATTATCTGTGCGGTGTTGAGACGTTTAGGGATTTTGTTACTGTTATGGCTGTCAGCAGCCTTGCCACACTAGACTGAGGAATGCAAAACCCACAGGGAGACACAGAACATATCTGCTGGATATCACATATTCTACTTCATGGTGGGCTTGATTAATGTACAACAGTATTTTAGTCCCCCGTCCTATATACTTGGCCTAAATATCTGTGATAATGACACTAACAGGTTTGCCTGCTGTTGTTGCTCTGTCTCTGAGGAGGGAGGACTGGGACCCCGCAGTCCTCTCGTCTCCATGTAATGGTTGTGGTGGCGACAATGACGAAAGTGGATTCAGAAATCCTTATTGCTCTTGTCCGATGAGAAATGGATCTGTACCGACTCTACATACACATAGTTTTACTTAGGAAATACTTGAAGAAAAGACAGATAAATTATTCAAAATAATCTAATTATTTATACCTAATTTTATTCTAATTGAATCATTATTTCAACTAAATAAGTAAAATAAAAAAAAAACATATTTAAGTAGTAGAAAATTAAAGAACATACTGTATCAATATTTTCTAATAAAACGAAATACAATTAAATAAAGCCGAAAACCCACAACATTTTCATGTTTTCTTTGTTGTAATAATTGTTACATAAGGCCTATTATATAGGCCTAAAGAAACTGCGTGCGTGCGTGTGTAGGTTGTTAATCAGCATTTTCAAAAGTTAAGCATCTCATTTCCATGACCATTTGTTACATTTTTATTTTATTTTTTGATAGATGTAGGTCCAATTTCTGTGTTGTTATGAAGGATATATAAATAGGTTTAAGGCTAATAAAATTAAGTTTCTTAGCTATTTCTGTTATAGAGTAAATATTAATGTTCAGTGTGCATACAGCAATTATATCTTGACACGGGTGGATATTACAACATATGTCAGACTAAAGTAGAAAAAAGCATATCGTTCAACAGATCTTCTGTGTGTTAATTTAACCACTAGTGCCACCTTATGGTCACATTAAGCAAGCACAACACGATTATCACTTCAAAGGTTGAAGCAGTGGCGGAGGATTATAAAAACACAGACACCTTAGCAAAGAAATTACCCTAGTCTTATACCATGAAATGTTTTGTATATATATACTGTGTTATGCCAATCATGTTTTACATTTGCTTCCAGGCTTCACGTTACTTTTGTCTGACCGTGATATAAAGATTCACACAAACTGAGTCAGACTCATGCATCAGTGATGAGAGGGCAGTTCTGAAACAAAGCCATGTTGTGGAGGGCCAGTGGGTGTAATTGGCGTGTGTAATGCTGGATGAAAGAGTCCCTTTTACTGTAGTCCAGCCCCAGTCTTTAGTCCTCTGAGATCTGTTGGAAAAACACTGCAATAACTGTAACCCTCATGGCAGACAACTCGGCAGGATGGTTTTTGATGAAAAGTTTATAATTTGCCTCTTCCGCCATGTTGTATTGCTGACAGATGACTGGCTGGTCTGTCCTGCATGAATGAATGTGTGGCTTTAATCTCTAGACAGCACAAATGTATCACATAACTGGAATATACAGTGTATTTTGGCCAATATGTCAAAGCGATTTCTGGTTTCAACCTTTCAGGGCTCTTACTTTTGTCAGCATCAGAGACTTCCCACACACACACACACACACACACACACACACACACACACACACACACACACACACACACACACACACACACACACACACACACACACACACACACACACACACACACACACACACACACACACACACACACACACACACACACACACACACACACACACACACAATAAGGACAATTACAGTAAGCAGTGAGGTCAATGCAGGTCAGTGCTGCTGGGAACAGTGGTGTATATCAGTGACGTCTGCCTCATTATTAACGAGAGACATAAAACAAACAGAGCAAATTTATATTTTTAATGTACAGTATAAGCTTTTCATCACGCTGAATAATTTTTATGCTTTCATGGAGATTGCAATATTTGAGGATCATATATAGCATGCAAGCAGGTCTATTTTAACTGGCTATTTACATTTCCGTCAATGGCCTCTGGTAATGACTGATGAACGTTTCATGAATTTCTTGGAATGAACATTAGGCTAAAATGAAACAGGAATAGCCTGAAAGGTGGTTCATAGAACAGACTGCAACATATGATAAGCAAGGTTGTGCTGTTCGGTTCAATATCGTAATAAATGACTGGAATGACCTTAACATTTTTAAGTAAAATCAACTTGGATTTTTAAGTAATTTCAACTTAAATTTACATTAAGCTGACTTTAAAAAATCAATCTTTAACATAAAAAAGCTGACTTATTTTGATGAGTTAAAGCAATATAAAAACACATGTATTGTCATTTTTTAAGCGATATAGGCTATATAATAAATTAAATTACATGAAACCAAACTCTTATATATACGCTATAGCTAGCATATGAAGCATACGTATTTATTGTGTTACATATGTATTCATTCAAAAGTAGGTATTGTTGAGTTTAACCGAGCAAAATCTGCATGATAAACACATTACAGTTTTTTTCGATTGCTAAACGACAGTGAGCACAACTAGAGCTACATGTGCAAAACTCTAACTACAGTCTGCACTACCAACAGTCACCTAAGCTAAACAGTTCACATCACCTGCAAAACTCACTCCAAGCAACACAACTCTTAACACATGGCTCAAATCAGGTTCAGTGCAGCCAAACACTATGCAGAACCCTCACTGAGATAACACACACTGTCACTCAGAACACACTGAAAGTAAAAACACTAGCATCAAACACCAATACAGAAAATACAAACTTTTCATCTTTACAGTTTGAACAATGTCAGTGACTTCATACAAAGTAATATTTTCTTCAAAGAAAAGAGTGACATTCTTTCACATGATTTATTTAAATTTTTAGAACATAACAATTCTTTAAGGTAAATGAAAATGAGCAGTTTGCTTCAATAGTCTGTAGTAATTTACGGAATTACAGTAATGAGGAAAAAAAGGTAGATACTAAAAGTACATACTGTAATTCAAACAAATAATTGAGGGGCTGATCCTGCCTCTCTCTAGCATCAGGCCACAGGTTTTCATCAACATCACATCTAATGTTCTCTCTTGCCATGCACCTTCTGGAGTGCCTTGTCCATCCCAGCAGTTCTCTGGACTCGTGTCCTCACATCCGGCACGCATGGCTTCCAAAAGAGACATTTGGTCATATGGGTGGTGACCAAACACTTTCCACCTCCAGGCAGAGAAAAACTCCTCTATTGAGTTGAGGAAGGGTGAATATGCAGGCAGGTACAAAACCATAAATCTGCGACAATAACATTTTCCTGCGCATCTGAAAATATTTTTCCTCTTCCTCCTGTTGGGGCCAGCCTTTGGGTTATGTTGTATATTACAGTATATACAGTAATACAGTAAAAATATATTTTACAGTCAAACTTACTGTAATATATATATCTGTGTAAATTTTCTATAATTGCAAAACAAAATATATTCCTGTAATGTTCTCATTTACTGTAAGGATGTAAATCTCACCTGTTTCAGCTGAAGTTGCCATCAGCAGTGTTTGAAAGGCACAAGGCTGAAATCTATTCTGTTTTGAATGTGTGGTTCACAGTTTTGACACCAGTGTGTTAGCATTTGAACAAAGTGCTGTAAATCCACAGTGTTGTGCAGGTTGTGGTTAAAGTCATGGGATAAGTGTGTAGAGTTTTGAAAACTGTGTTCAAGCAATGAAAAACGAACTAGAGTTTGGTCCACATGAACTGCTGCTGAGCAGACTGTAGTTAGAGTTTTGCACATGTAGCTCCAGTTGTGCTCACTGTCGTTTAGCAATCGAAAAAAACTGTATTGTGCAACTACAATGCAAAAGGTCTTGCTCTGACGTAACGAGTCAGGCGACAAAATTCACACAATATAATTGGCCAAGAGACACGTCAATCAAAACGTCCATAGCGGCCTCTTCCGGCTGAGTGTCAGCTCTTCAGCAACAGCAACAACAGCAACAGCATCACCATCATCATCCCTGTCCGAGAGAAGCGAAATCCAGCCATCATCACAGGTACCCGATTGTCTTCTTTAAAAGTAGCTCTTCGGACTCTTTCACAGCAGTAACTGAGGTGTTAAAGCAATGGTTTCCAGCGGACGAAAAGCTCTCGAGTCGTTACTTAGTAATTAAGTTTGGCAGTTAGCTGGAGCTTTAGCCTGTTAGCATCTGTTTACAGACTCCTCGTAACCTAGCGAGCTGCTGTCTACCTACACAACACTGTTGAGTGAACAACGATCACTGACAAAACCCACTGTTTTACCTATCTGAACCAGAATAACCCCCAGAAATGCTGTCTAGATAGGCAGCTCACTATGATTTAGGACACTGCCCTGATTTGTGAGTGTCAGCTGCTGAATCTTTTGGTTTTGTTGTGAATTGTTGTGTAGCATTGTCTTTTATTTTAGAGTGAGTTTTAGATATTGAAGCCTTTCGTGTTTAGTTTTTTTGGGCTGTTCAGCTGTCATTTCCTCAGCCTGATTTCTCATTAAAAGGAAACTGACGTTTTGTGAAGGTTATGCTTTCCAGTTATTTTCATCTGTTTTATTGTGTTGTTAACATATTCTGCACCGACATGAACTAGTTCGTGTTGTTCCCAGGGGCATCTGTACACATCTGTAACAACTTGCTGATCTCCTTTACTAAATTCTCTTTCTTTCTTTTCTATTTTCTATCTTTTCTTGTCTTTACATATTCTTTTCTAATACGAATGACATGTTTGGACCTGTGGATTTATCAAATGGTATGTGTGTATTCATGTTTGACGTATTTGCATTGTCATATTGACTCGTGTAGGTTTCATGGCTTTTAATTGCAGCAACTGGGTTTTAATCTTCGTCTCATGAAAAGAAATGTCATAGAAGTTGTCCGTTACCGGTGTTAAAGTGGGTTAAAGGGTTCAGTAATGTACAGTGGGCTTTGCCACGTGGACTGTTGAGCAGTTATTGCTTTTTCAGTTCCTGAGGTGTTATGGTGTGTGTAGCTTGGGGCAAGTAGACAGATGTTGAAAAGTATCATTCCACATTCCCGAGAGTAAAGCTAGATATCACTGTCTTGTTTCATGTGGGTGCATATGGAGATTACCAACACCGCCTTGACTTGCTAACTAATGTTATTGTCAGGTATGTGGATGCACCTTACCCAAGCAGACCACATTCCAAAGGTGTCGATGAAACTGTGAGTAACGCAAGAGTCTGTGATTCATCCCACTTCTGAAAACTTGTGGGTGGTTGTGTGTTTACAGTCACTTTATTAGGCAGTCATGACCTTTCGGGTATTGCCTCACCAACTCTACCTAGGCTCTACCTAGCCTAACAGATTCCACAGATTTGGAATGCTTATAATTCATTATATATTATATACATCCCCTTATGGCTTTATTAACAAATTTGGCAACTTCCTTTAATAAAAATGAAAAAAAAAACTGACAAAAAACTGATTAAAGTCACCATGAAATCAATATTGACAATTCTTATTTTATCATGGAATAGGCTATTGCTGAATTTATTTAAAAGTCATCCTGTGGTAAAAATCAAGTTTTTTATGTTGTTTGTCCATGTGGTGTTTTTAATACGCTTTAAGACAAACCATGTGCAAATTCACAAGTCCACACCATTGCCGAGTGTTTTCTTTTTATAACTTCGGTGAACCAAAGAAGACAGTCTCAAAAACGCGGTTTGAAGTCGCAGGTGTTTCTGATGTCACAAACTACCTTGTAACCAATCAGGACATTTAGCCTGCATGCTTCAGCATATCATTAACTGCGGTATGACTGAGTCTCTGGAGAAGTCAGGTTATACCGGTATATTTGTTTTGTTGATATTAAAAATTGGGTGGATTTAGCAATATAGTGGATGTATGATGTATATTACTATGTTATGATGAACTATATGCCTTTCTCCACTGACGTTCTGAGTTGTTCAAAGCATTTCTGATGATTGTTAAAAGGCAGAGATCAGACTTTGATGATGAACGGGAACATGGTTTGTGTAACATTAGCAACACATTATTAGCTCTTTGATAACATAGTCAAGCAAAAGGCTAATCTATTACCCTTATCTGTCCGACGTCGTAAAGAGCGATACCATTGTGCAAAGTTTGTCCTGCCGAGTGGATCTCTGAGCTGGTGCGAGTGAGTGGAGGCGGGGCTAATTAGCATATTCATGATTCTGCCGCCAATACTAAATGAAGCCAGGGTGTAGAGTTACATTCAAGCTATTTTAAGGCATTACTTTTTTTTTCTCACAGGAAAAACAATAAAATATGTTGTTTTTGTGACCAAATATGAGTTTCAAGGGATACAATTATTGACTAAATAAATGATTTATCCATGCACGTAATTATTATAGTTCTATACATAATCTTTAATCAAAATAACTCCCCCCTCCCTCTTGCAGAGACCTCTCTTTTCTGTGTTGACATGTTTACTGGTGCGAAGGCGGGACAGCCTGTCACTCACATGACATCACAGCAGTAGCGAACCACATTCCAGATAAACAAAACCATGTCCTACTCTACTTTTTTTTCTTGTTTGAGAAGTCTCAATAGGGAAGAAAAGGCTAGATCGTAAATTCTGTTTCATGCTGACTTTAAATACATTAAGCACAATAAATGCACAATAAGTTCTGCAGATTTACCCCTATAAGTGCAAAAAAAAACTGATTCTATCTTGGATTCCCATCACATTTATTCTTCTTTTCCCAAATTTGTTCTCAGAAATGAGCCAGCACCTCTTTTAAAAAGTGTCAAGAGAGAAGGTGTAACCATAATGATTATGTATTTTGGGTTTGTGTGTATTTGTGTGTTCCAGGTTCTTCATTTCTACCCTCTGGTCCAGCCGATCAGGGCCGGATTGTGTGCTGGGTCTTGTAAAACACTGCACCTGAGTCTTTATTTTTCATGCAGACATATTGTGCCTGGTTATCAGTTGCCACGGCACCGGTGTTCGGTCGTCTCTGATTCCGTTCAGCTCGCTCCCGGGAACCCTGTTCGCATATCAGAGATCATTACTGTAGCACAACACAGTGTCTCGAGGGGGCGGCTGAGACGTCTGTGTTATTTTAACATTTCATCTGATTGCAGAACACTTGTTTTCCCATGTAGGTAAAAGTGCATCACAGATAATGTATCAGATTCTGTTGAAAACCTTGAGCAATAGTCTCTCTCTGGCTTTGTCTCTCTTGTTTGATTTCAGGGGACTGATGGTGTCTCCCTTTTGACCCTTTGCTTATTTTGACATTGGCTCTAATGTGTGTTTAAGGGGATAGTTCAACCAAAAATCTAATTTCTGTAATTTGCTCACTCTCATGTCATTCAAAACCTGAATGACTTTCTTTAATGGAGAAAAAGTCTCAATTAAAGGGTGATCTAATTTCCGTTCAACTCTAACTATCACAATTCAATAATCCGGTTGCCATGGTTCAAAAACAGCTATTTAAAAAGCCATTTCTTGCATATGTATGGGTTTTGATTGCATAGTTGCACATCAGTGCACACCACCTCTACAGTGGACATTAGTACATCATCCTGAAAACTGCCACCAAGTAGCAAGCTGGTTTATGTGGAGGTTTTTTTTTTTATCCAAACCAAGATGGCCGACGGCCAGTCAGAAATACTAAGTTGCTCCGGAATATCCATCCATTCGTTCTATCCTAGAAAACTCTTCCAGGTATATATTTTTTTTTTGTAACCTCTTAGGAAGTCATATCATTGTTAAATTTTTAGATTGGGAGGAAATTCTGATTAATCTGTCGTACTAAATTGGACATCATGCATCATTAGTTATATTTCAGCTACAATTCATACTATTACTGTGATTGTTCTTAAAAATACCTCATCTGAAGCAACTTTTCTTTTTTTTTGTAAATAAATGTATTTGTTATCAGAATGTAATTTGCAGTTCAAAAAAGTCATTTATTATGTTATGCATATTATTTGTAATGCGTTCGTATTACTTATTACGTAATTATTTAGATCGTAATGTAATGCGATCTTTGATGGAATCACATCCTCATGTTCTGATACCAAAGACATACAACGTTCAACTTGTATGAAGTTCCTCTCCGTCTGCTGGTCGAACAGGAACAAACTCCAGTGAGTTTGCAATAATTGAAACTTTATTATATATATTTTTTGTAGGCTATATATTTTGTAGTTTTAACATGATTTTATAATGTTATTTATTGGTTTGTAATAAATACACACAGTATTACTGTGTTATTACTCTATTATATTTCATTCAGTATCTCTTTAGTCCAATTAAAACCAAAAACGCATACTCGAGTGTCTACTCAAATCTCTTTGAAAAATATGTGTAAAAAAAAAAATGTGCAGGTCCTGTTTTTCATGCCCTAAGAGTAATAAAACCATGTAGGAAAAAAAAAAAAAAATCCTTACCGAGGTTGTCATAATTCATGCATGAAAGGGTTAAGAACATTCCACACATTCACATCCCTTTTCTGATTTGAAACGGAGAAACAGTTAATGTTAAGAGTTAGTGTGACCGTGCCAGAGACAGCTGAATGTTGTCCTCCATGCTTACGTTAGACTCATTTCCTAACTCTTTGATTTACTCATGAGTCGTCTGTGTGGCCTGACCCCTGACCGTTGCCCTTTAAAAACTCATAAATAACCTGAAGTTTCACCTGATGGAAACGAAGCGTCACATGGTTTGGGTCATTAGAAACCAATTAGGCCTTGCAAAATGGTTGAGATGCTTTTGAATTGCTGTTTGAAACTTGTGAACAATGAGTTGATTTATTGGTACAAGGAAATAGGGCTGCCAAATTTATAATTCGAATTTCGCATATTCGGCGAATTTAAAATAAAAATCCATATTCGAATGCAAAAACAGTGCATTTGAATTTTAGGTGTGCACCAGTCACCTAATGATGTACGAGTCTTTGTGTTTTAGTGTTTTTGTTAACCTATCCAGTTGAACCCTCTAGAGAAAACATTCCAGAAATAGGGAAGCTCGAAACCTAAAATCCTACCCCTCAACCATAAACCTTTCCCCAAACTCTTTTCCATGAAATTTTATTCCACTGCATCTCATGTTTTTAAAAGCAAAATCTATTAAGACCAGTTTTTCTAAGGTATTGTGGGTGCTTGCTTATTTGAAGATGCTCTGGCCCTTACTTCAGTCATCGTTGGTCTAATGTATTTATTCTTGTCCATCAAAATGATATCACATTTCTTCCCAAACGGGCTATGGACCCCTAACCCTAACTGTGAGCTGGAGTAATAGTGGCACTTTGCTTAGCAAACACCACTAATGAATTGTCGTCAAGGTAATTTGTGGAGTGATTTGTCATAATATGAAAGAAAGGTATTTGGTTGCAGAACGGTTGGTGGCAATTGTCTAAATAAAATGTCTGATATGGTTTATTATTAAAAAGCAATAAACATTAGGCTATGCAACATACTTGTTGGTTGTCACCTTGATATGCATATTTGTCCTAATAGCGAGTCGGCTCATTGACTTTGCTATCTCGGAAAATGTTTTTCATTTCAAACAAGAGCCACGGGAGACACCAAATAAGTCATGATAGTTGACCTGGGTAATTAGAAATGGGCACTGCTCGATTTGTCTTCGCTTTAGTTACTTAAAGACTTCAAAGTTGTCCTGGGGCTGTAATAAATCTTTTAGTTGCTCTCCCGTAATTTGTGCTCCGGGAACTCATTGAGCCTAAGTGGCAGTCTGCTAAAACAAACCGAGAGAGACATTTAGCAAGCGTCCTTTAACTATTCAATGGCTACATAAATTTGCATAGCTGGCTAATAGACTTTAACCGTGAAAGAAGCGTTCCCTCAGGTATTGTCTAGACTGCGATAAGGCCGTCCTGTGTGCGTCACAGTACAGGTCTGTCTCTCAGCTCACACTCTTTGGATGGAGATTGTCCAAAGTTCAGTTCTATATCAAATAAGTTGCTGCATACAAGCCCATGGGAGGAGACCTGCAGTGGCTCCACCTCTCATTTCAAGAGCAGCCGGCTAGTTTCAGACAAACATGATAGATGAATGGATGCATGAATGAACTAAGGCTAAGATCATTGGTGGAAAGGTGAATGCTGGGGTTTTTGTTTTTCCTTTATGGGAAGCATCAAACGGACTCTCAATATGCCATCTTAAAACTATTGTAAGCGGTTTTCTTGTTCATGAGTCTGTTGATATTGACTACGGTCTCTTTGCAGGTGTCCCTGTTTCCAGAGACAAGAAAGAGAGACCATGTTTTAGAGACCTCGTGCTGTCAGCCCATTCTCTACAATGAACAATGAAGACGAGTTCTATGATGCCGTCACAGGTGAGAGACATTTCGAAATGGCACGGGATGGTTGGTAGGGCGGGCTCCAGTTAATAAGAAAAAAATAATCAATAGTACGACTTAAAAGTGTCCATTATGTCGTCTACTGCTGCTTTTGAATTTTAACCAATCACATACATTAATGTATTGCCAATTAATGTATATTTGAAACCAATAGGTAGCTCTAAATTTTGAAGTCCTAAAGAGAAATAAGTTCAACAACTTTGTCCATGTATTGGCACCTCTGTGACACAAGCCAGTCCGGAGCTGTCGCGTGTCATGAAAACATTGACGTTCTCTCAGCGCTGTCTGAGTTCACACACACCGCAGTATTAAACAGCTGTGTTTTCTGAGGACGATCTCATTTGTACCCTATTGTGAGTGTTTTGGCCACTGTTGACTTTGGCCCTCAGCCGTGTGTGTTTGTTATGACAGAGCGGTTGCAATGCGGCGCGCCAGTCTGGTGTCGGCTTACCGCAATCTGTTGATAACTTCAGTTATGTAGTGCTGCTTTCAGATGGTCTGATGGCTTCTGTCATTGCGGAGATGAAATGAGATGAAAAAAGTGTAATGAATAAATAAACAAGGCAATATGGACTTTGGCAGGTCATTGTGCTGGAAACCTGAAGCCTGATATCATATCAACCAAGTCGCTCGTATCAGGTGGTACAAAACGTGAGGAACCGCATTTTATTCCATGTTATTAAATCGTTAATAAATGCATGTTGATATCAGACATACAGAAGATGTTTATAAGTCTTCTGCATTTAACATGTATGGTCAAAATTTTAGTGGAGAGATTTGATTAATGGCAATACCATATATGTTTGCTCACAAATTATATTATTCGATTTTATGTATTTTATAAATGACTTTTTTAACTGTTCTTTTAATTAATATTATTGAAAATGAAATATCTTGAACAATTATACTTTATAGACCAAGTATCAACTCTCTTTTATACTTTTTAGTATCATATTGTGATGTATAAATTTGCTTGTTGGAAGACTTGATTTTAGTTTCTAGGGCGTTTTAATTTTTAAGTTGTGATTTTATACATAATAATAATAATGTGCTTGTGTTTCTCAGGCTTGGATTCAGACGAGTCGTGTGAAGGCACATCAGAAGCCAGTTTTAAAGACGCTGTAGTGTATGACGGTGCTCAGAAGAACAATGGAGCTGTTCCTCAGGAGAACGGAATTAAGAAGCGCAGGTCCGGCCAGATTCCAGTGCCTGTGACCCATATACTCCTCATTATGCTCTCTCTCTCTCTCTGTCTTTAATCTGTCTCTCTCTCTGTCTTTTTGTCTTTCTATCTTTAGATTCTTATTTTCATCTTATGTTTACAGTTCATTCTCATTCATGTATAATCTTCACATCTGTGCATAGTTCTACAGTCAAACATATCAGAACACTTATGAGAGTGTGTGCATGTTTATGAATAAGAAATTGTTCTTCTGCCCTTTATAGGTCGTCTCTTCCTGCCCCTATGTTCTCCAGAAATGATTTTAGTGTTTGGAGCATTCTCAAGAAATGTATTGGACTGGTAAGGATAAAAAAATGAATTATTCTAGTAGCAAGTTCAGCATATTAATTATGAGTGCATTAAGAATGAATGGTTGACAAGCTGATTCATGTCTATTAGTGAGCTTATGTACCAAGTGTCCTTTTTAATGGTATATTGCAATGTTCATTATAATTGATTGATCTGTGCATGTCAATATTATTATTTTTATTCGTGTGCCCTCTGAATCAAACCATTCTTCCCCTCCCTCTTGCAACGACATATGTTCTCTGATGACACATCACCGCCACGAGGAAAGGGCAAATAATAATCCCTCGCCTCCAGCACCTGTCACTCACATTTTATTATTAGCAATTAGCAAACAAAAATGATCAATCAGTTTCAATCAAGGACAAAATCAAGCCCTGTTTCTTTTTCACTCTGATATAGATCATGCAATAGGGAGGAAAGACCGTTGCATTTTCCACGTCATGCCAACTTTTTTTTATTACAACTTCTAAGAAGGTAAAATGGTATAGGGCGAAAATAGGTATCGCGGTATATCGTTAGCGTGAATTCTTTTGACCACGATAATATTGTAGTAAAAAGTCTGATATTGTGACAGCCCTAATCCAAATCCTCTCTGAGAAATCCATCACTTTCAATATTCACAAAACAAATTTAAATGCTTGGTTTATGTATATGCAGTCGCATCTCACTGCTTTTATGATGACGTGAAGTTGACAGTTTAACGTTTTAAAAAACACCTCAAATCGTTCTTTTCTATTGATTTGCACTCCATCCAGCTGTTTTTGAATGCAAGAATGTGTCTAGAGGCCCCTTGAGAAACACGTCTGATCGCTGTCTAATGGACATTACCCTAAAGCAGCGTTCCTTAAGGGCGACCAGTCAACCAGTTTGACAATGTGCTGTTTGGCACAACCGGTAAAGACGTTGGATCCCGCTCAGCCTGTTTGATTGTGCTGTATTCCAGGAGCTGTCCAAGATCACCATGCCCATTGTGTTCAATGAGCCCCTGAGCTTTCTACAGAGAATCTCTGAGTATATGGAGCACACATACCTCATCCACAAAGCCTGCTCACAGAACGACTCTATAGAGAGGATGCAGGTGAGACCACACACACACACACACAATGGCTGATCTAGAATTGATGCGTTTATAATTCAGTTTAGAGTTAATGCTAGAAGATAAATCGCAATTAAATCATGTCATGTATTGCAATGTGTATTGTGAGGTGCATCCCAATTCACGTACTTGTGCACTAATCTATGCTGAGTGTGTTCACTGAAAATTCCAAATAGAAACTTTACTTTAGATACCCGGATGATGCACTTAATTAACCAAAAAAAAAAGTTGGACACTTCATGCACTCAACTGTCACCGCTTTAATTACGTAGTAGAGGGGGAGGGGCATCAGACTCAATGTTGAATGACAAAATAACCATATAAAATCCATACACTTCAAGGTTGAGTACATATTAATAATTATGCTTAGTGTATAGTGCGTCATTTGGGGTGCTACAGTTTCGTAATATTACAATCCGGCCTTTAATTTGACATGTTTTTTTCTGTCTTGCTGCTAAGACGGTTGCTGCGTTCGCTGTGTCTGCAGTCGCTTCCCAGTGGGACAGAACTGGAAAACCTTTCAACCCGCTTTTAGGAGAAACCTACGAACTCAAACGGTAAAGAGACCTGCTATACAAACCATGCTGATAAGATTTGAGGATGTCGATAAACATTGGTTAGATCAAGATTGCTCTAAAGGGAAACTGTTCTTTGTCATTTATGTAACTTTGCTTCTTCTTCCCCTTTAATGCTTCCTTCCTCTACTCTTGTTGGCTTCTCTTTCACTCAGAGAGGATCAGGGTTTCAGACTGATCTCAGAGCAGGTGAGTCACCATCCGCCCATCAGTGCGTTTCACACTGAGAGTCTGACAGGCGACTTTGTGTTCCACGGCTCCATCTACCCCAAACTCAAGTTCTGGGGCAAAAGTGTGGAGGCAGAACCTAAAGGGACCATCACGCTAGAGCTTCACAAGTGAGTGTGCCATGTGTATGTGCACACACACATGTACAGACCCTGATATTCCCTCATATGTGTGCACATCAACTGCTATTTTTGTGTTCATGAAAAGGTCTATTGATTGTGTGAGTGAGATTTTCCTTGGATGAGTCAGTGGTATCCTGGTTTTATTTGAGAGCAAAGGGTTCTGGGGTTGCCGAGTAACGGCCTGCTCACGTGTGTGTGTGTGTGTGTCCACAGGCATAAAGAGGCTTACACATGGACGAACCCTTTTTGCTGTGTACATAATGTGATTATCGGTAAACTGTGGATTGAACAGTACGGCAATGTGGAAATTGTCAACCACAGGTAAAGTTTTTATGACGCATCTATTCTATTGTGAATTCACATGGATGTTTTGAATGATTAGTGTGATGTGTGATCGCTTAGCACTGGAGAGAAGTGCGTGCTGAACTTTAAACCCTGTGGGATGTTTGGAAAGGAGCTGCACAGAGTTGAAGGTTACATCCAGGATAAGAGGTGAGATCCTGACTCGCACTTTTCACATTGTACTGGACTGATTCTATAACCATGAACTATTTAGATTATGGAGATCATGTTTTAAGAAAGACCCTGCCCAACTTAGCTATAGTCATTTAAATGTGCATTCAGTGATCTTGGTCTTATACTACCACCTAGCAGCATGGATAAAGCCTCACACAAAAGAGCAAACATCAGCAAACACAAAAGAACAAACATTTTCAGTTATCAGTTCCATAGAAATGGACTATTTGCAATCAGTTAGAATTTATTTATTCAGTTTATTCTGGGACTTTCTCACCGGGTTGTTATATTTAGTTAACTACATTTTCCCCTTGGGCCATTTCCTGGTTGCATTCGCACTGCCAGTAGGAACTCTGAAGTAACGTAAGCCAGCCAACAGCGACGTCTTTAAAGTGCGGCCGCAAACAACTGGAGGACGTCGTGATCGGAGCTGTTTTTGTTCTGTCGTGGGTTTTGTGATAATGGAGATGGGATGTAGATGTATAGTTATGCGATCGAAATAACAAAAAGGAGGGCTAAGAGTAGGGTCGCCAACTGTTCCGTATTAGCCGGGACTTCCCGTATATAAGGCCTAATTGATTTGTTCCGTGACCTCCCTTGTCCCGTTTATTGACTGCTACGCTGATACAACAGCGGCAGTGCTGATCACGACACTTGAGAATGATACCGTCACTTTTGGTTCATTTAATGCATCCTTGCTCAATAAAAGTATGCTATTACTTTCTTTAATTTCTTGCCCAAAAAAAAAAAAATCTTACTGGCCCCAAACTTTTGAACTGTAGTCTATAATGTTACAAAAGCTTTCCATTTCAGATAAAAGCTGTTATTTTGAACGATGGTTTGTGTGTAATGTGGCTTTTTTTTTTTTTTTTTTTATGACATTAAAACATTTTTTTCTAATTAAATTGTACATAAATAGGTTGAGCACAACAAATGTGTTTATGTCCTAGAACGTTTTAAACATACATAACTGCATGACCTACACTGTGGGGTACAGCAAAAATATTTTGAGTGTCCCTTATATTCCTATAAAGAACCACGATTGTCCCGTATTTTCCTTTTCTGACGTTAAAGGGTTAGTTCACCCAAAAATGAAAATAATGTCATTAATGACTCACCCTCATGTCGTTCTAAGCCCGTAAGACCTCCGTTCATCTTCGGGACACAGTTTAAGATATTTTAGATTTAGTCCGAGAGCTTTCTGTCCCTCCATTGAAACTGTATATACAGTATACTGTCCATGTCCATAAAGGTAATAAAAACATCATCAAAGTAGTCCATGTGACATCAGTGGGTTAGTTAGAAGTTTTTGAAGCATCGAAAATACTTTTTGGTCCAAAAATAACACAAAATAAGACTTTATTCAGCATTGTATTCTCTCCCGGGTCTGTTGTCAATCCTTCACAGTTACGCTGATGGCGTAAGACGCTGATGACGTGTTATCTGGTGCGCCCGAGCTTCATTTATAGACTGAGGGAAACGCACGCTGTAAAAGTGTCTCATCCGCGACATGCACATTTACGCACCATTAAAAAAATGATATCCACGCAAACAATGTAGAATAGCTTGAATATAGCGTGCGTCTCCCTCAGACTGTAAACGAAGCTCGGGCGCACCAGATAACACGTCATCAGCGTCTTACGTCAGCAGCGTCACTGTGGAGTCCTGAACGCAGATTGACAACAGACCCGGGAGAGAATACAATGCTGAATAAAGTCTTATTTTGTGTTATTTTTGGACCAAAAAGTATTTTCGATGCTTCAAAAACTTCTAACTAACCCACTGATGTCACATGGACTACTGTGATGATGTGTTTATTACCTTTATGGACATGGACAGTATACTGTATATACAGCTTCAATGGAGGGACAGAAAGCTCTCGGACTAAATCTAAAATATCTTAAACTGTGTTCTGAAGATGAACGGAGGTCTTACGGGCTTAGAACGACATGAGGGTGAGTCATTAATGACATTATTTTCATTTTTGGGTGAACTAACCCTTTAAGAACCCTACCTAAGAGACTAAAAATCTCCTACGATAAACTTGCAATTCTACATATCATCAAGGCTGAGAAAAGAACAGACAAAGACGCAGACAAAGGCGAGAGGTAAACGCTATTTATCGCTGTTTTCCATGTTCGTGGAATTAGCTCCCGGAGTAAGTGTATGTAAACGGTTTACACAGCTTTTTAAAAATGGCGTTTCACAAGCGTTCGGCCAAACAGTGTACGCTTGTAGTTCCTATTGTGCTGGGTTAGACTACTCTGAAGTAGGAGCTAATTTACTTCCCCTTAAAAGCCTTTCTATAATAACTAAAATCATTAACAGTTCCTGTGGCGCAAAAACAGGTACTTCCGCCTATAGTTATAGGAACTATGAAAGCGTTACTCCGGTGCGAAAGCTCCTTTTGAAGTGGCATTTATCTGATCAAATGAGGTGACCCGTTTCAGATTCAATTTTATTAGACTACTGACATGACTGGAGTCATATAAGTACAATCAATTTCTTTGTTTAAAATGGTTTTTAAATGAGATAAGCAATGATGTCATTTTAAGATGGTAAAGGTTACAAAGCAGTTTGACACCTTTGACACCCATGATTAATTTCTGGTTAAAAATGAAAGGTTTTTTTTCTCATGTTGACATTATTGACAGCAGCACCATCTTTGAATTTTAACGGGAGTGAAAGCGAGGCTGTGAGGAATAGATGTACGTTCTTCAGTGGGTTGTACTATTATTTAATGTGTTCAATCCTCTGTTAGCCAAAGCCTAGCCAGTGTTCATTCTAACTTCAAATTGCCCTAGATTATTATTATTAATGAACACTAAATAAACAGCATTATGGCATCATGAGAAAAACATTGTCTTCAGACCACAAATATATGTATTAAGTAAGCCGCGTCAAAATGGGAATCTGGCTCAAAAGAAATTCAAGATCAGCTTTTATTTTATAGCGCTACGCATCTCAAATAGTTGTTCTCCTCTACATGTACTTTGCTTGCAGTAAGAAGAAGCGCTGTGTGATCTATGGGAAATGGACGGAGTGTATGTGGAGCGTGGACCCACATGTGTACGAGGCCCATCGGAAGCTCGAGAAGAAGGGAGCGACGGACACTAAAAAACAGAAACAGGTGTGAAAGATATTAGTGAGGCTAACAGTTGACCACTTATGCTGCCTTAACCCCTGATCGCCATCTTATCTTTTATATATCCTATTTATTTATTTTTATACATGGAAGCAGCTCTCCTCTGTGTTCATGTCAAGGTAACCGATGTAGACTAGTATCAGTAGGTGTAGACGTGTATGATAAGGAGATCGTCTAGTGATTCAGGCACATGTAGAGAATAATGGAGTGTTTTAGGGTTACAGAACTGTTTGCATTGGTAGGTGTGTAGTTTAAATATGAAGAGCGGTGTGTAGGTGTAGAGAGAGCAGGTGTGTTAAAATACTCATCAGCTTTTTGACAGTTCCTTTTGGTCCCATTATACGACAACACACCCAGTTTATGGGTGTATTTGACAGATGAGATTTAAAGGGATAGTTCACCCAAAAATCAAAATTGTCACAATCAACCTCATGTCGTTCCGAACTTGTACGACTTTCTCTTCTCTGTGGAACACAAAAGTAAATATTTTGAGAAATGTTTGTTTTTTTGTTGTTGCCAAAAACAATGGAAGTCACTGGTCACTGACACCAACACTGTGTGTTCAGTTAACAATATTCTTCTTCTTGTGTTCTGCTCTGCAAAAGAGAGTAAGTCATACAGGTTTGGAAAAACTATGCGTTTAAGCATTTAAAGACATTTATTTTAAAGAAAGAAAGCCCAAGCTCCCTTTTCAAGCCAAACATTTAACAAAAATAACCGTTTCGATTCAAATGGTAAAACAATAGATATACTGGAGATGCCACTTGGTTTGATATCTCATCTAATGCAGTGAAATTCATACATTAAGTGTGACTAAATCGTTTTTGGGGTCCACTGTATGCGTTTCCTGTCTGTGGTGAATCAGTGTGAAAAATGAAAGCGTATGGTTTCGTCTAAGGGATTTAAATATGCGGTTGCACCAACAGGAGGAGCCAGAAGCTGTCAACGAGGATGCCGATGAAATGCCTGATGTACAAGAGACCGTGGCCGTGGTTCCTGGTAGCACATTATTATGGAGAATATCATCTAGACCGCCTCATTCGACAGAGGTACATGCTGTTATACTCATGAAGGCACACACACGTCATCAATGTTACACCAACTGACGATTTCTTAAAAGGTGAACTTACAGACTCCAAACTTTAGAACAGTAGTGTAGAAACATTTCCTGTTATTATCAATGTTGAAAACAATTGTGATATAAATCTTTTACATGTTTTACCGTCGCTTTTGACCAATTTAATGCATCATTGCTGAATTAAAGAATGAATTCCTTTAAAAAGACCAAAAAATACCCCAAATTTTTAAACTAGTGTAGTCTCATTTTAATGATTGGTTTACTTGATTTGAACCCCCTCTGTTCACTTCTAGATGTATAACTTCACTAACTTTGCCATGACACTGAATGAGCTGGAGCCTGGCATGGAAGGAGTGCTGGGACCCACAGACTGCCGCCTACGGCCTGACATCAGAGCCATGGAGAACGGCAACATGGGTAAAAAAAAAGCCCTACAGCGCCTCCTGCTGTTCATACATGATAAAGACTAACATAGAGAGTTTGTGTGTCTGTGCAGATGAAGCCAGCAGAGAAAAGGAGAGACTGGAAGAGAAACAGAGGGCAGCTCGTAAGGAGCGGGCCAAAGATGGTGACGAGTGGTCCACAAGGTTAGCACTACTACACTTTCCTGCTTTTTGTATGTGTGTGTGATTTTATATGTGCCACATCTTAACCTCTCTGACCGTTTTAGGTGGTTTCAGTCAGGCACAAACCCATACACAGGATCGCAGGACTGGCTGTACACTGGCGGCTACTTTGATAGGAAATACACAGACTGTCCTGATATCTACTGATGAGGAGGTGCGAGTTCAAAGGGCAGAGGTTTCGTCTCCTCCTTCCTCACCATGCACCGTATTGTACCCAACCCGAAAACAATAGCGCTTATGCTCACATTAATATCGTGCGGCCACCATCTTCAGCACTTGCGTTTATGATCAAGCTTTTTGAATTGCCCTTTGAAAGCATGCTCTCTCGCATCTCATCAACCCTGTAGGTTTTATCAATGGAGGAGAGCGTCGAAACGGCAGGAGAACAGCTTCTGAACGCTCAAGCCTCTCGCCAGAGCTCCAGCTGGTCAGTGACGCTGGAGCTCAATGTAGACGTAGTCACATCACATGAGGTCACCGAGAAAATGTGACTGAGTTGCTTTGGCCGTTTTCCATGTACAGTAGCGTTTAACAAACTAATTCCAGATGTTTTGAGTTGGGCTAGCACTGAGACACCTAAGACCTCGGATCCAGCTGTGTGTGTGTGTGTGTGTGTGTGTGTGTGTGTGTGTGTGTGTGTGTGTGTGTGTGTGTGTGTGTGTGTGTGTGTGTGTGTGTGTGTGTGTGTGTGTGTGTGTGTGTGTGTGTGTGTGTTGTAAAAAGCAATCGATTTTTTTTGTTTTAATTGGTACAATATTATGCCTTTTGGATTCGTTTTCAGATTATACTTTACGCAAAATATCATGCGGTCAATATGGTGATGCGTTTTAAAAATAGCCTCAAAAGCTTCCTTCTTTGTTTTTCACTTTGTGGTTCCCGCAGAGACTTGTGGGGTGTAAAATAGGCTGATTGTACTGACTTTATTTGTTTAATAAGTTACAGCTAGCTCCGTTGACATTGTAAATGCACAATTTTCATATTCCACAGTTTTTATAAGGTATCGGCGTCACACTAAATAGTTCGAGCACTATCCGCTGAATTTGTTTTATGGAAAGCAGGGTGTCACGGGTTGTTTTATCCATCAGCATTTGCATCTGTTATCGCTGCTCTCAAACATAGACATGTACATTGTGTATTTGAGAAAACGGACTAAATCTATGCAACCCATCAAACTGCTCAAACACCCCATAATATTTCAGCCTTGATGAGCGTATGGAACGGCAGCTTATGTAACATGCATCTCATTTGAGAGTATACTTCCTGCCTATAGATGCCATAAAGTATTTTACGAATTACGATCTAATCATATTCTCATTCAGACTGCTTCCTTTCGTTTAGAGAGGATCTGAAGTCAAATAAGCGGGTTTGAAGCACAGTGATGCAACAGTTCTCAAGTACACACACACACACACACACACGTTTTCTTTCCCACAGTGCCTGACTTTGAATGCATCTGTTAGTCACTAATGCTTAACCTTAAGCGGTTTGTTTCTAAGCACCTTTCCCCTCGTCTTAGTGCTAAACATCAACAGGAATGTCAAAATGTAGTCACCATTTGTTAGATACACACCTGATATTCAGTACACTACTTGTTTTGCATCCTTTATTGTTATCTGTTGCTTCATTAAATGTACATTTGATCATTTGAAAACTAGCATCATGAGACTAATATTCCACAATTAAACTAGATTTTATTTTGATGTGGCTTTGTGTGAGTTCATCGTGTAAGTGGAATGACTAAGCGTCCCTCTTGTCGTATTTTCAATGTACGGATGGATGTCTGTATGTTCCAAGACGTTGCACATAGATGTCTAGCAATCATAAGCACATGGCTCTTATTTTGTGCAATGATTTATTTTTATAGTATTTAATTTTTCTTTGTGAAAAGGTGTCAAAAGGTATTTTACTGTGAGATGAGGCTTGTACTTCGTTTGTGAACGGTTTGCTTTAGAATTAAAGGGGATGTCATTCTGGTGAGAACAAATTCTACTAACTGAAATTTTAGTTTGAAAATGTTGATTCTTTTGGAATAAAAAAAAAATGACATTGATAAACCTCTCTCTGTTTCATTCCTTTGAATGCTGGAAATATGCAATACTGCCGGGCCATATAGTGCTGTGAAAAAAGGTTTAGAGTGTTTTTTTTTGTGCCCATCTGATAGGGAAAAATATAAATTTCTGGATGATCTTTTTCTAGATTATGTGATAATAAGGTGCAGTATAATAGCCTAAATGTTCAATTACAATATACATTAAATAAAAATGTTTGTCCACAGTTGTAAAGGAAGTTTTAAAGGGCACCTATTATGGAATTTTGAAATTTACCTTTCATGTAGTGTGTAACATAGATCTAAGTGAACAAAAACATCCTGCAAAGTTTGAAATATGAAAGTGCACCGTATATAAAGTTATTGTCTTTCAAAAGTGAGAGTCGACTCTGAGTCATTTTTATGAATCGTTAGAAGACCGAAGCTTTTTCTTTGACTAGATGACGTCAACTTGTCAAGTTATTTGAATACGATACGCCCACTTATTGCGCTCCAAGGCCAGCAGGGAAAATATCATGGCGAGGAGACGCTGTGTTCTGAAGTGCGGCTCAAAAGACAACTTTTTTCATCTGCCCAAGGAGGAGCATTTGAAGACTAAGTGGCTACAATTCATATAACTATACCACAGAAGTATAGTCCGAGCCTTGTGCTTTGTTCGCGTCATTTTGAAGACGATTGCTTTTTAAATGCAATCAAACTTGGATTCGCGAGCTGGCTGATATTGAAGGAAGGTTCATTTAAGTGTATTTGCATCAGCTTCCTCCTCCGTATCACAACCTGTAAGTGTTATTAATAATTTTTGCTTTTATATTTTATGTAGCATGCTTAATAATTATTTTGTTTGTTGTGTAAGCACCGTTTAGCTTCTAGGTCTTCAATGGCAATTGTATTGAGATATGTGAAGTGTTTGTCGTTGTTTTCGGAGTTGTCTAAAGAATAGAGTAATACCTCGTAGTAACGTAACTGCATTTTTTTTTTGTAAAAACGTTATGTTTATGCATCGGGCTAACGCAAACAAAGACTGATTGTGCTTTTACAATATGAACTCTGGGCTATGCTCGCTAACATAACATTAAATTATTTATCTTATTTTTCGTTTTTTACTACAAACTATAAAGCAGTGGACTATAATCATTATTATAATACAATTTAATTGATAAAAGCATCATTGTACTCCGTGTTAAAAATAAGTATTATCTCTGTAAACACTGCTGGGTCATCTGACCAATCAACGCAGATTAGCGTCGCGCAAGGAGGGGTTTGAAAAACGAGTCGTTAAACGAATCATTTCAAGTACACCTGGCTGCAGCCTGCAGATCGGGGTGGGGCTGCACCTGGGGCGGGGCTGCACGTGCAGCCCCGCCCACAACGCTTGTCATTGGTTAGTGGTAAAGAAATGACGTCAATCGAGGCGGGGCCGCACCTGGGGCGGGGCTGCACGCCCGTAACGCTTCTCATTGGTTAGTGGCATATATATGACGTCGACGCCACGGTAAACAGGAAATGCGGTTGAAAACGCATGTGCCATATCGCGCTGACAGCGCATGCGTCGTATTTGCGTTAGGTGGTGACATCACGTGTTTTGACGTGACGCGTCTTCAAAATGCATGCGCAAATTTGAAATAATACTTTAGTAAGATAATGAAGTATTAAAAAAACTCTAATGTAATAATGAAAGCAGCAGAAGGGAGTAGAGCGCATATCTATAGTTTTAACTATGCCTGATCTAAGGTAAACTTATAAGGAATTACAGAGCATTGTGTAATATCTGTGTAGTATTTAAAAAGTTTTTCACATTCTGTTGCATTTCACTGTGTAAATAAAAGAAATACTGTAAATATTAATGGCACCTTATATATTTCTTATTTTAATCATTCCTCTGTAATAGTTCTTGTTTATTTATGTGCATTATATAGGCTATTATAAAACATTTATGCCAATAAAGTAGTTTGAAGTTAAACCAACTAAATACCGTACATTGCCAATCTCTGTATCCCATATTATGCATGTCAACTCAAAAAACCAAACTCATACCAGTGATAACTTTTATTTCAAAAAAATTATTGTGTAAAAGAGATATGCACACATACAGATAATCACACACACACACACACACTGAAATTCCCCTCTATCATTGAAAAAAACAATCAACTGAGCAATAAAATCCCTGCAGGACTCCTCCTGCCATCACCACAGACCCAGCTGGGCAGTCTTGTGTAGTGTAGTGCAGTGCAAGCACAGAGTCGACGAGTAGGGCACCCGGAACACTTGCTTACTGTCAGGAAAATGCACTCCAATCACAACACCTAATTTAGATAAAATACAAAACAAACAATATTGAATCATTTTGAAGAAAGGCATTAACATAGTACAGAGTCATACAAGGAATTTATTTTTTAATATATTTTAAACATATTATAGTAAAATGTTAGACAAGATAAGCTTGAGTGTTATTGGCTTTGTCTGTAAAGTACCTACATAAACTAGTTAAAAAAAGTTTGTCAACACAAACTTTAATTTGGCTTGAGAAAGCCTATCCTAAAAGTTTGAAATAGTTTTAAAAGCTTGAAGTTTGAAGGTTTTCAGTTTGAAGATCAAAATATATTTCAAGCTGAAAGTTTTGAAGGCAGTACAGTCTATCAGACACAGACAGACAGGTAGAGATAGATAAGCAGACAGAGATAGATAAGCAGACAGAGATAGATAGATAGATAGATAGATAGATAGATAGATAGATAGATAGTTAGATAGTTAGATAGATAGATAGATAGATAGATAGATAGATAGATAGATAGATAGATAGATAGATAGATAGATAGATAGATAGATAGATAGATAGATAGATGCACGGACAGACAGACTTTCTCAAGTACCTTTTACATTACTCACAACTTAGATTTAAAGAACTTACTGTCCAGCCATACAAAGTGGGCCTCTTCTCTGAATTTGGGCTGGCTGACAACGTCCCTGAAAACCTTGCACGTCAGTGAAAGTCTCCAGAAAGCCACATCGCCGTCGTCTGTGACGGCTCCCATCAGGATGCGTCAGAGGATGTCAGGTGGCATCTGTCCAAAGTAGACAACAGTCAGTCCAAAATTTAACTTTACATACGACTTATTAAAAAGGGTAACTGATAGATTGACAGGAGTTTATACTGCTCTTACCTTGGTCAAAGAATCAACAGGCAGGGGGGTTTCCATCACCTCTAAAGTGATTTTTGATGTGGTAATACATCAGCTGTGGAATGGTGTACCTGCAGAATGGGCACTTCTACTGTAGTCTTTTAAATACTGCTCACACTCCCCCTTGCTTAACACAGTTGTGTGCATTTTTGTAGGGTGGAATGGCTCTTAAAAGAGCATTTGAGTTATAAAGTAAACAACAACAACAAGAAATAGGTGAGAGAGAGAGAGAGATAGAGAGGACTAGAGTAAAAGTTAGAGAATAATTAACACAGCAAAACAAAAATAATATAAAGTAAAATAGCAAAAGTGGTACACATGGAATATAAATGGGGATGACAATGCCAAGGATCTGCAAAGAGAAGGAAGTATAGAGCATCAGAATTAGCATACATTTTTTTTATTACTCTAGTCTAGTGCAGGGGTGTCCAAAGTCACTGGAGGGCCACTTTTCTGCAGAGTTTATATCCAACTTGACTCCACACACATGCCTGGAAGTTTCTATGTCTAGTAAGACCTTGATAGGCTGGTGTGTTTAACTGGGGTTGGAGCTAAACTCTACAGGACAGTTGCCCTCCAGCAGCAGGATTGGACAGTGCATATACTGCTATACAGTAAGTAACAGTATGCAATATATAAAACAAGCCCTACTTTCAAGGAGTTTTGATGAATTTGTATTACTATTGAATGTAGTTTCATGTTCAATTCAATAAATGCATACTTATTAATAACAATAATATCAAAATAGTTTACATTTAATCAATTTATTCATATAAAAAAATGTCCTACAATATAACTTTGTATATTGTTACTATTAACTCTTAAATCCTATATTTCTTCTCCTGGTTCATTTTTGCCACTGTATTTATTTTTAAGGGCCTTGTTTTAACACTATATCTAATCCCACCCAAACCACACACACACACACACGCACGCACGCACGCACACAAACACGATGGGAAACGCTGCCCTAGTTACTTGTGTGATATGGTGAGTAAAGTTGCACGATTTTATTTTTACACCACTTCATTTTAACATCACACTAAATGCCACTTCAGAAATAAACATTGTAAATAAAATTAGAACAAAACAAAAAAAGAGTAGCTTGCCTGTACCAAAGAGTATCTTTGCCTGTACTCACCATGCAGCGATGAACAACGGAAATGAAAACATGCTAGATCGACGTCATGACTTCACGCCACTAACCAATGAGAAGAGATGTTAGCGGGAAGAGACGTGCAGCCCCGCCCCAGGTGCGGCCCCGCCTCGATCGACGTCATCACCTTGCTCCTAACCAATGAGAAGCATTATGGGCGGAGCTGCACGTGCAGCCCCGCCCCAGGTGCACCCCCGCCCAAATCTGCAGGCTGCAGCCAGGTGCTTCTCAATCATTTGGGAGTCGGTGAGCAAATCAGGTAAAAATAAATGCATATTATACGAAAACAAAAGTGTTTTTTGTCATTGCATGCATGTAAAACTGTTGTTGGGGACTCCCACAACAACATTAGGAACATTTTAAATGTCATAATAGGTGCCCTTTAAATCACAAAATATATAAAGAAAAACAGGTCAGAGGTGATGTTCCCTGACGCTTTTCATGGTAACTAATTATGGCGTAACATTGTAAAACAATGAAATACTTAATGAAAGCACATTAATATTCACCAACATGCATAATAAACTCAAAAATGAAGCTGAATTGTTCCCTGTGTCATTCATTCATTTAAACGCGTCAATACAATGAAATTAATCCGTGAGTGCATTCTAAACAGATGACTGAAAAATCACGAGTTTGTATGTTCATTCAGTAACAACCAGCCCTCTAATAAACGAGGAGTTCTACCACACACACACACACACACACACACGCATGTGTAAATAATATGAGCAGGTTGTTGTAAATATCATTGGGAACAGAAATGTCTATTAAAACTGGGATTCTTTTGGGTTCTTTTTTTTACCCAACTGAAATTTTTGATTTAATGAAATTTTTATTATTACCCATAAATAATATTTATATAATAAATAAATAACCCACACTGGGAAAACTGCTATACCAACCTATTTTAACACAACATTATTGAGTACTGACAGTACAAGTTTTTAAGCACTTCTTTTTTATTTTATCATCATATAGGCTAAAATAAATAGCAGCTAAATGAGAAGAGTAAAAAACAAAAATCAACAAATTTGCATAGAAATAATGGATTTTTTTTAATGACTATAATTAGGCCTTGTAGTTGTATTAGGCCATAGTTGAAGAATATTGGTCTTATAATATTGGATCAAAGATATTTGGTATTATTTATGTCACTGGTGGTGATTCATTGTGTGTGTTTTTCTGTCACATGATAATAATTTTACATCCATTTAATTCTGCGACACTCAAAAGTTATTAATTTAAAGGATTGCATCATTACTTGTTTATAACTGTATTGCAAATATTTCCATTGTTATAGTAAATACATGCTTGTGCAAATTAGCTAACATTCAATCACACTTTTAACAATCCTGATTAATATTAATGAAAAATAATCTCTGTATTTGTTGCATTATCATTATGTTTCTGTAACTCTGACTACGTGCTGAAAAAAAATTAGAAATAATATTTAATAAAAAAGGAGTAAGGTAACACCAGTGACAAAAAAAAATGGTACATGCGGTCTTTAAATAAATGCACAAAAAAGATTTAAAAAGGTTAAATGTTGTGGTCTAAGGTTAAATGTTAAATACATTTTAAGACATCTTGTCATACCAAAAGTGAACATTTCTGTAGAATGACCCATTTAGTTTCAGTTATTTTAGTTGGCTAGTCTTATATTTTATTTCGAGTGACGAAAATGTTTTAATGGCTTATAGTTTTATGTAACGATAACCGTATTCTACTGATTTATATTGAATTGATTATGGTAAGTGTGTGAATAAAAAAGAGCCATTGCTCTCAATGACACAGCATTTGCTGCTGCATGCCAAGAATGACAAGTTATTCAGCCAATCAAATGCTGACTTACGTGTGCACGTGGCCAATAGCAACACACGGCTAGCAGGATACAGGAAGTCGCTTGGCACTTTTCACTAGCCCATCTGCAACTCTTCAGCGAGTGTACCTCAAGACACCTCTCTGCTGCAGGAATCTACAAAAGACTAAACTTATCCACCGGTATGATGCACTTTTATTACAACGCGCTATTATCTGATCTGTAGCAGCGTGTTTCGTTAAAATACACATCAGAAACAAAATGCGCAGTCACTGTTGTTGAGACATGGCAGCTAATGCTAACTGAGTGTAAGTTAACGTGACAGTTTCAGAAGCCAAACAACGAAAAAATGGTTAGGTCTTGTGGTGCTATATTATATCTTAAGATATATATTGTTAATTTGTCGAATTTATATTATTGTATATTTGTACAAATACTAGCTATTTGGTGTTTTTTTTAAGCTAGCTAGAATGCTAATCAATCTTGCTGAGTAACTGCTCACAGCTTCATGTTGTTTATCAGCAACATGCTAAAGATGACCACCAATATCTTTAATAAAACCTTATTTACTTATGTTTCACGTCTCTGTACTGGTTTGTATTGTCTGTCCATCAGTGAGGATGTCGTCTGGAGCTCTGTTCCCCAGCCTGGTCTCCGGCTCCCGCAGCTCCTCCAGTAAATATCTGGTTGAGTTCCGGGCTGGTAAAATGAGCCTGAAGGGCAGCACCGTGACCCCGGACAAACGCAAGGGTTCCGTGTACATCCAGCAGACAGACGACTCGCTCATCCACTTCTGCTGGAAGGACAGGACCTCTGGGAATGTGGAGGATGTGAGGACTGTTGTTCACTGTTAGTGGTCAAGCGCTGGTGTTTTATATATATATCGATATCAATGTTTTGATTTTGCGTTTCAGGATCTGATCATATTCCCGGATGACTGTGAGTTCAAGCGGGTCAGTCAGTGCACTACAGGACGTGTGTATGTGCTGAAGTTCAAGGCTGGCTCTAAAAGGCTGTTCTTTTGGATGCAGGTGAGGAGTGCTCATATGATATTTCGCCAAGGCTGATGTTGGCCCATATTAATTGCCAAGTTTTTCTGTTTACCCAACGGTTTGGGTTATTCTTTTCTTACTTGTTGTGTGACTTGAGAATTATTTGGATGGTTGTGATTTGCTATTGGTCAATCTCATGTGAGTGACAGGTTGTCCCGCCCTCACGCCAGTAAACACATCATCAGAGAAGAGATGAGCTGGCGGGAAGTTCTTTTGATTAAATATTATGAGGGCACTTGAATATAAAAAAATAATGATATGCACAGATAATCCACAAACTTTAAATTCTTGATTCCAAACTATGCTGCGCTACATTCGGTCGTGTTCACTGTGTGCTGTATGTAAAATGACCACTATATTGTCTTTATTTGAAATAAATATGATTCCCTGTGTTCACAAACGTACCTTTTTAATGTTTTGCGTCATTTGTTTATTTGTGAAAAATACCACAATAGGATAGTATAGAATCGAGGAGATTCTGATATCAGCTGTCGGTCACATTTGTTCTTGCTGTCCCGTCTCTCTTGTGTGAAGGAGCCCAAAACAGATAAAGATGAGGAGTACTGTCGTAAAGTCAACGAGTACCTGAACAACCCCCCCATGCCAGGCGCTCTGGGCAGCGGAGGCGGCGGCGGACATGAACTCTCTGCACTTGGTGGTGAGTGATAGAAGATGCAGAACACTCATCTCACTTTGGTTTGATTAAGGACACATCTAAAATGTGTAGTGCTCCAGAGCCATGCTTGGGAGCCACTGTTTCAGGGGCCGTTTACACCACACTGCTTTCAACTGAAAACGGAAAACTCTAAATAAGCGGACTGGCCGGCCGTTCACTAACACGAGTCACGACAACGGCAAATATAAAAATTTTGGTTTCATAGTGCAATTTTTTTAAACTATACCATTGTCATCTGTGTAAACTACAAAAAAAAAAGCATTTATGATGTAATGCATATTATGTCTATAGGTGTGTAGTGACCGCCAACTACTGGCCTGGCAGCAGAATACAGCATTTTTCTAAATTTTTTTGTCAAAATTATCCGTGTTCACATGGATCCTCAGTGTTGTCATCTGTACACAAAAAGCGTAAAAACGTTTCCATTTTTAGTACATCGTTGTTTTGTAAACATACCTTCAGACTGTCAGGGCCATTCATCCATTAATCTCACAGGCCCCCGAAATGTGAGAATTAAAAAAAAATCTTTCTAGTGTGCAAGTTACATTAATTAGATATTACATATAATAAAAAAAATTATGCAGCATGTATTTTGCAACTGCTTTTTATCCATAATGTTGTCTGTTACATAAGGACCACTGAACAGAGACCAGTTTATTTTGAAGTGCAAAGTATTGAAGATTAAATAAAGCTTTGTAAATATGTGCTCTTTGTCAACAAGAGTACTAAGGGAACTTCCCTTTTTTTAAATATCCTTTTCTTTAAGGAGAAGGTGGCTTGCAAAGCCTCCTGGGAAATATGAGCCACAACCAACTCATGCAGCTGATAGGACCAACAGGACTGGGTGGACTTGGTGAGTGTTTTTTTTAAAGCAAGATTCCATGTTCCCGATTGCAATATGGCCCAGTCACAATACTATTTCCAGAGCGTTCAGAATTCCGGGTCAGTAAGATGTTTTTTGTCTAAGGTGCTCTGGCTGGTCCAGGTCTGGCCAGTTTGTTGGGCAGTGGAGGTCCTGCTACCAGCAGCTCAACCTCGAGGTATGTCTGGTGATTTCTCAATGCTTATTTGTGTGTTTATCTTAGTGTTCTCGCATCTAATGGCTTCTCTGCCTCTTCCGCAGCTCCCGCAGCCAATCGGCAGCCGCCACTCCCTCCTCTGGATCCACCGCACGCCTCAGCTCCACCCAGGCCCCCACCACACCCGTAACCCCTGCTGCCACCTCCACCGGCTCGCCCACGGTGACCCCCACCACCCCTGCAGCCCAGACCCCCTCCATACCTGCAGCAGGACCCCCGTCCAGCACACAGCCCATCCAGCTGAGTGACCTGCAGAGCATCCTGGCCACCATGAACGTTCCCGCCATGGCCGCAGAGGGACCGGGAGGTGAGAAACAGACAACTGAAGTGATCTTCACCCACTTTTACTTTCCTTTAACATCTTGCCCATCGCTGTCTCTGTAGTGGACCTGGCAAGTGTGTTGACCCCTGATGTCATGGCTCCTATTCTGGCGAACCCTGAAGTGCAGCAGAGACTGCTTCCGTACCTGCCGTCAGGAGAATCACTCCCACAGAGCGCCGACGAGATCCAGAACACACTGACCTCTCCGCAGTTCCAGCAGGTCAGTCGTGCACATAACGTGTTCAAATTATACAAGATGCATGATATATCGGCCACCATATCAGTGTACCGATACATATCGGTTTTATTTACGTCTTTCCGCGGTTTAAATACCAAGTGATTACATGAGACCTACATTTCAGTAAGTTGTACTGTTTTATACTTCCTGATGTTTATTTAATGGTATAATTGGTAGTAAAGAGAAAGTGGGCTTTTCCATGTATCCATCCTGCTGTGATGTAAACTGTGTGTGTGTCTGTGCAGGCGATGAGTATGTTCAGCAGTGCTCTGGCCTCCGGTCAGCTCGGCCCTCTCATGAACCAGTTCGGTCTTCCCTCTGAAGCAGTGGACGCAGCTAATAAAGGAGGTGAGTTGTGTAACGTCCTCGAATCAACACGATTTGATTTCAAAATCTATGGAAAAGTAGGTTAAATTTTCACCATTTTAAAGAACTTTCATTCTCACAAGCTCTCATTTGCTCTGTGCTGTTATGTAGATGTGGAGGCGTTTGCCAAGGCCATGGAGGGCAGTGATGCCAAGACTGATGACGGTGATTCCAAAGACAAGAAAGATGATGACGAGGACATGAGCTTGGATTAGAACGGCCTTCTGAACACAAGTGTTAGTCTCAAGCTAGTCCGAGATGTTTGCCTTTAATCATTCATTGATTCAAGTGTGTTTTGTATGTCCAAAGCTACACTATTAAACAATTGATTATGTAATGCCAGTTTGTGTGTGTGTGAAGTTAATCAAAGTGACAAGAAACTTAAAGGAAATGTTTATTGCCAATAAAAATAGTTATTTCAGGGAATCTGACAAAAAATATCAAAAGTGACAAAATAATATCTTGAGTTTTCAACTCCAGTGATTTTAGATGATAATACACAATGAATCCCTACGGCACACGAGTCTGCTTGGGAACATCCACAGTAAAATCGCTCTCCCTCCAGTGTGTTTAAACATCTAAATATTCCCATAAAACCCATTTAATGGTGTTTGGTCAGGATTGTATCAGTGACATGTACTAATTAAACCTGGAACAAAATAAATCCAGTGCCTTTCCTGTGGTCCGGTCATTGATCAGTGGTGTCTTGGCACTTACAGTGCTTTTCCATGAAACTACATACACAGGTGTCATGAAAGTAACATAAATATCTGTTTAAATTAAAGGCTAAGCAAACCCACCACCTGTTGATTTGATAGTGTCAGTGTACGTGGAGTATTTAGGGGTTAATGCAGATGTGGTCTATACGGCAGGGCAGCCCTGAGTCCCCACAGATCCAGACACAGACAAGGGCTTAGACAGCATGACAGTCTTGTGGTTTAGCACGGCTTTCCTCACACACCCATGGAAAGAGAGGACGGTCGATGGGAGACCAGGTACAGTTATGGTATCTGCACACGAGAGGACAAAAGGCTTAATTACATTGAGCATCTTACCTCATCATATCAATGCAAGAGTCTTGATTAGAAAAGTGCATGTTCTCTGACAGGAATTGTTAAGGCGTTCAAGTGTCATACCCGGTATGCTGCCCAGATAAACGTGTGCTGTCTCTTTGCCCCCGTTCGATCTGCTCTGTTTGGGACCCACTCCATGTTCACTTGCCGAATCCACGTGCAGCTGGATGACGTTGCTCTTCTTCACAACTAAAATAACAAATATTAAAAGTGTGAAATTATATGGCAAACAGATTAGATAGTTATACATTTTTCAAGTAGTTTTAGTATTTTTATTTTGGGAAACTTTTTCTTTTCCTTCACCACATTCCAAAGCATAACATCGGTCACCCAAAATAGAAAATAAGCACATACTTTTACTGGAGGTAATATTTTATTAGGGTACGTATCTGTACTTTCACTTAAGTAGAAAAATATAAATCGGCAGTTTTTAAAATGCCTTCAATTTTCAAATAAAATGAATACAAACTAATTTGCTTTTATAAATGTTTCAGAAAATAAAAAGTCATGATTTATGCCTAAAATGTTTGTAAGAATTCTCATTTTTTATTTAAAGCACCACAAGTGTCAAATGCAGTATGATTGTTTTTCAAGGGTATGACTCACTTGCAATAGTGTGCCAACCTCCGTCACAGAGCGACTCTTCTGGTGTGAGACTGACTGAAAACTCTCCACTGCCGCTGTTCACCAACACAGTCACCTGCACAGAACAAACACACACTTCAAACTGGAGTATGGACCCGTCCCAATGACCATCAGAGAGCACGACCAACCCTAAATGACGTGCTTCATATTCTCTGACCTCTCATATCAATAGCTACACTTACATGGACACCTTATGTTTAAAAAGAACTCCGAACACAGTGTTTACATGAATTTCCCTCTGTTGACTCATACTATCCATCATGCTGCCATCGCTTCTATTCTTTGTTTTAAAAAGCAGACTTAATATTTATCTATTTCAGGTCCTAAAAAAGCCCCTTCCCAAGCTCCTTCCTGCGCTCAAAACAAGGCGTTGCACATGCGCAGACCATTCCAGTTTCGGTTTTCAATCAAGTATTTACATGTCCTATCGAATGGACTAGAAAAGGTTTAAACCACATCTTACAATCCAAATGAAATTCGAAAAATCGATTTGGCCAATTCATTCTGATTGACGGGCTGCTAGTCCGATTACAAATGGATTATAGGTCCATGTAAATGCAGCTACTGTCAAAATGGGGTCCAGTTGACCTGAATTTACTCAAATAAAACCTTATAATAAGAGCATAAATCTCATTTAACCTTGTGAGAGTCACAGGTCCTTTACTAGGTTGTGTGTGTGCGTGCATGGCTGTCACCTGGCCCTGGTTCAGATAGAGACTCAGCTGTTGAGTTTTCTTGGCTCCAGTGTGCAGCAGGAGCCCAGAGTCTGAAACCACACGGACCTCCAGCTGGATCTCGAGGTCCCGACCCAACATCCGCGATTCGTCTAACACGCAGAGACAGAGAGAATGAAACCTGAAGTGTGTTTGACTGACTGATCAGGTTGACGACGTGAAGTGAGAGGCTCACCGATGGCCAGATATCCGCCCTGACTGGAGAAGTGAACCCCGGGCTGGAGGGGCTGCTGGTAGCAGGGTGTCACTCCCACACTGTGAGAGGGGTTCTGTGGCGGCACCTCGTTCAGTTTCAGGTCCCGCACACAGCCAACGAAACCAGCCTGACAGAGAGAAACAGAAACACAGAAAAGTCAACATCACAAAAGCATTGTGGTACTAATTCGCTCTCAGAACAATATATTCAGATACAGTCTCTTCTCCTAAACCTGAAGAGTGCAGCGGCGCTGGTTCTAGAAATTTTTTTTCCATTCATTTCTCCCATAGGGTTTGCTAAAAAGTCTTTGTTAAACCATTAAAAGCCATGAACCAAGGCTGATAATAAGATTACAAACTTTAATTTGAAGCAAAAAAGTATTTGAAAATCTGACACAAATATAAAGGTACAAGACAGTGTACTTAACAGCTTTAGTGAGGGAAAGAACTACAGTCCCATGAAGCATTGCAAACAGCATAATGGAATTAAAAATAATGGAGAAATATAAAACTGCTCATTTAAAAATTATGATCATATCTAAAAACAATGTATTTTAAGTGTGTTGCAAAATATGCATGCATACGCATTATGTATTCAAATAAGTATTTTGAGAGTGTAGGGAAACTGACTTGATTATAGAATAAATATGCACATATATTCATATATTTAAGTACCGACTCAGTTACGTCATTTGAGTCATACTTCATGGGAGCGGGCGGGGCTTAAGAGAGATCTTTTGGCATGTTTTGCTTGTTCCGACTCTCTGATTGGTGGAATTTTCTATACAGCATCATGGGTAATGTAGTTTTTCCATCACAAATTATTTTAAAACTAAGTTGAAATGCGGGCTGATGGCTTCAATAGCAACAAATACCATCGATTAACAACATTGTAGCTCACAGGAAGACTGTCTAAAGGTTTATAAGTTATCGTTAAAAGTCAATTTCCGTATGGAGAAAATGAATGGAATTTTTTACTTCCGCACTCTATTGAGCTGCCCACCAAAACAGCTTTTTAGGCTCTCATGGGTGGCAGCATTAAAAATATCCTTAACGGATAAGGCAACATTTGTGTGTGCAACTTTGTTGAAATCAATTTGCTTTGCAACATTTGTGACGCGTTGAGTTTCCGCCCATGTCGAGTGTTTGAGTTCAGTCCATGGCAGAAGATGCTGACTGTAGGCAGTTCAGTGTCTCTGAAGAGAGTGATAGTGTGTGTGTAATACAGTGTTTACCTCCGCTGCGCTGCGGTCTGAGGGAAGTCCACCGATGTAGAGAGGAGCACCAAACTGACTCTTCCCTCCACCCGTCGCCCTCTTGTTCTGGGTGTCGATGCCGTCCACTGTCAGATAGGCCTTGTCACCCTCCACTTTCACAAACACCTGCATGAGTGCATTGTAAAAAAATTGAGATTTGAAAAAAAAAAATCACAAATTTATGTCTAAACACATGCACATCCGCATACGAACCGTATGCCACAGGCCGTCGTTGTATTTCCTTTTGGTGCGTAGGCTAGTCTTCCTCCGTCCGCCATTGACCTGCAGCGTCAGATGACCATCAGACACAGAGAGCGTCATGGTTCTCTGACCCTTCTCTCCCGTGTGGAAAACCAGTCCAGTCGAAGAGTTCACGCGCACACCCAGAGAGATGTGAGGCCTGCAAATGAAGTTTACAATGCCCATGCATTATACCTTACCGCTGCTTTTTGATCGATATTAGTTACTTTTGTGGTCAGTATTAGTTTTTTAATAGAGCGTGCTCATTTCCCATATCTTTACATTTAGATTACATTTGCTGTCATCTAATGCTTGCTTAAAGTTAATCATTAAAATCAGTACTAATTTAGTTTTGATGTAATCTCAAACCTACTGACTTTATTTTTAGTGTTTTAATGACCAAGCATACAAAATAGTACAGAACTTTAATATCAGCCATTTAGCCATCAGTCATAACAAGGACTTATCAACTACATATGGTTTAAAGCAGTTTTTTGAAACACTCACGCCTTGCTAAACGCTTGAGGCAGCGAATCAAATCTCAGGTGGCTGTGGGAGGAGCCGCTGAAATGATGGGCGTCGACCTCCTGGACGGACATCTCGCCCTGGCAGGACTTGAGCAACATCCGAGATCTTGAACTTCCTTGAGGCTTGTTCTGCATTTTCACAAACAGACACACATTTCATATGCTCTTATTAAAATAGTATGATTATTTAATATGAATAATCATATAATAAAATAATATAATCAAGAAATAAATGATATTGACAAAAATCAACTCTTCAATCTGCATTAAAATATGCTATAAAAAAAGTATTTAATTATTTAACATTAAGAAAATAACAAAAATAAATGCGTTCTTATTAAATGCGTTCGTATTAAAATAATGATTCATACAATGTTAAACAATCTAATATTCAAAATAAAAAAATACTTATGTGGTCTTATTCAAATAATATGATTATATAAAATAAAATATTCTTTAGTTTTTAAAACAGTACCTTTGGTTTATTCCGTCGTGGTGAATCCAGTATCTCCAGTGGGGCTGAAGCGGCGGGGCAAACAAAGGTGTATTTGTGTCCCTCTTGAGCTGATTTCAGATCTACGACCTTGGTTACATCAGTTCTAAGAACACAATGCAGAAATTAAAACAGCAGATCTAACTGTAACTTTTCATACAGCTTATATATTCATACAGGTATAAGATTTAATTCATTTAGCATGATTCATCGTTGCTCCCTCTCTGCATCACACACACACACCTCTTCATGAAGAAGTTACTGAGGCAGCCGGTGAGGTTGGTGACGCCGTTTGACGCGGGTGTGCCGCCCACATAGGTAATGTCAGACTGCAGCGCCGCCCTGCTGGTGTCCGCACTGACAGCTTCTCCTCCACTCTCAAGGACATCATCTATATAAATGCGCAACCTAAACAAAGACAGAAATAGTCTTAACTCTGTACACAAACACAATGTAATAATATATCTATAACAAACATACACTGGCGTACCCATTTGTGTTGCGGTAAAATGCGACGTAGTGACTGCTGTCGTCGTTGTATGTCTTCTGAGACTTGACTCCTTCGTTGCCAGAACTCACTACTACATGGCCGCTGTCTAAGACCACCTGACACACATCACTCTGAAGGGACACACACAAACATTATATTGTTTTTTTATGTTCTTCAAATATGACTTGATATGCAAACCTGTGATCAGTGTAATGTGTACCTGGCCTTGATGGTAAAACATAAGTCCATTTTGCTGATCTGTTCTGAAGCCGATGCCAGCATAGAAGTTGTCTGGAAGATCCAGTACACTCTCCATCTTTAAGCCTAGGTAACCTTCACCAGTGAAATGAGCCTCACGAGTAAACTAAAAACAACGACACAAACACACATAAACACACATCTTAACTTGGTACAGTAGAGGTCATATGCAGTGAAAACAGTAGGGTTGGGAATCATAACATCTTTACAGATTCTGGTTCTAATTCTGATTAGTGCTTCACACTAATATAATCCCAAGTCAATATCTGCCTAGGAAATCACCTAGTCTTAATCTGCATCGCTATTTGTACTCGTTGTGAATATGCAGGCCACAAGAAGTAATTAGGTGTTTTTTTTTTTTTAATCACTTTTACTCAGGACATGCTAGCTGGCAACAAAGGATTCCATTCATTATGCTAAGCTAAGCTAGTGGCGACCCTGCTAAACTAAAACAATGCATGCACTGAGACAAAAATGCATTTGCCCACCTATCTAAATGTAGGAAAGACGGTGAATAAGCCCTATTTCAAAAAATGGGGAAGTGTTACTTTAAGCCTTTCCCATAGCAGCATTCGTTACTTCATATCCCAGATTTTGGAGGCCTCTTTTTTCACAAATAACTGAGCGAATACAAGTATGTTCCCTCATTGCAGAAGAACCCAGATATTCCAACACTATGAGCAGAACTGAATGTGGATTCCCAACCCTTAAGAGGCATGTATGATGAGGCTCTCACCAGCAGGTCTTCTGGACAGCCGTAGCTGATCCCTACACTCTTCATGGTCTTAATTTGAACAAAGCTTCTCAAGGCCTTTATGGTCCTAAGGCAGCCCTTTATGGAGCCACGCTTATGAAACACGCTCTTTAAACTGCAATGACATGAACAGATAGTTAATTAACACAGCCTACACCAAAATGGATCTAAATATAACTTCTCAATGGAAATATCTGCATGGTCACCTCTCGGGCATCTGGTCCTCTGGCACTCCACCCAGGAAGTATCTTCCTGTGAAGTTGAGCTCTTTACTGGAAAGCGAGTAGACCTTCTGGCGATCTAGCCTCACTAGCATTTCACTTTTAGAAAGTTGAAAGATAACATCCAACTGAAAACAAAAAACATAGAAATTAATAAAACGTAAAGATACAATCTTGCCATCTGGCAGGAATAGAGGGTTTTACTCACAAATTTGGCCTGAGCATTGCCGATTTTTAGTTTTGACTGTTGTGGGTCGGTAAGCTCGGTCAACGTTCCCTCAACGTTATAGAAGACTTTCAGAAGGCCGCCATGCACAGCCACAGTCACGTACTTATCCTGAGAAGGGACAATCGACGGAGAAAAATGACATTAACTCATGATAACGTGTCTAAAATTCACGAATCATACAAAAGACAAGAAGTCTCACGTCTCTTTGGAACGACAGCAGAATGCCGTTTTGCGAGACGAGTTTGACATTCTGCTCAAACACACGGTCGTCCTTCAGAGTTTCGAACAAAACCTCAACATAGCCTGATCCATCAAAATACACTCCGTCAACTGTCCACTCGGGCGTATTGGATGGCCTCCTCCTGTTTTAACACAGTGATTTAACAAGGAATGCACTCTCACAAAGAGTTAACAGATTATATCCTCCAATAAACACATAAAACCCCTCTGACCGTGAACATGGGAGGTCCGTGTTGGTGTTCATTTGGAAGGTTTCCTCAAAGTTATAGAGGCTGACTAGCTCTTCGTTTAGACTTAGCAACTCCAGGCAGCCCTTGAAGAAGTTTGAAGATGTCATGTTCAGATCCACAGGAGGCTGTGAGTGTTTGAGAGAGACGAACATTGAGATTGTGAGATTTTACAGATAATTCTAGCTAGAGATGCACTAATATTACAAATCTTTATGACAAGGATAAGCTGATATTTAGCAGATAAACAATAATTTGTGCCCAAAAGTCAAAAGTGCCCAATCCCGAGTCTCTATTCTATTCCGCTCCATAGATAAGTGTTCAGCATTACTCACACTGAAAGTGTTGGGATAACCTCCGACATAAAACACGGTCTCCTCAGCTGGCAGGTTGAGCAGGCCATTTTCTCCTCCAGCCTCCATGATTTGTTTAAATATTTTTGTGCCATCTGGATCTGTGGACATTGCCATCTGACCGTACTGTAAAGTCCTGAACACACACAATACACAAATACAGTAGAAGTGTAAAGGAAATGCAGCTAGAAAATAATATCAATGAAGTCCAAGTGTCGGCAATGATGGTGTGCATGTTTCCCACCTCTCCAGGACGAGTTTGTTGAAGTATTCACTGTTCACGCCCTCAGTCATTAGCACCTGTGCTGTATCTCCTCCCACATTAAAGTACCAGCGCAGCTTTGTTCCTTCCAGCATCATTGCCATATAGTCCTTACTTGACTACAACACATATACAGCACAGACGCTTGTGTTTATATTCAATTATACATGTGTGACTTAAAGGTAGGGTAGGTCAGAATTGTCTAAAAAAAAAAATTATTCAAATTTGTTTAAACTGTCTTTATATACCAATGCATAATTAAAATGCAAGTACTCTGAAATAGAGAGTAAAAAAAACGAGTGACTCTAGTGTATTTAATCTTCAATAAACACAGCTCATTAATTCCATTCACTCCCACCTAAAAACGGGTGCGCGACTGCACGCACGTGGGCAGAGCCAGTAATAGCAGCGGTAGTCATGGCGACGGAGAGTGACAGTCGCGCAAGCCAATCCTGTGATTCGTCCCGAATGGAAATAATGAGCTGTGTTTAATGAAGATTAAACGGTCTAGAGTCACTCGATTTTTATACTCTTTTTATCAGAGTACTAACATTTTAATTATGCATTGATATATATAGAAAGTTTAATCAAATTTGGTAAAAAGTTTTTATATAAATCCTACCTACCCTACCTTTAAAACAGCTTTAAAATAATAGGAATAATACAAGCAAAATATCATAAAGCTCAATTTGCATAACATACAAAAGGTACAAATCACTGTTAGGCTGAGGGAGTTGGCTTACGTCTTTGTTTCCAAGGTAGAAGACAAACTGGGGTTTGGTGGTTACGGTTTGCCGTCGTCTACGTGCGGCACGTGGTAGCTTGATGTACATTTGTAGTGATGAATAAGCTGCCAGGTCGGCCACGTTACTGGGCCTCCTCACTTGCACTCCTGACTTACCATTAAACTGCATTGACACGGTCACCTGAAGGAAGGACAGTCGAGTCATTGCCTGCAGCAACACTTTATGGAATACTGAGAATACTTCAGTATCTTGTAGAGCTGCACAAGTAAATTAATCATTAAAAGATCGGGATCTCCATTCAAACACCCACGCGATCTTATTCCGAAACAACAGCGATTCGTCTCTGGCTATTAAACCTTTGACAAGCACGATCACAGCGAACATTCAGATGCTGATCCAGAGAGAGCATTTGAGATGTAGGTATCAAACGGCTTCACAAATTCAACCACGCAGTATCGGTATTTCGGATTCAGATTATCACAGAAGTAGTGGGATAAAAGTTCATAGTTCAGATATAAACATTGATGTCTACAGTAGTTATCAAAATAGAGTAAATCACCTTGTAAAGTAAATTAACACTTCAAATAAAGATAGATTGCATCGTTACACCAGTAGGTGGCGACAAGTGACTGTTAAATGTATCTGCCGTTGAATCATTCAAAAGATTCATTCAAAAACACTGATTCATCCTGTTATGAAACAAGTGAAGTCTTTATAAGTGAGTCACTGAATCAGTCATTAAAACACATTTTTTTTAATTCAGTTTGCACCTCTGCACATTTTCAAATTCAAATTAATAAAATATTTTTAAATAAACTGCAGCAATTAGCATTTTGAATGCAGAACCTCTAGTGATGTTATTTTGTTCAGTTGTCCAATCAGAATCGTGGGAGAATTGTGATCTCTGTTTTAACCAATTGTGATTCTCAATGACTTTTTTGAAGAGCTGTACCTTGTTGGCGGCGTTGCGAGCCTTCTCAATGAGCTGGCGGATCCTCTGGATGCTGTCGGAGATGTTGGACGGCTGAAGTGAGGTGTTCTGCAGACGATCCAGCTTCTTCATCAGCTGAGGAAGAGTGTCGCTCAGTGCCACCACTGCAGGAACATGGAAATACATTGGACTCTATGTGAAAGGCAGGTCAAGGTCACATATGCTCACTCACGAACGCTCACTATCACACACCTGACTTATTGGCGTCACTGAGGGCTTTGTTGATATCGTCGCTGGTGGCGTTGGAGTCTCCGTACTGCTTCTGCCATTCCTCCAGCTGCTTCTGAATTGGAGCCAGCGCATTGCTAACATTAGCCACCGTGTTGTTAGCCTGCTCCACTGCACTCTTAGCTGCTGTGATGTCGCTCGCTATGTCTTCTGAAACATTTCAAACACATTCCAACAACATTGTTTAGGTCATGGTTTTGATTTAATAAAGCTAAACTTCTCTCGACAGACTCAAATATATAGACTAGCGTTCAAAAGTGTGGGCGGGGTCAATACGACTTTTGTTTTTATGAAATAATACTTTTATTCAGCAAGGAGGCATTAAATTGATAAAAAGTGACATTGGTAATTATATTAATACTTTAAACATTAATAATGTTACAAAAGATTTCAACTTTTAAACATTCTATTCATCCAAGAATCCTGAAAAAAAGTATCATATTTCCACTAAAATTTTAAGCAGCACAACTTTTTTTAACATTGATAATAATCAGAAATGTTTATTGAGCAGCAAATCATCATATTAGAATGATTTCTGAAGGATCATGTGACACTGAAGACTGGAGTAATGATGCTGAAAATACAGCTTTGACATCACAGGAATAAATTACATTAAAAAAATATTAAAATAGAAAACAGATATTTAAAACTGTAATAATATTTCACAATATTACCATTTTAACTGTATTTCTGATCAAGTAAATGCAGTCTTGGTGAGCATAAGAGACTTCTTCCAAAAACATGAAAACATTTGACCAACCCCAGCATTTTGAATGGTAGTCTATTTATTTAGCTTGTTATTAGTTAGGTCACAGTGGACCTTGGAAGACTAAGGACTTTGACCTCTGACCTCGGCTGACGTTAAGGTTATCCTGAATGTTCTTTAGGTCTTGCAGCGTCTTCTCTTTCTTCTTTTCAGCATCCTGCAAACCTTTCTGTATGGAGTCCACACGTGGCTTTAAACCTGACAAAGATATAGTATAGGCCAACATTACACAGAGGTTCACTACAACAAAGATGTACCTTAATAAAAGTGTGCAAAGTGGCGGTTAGATCCAGATCCAGAGTTGCTGTTCTTACTTTGACTGCTGTTATTCAGTTCCTCTGCTGCCTTCACAAGCTCGATACTCTTATTCTTCAGTGTAGCAGCTTGTAGAGGCAGGTCTTTGTCCTTTATGTTCTAGATCATATTAAAAAAAACAATCAAATCTAAATGTCTGTGACTTACAAAGGAACTAAAGGTGAATAAACTGTAAGTGTGCTCTGTATTCATGTTTAAAGAGTAATTAGGATGGATTAATAAAGGTGCAGTGATGTGCATGGAGCGTGTGTGTGTGTGTGTGTGTGTGTGTGTGTGTGTGTGTGTGTGTTTGACTGTACCTCCAGAGCCTCAGTAGAAGCTTCATTGGCTTTCTTAGCAGCAGCCTCAGATTCCAGTATACTGTGTATAATGTTAGTGTACGCGCGAGATGCGTTCAGAGCACGCTGTATGAAACCGTCTTGATTGGAGCCGGATATCAGACTGCACAACAACAAACACATGACCACAGGGCAATATTACATATTAAAACACATTCGATGTATTCGAAGAGGTTACATCAGAGAATACAAGTATGTGCGCAATATATGGCCATGCCGATATTGACTAATACCAAACACTTTAGATATACAAAGACGGTGCACTCATGTTACTATGAATGAGAGAAAGTGCAACGTTCAATATGGCACAATGAATGCTTTATTATGGCAATTTTGTTATTGACTAGCACTGTGCTGAATTTTTAGTCAATGCACTGTATAATTTTATTTCAGTTTATGTCCTTTAATGCATTTTTCCCATTTTTAAAAAATTAATCATGGCCATTTTTGTTACTTTAATTAATTAAAAAAATTGTCTTTACTTTTGTTTTCTGTTTTTATGTCTGTGTAAAGCACTTTTAAGTGATCAATGTGTATGAAATGTGTTTTATGAATAAACTTGCTTTGTGTAAAATGTATAAAATAATTACATAAAATATTGTCTAAAATAATTGTTCACTTCAGAAACTTTGTGGTCGTCTCCTTTGCTACTATTATGTACACAGGCATTGCATTGGGCATCAGACTGCTATCAAGATACTAGCCCCAGAATCTTTTCGTTTTCAACTAAAAATGGAAAACTTTTTATGCGTTTTGGCCATTGATTTACATGACATTGGCGCTTCGTGGGCCTGAAAATGCAAACTTATGAAAACATTTAAACTACAAAAAAGTGAATTTGTGAAAACGGTGATGTCATGCGCATAAGTATTACGTGTTCAGTCTATAGGCGCATAGCGTTTCCTTACAAAGTGACATCGCCAACTACTGGCTTAGCAGCATAATATAGGGTTTTTAGTCATTTTTCGCAGATCCGTGTGAACGGGGATCATTTTGACAATGTTGTCGTCAGTACACAAAAAATGTACTGAGGAAAAACTTTTCCATTTTACTACATCGTTGTTGTGTTAACGTGCCCTAAAAAACCCATATAAGTTGACCATATATGGATCACACACCTGGAAAGATTCTTGGCGAGCTGGTCCAGCATTTCAGCGTGTTTCTCTGCAGCCTCCACCAGGGGAATTTTATTGGCGGACGGAGCGTACTTCTGCACCTTCTCAGCTAAGGGCTGTCTCGCTCCGTCCAACTGAGCGGCCAGACGCTCATAATCCTGATAGCGGGAACACAGCATCCAGAGATGTGCTCAGTGAGGTTCTTTAATGGTAAATACAGAAATGTTATGATTCTACATACCTCTTTGGAGTCCTGGAGCATGGAGAGCAGGTCGTTGACCTGGGTCACATCATCCTCTGCCATCTGCTTCAGGTTCTCCACCTCCTTCTGCTTCTCACGCAGCTTATTTATTATTTTCTAGAAAAACACAATAATGTTATATTGAATTGAATTGCAATGCAGTAAATAGTTCTCGCTGCAATTCCATCTAAAATATATGCAGATTCCTATTAATATGATGTGTGGCCAATTCAACTAAAACTCCAGAATTTTTCCAAATCCTAGTTGTGTGTCTGTGTGTTTGAATGATTACCTGGACCTCCTCCATGCGTTTCTGGTTAATGTTGTTGGCTTCTACGGTGTGTGCGGTGTTGTTGACGGCCTCATTCAGAGCATCTCTCAGGTCCATCAGCTGCTGATTGAACTGGTTCAGTTTGTTTCTGATGTTCTCTGCCACAGCCTCATTATTTAATGTCCGGTTTGCAACCTCATTTTTCACACGATCTACCACTACAGAGAGACAACAACTATAAAGGTCTATCCATTTTAAACAGTAAAAAAAATTAACACATATAAATGTGAATACAAAAGTGTCAGCTTTTTTTAACTAAGTAATCAAGCTTAATAACACTTTATTTGAAGCCTTTATGTATAATGCATTATAAAAGTATTCCTAATATATATGCTCTTATGCGTCAAATTCTTTTTTCATAAATAATTGTAACCAAACTTAAAAGGCATTATAATATTTGCAGATTCCTTGTTATCTGAATTTGGTTGTTTGTGATGTGTTTGTAATGCATTACACTTTCTAAAGTTGTAACAGTGAATACATAAGTATTATAATGTACTATTATAACTGTGGTTACCATTATTCATGAGATGCATTACATGGCATAATTAATGCATTAAAATACTTTTATTATTATGCATTATATACAAAGGCTTTATGTGAAGTGTTACCCATTTTTCCAATCCAACATCAAGTATTTATAAAGGAAATTATAAGCTTCGAAAGGTTATAAAATGATCAGTTAAATGTTACACAATAAAATGAAAGAGGCTGAAATTGGTGAACATTTCTTCTAGACTCCTGTCACTCACACTTGTTGGCTTGTTCTAGCTCATTTCCTGCTATTCTCTTCTGGAAGTCAAAGCCCCTGAAGCGCATGTCTCTGAGCATGGACTCCACCTCTGCTATCTTTCCAGCCAGATCCTTCTCATCGGTCACCCTGGTCTCATTCTGTGCGGTCCGGTTCACCTGCAGTATAATGTCTGGGCAGATACAGAAAAGTCAGTTGAATGTGGTAAATGTACTAAGGCATTTTTCAAGTATCTGTCATACTCCCACCTTGCACATCTCCCATGATGCCTTTTATGAATCCAAGCAGGTCTTGTGCTCTAGTGTGTGTGGAGTTAGTGTTGTCCTCTAAAGCATCTCCTTTTTTTTGCGTGACCGAGGCCTAATACACAGACACACACACACAAAAAATGGTTTGGTTTTATGGTCAAATGGTTTTACGGTCCCTTTGGTTTGAAAACAGAATAAGTTAATCTGATGGTATGTTGTCATACCTTCTCCTCTAACTCTTTAATATCCGAGTCAATGATTTGCAGCTCTCCCTCCAGCAAATCGGCCCGGTTCCTGCTCTCGTCCAGAGTGCTGTTGTAGTTTGTTATGGCATTCTGTGGCATACGATTATAGTTGGTTATTTTAAGTGGGGCAAATCCTAAAATGTGAGAGAGAGAGACTCACGGCAATGTCCTCCATAGATGCATTGAGGCGGTGTAGTTGAGTCCAGGCCATTGAGCTGGCATTGAGGCTGGTCAGCTGATTGGCGACGGACTGATAAAGCTGGTTTATCTTGTCCAGATCCTCCAGCAGAACCATCACACAGCTGTCACAGGCTAAATACATAACGCACAACAATCATCTCATCATCATTCAAATCACATCTAATGAGTGAAATGAACTGTCTGCGACCCACACAAATATTGTTTACTTTGCCTTTGTATTGAAAGAGTGAATTCGTTAATGTGTGAGCAATTTAATTATTGAATAATTCAATTAATTATTCAGCTATTGAGTGAGTGTATATAGACTACCACTCAGACGTTTGGGGTTGGTAAGATTTTTTAATGATTTTAAAGGAAGTCTCTAATGATCAACAAGGCTGCAAGAATTTGAACAGAAATACAATAAAAACTATAATATTATGAAATAGTATTGCTATTTCAGTAATAGAAGAGAATATGCTATAATAGAAATGCCTTTACCATAATTTTTGAGCAATTTAATGCATCCTTGCTGAATAAAAGTATTAATTTATTTTAAAATGTCTTACTGACCTCAATCTTTTGAACAGTACTGTAAAAAATGAGTGAGCAAAATGAATGAATGAATGCATCTGTGAGTGAATGAAGTGTGTGTTGTCCAGTGAAGCAGTACTCACGCTGACAGTGCACATCTGCTCCATGTTGCACTACGACACTGTGTTGACTGAGACATGTGTCACACTGCTTCCCTGTCAGACCTGCGGTGCAGCGGCACTCTCCTGTGCGAGGGTCACAGCGACCTCCCCTACACTCACACTCTACAGACCACACACACACACACCTCATTGAAATCAACAGATCATGTGTAATATTTCCTCCTGTTGCGTGTATGTGTGCTTTAGACTCACTCTTGCAGCCATTAGGGCTGTAGTCCCAGTAACCTGGAGCACACTGGCGGCAGTTCGGCCCATTGACCCCAGGCCGACAGGCACACGAGCCGTTAGCAGGGTCACATGGCTGAACCAACGCCGCTGCTGCTTCACAATCACACTTACGGCAGCCAGTGCAGGAATCAAAGCCAAATGCCCCATCCTAAAAAACAAACAAACATTATAACCATCAACTACTGAGACAAAACAATAAATAGGCAAACAAGATAAGCAGACATACCTCACAGCTGTCACAGTGGGATCCCAGCACTCCAGGCTTACAGTGACACTGCCCGGTGTGAGGGTCACAATGCGCAGTGCCACACGGAGAACAGTTGCATCCTGGGTAGTGCAGTTGGGGGAAACAACACAATCATGAGAACACTTTAAACACCTTCCAGATGACAGATGTGCTTTAGAGTATATATCAATTTGCCTTACGGGTGCAGTTCTTGGCTGTGGTGGCATCACCGTAGAAACCAGGGGCGCAGATTTCGCAGTGCGGCCCGGCGGAGTTGTGCATGCAGCTCTGACACTCGCCTGTCAAAGGGTGGCAGTCGCTGAACAACATGTTGGGGTCTGAGTTTCCGTTGCAGTTGCACGGCTGGCATGTGCTGCCAATCACCATTGGGTTTCCATAGTAACCTGGTGCACACCTGCATTATGCAGAAAATAAGTAATTTAGTGATTTTCATGTCGACTGTAATTAATTATTTAATAACAATAATAATGTATCACATTTATAAATGATACATTATTTTATTTAATAGAATACATGTATAATGTATAATGTTTTGTTATCAAATTAATATGATGTGCTGATCAATTAATCGAATTAATCACAAATGAATCTCACATCAAATTTGGCTGAGAAATTACCCCCAAACGATCATGTAAAGTCATTCTTGTGTTAAATGAGAAAAGCATCAAATAGCCATTACAAAAAGTGGCTTTAGATAGAAATACTTTATTTGATGCAACATAGAATTTATTGCACATAAACATACTTTTTTTAACCATAATTTGAATTGGCATCTGAATTGGTATTTAGATATATTTACAGATTATTCTGTCATCATTTACTCTCCCTCATTTCGTTTCACACTTGTATGACTTTCTTTCTTCTGTGGAACACAAAATAATGTCTCAGCTTTTTTTTTTTCCACACAATGGAAGTCAATGGTAACCAAAACAAGTCATACATGTTTGAAACAACATGAAAGTGAGTAAATTATGGCAGAATTTTCGTTTTAGGTGAATTTTCCCTTTTATTAATATGGAAATATTAAGTTATATTATTAATGAAATGATACTCTAAATAAGAAACTAGAGCTGCCAGTACGTGACAGTTGAGTCACTGAGTCATTCCTTCATTTCGATTCATTCAAATGGCTGATTCATTCAGGAGTGAAGTAAATGGCTCTCTTGATGAATGGCCTTTAAATGCGCTAATAATAAGTAAATAATTAAAAGTAACATGTTAAATCGACCCTATTTTATTTATAATGATTATTATTATGAATAATAATAATAACAACATTTATAAAATAATAAAAATTATTATTGATTAATAATAAATAGTCAATAAATAACAATAAAATAAGTGGATGTTTCATAACTGTACCTCTCACACTTGGATCCAGCATAGCCAGGCATACACAGACACTGCATATGCTTGGGCTTCTCCACACAGCGAATGGCAAAACTGATAACAAGATCAAACAGACAAATATCCTTTACTCTGAGAATGTGGCATGCTGGGATATCCAGCGCTAAAATCAACTATTTTTGGCGGTTAAAGACAAAGAAACTGGCACAAGTAAATCAACAGAAGAAAAACTAAGAAAAAAAGGTTCGAGAAGAACAGGAAATGGTAAATTAGTTGTCCAGATGATGAAAAACGGGCACTGACTTGTTTGAAGCCACTTGCAGCGGGCAGGGACAGCTGGAGCAGGACACCGCATGGCCATCAATTGTGTTGTTACCATGAAAACCGCCCTGGCACTTCTCACAATGGTTTCCGGCGGTATTGTGGCGGCAGTTCTGTGTATGAAGAGTTAAACTTTCATCTAATGCCTAATTGAAGATCTGAGTTCTGCTCCGACATCCATTTATGGATTTACAACTTTGTTTTCCATGAAGTTTGACATTTTACTATACCCAGTGGAATATGCAATAGCAATATATTGCCCATGTTGATGTCTCATGTGATTTATATATGACTTAGTGAGCTGAACATACCATACATATCCCAGAGCCATCCAGACACTGATCAGAGTGACTGTTACAGTTGCAGGGGACACACTTCCCGAGGAACAGCCCTTTAGTGTCTCTGTAGTAGCCTGGAGCACATTGCTGGGAGACGGAGATGAAGAAATGAACATGTTAAAGGGATAGTTCACCCAACAATTTGTCATCATTTCCTCACCCTCATATTGTTCCAAACCTGTATGTTTCTTTCTTCTGTTGAACACAAAAGAAGATGTTTCAAAGAATGTTGTTAACCAGACAGTTAACAGTAGCCATGGACTTTCATAGTAATTTTTCCCTAGTATGGAAGTCAATGACTACTGTCTGGCTACCAACATTCTTGAACAAATCTTATTTTGTGTTCAACAAAAGAAAGAAGTGTGGAAACACTCTTCCATAATGCACCAATACAGAACTTTTCCACCAATATTACTTTATTCCCGCATTATTAAACAGGCAAATTGCCAAAGCTGCTTTTTTGGCAAATCCACACAGAACTTCTAAAAAGCATTAAATCATAGTATAGAAGTGATTGTATAAAATCCTTGTTTTTGTTAAAGCACACTACCTGACAGGAGTCTCCTAGATAGTGTCCTGGGCACAGACAAATTTCAACGTTGTTGGCATGTTGACCAGAGGGCAGGTTCTCTGCCGCCTCCAGCACAGCAGCGCGCAGCGACACGGACTGGGCCGACTGAGAGTGCAGCGCTCTGATCTGCAGGGACTCCAGCGCCACCAACACCATCATCAACTCCTCACGGGACACAGAGTTCCCAGTCTGAGCGTGCCTGAAGCTCTCCTTTAAATGAGAAAGAGGAAACTCGAGTTACAACAACTGAGCATTTGTGGAATTATTTTGTACACGCGCATACAAACAATTCAGTTTGTTCATGTCTGAAGACCATATTCTTTTTTTGTAGTGTTTGTTACTGATTTCCTCACCTCCACCAGGTGGATGATCCCCTCATGAGGGTCTTCAGGAGAGGAATACTCTCTTTCCATGTACACCAGAGTCATCTGATTCCCCTGCACACGCACAGACATACACACACACACACACACAAAGATTTTCAGTTAAGATCAACTTCAACTTTATGTAAAGATTCTAAATAAACTTGACAGAGGGTATGCTCTGGTACCTTGAGTATAATGTCTGGCCGTGTGGTCTCGACAATCAGAAAAGCATCACCTCGCATCGTCTGGGTGTGCAAGCGGTAGCGCAGATAGCCTCCGTAGGACGACACCTACACATACACATGGCAAAGAGAACACAAAATCTGGTTAAAGAGGACCTATTTTGCTTTCTTACATTTTCAAAAATCAGAAATGTACCGAACACACAAATAAAGCTCTACTGACTGAGACATTCAATCCAATCAAACCACAATGGGCCAGCCAGAGCAAACTGCACTTTTCAGAAGAAGGAACTTCATAGAGACAGGAACTAAACAGAGCGTTACTGACACACTGGGAAGGGAGGTGATGTAATAATTTAAAATATGTGAAAAATTATGTTTTTTGAACATTCAAGCATGCAGACCTATTCTAATAGACCCCAAAAACAAAATCAAGACTTTGAAAAAGGGCATTATATGGCCTCTTTAAGACAATAATTCCTGAGTCAACAAAAGACTGCACTAAGCCTGCATTCAATCTCGGCATCAACATTTAGCACCAGACCAAACAAGGTGTGCATGAGTTATCAGATTATATTGTTTATCTGACCCTTATGTTTCCTGTAGCTTTAATGTGAGCTATCTGATGGAGATGCAGCTGTCTGTCTGGCCCCTTACTGTCTGACCGCCGGCTAACTCATAAGCTTGGTTGAAACATATGTCACAGCAGCTGTCATGACGTCACAATATAGGGATGAGAGCACCTATAAAGTCTAGGTATAGAAGATCAGAGCACAGGAATGCATGACCGAATTTGTCCTGCTCTTCTCTACTCTGAATATCATGAATTGTTGTGGACTCACTTTATCGCCGAGGTAAGTGCGAGGAGCGTGCCAGTGCAGGTCCTGAGAGACGTCAGGTACATCACTCAGATCCGCCTCCACCAGATCTTGATCGAGATACGTGGACACAGGCACTTCCTGTCTGTCACTCCTCAATAGTACCCAGCCAGCCATGTCCATGATCTGTAGATCAAATAAAAAATATCACTAAAATTTTACACCAGACAGTAATTACATTGATTTAATTTTCACAAACCTGCATAACACAAAGGTTCACTGAAAAGAGTGTTAACAAGCTAATCATATATTGATTCTGTAACTGATACAGTGAGTTTTTTCAGTGAAAGATTTGGAATATGTGAGTCTTTTTTTGAACAAATCATCAAAAGAACCAGCTTATAAGGGTCATCTGTAAGTAAATCAGACTACACTGGTTGCGCTGTATGTTTGTTTTTGCGTGTAGCCAGTGACGACAACTCAACAGACGGTAAAATATGATTACAATGACACTGTACTGTGGCTGGAGATTCAACGGTAGTGTATATGTTCATGTATAAAGGTGGCTGAATTCATTATTTGATAAACAACAGGTCTTTATTTCTGGGACAGTACCTCACTCCTCCGTTTGGCAGAGCTGTGGCAGCGGTCAGTGGCTCCAAAGCAGAAGCACTTGGTGCAGCCTTTAGTGTTAGTGGGGTCCAAATGAAACGTTCCCAGTTTACACTGGTCACAGCGAGAGCCTTCCACATTTTCCTGAGAGGGACGACACATCATTGATTTAACAGAGATGATGAGGGAGCTCACTGAATGTTTTGAGAGAAAACCGATATATAAATGATTTCACAAATTATATAGGCACAGAAGGAGAGGAAGAGCCACCTTGCATAAACAGCGTCCGGTGAAGGAGTCACACACATCTATCTCAGTTCCTGCCTCGTTGCAGTCACATGGTCTGCAGTTGGGGTATCCATAGAAACCTGGGCTACATCTGTCACACTGACGGCCAACAATGTTGTTCTTGCACCTGTGGAGAGAGTAATGTGCTTTGGCATGAGGCTAATAGCATGAAGTATGTAGGTATGTGTTTTCAGTGCCAGCTGACACTTTAGGATGGCCTGTAGTTCCTACTCTCTGGTATATCACGTCTGAATGAAATGTGACAATGTCCTGTGGAATTCCACAAAACTAATTGCCAAACTTATTGTGAGCATGTGAAGACCCAAAATATAGGCATTGTACTCAACCAGAACCTGTCCGAATAACAAGATCTTGGCTTTGGCCTAAAGGATGTGACACACCAAGCCGAAGTTAAGCCATCAGCCAATGTTGGGCCAACGGTGAGCATCTGTCGGGCTAGTTTTTGTGGTGTGTTCCACACGTCGCCTCTAGTCGGGATCATGTCGGAGGGAGTTTGCCTGATTCAGCGTGTTGAGTAGGCATCTGGCTGTCGGTGAGAGATATCGTTCTTATAGGCTGTTCAGTGTCAGCGCACGAGAATATAAGTGAAAGTGATGAAAGCAAGCAAAGAAGTCAAGAGGGCACAGATAGAAGGATGCTCTAATTTTACATCATCTTACCTGAACATTCCAGTGCGCAAATATTTTCATAACAACAACATGAGCTGCCAGGAATGAAGAAGTCATCAGCAGGATTGATATTCAAAATAGCAAGAAAATGCGGCTTTGTTTACGGATTGTAAACGTTTTTGAATGACGGATACAGACTATTTATACCCGCTGATATAGACAGTTATTTCCTTACACACAGGACGCACATGCTAGACGACAGTCGCCTGTAGTCTTGGCGGTGTGTTAAAGTGTAGCTTTTTGGCCGATAGGCAGCCAACGTGAGGCTACAACACAGTCAGCTCTTTGACGTAGACTTGGTGTGTAATAGCTTTAACACCTTCTTTCCAACTATACCTAAGCAAACGGACAAAGTTGTTTCCCATTTATCCAGTTATAGTTAATGAACATGACCTCAATGGATGACGCACGAACAGTTATAATTTATGACATCCTCTCAAAGTGCAGGGATGACTACAGCTCATAGTCACTGGAGCTTAAATCCCGCCTCCCTGTGGATTTGAAACACTGCCTAATGAGGAGACGGTGCGGCCAATAGACTGAAATAAAAGCTCCTAAAAATAAATACCTCTGGAATTCCTGCACTTAATCCTTATATAGACACTATTGTTATAACCAGAGACAGTGGTTAATAATATCAGTCCTTCAGGCAGTGCTTCACAGGAAAAAAGTTTGGCTCATGCGTAAAAGCTCAGTTGTAAACAATCCATTGACTCCATTCCAGCCCAAATGACTCATCTTCAAACACCAGACACGTTTAGTCTCACAAATACTATGAACTTGTCCATGGGCATATTTCACCCCGAAATCAAAAGAACAAAATAACAATGGTCCTATTTTACATTGGACCATTATATTTTTTTTCATTGTACATTTTTTAATATATATATATATATATATATATATAGAAAATTAAGCACATTTTCACAAATTTTCATTTTACTCATTCAGTAGTTCATAGAGATTAAACGGTTAGCCATGCTGCCTATAAATAAAGAGATTGAAATATATTTATATATTATACTGTATATATTAAAAATAAATCAACCATTTTGAATTCATAAGAAAGCAAGATGCAAGACGTAGATGCAAAAATTCTGATTTTGCATGCAAATTTCAAATACATTTAAACATGTTTGAAAACAACAACAACTCAAAACAGACATTCCTTAGGCAGACTGAAGCAAATTTCAAAATCACATATTCATAAATGTTCATATTCTTAAAAAAGTCATCCTCGTGAGTGTGTGTGTGTGTGTGTGTGTGTGTGTGTGTGTGTGTGTGTGCCCTGCTGTACTGTACCTGCACTGGCCGTTGTGTGTGTCACAGCTGATGTCCAGTGAAGTCACTCCAGGCCTGGAGCAGTTGCACATCTCACACCCCACCAGAGGATGGCAGCCAAACGTCTGGGGTTGACAGGCGACACACTCCGGCAGAATGGTCCGTGGAGGACAGATGCACTCACCTGTGACAGGCTCGCACAGACGTGTACCGCAGTTACATGCTAGAGAGAAGAGGAAACAACATCATCCATGGATCCATCAATCAATGCATCGCCCCACCATGTGGCTGGTGTTACTCACGTCTGCAGTTGGGGAAGCCGTAGTATCCTGTGGCACACTGGGAACAGTCTCGGCCAATCACGTTGGGTTTGCACTTGCACTGTCCACCAAAGGTCTCGCAGGTGTCGCTCTCCGCACCCACCTCGTGACAGCCGCAGGGCACAGCTCCGTTATTAAAGAACGCAGACAGAGACACGGCAGAGCTACGGCAGAACGCAGAGGCTGTGGAAGGGCTGAGAAGAGAGAGGGAATGTTAGGATGGAGGGCACTCTAATAATGTCATAGCAGATAACGACAAATATCCACACAATAAAACGCATCAGTCAGTTTTGCATATGTAATTGTGTCATTTTCTCTGTTTTTCCTTTTAAATGATTAAATTGTCTGAATTTAAAGCAGCACTAGGTTACTTTTCTTTTTTTTGCTCTCGGGGTCCCCCTACAGTTGGGAAACAGTATTGTCCTCTACTACTGTCGTAAACTCTGTCACACATGCACGTGCATTTGTTGACAACCATGATAGCCCAGAACACTGCAGGAGTTCACATGCAGGTGTTCTGCTTGCGTCGCGTGTGAAATGTCTTCATCCAGGTACACTGGCATATATTTCAGCATGTCATGATATGAATATAATTTCATGGGTTTTATTTTTTTTTTCAAACGACAAATGATCGCGATGCTCATGTTTACAAGCCAGCGTCATTATAGTAGCCTAGTCTATTGGTTACCGTTTTACTGAATCTATATGATACTTCAATGCAATGTTTGAGTGGTAGATATAATAACCATATATCGTCAATATTATAATATCAAGCTACCATAGATGAATCTGCAAATTTTACAAATCGATTTGCATTATAGCTTGTTTATTTGTTTACAAATAAACAAATATCACAGACATGTTAGGTATCCTAAAATATTATTTTGTACATCTTATATATTTACTTGCAAGAATGTAGCCCCTACCAAACTTGTACACGCCGTTTAGACATAGGCTTTCATTTGATATTTGAAAGTCCGCATCGGTCGAGCATAGGGTTGCCACCTTTGATTTTTGAAAAACCGGGACATTCAGATTATTATTATTTTTTTGGGGTCTGAGTCTGAGTTGTAGGTTGTAAATAGTATTTTCTTTGACACTGGTGGCTCATCCGACTTTGTTGTGTTATCCTCATAGACAGTGGTTATCCTCCTCGTCCGTCTCTCTCCCCATTTCACACAATAGATGTAAATAGACAGTTTTTAAAAAGCTAGCTAGCAACTAAACTCACACTGTATCATCTTTGGATGTGTGTTGATGCGCGCGCGCGACCGACCGACAGCACAGGCAGTTGCTAGGCGATACGTTGAGCTTCCAATCAAATAAAAGTAAACGCCTGGCATTGGCCAATCCACTGTTTTATCCGTTTTTACCATGGTTTTTACCCGTTTACGGACACAGGATTGGATGTACTGTACACAACTATGAAGAAAACACAGTAGCGGTAGACGGAAACGGTTTAATTTGAAACCAGGAAATTCTACTTTAGAAGTATATTTTCACAAAAAAACGGGACAATTCGTGTCCCGGGAAAGAATATGAATTTTCTGGGACTGTCGCTCAAAAAAGAGAATAATCCCTGGAAAACATCGGGCACCCCTCCTCCTCCTTCAGCTCACGCCAGCGAGGAAACGCTGGCCCAATGTTGATCCTCGCTCTGCCTTTAATACGATCACTTTCTCGTTTCCTCTTGTTGCTTTCCTCCGACAAAACCTTTGCTTTCTTGCTTTTCTGTGCTGCTTCGGCCATGACTATAACATTTGGCAAACAAACGCTAGTCTGGCTCGCACGTCCGATTTTAAGGAAGTGGAGGTGGTGGCGGAAGTGACGTATATGCCGTAAAGCAGTCGAATTTTGTAGTTCTCTTTGTTTGCCGGTTACTACCCGAAACCCGAAGTTTAAAAGTACGATTAAAAACGCTACAGACCCCGTCAGGCTATGGCAGACGTGTCATTCAACCTATTGCAAGTCGATGTACCATCACAAGAGACTTGGAAATATATTATTAAGGTTGAAAAGTAACCTAGTGCTGCTTTAATAACTCTAAAAAAACTAATATTTTAACAATACTGTTAAATATAATCTTTAGCAAATCTCAAAATAAATATATTTAAACTGTACATTAGAATGTTTTGATGCCTAAATTCACTTGTAACTGTTATTTTAGTATTATATACTATTATTTATTTTACTTTTAGTGTAAGTTTTAGTTAATTTTTCTTTCAGTTTTTATGTTTAAGTTTTTCATCTTATTTTTTCTATTTCAGATTTGTTTCAAATCACCAAATACAATTCTTAGTAGTTTCAGTTTTAATCAACACTTTAACAATTAATCTTTTTTAATATTTATATTATATTTAATGTATATTTCCACATTTAGAAGTGTCATACTTGATGTAAAAGCTGTGTTGTCCACAGTTGCTGATGAAGTCGTAGGATTTGTCCAGAAGCTCCTCAGACAAAAAGCTGGAGCTGTAAGTGCTTTCTGGCACCACTAGCACATAGTCCTAACACACAAACACAAGAGAGTGTAGAAGTGTCATTGTTATTACCATTCTTGAACACAGAATTCAAATAACCTTTAATAAAATTGCATAATGACACTCACCAGCCACAATGTCTTCCTGTCTGGAACACGCAGGGTCAGGATGACCTCGTGGTCCGTCACATCCAGGATAATCTGGTTCTCTGACATAACAACACTACGACAACCATAACCATGGGGACAAAAGGATGCGTTGACGTGGCCTGGAAAACAAAGAGTGACCATTAATAAAACAAATGTTTTTAGTGCTAAAACAGAAACTCAATAGTGTGCATCTGTTTAATGCTCACCCTGCCATATGCGTCCTCCGTTGATGTACACCTGGACATTGTAAGTTGGATGCAGGGGCTGATGGTAATGCAGGATGAACACATAACGGCCCAGTGCATGTACACGTGTTGAATACACCACAGCATTCTGGGAAATCATGCAGACAAATGAACATTAGAAGACTTTTTATCAACATTCAGGCATCAGAAAGAGACAACCTTGAAGACAGGAGGCACAGGATGCACAGTAATGAGAGTGTAATGGGCTTGATGTACCTGATTAGGGTCCAGAAGCACGTGTTCACTGTTATCAGCTGCGGTTGGTGGCCTAGAGGTCATGGGTCTGTCTGCATAAAGGGAGGGATCGGGGGCTGAAGCCAGAATTTGCTCCGGTGCAGAAGAAGCCTGACCCTCTTTTAGGACCAAAGATTGAGGAGGATTCTGGAAACGTGACGGGATACAGGAGCCGCTGGACAAAAAGAATATAAAACTTGACTTATAGCTGTAAAACTTGACTTATAGCTGTAGCATATTTATATATCATAAAACTGGTATATGTCATCATGTGTCTAAAACTGGCAGTATTCACTGATTGGTCAGTGCTAAGGCAGTGAAAGAATAATGTTTTTTTTAAATAAAATAAATTAAATTAAATGAAACCAGGTCCCACGGTTCGGAGTGCATGTGATTCGCAGATTAATTGCGAAGTTTAATCATCACAGAGTGAAAGTTTATCATTTGCATATATTTAGACGTTTTGCCAATTTAAACATTTAGGTGATTTTAAACCATTCAAGCACAAGGAGATGCTAAAGAGAACTCAATTCGATGTTTGCACACTACTATCTATGTGTGCACAGGCACACACAGAGATCCGTGTCTCAAGACAGGACGCGAACACTGACTCGAGCTCTTTCACGTCTCCTTGCCCTTGAAATGAAGGTGACTTGAACAAACAAATAAACACAAAATTATCTTAAAATATTTAAGTATTCTCATAAACACAGTCGATTATGTCTAAATTTAACAGTTTAGAAAGAAATTGGATATGTATCATTATATTGGATCCGTGCATTAGGTCTTAAAGTGACAGCAGCCTAATATTCCTGCTGCTGTCTATGACATTAATGTCAAACAACAAATTAATCTATATTTAATTCATATAGTGAACACATACAGTGTCATTCACATTAAATTATTCAATTATTATTATATACTACTGATAGACCTTACTTTATTTGTAACTTTGTTATATTGCATTCATCTCTGTTTGTAATTTGTGTAGTTGTTCTTATTTTATAACTGACTATTCATTGTCTTATAATATAATATTCTTGTAATATGATCCAAACCGTGAGTGATTCTTTGCACCACTAGCTTGAGTGAAGAAAAAGTTAGAAAAGTTGTACACCCAAATGTACACACCAAAATAAAAATAAAATAAGATAAGAAAGTAAATCAAACAAATCTACAAAACAAGTGTTTTATTGTAGAAAAGTTAGAAAATGTGCACACCCGGAAATTTAAGATAAAATAAAAAAAATCCTAAATTAAATAATCTAAAAAAGAGAGTAGTAAGTTATACCTAAATAAAAAATAAAATAATAAAATAAATTAAAGTTCTGCAACAAAAAAATGCATGATAAAATAAAAACTGTGATTTGAACTGTGAAAAAAAGTGTAATCCCGCTTGATGCAACAATCCAAAAATGTTTGATTGAAGCTGTTCACGATTCACAAGATGTATGAGTTAGTCACCTGTCCGGAGCGAAGAAACCATGTGTGCTGATGCAGTGAACTCTGGGCTTCAGGTACTCCATGGTGAACTGAGCTCGAGGGACGAGGAACACTTTGTGCTGGAGGGGAAATCCAAAACACACACTTGTAAATGCCATGATTACAATGGACACAAATAGCTTTTATGGTCGAATTCAAGCAGACGAGCTCTCTCACAAGAAAGAAACTGCTTCTTCTGTCGACGGCGATAAGCTGGATATCAGCCTCTGCGGACAGAGTGAAGACCGCCACGCGTTTCATGTCATCTACAGACACTGCACGGCACAGGAAACTATACACACACATAATAAGAGAGACAGAATTCAATCAGCAAATGAAGAAGGAAATTACGGGGGGGGAAAAGACCTATTGAACAATTAAATGGGATGTAAAAAGTAGTTGTGGCTGTGATGTTACATTAAAACAATAAATTTGACTCATTTCATATGCAAAGTGGCTATTCAATCATAAGAGAGGAAATATAGAAGTTATAAAGGTATGATATTCAATGGGTCAGAGAGAGTGTGTAAAATATGGACCTCAGGGTAAAAACATAAAATACTACAAAATTACAGTATATAACCCATTCAAGTTGAGATTGAAAATCTGAAGCACAAAAGAGCAGGTTGAACAGAAAGGGCAATCGCCGCAACGTCACACCTGTATTTGCAGTGGAGCAGTGTGATTTGCTCTTGGTGAGTGGGTTCACCCGGTGAGTTGACAGACACAGTGAGTGTTTGAGGGGCTTGATCTTCACTGGCGTACTCGACCACCAATACGTACTCTCCGGGGACAGGAACACGACCACGCAGCTGAACGTTCATCTGAACACACAGATGGGATTTTTTTATGTTTTATGCGAAATTCCAATTTTGCGCATAAGTTTCACAACTTTGGATGGAAACATAGCTATTGTTTTTACATCATTGCCACTGCAGATGGCCATGCTGGGATGGCGAGGTGTGATCTTTTCAGTTTGGCAGGGTCTAGGCAGGTGATTATCAAACCTGCAGCCGGCATCATTACTGGAGATGGACGGGAACTCATCCAGAGACAGATACATGTACTGCAGACAGCTAAACACACAAAAAGACACATTATTTTAGTCACATTGCACATTAACAGGTATACACATGACATACATACACAAAACGTTGCTGTACTACTGACTTCTGACTTGCGCTCTGTGTGTTGCTGTATGAACAGGGTTCAGTCACTTGAAGTTGCAGGATGGGAGCCTCATAATAGGCACTGGGCAGAAGCACCAGGTAGTCCTGCAGAGAGAAAGAGACAGAATGTGTGTCCAGCGTTTGCTCATAATAATGTAGAGGGAATGTTTAAGGGGTGGTCCTACCAGCAGAATGCCCTCCGCCTCAATGATCACAGTCCAGGTTCCTGGGTTCAAAACGAATGGCTCCACAAAACTGTTCTGAGGCACGTTCACAAATGTGGGTTCTGAACTAGGAGCAAAGACGATCTGTTTAGACTGCTCAGAGCCTGAAAAGAGAAGGATGGAGACCCAATTTATGGGTATGGAGTCACAGCTTTTGATGAATTACTAAAACATGACATGTCTCTTTTGTTATGAAGTTACATATTTTTATCCATTTATTATTATTATCAAGATAGTTGTACTAAAAGTAGTTCATTTAAAATGAAAAAGCTGTCATCATTTACTCATGGAGACTTTATTTCTTCTGTGAAACACTAAAGGAGAAGCTTAACAGAATGTTCCAGCTGCTCTTTTCCATACAATAAAAGTAAAAGGGGAAAGATGAATCCTACTAAACTCCAAACATCAAAATTGTATGTTTACACGTTACAGGGAAATGTTTTTCCTTTACGTTTTTCCTCATACAGACGAAAACGTTGTCGAAACGATCCCCCGAGAGAGAGCGAGCAGCATTTAGTTATACTTTATTGTTCCTGTCAAAAAAAAAAGTCCATATGCCTCAAGCTCTAGTTTAAGAAGATAATAAAAAAAGAAGATAGCTTCATAAGCTTAATAGACAAATATTATGCAAGTTGTTTCAATGAAAATTTATTTTTAAAAGTGCAAGGACCAATGACATGTGGCATCACTGATGACCTGGTATGATGCTTCATATAGACCACTTTTATAGTAATACTACAATGCCTTTTGTGATATTTTGAGTTTTTATTGTATGGAAACAAGCAGCTCGGACATGCTGTTAAAACTCTCCTTTTGGGATCAATAGAAGAAAGTCACATCATGAGTAAATGATTACAGATTCATTTTTGGGTGAACCTTGCTACTTGAATAAAATAGATAAAACAGCATAATTAATCATAATAATAATAATATTAATAATAATATAGTCAAAAGTTCAAATAGTTATTTTCCGGAACCTCAATTAACAGAAAGAAAGCAATGACAGTTCAGAACTACGACACTGAACCGCCAGACGTACCTCTTCTGCTGTTCTGAAAGGCTGTGATTTTACCGTTCGACACGGCCGACCGCGTGTTTACATATCTGAGGATGAAGCGCGTGAGATACACGTCTGCTTCACGTACGTGCACCATCATTTTAACCGTATTCTGAGATGGAGGACAAGGAAGACAAGGAGAAGAGGAGAGACAGGGAAAGAGGAGGGGAGGGTGTACAGCACATAACAAGGCCTGAGTTAAAGACCTGTGGCTTTCTGATCAAGCTGGGGGTGATCATGTGATAGGTCTGAGATGCAGGTTGCACTGTAAGTGTCTTGAATATGGTTAGAAAAAGGAGGGTTTGCAAAGAGAGGATCAAGGAGGACAGGAAGTCACCAGCTCAGTGAGCAAAGAAGTGAGGAAGGTAGAAAGATGGAGAAAAGGCAGATCAGTACAACAGAGAGGTGCTCAAAGACTTACAATTCCCACAGAGGAAGTGTCTGCCATCCTCGATCACAGAGACCCGCCCCCTCACGTCCACTCCCCCGCGGTTCACATAGTGCAAGACCACATGAAACAGGTCTGGAGAGCCAACCACCACCTCAACCAGAACCCGAGGCTAGAGAGCGAGAAAGAACGGCCCACAACAGAGACAATTGCAAAGCTGTTCCTCAAAGCCACCACCAACCAGCACTACAGCCCAACACAGCAGCCAATGTACGCAAGCAGCACCAATCAAAACCCTTGATCAAAGCCCTCCGCCAAGCCAAAGACACAGCACATTTCAATGACACATCACAGTGATATTCTGCATTCTGATATTCTCAAGTTTACACACATGCATGAACCTGAACATCTCATTCGTCTTTACAAATTAATAATAACAACAAACACATTTTTATTACATTATTTTAAATGTAAAATAATTTATATTTATTCACATTATATTTAATAGTATTACTTTAACAGTATCTTTAAAGTCTAAATGTAAAAGCATTCGTAACATATTTTACTAAATACATATATACTTCTTAAGCCCCTTTCACACAGCGCGTTGATCCCGGGAAATTGCCGTAAAATTTCTAGAGTGCCTTTTGTGTGAACACAAATCCCGGGATTAATGGCGGGATCAATGCCGGGATGGGGACCTAGTAACATTGCCGGGATCAGTCCCGGAACGCGCCCTGTGTGAACAAAAGCCAGGACCAATGCCGTAAGGGGTGTGTCGTAGTGATGGCGTAGTTATCGTGCGACTGTTGCTCTTAAAAGAACACTTAGAAGAAGTGTTCGTCATCAACAAATAAAGAATGAAAAAAATTTTGCAAACTGGAATGAAGCGGAGACCAGGGAGCTCCTTACTATCCGCGCTGAAGCTGAGATCGTTTGGCGCGTACGTTACACGTCACATCCTGACGTCACGTGTCTTTACGGGATCTTTACGGGATGTGTGTGAACGCACTCAAAGATTCCGAAAAATCACTGGCATTGTGAATGAACCAAAATCAAACGACACATTAGATTCCGGAATGTATTTTCCGGAATCTCTGTGTGAAAGGGGCTCTAATGAAACAAGAAAAAAAATCTAGACTAAGACTTGATGTTGTACACATTAATATTGTCCAAAAAGTTGTCTCTATATGACAGTTGTTCGGAGGGAATGAACTGAAATGAGAGGACTTGGTGACTTGGTGAAACTTGTTACATTTTAATGATTACATTTAGATTACAAAGACATTTACAAATGTACAAAAAAAAGTAAATAGAGTCAATTTTGATTTAATGTCGACATTAAGTGCTTTACAAAAAAGTAAAATGAATTATAATACACAATATTTAATAATAATATATATTTTAATATTATCATTATTGTTGCTATTGTCATTTTTAATATAAATATTATAGCTTTTTTATTATTACAGCAATTTGTTATTATTTATCATTCAGTAATGTAGTTGTTATAGATTTTATTTATACTATCATTATTATAGATTCATAATAATAACACAAATTAAAGTAAATTAATATTTACCATTGATAATAAAAAACATGACTTCAAGGTACAAACATTAAGTCTTGTAAGTGTGTGTGTGTGTGTGTGTGTGTGTGTGTGTGTGTGTGTGTGTGTGTGTGTGTGTGTGTGTGTGTGTGTGTGTGTGTGTGTGTGTGTGTGTGTGTGTGTGTCTCACCTGTATGAGGGACATCTGGGCATACCCCCTCCAGCTGAAGCTTTCAAACTCCAGAGGATTGTAACCAAACCTCACCGGACGCCCATCCATTGTGGTTCCGTCCTCCACCTCAAACTTCATATGGTGCAGGTCTGGGAAGTAATGATCCGGCCGTGGCCTAAACACGCACAACAGAGTGATGACATCCGGCCGCACAGAAAAGTGATTAGTGCACACTGCTACTTCTGTGTGTGCTTTTCACTTACTGGTTGCATTTGGGTCCCTCCACATTGGGTCTGCATCGACACCGCCCGTGTCTCTCATCACATGCCTGCCCAACCGAGCCTCCAATGTCACACTGGCAGCCTGCATGCACACAGGGACGAGAGTCTAACCCATCTCTTCATTGAAATATTAATAACATCTGCTTGGAATCGATTGTGTACCTTGGCACCCAAAGTAGTTGTTCTTCTGAAGGTTGAAGTACCCATCCTTGCACGTGCTACATGTGCCACTGCACACATTGGGTTTACAGTAACACTGGCCGGTGCTCTGATACACACACAGATGGAGGTTTGCCAACTTATCTCATGGAATTGCATTTTTATGATGGAGCTATTTTGGAAATATTTCCATACCTGAGTGCACTCTGCAACCTCGCTCATTGTTCCTACTGTATTACAGTCACAGGCTGCAAAATCAAATCAGAATATATATTATTGTATATACAGTTTAACAAACAATCTACAGATTCAAATAATACACTATCACCAGAGTCTGATTGGTCACCAAAGTTAACAAAATGGCAGTCATTTGTTTACATGAATCCCCAATCACTCAAAATGGCATTTTGTGCTGTGTGTCCAAACTTTTCTCTTACTTGAGCATCCATAGTCTGTATTTGGAGAAAGATTCCAGAAGAGAGGCTTACAGCGATCGCACGCCACCCCTTCTACATTCGGCCAACACTCGCAGGAGCCCTGAGGCATAACAAAAAATAAGCACTGAGAGTCGGGACAAAGAATAAATGTTTGTTAAAGACTGTCCAAGATCCTCAATGACAGCATTAATCAAAAAGTAACCATGTCAAATATTAGATTTTTTTTTTTTTTCGTATAAAAAAAACAAACAAATATTTTTAAAATTTACAGTAACTGTTTTCTATTTTAATATATTTACAAAAGTAATTTATTACTGTGATGGTGAAGCTGAATTTTCAGTATCATTACAGTCTTCAGTGTCACATGATCCTTCAGAAATAATTTGCTTATTATTAATGTTGAAAACAGTTGTGCTGCTTGATATTTTTGTAAAAACGGTGATAAATTTTTTAAAGATTATTTGATGAACACATTTAAAAGAACAGCATTTATTTTAAAAAGATCTTACGTAAAAACCGTCTTAACATTATACATTTTTAACAATTTAATGCATCCTAGCTGTATAGATATAAATTTCTTTCTTTTTTTAACACCACGAATGGCACACCACACGTTGTGACAACAAAGAGCCATACTACTACTGAAATGTTGCTGCATACTTCACATACTATTTTATTAATTATACATGATATTTAAAATATCATGCCGTATCATAGTACTCCGTTCTGAATGTAGCTACACTTATTATCGAAATAGATCAATAAAGCTCACCACAGTGGGCAGGATATCATTACGGATAGAGCCTGCTGGGTTACACGTCCCAACTACAGGAAAAAAAAAAGAGAAAGATAACCATCAGTATTACTGTAAATTCATTTATAAACAGGATTTTGTTTGAGCAAACGTCTATGCGATATCACCTTGGCAGAGGGGGAAGCCATTTGACCCAGACATGCAGCTATCACACCTCTGACCCTCAATGTTTGGCAGACACACACACTGGCCAGACACTGGATCACAGGAACTGAAGCGAGAGCCCTCCACTGAACAACGACATGCTGAAACAGAGAAAATCACCTGTCACAGCAGACAATCCTTCTCTTGGTAATGTTTCCACCGTGATACGAGTCATGTGACTTACGTGTGCAGCTGGGATAAGAGTAGTATCCGGGTGCGCACTGGTCACATTTGGGACCACTGTAGTTGGGTCTGCAGTTACACTGACCAGACACACTACAGCTGGAGTCCAAAGATGTGTCAGGGTCACAAGTGCACACTGGGAAACAGGATAACAAGTTGAGATAATAGAGACGGACAGTGTATTTGCGTAAATCAGACTGAGACTTTCTTTATGGATATTCACTGTGTGTGTCTCACCCTGGCAGTTTGGATATGAGTGGAACCCTGAGCGACACTGCTCACAGCGAGGACCAGTGAACTCCGGCCTGCACAAACACTGACCGGCCACGTCACACATCTCAGGCACAGAGCCCACCACACTGCAACCACAATCTGCAGACAGACAGAGAGAGAAATTAAAACTTGAAATGTTAATAGTATCAAAGTCAACATGAAATGCATTGGCAATCCATTTTACTTCTGTAATGTGACAGAGTGATAATATCAGAGTGAAAAGTGACTTGAATTGAATTGACTGGATCATGAGTAGTCATTCTATACAAGAATGTAGAAAGAACTGAGTGTGAGTTTGTGTGAATTACAACTGAGTATTATAGTCTAGATTGATTAACTTACATTGCAGATACAATTTTGCTTGAATGATTCAGTGTTTTTAAACAAATCAGTTGAGTAAAAGATTCAGTTATTCATAAAGACACACTTGTTTCGTACCTAAATGAATCAATGTTTTTGAACAAATCGGTCGGGTTGAGTGAATGATTCAATGACTCCCTTATCAAGACAGTCACTTGTTTAGTTTCAGAATGAATCAGTTTGTCGAATGAATCGGTTGAGTGAACGATTCAAATGACAGATTCATAAAGACAGTCGCTCATCACCACCTACTGGAATAATGATTTAAACTGCAGAAAGAGTCACTAAAAAATCTCCACCACTAATACACAGACAAACAAACAAAGACAAGAACAAAATTCCCATTGCTTCTGGAATGTTATTTCAGCACTCAATCAAATTAGTAATATCAGCCAAAAAGTAAAGGTGGAGAAAGTTATTTTACATTTTAAAATGTGCACTGATGAATCATGGTGCACCAAGAATGTGTGTTAAGCAAGTAAATAGGGTAAAATGTAAATTGATCTTAAACAGACGTCTAAGCAGTAAAAGAATGCACAGGAAACAGTTTCTTTGTGGCTGCATTGTGAAGTTCATTGTTTGGGAGTACTCATGGGGAATTTTGGAGTTCAGTGAGATTAGAGTTGGCAAGACTCACATTGGCACAGTGGGTAGTTGAAGTAGCCGGGCGCACACTGCTCGCATGAATACCCCTGAAACCCGCTCCGACAAACACACTGGCCCGCTACTGCGTCACAGGACCCATCCAGGCAACCCTGGCCTGAACACTGACAGCCTGGGGGGAAGGGAGCAAAATATATGCATGTTTGCATTGCCTTTGTCTTTGGGTGGTATATTGTGCTCGCAAACACTCCAGCTATGCACAAGAACAACAGCGGTTTAGCAGACAGACAACATTGGTGCGACAATTCGCATGTGTTTGCTCAGATGTCATCTGCTGCTGCAGCTTACAGAGACAAAAAAGACAAAAGTGGGCAGAACGGGACAGCTGATTTGATCTGGGATTTAGCAATGGACATACACACAGATACACAGAGAAATGACAAGTAATATACTTACATTAGAATATCACTATGATTAACTCATATTAGTGACAATTATAAGACTCATAAATAGCATTTAATAAATGCTTTAATTTAATCATTTTAATGTACATTCAGATATAGTTAGATTCATATACAGTACTTCAATATATTAAACATTTCAATTGACGAACTGTTCAGCTGTCTGTTCTGTTTGTTAATGAACTATACCTCATATATGCACCTGTTTATTTAACTTTTTTTTTTTAAATAGTTATAATCATGTGATGTCACCACACGGCAGCGGCATTAACATATTAAAGGGGCAGAGTGTGTGTGTGTGTCCTTACGTTGGCAGTTGAGGCCGAAGTGTCCATGAGCACAGGTGTCGCAGTGCTCTCCAGTGAATTGAGGTTTACACACACATGTATTGGTGCTAGGGTCTGTCCTACAGGAGTTCCCTTCTGTGCCTGCAGCACTGCACTCACAGTCTGCAAACACAAGAATTTAATAAAACGGGTGAAAAAATCAGTGAATAAGAGTTTCATCAAATCAAATTCGAGTCAAATTGAATCAAATCAGTGTCTTACTGATGATTTCCCCTGCAGGTCGGGCCTCTCCACTGATGTAAATCTCTGACGAGAATAAACACAAGAAAACACAATTGTTTGATGATTGTTTAGAGATTAGCCGCACTGGATGAATTCAGCTGAAATATAATTCCTAAAACCTTCATGAAAGCTTCAAAGACACACCCATACACACACACACAGACTTACGGTAGCAGTCAGGGAAGCGTTCGTATCCCTCAGCACATGCGTCACAGTTCTCGCCGGTGTAGTTGGGTTTACAGTAGCAGCGTCCGGTCAGGTCCTCACATGTGCCGTCAGTAAACTCAGACTCACACTGACACTCTGCAAAACCACATGTGAGTATCAGAAAAAAAACAGCAAAAGAAAAGAACTTTAAAAGATGCTTTAACTAGATCTAGTTTTACTTTCATTTAAATGCATGTATGACCAGTGTTGTTATCACAGTGAAATGTTAAATAAAAACTGAAAATAAAAATGTATTAAAGATATAAATAAATATTATATAAATAATTCTAAAATAATACAGTGTATGATTGAAGACTCACTTGAACATGCGTCTGGGGACTCCAGTGGATGGTCAGGTGATCTGTAGTAGCCAGGAATGCAGTGCTCACAGTTCATGCCTGTTGTGTGGTGCTGTGAGACAATAAAAATCATAGGATGTACTTGCAAAAACATCAAAAGCTGTGTTTCCAAACCCGGTGAGCATGTATTTGATGCCCACAAATGTTATATGCACCTAAGTTGCCCATAAATGCCATACATTTATAGGTAGGTTTTGAGCCACAGCCAATGCCGCTGTACTGCTTCTGTGTTATAATTGAGTGTTTGTACACCTGAGCCCACCTGGCATTCGATACACACTCCACCGCCCCTGTATTCTCCCTGCATGTTGAGGCTGGCTCTCCGCTGGTCGGTGTTGGGATCATAGTAGCACTCTGATGCGTGTCTGTGGCAGTTACATGCTAAAAAAACACACACACAACACACTTACGTCACCATATATTCACCCTGAAAATGAAACACTGAGATTAATGACAATACACAAGTAGGGAAGGACATACAGAGACACACACATCAGTGTCCACCTGAAGAGTTCAGACTGTCCAAAGACGAATGACAGCAGAGAAGGGAAAAAGAAAGAGAAAAGACATCAGCCATTAGCTAAGAGTGAAGTTAGCAAGGAGAATATTAGGAAAAAACTGTCAGGGAATCTTTAGATTGTAGAACACATGTTAAAACGTATTGACAAAAAAGACCCTCATTTCTCGACTGGGATCGTGTAGAGCCTTTGAAGCTGCATTGAGACGGACATTTGAAACTTATTTTGAACATTGGGATAGATGGTTGCCATTGAAGACCATTCTGTGAAGAACAATCCTGGAATGTTTTCTTTAAAAACCTCATTTCTTTTCTTTTCAAGATATGGATATCTTGAATGACATCGGGGTGAGTAAATCACCAGCAAAACATTTGAAAGTGAACTAATCCTTTAATAAGGAATAATATATTATCAATTTATAATTCATGTAGTGGAGACTATGAAGTGTTTATTACATTTTCTGTATATTTTACCTCTTAGATGCTCAAAAAGCTCACACAGAATTTTCAAACCAAGCAATTAACCAAAGCTGGTCAACGTGGCGAAATCAACCAACTTTACCAACATGATCCGGATGCAAAACCGTGGGGAAATCTTTCGATCTGTCACGTGGATTCCTATTCCAGCCCAGTGGGTTCAGAATTTGTGGTTGCAGCTAAAAATTGCATCACTAACAACACTTGTCTTGACACTTGTTAACACTTGAATCAGCTGTGATTAGAAAAATCTCACACTGTCAGGAAAAAAATTGTATCTGCTCCAGCAGGCATTAAATAGCTCTCAAAACTACAGACTGTGTGTTTTTCCTGTCCCACAGTGGAGTCTTTGACAGGACGTGCGGTGTGGAATGGCTGTGTTTTGTTAAGGGTCCAGTCCACCGACGGCAGGGTGAGGACACGGTGACCCGGCGTGAGATGAAACGGTTCTGTCAGATGGGACAGTCTCTCTGGCTTAACTCAAGCCAGCTCTGCTCACAGATGTGCTATAAACCTCACCGAGGTCTCTCTTCACACAAAGGGGCAGTTATATATTTGGGAGAACTCAGAGATTAGATTAGGTGAGAAACAGCGGATATCCAACAACATACTCAGTGGAAACGTTTTCCAGACTGAAACGGCTCCCAATACACAGATAGACACCCAAAGAGTGAGACTGAGATCCTCTTAAAAGCATTGTGGGACTATTTTTACAGTGTGTGAGAGAAGTCAGACTGGATTAGCGTCTGTATGAGCTCACAGAAGGCTGGGGCTGTTCACATAGACTGCCAGCCGCTCTTATTCACACTGTCTCTGATGTCTTACTAAAGCTGGGACTACGCCGATTCTAAAGTGAACCTTTCAAAATCCTCGCACAACAAAGCCGAATTCTAGATCTGAAAGGCTAATATGTATTCACATTTATATCAGAGGGCCATTTTTACCCAGAAGACAAAGTAATACTGTAGTAAAATAATGCGTACGTGCACAGGTGCGTGGTCTTTCTTTACAAAGTGACATCGCCAACTACTTTTCTGGCATAAATAATACAGCGTTATTAGTTGTTTTCACAGATCCGTGTGAACAGAGATCGTTTTGATAAGGTTGTCATCTAAGCACATCGTTGTCGTGTAAACGTACCTTCAGTTTGCTTATGGTTTCCTGTTTCCTTTGTTCTCATTTTCCCGCCACTAGTTTGTCACCATGGTTATTGATTTAACGATCACACCTGTTTGTATTCTGTTCATTATGTGTATTTAAATCCCTCATTTTGATTCATTCAGTGCTCTGGTATTGTTTGTGCAACACACTCTGTTTTGTAGACGCTCACTTTTGTTTGTACTGGAGTGGATTTAGTTTAATACATTTAACGGGATCCTCTTCATCTTTACTGGAACCTAAAACATTATAGTACATAAATATGTAAATGTATTTGCAGTATACTTAGCATAAAATAAATGTATTTCAAATACATTATATTCATTTTTCACTAGGGTGGTGTGATTGACTGAATGAAGAAAGAAACAGATCACAAAACCAGACAGAAATGAAGTGAAGATATTAAGTTTTGGAACTTTCTGAAAAAGTCACTCTCGTATTTTTAGATGTCATGTCCATTCATACATAAAGAAGAGCGCTGTTGGAAAGAATAAAGGAAATGCTGTTCTGCCATTAAGAAAGGAAATAAGATCTCCCAAAAGAAATAAATTATGTTTTGAGAACAATGTGTCAAGGAGGCGCCGGCAGGTACTAAATCTTTGTTTTGTGGGCTGGCTGGAGAACTCACGTTCGCATTCATTGGCACTGTAAGTCGTGGCTGGTTTCCATGGAAACTGGTTGAAGCCGGGGCAACAGCGATCACATGACGGGCCGCAAGTGTTGTGCTGGCAGTCACACAGAAGCCTGGGGTACACAGACATAAAAGACAAAGCACAGGTTATCCCTTAAAACCATCCATCGGTCTATCATCCACATGCTTTTTCAAGAAAAACTGATTACATTAGGCACTTTACTTGTCCTTTAGGTACTTTGCAATAAAAACGTATTATGAGTAATACATAGTGAATCAATTTACAGACTATATATTTATTTATAGAACGTACTGTATAATGATTTAAGTAAATTCTCACTGCCATGTTTGAAGGTTAGTCTCATGAGAATCACTCTTGTCCTCTTTCTGTCTCAATCTCGAGGGGCCAGTATATGCAAATACTAAAGCACTTCATGCCTATGGGCATCAAATGAGGCACACAAGAGCTTACGGTGTTTTAATTCAAGTGTCTAAACTTCTCACTGACCTTGCTGCTTTCGTGAAAAGCGTGAATTAGGGAGATAGAGGGAAAGCGAGAGAGCCTTTAAAACCTGAGAGTCTGAAAGGGTTAAGTTCTTCACGCTTGCTTCATTTTCCTACGACATCTGAAAAGCTGATCGAATTAACTGAGGTTTGCTCACGGGTGGCTGCATTTACACAGTATCATTATAAAGCTACACAGCGGACAGTAAGGAACTCCTACACACTTCACATACGCCATATTTAAAAACAATCGTATACATTCATATGGAAGCACTGCAAAAAGGAAGTAAAACAGTATTTACATGATTTCAAAAGCCATACAGACTTTTTTTATTCGCTATGGCGTTTATCAAACAACACCAAATGCAAGAGTACAGAGAGCCGGCTCTGGATTCTTCCTCAAAATAGTCTGTGAGCACCAACAAGTCGTGGATTACGAGAGAACAGCGGCTCTGGGCATGTGACCAAAAGCACAAATCTTATTGGTTGGCCAGTTTTCTTTGCCGTGTGATGGAAAACAGATTAGAACACCTCAGTAAAAAAAAATGTCACATTGACGGTACGCGAATATTAGTGTCGGTCAACAGACTCATTCGTTAAATCAAATTAAAAGTTTTATCACACCGAATTTTCACACAAAACATTCATCTTAGTGTGAACACACCTTAAATGGACTGTAACAGCCATCAAAATTCACACATTTATAAAAAACTTGGTCATGGTCATAACAAACATGGTCAATCAGGTGAATCTTAGTTCACTCCTGCAATATAGTTTCTACAATGTTCGTTTTTAGCAATAATAAACAGGAAGTGCTGCATCCCAATTTGCATAAATAGTATTCGAAATTCGAATTAGTGTGTCCCAAATCGAAGCATGTTGAAATGAGTATTCCAAAGAAAGATTGGTCTCCTTTTCCGGTTAGAATACGAAGTGCAGATCCTTGCGCACTCTAACGGCTAATATTGCCCAAAACCCATTGCGAAGTGAACAAGGATTCCATTAGAACTACAATAATGAATAAAATGTGATAAAAACTACAAACATGGCAGATGTGCAAGACCAATGGTTAACTATAGAGGGGTTTGACTCGTGATTAATAATCAGTATTAAACCTGACAAAAACTTTTATAAAAATACATTTTATTAACTTTTAAATGCATCATTATGCAAACACATAAGAGTCCTCCGCATGAAAGACCCACGACTGGCAGATCAACGTATATGAATACGTCATACGGTAGGAACAGATACGGAAAGGAAATTCAATTGAATTGAATGTGGAGGATTTAAATTGTGACAAGATGATTGACAGGGCAGTTTAAATGGTGACAGGAAGCATGAAAGCAAGTGCAACAGAGCAATCTGTTAAAGATACAATCATGATGAAGTAGCCTACTCTTCTGTTACACACTCAAAAATAGCACACTTTTTCTTCACAAAAACAGTACATATTTTTTTAGGGCATAGTATATAAGTAGGTGAATTGGGATGCTGCATGACTATTGATGGGGATTGTGGCTAATTCCATGCAGTCTGCCACACAAACACATCCAAGCAGACTTTTCACTTTCACTCATCTGAGTACTACCAAGTGCACACATATGGACGGACGCACACTTTCCCTGAATCTGTTTGGATGGTTCAGCTTGAGCAGCTGTTTAATCCTTCATTAGCATCCACCCACAGTGAGAGCAAGTGTTCCAGAGCCTTACTTCAAATGAGCAACAGCCAACCATACCAACCAACCCCATCCAGAGTCTATTAACCCCCAGCTGCCCTCTAGATCTCCTCTAAGACTTTAATACACATGGCTGAACCTCTAACGCTTCGGGTTCAGCTTACAGCATGGAAGAAGTTACCCATCTACCCGAATTCCCCCATGAATCAACTGCACACTGACATCTGTTTAACACCTGGTACCTGTGGGGCAAACAGGTGGATCTGGGACGCTTATAGATGGAGCACGCTTTAGCGATTGACCTGCGACCTTCAGTGTCTGACTCATTCTCTGGGTTATCCTCATTTAGCTCTGTCAATCAAAACCCTACACTGTCTGTATTCATTCAGTCAGCATTCATTCATTCAGAATAGTATTATATCATAATACTCCAACTATTTCTGCATATATATACATACACTATCATTATATTAAAAAGTTTTGGTTCGATAAGATAATCTTATGCTCACAAAGGCTGCATTTTTTGGATCAAAAGATCTGTGGTTCATATTGAAATATACAGGTGTGACAGACTCAGAGGAAAACATCTGGTCTCCTACATCCATATCCTCTACAATGTCAGTGACACACACACAAAAAAATCATATAAAAGAGGAAATCACAAAGAACAGAGATCCATGAAGGTTATGGAAACCCTCCCTACTCTCCAAACGCAATGTTAGCATATGTTTCTTGTTGCTATGATCTGTATTAACCCTCTGGGTTTTGATAATCCCCACACAGGATCTTTTTTTTTTTTCAAACTGATATATATGACACCTTCCAGGTGGTTCATATTCCTGTTTGCTTGCACTGAACGCTGCAGGAATCTGTGGAATGAGTGAATAGAGTAACAGACTATTTATCAGCAGGGACAAAAACTATGACCGGCGGATACGTCTCGATTGCGACATACAAAGAGCCAGGAAAATCTCTCAAGATTCCTGAAATATTACACAAACCGTTGTCGCTTAAACAGCATGATCTGCTTTATGTCCAACGGTCTTCTACACTAAAGGACCACATACACCACAGCTTCTTGAAGATTTCGCTTAAATGTTTTCATTACTTTTTAACTTCCGACGTCATCTTGGAACATGATTAAAGTAGCGAAACAAATGAAGCCACTGGATACATTCAACACAAACTTCTACAATGACCTGAGTGAATGAAACCCTTAAGTGAGCCAATGCTGAACTGATCCTTTCAAGGCATTGGTCAATTAACAGGGAGGCTAAGGACAGAGTAATCTTCTGACAAGCTAGTAAATCCAGGCGCCTGCAGGGCCTCAGAACTCAAGAATGTCCCTCCCCAGCCACCATCACTCACTGTCCTGAGACACGCGACGAGCTGCTCCGACTATGAGCTTTCTAGCTAAAAACCCTGAAGTGAATATCCTAAACAAAAAAGCAGATCCAGCGTTGGTTGTTTTGTGATATGAGTGCAGCTGTTTTATAAAACTCTGGATTACATAATGTGCTTGAGGATAAATAATATTCTGAGGTGAAAATATGTGCAGAAAGCTTAGAATTAGGCAAGTGAAGACTCCTCAGAGCAAAGCGTCAGGGCAGCATGTATGTGCCTGTGCTAGTGGTCTGCAGTGCAGGTGGAAACTAAAGGTAATTTTAACCCCCTCTAGGCACAGGAAAGAGCAGATTATGAACAAGTATGATTTAAGCCTCCTTCTATGGCACACATGCACATTAACAGAAAGAATTGGCCCCCAGTTAACGTGAAGGCGTATGTTTTTTGCACCCTCAGATTCCAGATATTCAAATAGTTGTATCTCGGCCAAATATGGTCATATCCTAACAAACCATACATCAATGGAAAACGTATTTATTCAGCTTTCATATGATGTATTAATGTCAGAGCTACCAGCTCATGTGAAGGCGTATGGACAAATCAGTGAAAAATCTGCATATTTGCAACAGTGTAGCAACAACATTTGCCTATAAATTAGATCATTACAATTGATGGATAAGGCAAGAAAACACATTCTCAATAGAGTTGGCAAAAACCGGACAAAATACACATTTTTGGAGTCTGTAAGATTATTTTAATGTTTTGGAAAGAAGTCTCTTATGCTCACCTAGGATGCATTTTATTTGATAAAATATTATGAAATACTATTACAATTTAAAATAACTATTTTCAGTTTTCTTACATTTTGAAGTTTATTTATTCCTGTGATCAAAGTTGAATTTTTTAGCATCATTATTCCAGTCTTCGGTGTCACATGATCCTTCAGAAATCATTCTAATATGATGATTTGAATCTGACTAGTAACTTTTAAATCCTATAAATAAAGCAAATGAAAATATTCTTAAAGGTCACTTACTTGTACGGGTCATTGGGGTCTTGAGCATTACAGGCCTCAGCGTGGCCATTACACACGCATCTTCCTCCAATACTGATGTCTTTAATACTGTAGTAATACTGAAGAATAAATGCAGAAAATATATAGTTGGAATGATTTATGGTTTTGGTCATTTTTGTCTATTCAAAACAAGAAGAGGGGTCTATCTTACTCTTCGTGTGACTGTGGGGTCTCTCAGGGCTTTGCCCATCAGGTGACCCAGCAGTGTGTTGGTGCGGAGGAAGCGCAGGCGGATGTTGGTGGCTTTGGTGAACTCCCTCAGAACAGGAGAGTAGGAGAAGTTCATGGCGCCCGGTCGTCCGTTCACCAGAGACACCACAATCTGAACGTGTGCGAGAGTGAGTTAACAATGGCAAAAGTCCGACTTCACAATGATATCTAAAGTGTCTATAAAAGTACTAAGTGCATCTGCAAGAGTCAGTGTTGAGACAGAGTTTGTCTGTGTGCGTACCTCTCCATTCTCCAAGGGGACAATCCGCGAGTACTCTGTTGTGCAGATGATGTCGTCATCATGGTTGATCCGCTCGATCGTCCTCTTGCCAAACCGCTCGATACAGTCTCTCTTAGAGGCTGGAGCAAAAACAGAGACAATGTACAAATCAGTTGAGAAAATGTTAGTATGTTAGTAGAAAATTGCAGTATTTATTATAAATGATTTATCCATGCTCATAATTTTTTTTAAATTAATGTGCCCTCAAAATCTTTAATCAAAATAGCTTCCCCTCCCTCTTGCAGCTCATCTCTTTTCTTCTCTGATGATGTGTTTACTGGCGTGAGGGCGGGGCAACCTGTCACTCACATGAGATTGACCAATAGCAAACCACTACCATCCAAACAAGTATCGCCCTACAGACTATCGCAACTTGCCGTAATAGTAAATACATTTGTGAACTTTGATTATTAGTTGACTTTGTTTGATTCTTGATATCTGTAAGTTTTATTATTAAGATTAAGTTTTATTAAGATTATTAGTATCTTTAACAAATTCAAATAAGGAATGTCACCGTGAGAGAAAAGACAAGTGCTTTAATAATATTATAATAACCATACTTTAACAGTAGCTGATTAAAAAAATATTTTAACAAAATGTTATCTAAAGAAAATAATTATTTTACTATCAAAACATTATATAAATACATTTAAAACTAATATGAACTAATAAATATAAACAACATAATACTATAAATATTATTTAAATTAATATAAATTAACAGTATAAATATAACTCAATTTCATATAAATTAGTAAATGAATATAAACATTATATAAATTGTTATATATAATCAATTATTCGTAACATTATTTGAAACATTCGTAAACCTGAACTTAACTAGAAGTACTGATAAAAATTGTCCCAATGTATAGCTGTTGATTGTTAAACTAACATTTAGTTTTCCAACTAGTATTAGCAGGTAAGTCCATTGCTTAATGTTTTCTTTGTTACACCAATATTTTATGTAAATCTGGATATTACTTAATCATCTTAAGTTATGTGGCCATTTTTCCCTAACAAGATAAATAATTAATATCAATGCAAGGCTGACTCTAGACTGAATATTAGAGTATCTATGAAATAAGTTACTTATAAAGTATACGACACACAGCAATCTGTCACAAAATGTTCTCTCCATCTTTCTCTAGCGTCTTTGTTTTGTACGGAGTCATGGGGGCAAGTGTTGGCCGATGGACTGTGAGTTTAGCAAAACAACTGAAAATTACATTTCATTATGCTGACAATGTCAAATCTCCAAATGCCAGCCAAGTGGTGTTATTGTTGCCAGGATTGTACACCTACACTACTGATGGCCTTCCGTGACAAACAAAACAACACAAAATGTGTGTTTGCAAACCCTAGATCCAGAGAACAGAAAGAACTGTCCAAACCGTGACCTTTCTCACTTAACCCACACTTTCATTCCTATAATGCATTCCTTTCAATCACTGAAGGCCACACAATGTTCATGAAGCTGTTTTCAATACTATGTTGAAAACCAGAAGTGAACATAACACATAAGAACAGTGATAAAAGCTCATTTCGGTTACTCACAGGCGAAGAACTTCCATGGCCGATATGTTTTCCCAAAGTCAATGGAGCGCTCCAGAACCCACAGGTCCGGTCGGGGCGAGTTGGCAAACTTGATGAGCACGTATGCAACGTGGAAAACCTGTGAAGAATGAAAAGAATTCAATATAAGTTCATAATATGAATAATGGCGTATTTGCATAAATTCTATCATTTATATCTGCATTACTGAATATCAGCCATCTTGCTCTATCAGTATCAGCAATGGGCAAAAAACAAACAAATTGTTGTACAATGCACTTAGAGACAATGAACCGACCCTAACATTGTACAATACTTTAGTTTAACCTTGGTTACACATGCATCCACTGGAGCGATGACATCATCACCACCTTACACTTCCTTTTCACATAAAGTCATCACATCAATATCCACCCTGTCTCTGTCTTTTATATGACTGAGAGATTGATAAAGTCTTTGAGGTTCACAGATGTTCTCCCACAGTGACTTAATCAAAGACATGGACATAATTGGACTGTTTTCCCTGAACTCACTCCATTAGCATGACTCAGTCAACACACAGTATTTCTGCCCCAGAGAGAAAGAAAGGAGGAAGTAATGACATCATGACTTTTAAATGTGGAGATTAATACTGTAAGTATATACAAATACTACATTTTATCAATTTGGCTGTAAGTCAAACTCATTTTGTCATTTCAACTCATTTTTTTTAAATATAGCCTAGTTTAATCTTGTATAACAAAAACTGTGTTTTTTTTTACTTAGGCCTGATCTGAGCATTTAGTCACAGTCTGTGAAACATTTTCCTGTTTTATGGTTATGTCACATAACAACAAAATTATTTTGTGCTTGTTTTTACCATGCTGACTTATATTTGTCAGATTACCGGTGTTTATAAAAAACAAAAAACAGATAATATATCAATACTAAAACTAAAAATCATGTCACACTAGAAAAAAAGTATTAAAAATTATAAAAGAGGTTTAATTTCTGAATGCCTTACCAGATACATAATAGATGTATAAGAACTTTATCATTCTTGTCTAAAGAACATGGAATCATGGAAAAACATGGATCATGGAATTAAGATAAAAATATTTCTTTCAAATTTGTTTACAGGGAGATAACCTTTCTGATGAAAGCCAAAACTAATTGGCCCATTTAATCTTATGTGATAACCACCTGGCATTCATTTGTGTTCTTTTTGCTATCTCTACCATTCCCAAAACACCATGGCGCATTCTCATGGGAACGGCTGTTCTGTATAAGTTTAATAAATATAAAAAAATAAGAATAATTCATAATGAAGCATCCTATTATAAATATCAGACATTCTTCATTTAATCTTACTGGAAAAGTGTCTTCCTTAGGAAAGCCAAAGGCTTAATGCTTAAACATCCATATACTTCCTCTCTAAGCCCCTCAGCTCTGAAAACACAGTATCCCCTTCAACACACACACAGAGACACACACACACACACACACACACACACACACACACACGCACTCACACACACACACACACACACACACACACACACACACACGCACACACACACGCACACACACACGCAGAAAACCATCCCCCACCATCTATACTAACTTCCACAACCCCTCAATGCAATGCAACGCAACCCAAAAGCCCCACTGCTACAAAGAAGCACTTCAGCCACATCAGGGGCTTTTGTCAACGCAAGCTTTCTCACAGATACGCAGAACAAAAACACATCTGTGGAAATATCTGACGAGACTAGCGAGGTGGAAAGGTGGGCTCTTTGAAATGGGGATCAGATGCTCTTTCTTCCATCTGCCAGACGGCCCGCTGGTCACAAGGGTGTGAATGAACCTGAACTTCAGACTGTGTGTGTGTGTGTGTGTGTGTGTGTGTGTGTTCTGTCAAGAGGCAGGACGTTTTATATGAGCATGAGATTATATCTAACCATTATTGGACCCATCCCAATGTCTTATGGGCTGTAATGCCTTTAGAGTCCATCAAACCATCAAAATTGTGTCTCTGAGGTCACCAAATTTCAAATGATATCATTTTTTTATTAAAAGGGAACAAAAACTGGAGAGATAATTAAAATGTAGGAACAATAAAGATTTAGATGTACATTTTTATTCTTTCTGATGAAAAAATAGTGGTTGCCACACAGCAAAAAAAAAAAAAAAACTTTTGGTGCTCTGAGTGGTTGTAAGTGCTTGCTACTTGGTGCTAGTGTCTTCTGGATGGTTTGGGGTTGCTAGGGTGTTGTGAGTAGTTTCTAGGTGGCTACCACGACTGAGCCTGGTTTCTCCCACTGTTGCCTTGGCTTTTGGTTTGCTTAGTTGTTGACATTTAATATTCAACAATATTATTGATCTGCCTTACTTCAGGAGGACGATGATGATGACGCAATTTTCTTCTAGAAACAAACTTGTTGTATTATTTTCATGTTATCACTGTGAAGCTGCTTTGATACAATCTGTATTGTAAAAAGCGCTATATAAATAAAGGTGACTTGACTTGACTACTTACTGGAAAAAGCTCTTTATTTGGTTGGGTTGGGCTGTGTTTGCTGCAGCGTGAGGTAAGTGTGTATGAAATGTACAATAAAAGTCCAGTTGTGTTTAATGATTGCACAAATTCCTCTTTGTGTTGCCACAGTGATAAGTGTGGAAACACACAGTTTTGAGGACTGCGAATCCTTGGCCAATCATTAAGCACCTGAGAAACCAGCAACACCTTCTTCAACACGGGAAAAGGACATGGAAATGTAACGCTGTTAAACAAAAAACTAAACTTGGGTTGATATTTCCAAAGGGCTGTTACCTGATTCAGCTGTCTAAGTTGTTTCATTCTGGAATAAGAGGTCATGTGTTATGTGGGGTATATTGAGTAGGCTAACATTTATTTAAACTCTTTTTGACTGTATAGAAGCCTGTTGCAGGAATAAGTGAACAGCATCGGTGATGGTGAGTTGATCGGTGCATGTCTGAACATGCTTCAAAGTGAATGTATGTACGTATAAAGTGTGTTCATTCCATCTCCCACACCCTTATCTAGTATACGCTTTTCTCTACCTACACCTACATATTTATTGTCACGATGCAAGCGGCTGTCTGTGTAAAGACACCGGTGTTGCTCTGCAGGAACGTATCACAACCTCAGTCGGTCCGACTTCGGAGCGCCGGACAGGCTTGAGAATAATGGCATGCTTATGAGGAGAGCAGGAGGAGGAGGGATTACCACGGCAACGGGGGATGCCGTAACAGCTGCACGCGTCCCTTCACACCTGGAGTCCCGGCACATGTCATAAATCCTGTTACATCGTTAACTGGTATGTACATGGTTTAGTAAAATGAAACTATGATGGGTCACTCCAGAGTTCAAAGATCAAACACAGCTGTTGCCCCCTAGAGACAGAATCTGATCAGGGCAAACGGATCCCACCCTTACAGTCCATTCCAGACATGCCTGTGAGAGCTGTGTTTACTGCCATCAATTCACAGCTACTGAGTCACAAAAAACTAGCCTGGTTCTACCAGACTCTCATACATTTCATTTGTACAGAGAGTCTGGCCTCTCTCCATTGACAAGCGTTAACTTCCTTGAAGAAGGGTGCTCTGTTGAAGTTTAAAACTATTGAAACTGCCCAGAGTCGCTTTGGATCTGCCATAACCAATCGCTAACGTTTGATCGTGACGTATGACGACTCAAACTAGCGCACAACCTCAACGTCATCGTTCTCAGCCACTCCCTCTGTTCGCTGATCGGACCGGTAAATAATTGACTGGAGAAAACCCAAGAATACACCACAATCCCAGACGTAGTTCTGAAGGAAAATGAAAATTGAGCGGAAGTACGTAGGAGGGCAGAGCCAGGCTAACAAAAAAAGCACAGACCGTAAAGAAGCTTCTTATACTGTCTATCACCTCTCAAAACACAATAACACTGGTACATGTAACCTCAGGACATGAGTCACTGGATACTTTCTCTCTTTCCAAACACAAAAATTAACCACAAGAGCATTTATTGTTGCTAAGGTATTCTGAGTTGTTGCTAGGGCGAGTTGCTAACTGAACTGGCTCAAGTCAAAAGAACCCACTCTCAAGTTACTATAATATTCCAATCTTTAGATACAAGCATCTATGGGATTTTTTTTGTTTTGTTGCTTAGACCAACACAGGCCAAAAATTGCAAATCTCATCACTTTCTTCAAATTCCTAACCTCAAGTAAGAGCAATGAAGATACTCAGCAAACACCACTTATTATGCACAGGAAAAACATCTTTAAGAAAGAACATACAGTGCATATATATGTCTATGGAAGACCCCAACAAAACAAGTCAAGACTTGATGTCAAGAAGCACGTGGGTACAGATAAGGTATTTGAATTAAAACACATTTGTGGCTCCTCAAGGCAATGATGCCAGCAAGAGAAGAAGACAAAATACTAAGTTAGGATAAGAGACTGAAAGGACAAGTAATGCAGAGCAGATAGAGGCAATAGAGAAAGAATAAAGTAAGATACATATGTGTCCAAGCCATGTAATCGAAGATTCAGTGCATAAATGTGTATCCTCCTTACACACTTTTCTGTTGAACACTCTTATTCATAGCTGAAATCTAGCTACTGTTAGCATCTGAGCAAGTGTGAACATGAGCAGACGCAGAAGAAGAAAAGGCCTGCATAGCTTACCACCACGCTGATAAGGAACTCTGCAGACAGCTCGAAAAAAGGACAAGAGGACAGTGTTAGCCATGAATGTTTTATAACTGCAGCTTAAGGAGCTTAAAGGTATAGTTCAACCAAAAATTTTAATTATGTCATTTTTATACGAACCCTTATGTCATTAAACCTCGAAATTTTATTTTAGGATTAACTATTCTTGTAGGCCAAAGGTTTTCAAACTGGGTCCCTTAGGGGGTCAACAAGAAAAAAACTTGTGCCATAAAAATATATCTGAACTGAACTGAAAATGTTTCTCTTATATTCTAATATTGGGCATAAATCGTTAACTTGATACGAATAATTTTTTCCCACACAATATTCCAATATTATATTTTTGACCAAAAAGCATGTTGAAAACAACATGTGTTCATAATCACATTTACTGCACACAGTATACTCCACCTTTCAAAAGTTTGGGGCAAATGGATTATTATTATTTTTTTTACGAAATAAATGTTATTCACCAAGAACACATTTCTATTTCAATTACATGCTGTAGTATAAATGGCTCTTATGTAGCCACTTTTATATTTTAAGAGGACTGTGTCATTTATTAAGTTTGAAATCCTGCGTTAAGCCATGAGCATCTAAACGTATGACTGAATTGACCATAAGCACACTTAGTCAAATGTAACAGTCTGCTCCTAAATACTACATTTAAACTGTTAAACCACATGCTATAAAAGTGTCCAGAGGTGCAAACACCCCATAAAAAATGGCACCATTCACAAACAGGTGTGCTTCACCGACCCAGTGCGGGAATGTTCAGAAAGGCATCTATGCTGCCATAAGCCCCCGCAGACAAGAGAGCTCTTGGGCTCATGTGAGCTAACCTCATTCCTGTAGACTTTAGTAATGTATGGAGAAAGACACGCTGTTCATCAGTTCTCAACTTCGAGACAGAGGGATGTCACCGATGACACGTATAATCACACTTCATTTCCTGGGAATGCTGGATGGGCAGCTAAGATATGAATGAGTCGTGTGTGTGTGTGGGGGGGGGGGGGGTTAGATGAGTTTGAAGGGTGGTCATCTGTTCACACCTGCTCTGCATGCCTATCCCGTCCTCCCCTCCTGCAAAAGCACTACTATCAGTCTGGGATAATTTGAGCATTACAGGAATATCCTGTATGTTATCCTCTGAGGACCATGACTGGATTTGGGAATGCTTGCTGCAGGGTGTGAGGTAAGGTAGAAGTGGTGGGATTTGTGAATTCCAAGCGTAATTAAATGTTATGTCTTAGCTCTCCTTGTGACTTAACCTGACTTTTCCATGTGTCTATTAAACTTCATTCTAAAAGCTTTTGCTCTATCCTACTTCAGTTATTATTTTGCTTCCATCATCAGCATCATTATCCTGACCAAGCATTTTTATAATAATAGTCCCTTTGAAATGACATGGGAAGATCAGAGGGAGTGGGCTACGTATATGTGCTTTTCTTTCCTGAACTAGGAGGTCAAGTGGCTAATTGTTGGTAGTTCAGTGTTTAACCTGCTGGTTCTGCTCTTGGCTGGTCCTGTGAGTCTTTGGGAAAGAGTGGTGGGTGTTTTCTGTCTCCCAGATGCTGTCCAGACTCTAATTAGATATCCCAGAGTATCCTATCTGTGTTTCTCCCATCTGCGCTAGAACACACACACACACACACACACACACGCGCGCGCGCGCACACACACACACACACACACACACACACACACACACACACACGACTCAAGGGGAGTTACCATGGCTCTCCAGAACAAATGAAACAAAGTGAAATGCTTCAGCTTGTAGGTACTTCCATGTGTGGCTTTTCACTTACAGGAGGTTTAGTATTTGAAGATCACAAAGGAAAAAGGGAGATGGAATGCTATACATTCAGAGAGACTGTTTTGTTTCTGAATGGATCAGTGTTTTTGAACAAATCAGTAGAATGAATGATTCAATGATTCACTCAAAGACAGTCACTTGATTCGTTCCAGAATTAATCTGTGTTTTTGAACAAATCAGTTGAATTAATGATTCAATGACTCACTCATGAAGACAGTCACTTATTTCATTCCAGGATGAATCAGCGTTTTTTTTTTACAAATCAGTAGAATGAATGATTCAATGACTCACTCAAATATGTCGCTTGTCTCAATCCAGAATGAATCAGTGTTTTTGAACAAATCAGTAGAAATAATCATTCAATGACTCTCTCATAAAGACAGGCACATGCTGCCACATACTGGCGGATTGATGTAACCTGCAGAAAGAAAAAATACTCTAATTCTACTAATACACAGACTGACAGTCTTTCTGGAACGTGCGAACACGGACAGGCGATACAAACCCCAGCACCATTGGACTGTACATCAACGCTCTTACAACGACAATCAGCCAAACAAATCCAAGGACTGAAACATACCAAAACTGTTCAAAACATAACTTAAAATGATCTTCTCTGCAATACACTAAGCAGTCAACTTCAAGCATATTGGCAATGTCTCCACAAAGAGCCTGTTATACTTAAGTGCAACCTAATTACACACAGAAATAGACCAAAAACGACAAGCTAAGATTGATGAATGTAACTCAAGTCTCCCTCTCCGCCCTGCTCAGTAAAGTGTTTAAATAAAAGTGAATGTATGGGCTCTGTGTATAGCCTTGATCGAGCATTAAGAGTCTTGAATCTCTGGTGAACCCCCATCTCCTCTGCCATTGAAAAGTCCTGAAAGAGGAAGCAGGAAACAATCCTGCCCTGCACAGTCGGAAATCCTTTTGTGCTCCTCTGGGAACTCGCTGAGAGGTTAGATGTGGTGAAGGCAGGTGCCCTCTCATTGAGCACCATGAATTCCCACTAGCGCTACATTAGACATGGTTCACTCTCTCAACTGCGACCAGTTTTAAATGGCCACTGAAACGATAAAGGGAAGATCTTGAGCGAAGATTTGAGAAGATCTCAAATTGAGCATCTTTTTGGCATGTTGTGCATTTGTATGGCATTTACTGATAATTTGTGTCGTCTGTTTAAAATGTAATCCATGCAAAAATGAAATTTCGATCATAATTTTCTCACGCTTATGTTTAAATTTTGTACGAATTTCTTTCTTCTGTGGAACACAAATGAAGATATTTTGCAGAATGTTAAGAACCAAACAACATCGGAGAGCACATACTTCCATTGCATAGATGAAAAAACACATTCCTCACACTATCTTGTGTTCATGGAGGTAAGTAAATGATGATAGGGTTTTCATTTTTGAGTGGACATAATTATGGGGATATTAAAACTGCATTTCAGAGTATTTCATTTAACTGTGTTTTTTTTTCATTTAAGTGTTTTTGTTTTTATTATTACAAGCCAAGGTATTACATTATTGCAACTGTTACTTTTATATATGACTGTCATGGAGCGGTATATCATAAGAGTGATTAATACATAAATATTTGCACATATTGTATATACTTTCATATTTTTATTTAATTCAAACACAAGATTATATTCTCTACATTAATGCCACCGGAACAGTCTGATTTACAAACAAATCACTCTTATGAGTCTTTTTTTAAAGAATTGTTTAAGACTCCTGGTTCATGTTCCTGGTTTGACAAATCCTTCACTGAATGAACTTACTGAATCAAGATATGACTCAAAGATATGATCATTAGTTCAATAATACTTACATTTAAAAAAAAAATTAAAGATACCAAACTTTCTCCAGGACTGGTAGTACCGAATACCAGGTCAGTTCGGTACCGGCTTTCAAGAGCTCCGGTGTGTATTTGTGTGCATGTTTTATGAAGAGGTTTCTTTTTACAATGTGATTTCAAAGTGTTGAGCATTGTAGCCAATTACAGGTATGCCTGTTGGTCACGTGAACGCAATTGCCAATCAGTGTTGAGTTATTCGAAAGGAAACATTTTTTTAAATGTGTGGTGACTAGTTACAGCATAACATCTAAAAAAAGATTACAGAATGAAAAAAATACTATGATTACAGACAGAACCAAGAAGAACCAATACATTGGTTTATTTTAAATTCAAATTGTTGTTTTGTAGAATCTTGAATAATCTGACTACTGGTCTGATCTCCTTTTGCTTTGACTGTCTGGGTGCTCGGGAATGTCTTTATGGCTTTTCACACTGCACTTAACCCCAGATTATCGTCGTTCTAAACCCTGCTTTTAACCCCGGGTAAAGGAACGTTTTAAACATGTAATTTAGAAGCGGGGTTAGCACAAAACGTTATAACGTTATGGCTAAATGCTTAGCAACAGTCAGCCAATTACATGCTAGTCACAGAAACACCACAGTTTGTCTAAAAAGTATACTAAGTTTCAGCGTTTGAGGGGATAAATTTCAAATGGTGACAGAAAATGCGACAACTGGAGAGAATAAATCCAAAAAGTCCATTCTAAACTTGATAGTACAGTAGGCAGTATATAATGAGGATGCACAATGCTAGAGCCTTTATGTAAACAGGTTACATGCTGAGTTTGTCTAACCAATGACACCGCAAATAAGGATGATAACCCAGGGATAAGGAATGTACAGTATGATGCATTATGAATACCCATGATTAATTATTAACCCCAGATTAATGTGAAACATGACGCAAGATAACCCAGGATTTTTTTTTTTTTTTTTTTTTTTCTCCCTGTCAAACAGAGGTCTCCACAAGTGATGAAGCAGAATAAAAGCAAGAGATGAAAGAATCATTTGAAGAATCAGACTAATGGTCAGATCTCCTCCTTTTGCTTTGAGTGTCAGGGTGGTCAGAAGTCTTTCTTTTTCTTTTCCTTCCCAGTCTCGACTCATCTTGGCTGCTCGGGTCAGCACATGCTCTGACCTCACTGTTGCCTCTGTGTGAAGGTCCAGGCAGGTCATCATCTCTGGGTGTTTCTCCAAGTGATATTGGAGACGAAAAGGTTGAGCTGAGTGAATCACTAGAAGAATCAGAATCAGAGCTGTGGTCTGATCTATAATTTTTCTGTTGTCTGCTTTCTGACCTGCTAGGCGTCTTTGTTTTTCTTTTAACACCCGGTCTCATCTCAACCTGACTGCCTGAGCTTTGGTCAGCAGGTGTTCTGGATCCTCCGGATCTGATGTCAGATCTGTTGTTGACCAGGTGAGAAGGTCCAGGCTGTTCATCATCTCTGCTGCACCCTTCCATAGATGATCCTCCAGATCTGATCTCAAATCTGTTGGTGACGATGTGTGATGGTCCAGGCTCTTCATCATCTGTACTGAACTCATTCATATGTGATCCTCCAGATATGATCTTAGATCTGCTGTGGACCAGGTGAGATGGTCCAGGCTGTTCATCATCGGTGCTGGACGCATTAATTTGTGATCCTCCAGATCTGATCTCAGAGCTGTTGTTGACCCGATGAGATAGTCCAGGCTGTTCATCATCAGTGCTGGACTCACTCATAGATGTCTCAGCATGTTCTGTCGGTGGGCTATTAATGTACACTGGATAAAACGCAAATTCCAAGGACTCACCCGATGCTTTAAAAGTGATGGACCAGTAATCCGCATTCCAGGCCAACATGGAGAGCAATGGATTGTTTTCAGAACCATGTGTCAGGAAATACTGAACAAGTGAAGTGAGAGATCTTCGAATCAACCCAATATAAAAACCTGGGTTGAAAACAGTGAATCGATGTGGCATGCGTATTTCTACAACATTTCTCTGCATATGCTCATCTAGAATTGTTACGTTAATCACATATAGTGGCCACAAATCAAAAATAACTAACTCGAAATCGTCAATTTGAATGACAGGTTCAGCGATGTTGCCGTCAAAAGGATCACCTTGAGCCATCTGAACTGTACAGTTATCTACTGAACTACAAACTGGTATTTGATCAGTAGTACAGGCAACACTGATAACCTTTCTCAACTACTGCTGTTATGAGCCTCTGAGGTGTATCAGCTCTATAAAGTTTCTGCTTAGAATGCTACTGTGATGTCATCAGTGGAAAAATGCTACTGTGATGTCATCAGTGGAACAAGAGAGCAAAGGATCGGTTTAAAAAACAACAAATTCTGTACAGCTGTGAATGTTCTAATTAATAAAAAAAATATTAAATGGGTTATCCAGTAAGCCGTGTGTGTGTGTGTGTGTGTGTGTGTGTGTGTGTGTGTGTGTGTGTGTGTGTGTGTGTGTGTGTGTGTGTGTGTGTGTGTGTGTGTGTGTGTGTGCGCCACATAGCCTACTTGATAAGTTAAGCAATTTGTATTATTATCTAATAAATAATAACATAATATATATATATGATTTATTATAATAGAAAATTATGCCAAACTACTTAATATAAAAAATATGCCCATTATGGAAAAGCATTAAGGTCATTGTATGTGTGAATACAAAGACTTTTGAGGCAAATATTCATGACCTAATGTGATGGAAGTCTATGTGTATACATGTAAAATAAGAATACAAATCTTAAATAAATCTTAAATTGAGATTTTTCTTCAATTTTAACTTAAATAAAATGAATGGCTATTTATGCTATTTGTTTCTTGCTATTTGTTTTAATAATACAATCTTAAATTTATCTTTATCTTCACATTTTTATCTCAAATAAAATTAATGACTTTTAATGCTATTTGTTTCTTGCTATTTGCTAATAATAAGCAAAAGCTGTGACTGTGCCAGACGTTACTCCACGCAGAAAACATAATGTGACTGAATGCCCAAATGCTAAGTATTTTAAAATGTTTAACCAACATTATTACTTGTTAAAAATTATAATTATCTCACCTAAATATTTGCTCACTCTATGGATTTGTGTTTTTACAATGGGTATTTTTTGCTTAATAGCTTAGACAGTAGACACAGCACAAGGATTTTGAATTTTGAATTGAATTTACTAACAGCCAGTAAAATAGAAACAAATAAATTAAAAGCAGTAGCACAAATAAATACAACAGGATAAAGATACAAATGAAAAATAGAAATAGAAAACATCGAAAAATTGTCTCACGAGTTTTGCGTCATCTAATAGATTTTTATAGAGACCACCGATCAAACTATATAAAGCTATTATCGGCCGATAACGATCAGCGCCATTATTGAGCGTCACATTGACAGCACTGACCCTACTAGCCTGGTGAGAAATTAAACTCTTAGAATGGGACAACGGTGACAGGAACAGTTCAATTAAGAGAATGAAATCAAAAATGGATATGTAGCTTCTAAAAACCACTAAAGTGGAACTTTAGTGGAAACTAAAGAAAAAATACTCAAAATGCAGTGTTTAAGGAGTGATGGGATTTTACAAGCATGTACCCCCAACAAGTCAAATTCAGGAATATTTGCCTCACGTCATCTGTATTTGGAGCCCTCCTCGCTCATTGAACCTTTTATGGCCCTTCAAATGGAGGTCTTTTTAGGCTTGTTTATCTCAGATGGAGAGGAGGGATGGATTTATCACTCTTTTTGTCATTCCTCTCCTGGGTTCTCATGCTTGGGGGCAAAGTTTAGAAATCTCCCTAAAGGACACTTTGTTTGGATGGATGTGTATATATGAACCGTAGCACCTCGTTTTAATACTGTGCAGAATACAGAATATATTCACTTCCACGGGCAATGGCAGGCTAGAATCCACTTTTAAAGTGCATCCTTTTCTATTTTCCTGAATGGTGCCCAGTTTCTGTCTTGATTAAAAGTGGGGCCTAGAGGAGGGGAAAGGCCAGTGACAGCCCCCTTCAGGGCAAAGGGAGGGGGAAAGGTATTTATATCCCTCTATTTGCCCCCTTAACCAAAGTGACCCCCTCTCCGCAACAAACACACTTCCCCTCCCCTCTCAGGCCCAACCCAACCAATGAGCCATTGAATGGATGAAAGACTCCAACAACAGCTCTTGTTGACCCGGCAAAAACAAACATTTACTATCTCATTAACAAGGCCTCACATTCACTCCATCCCTTCCCGTCTTTTTAGTAGCGAGTACTTTAAACTCCCAAAAAAACACTATCATCTATCAGTGTGGAGAGGGAGGATTAAAGAACAAAAGGGAAAGAATGAGAGAGAGATGAAAGGGAAAGATTGCTCACGAGGAACTTAAGTATTTAGCGCATTCAGGCGAGTACGGAATAATTCTGTTTCTATGTAAGGAATCACTGTGTACTTGTTCCTGCCATCATCAGAGATGGGTAAATCTGCCAGTTCAGCTGAGTGTGAATTCGCATCTATTCATCAGAGCACGTTAGAGGAAAGAATACGAGACATCGGGGCCTAAACCACAGTCTGAACTTTACACCAATGTGCCCAAAATGTAGAAAGAAACTTTTGTGTGTGGACCGATCACATTAGCATTAGACTATTAATAGTCTGACTTCATAATGTCAGTTCATTCAAATGACTAAGAGCTGCTGAGAAATGCAATATGGAAAATTCTGATAAAATTCCGGTCAAGTGCAATGCTAGTAATATCATTATAAAGTCTAAAAGGGAAAGAGATTTGTTTACGGCCCTGGTTATCCAGTTTTACCAAAAAAGATACTCTAAAAAAATTCTACTTAAATGGCAGGTGGATTTACCTAGTTTTTAGTTGGTTGAAGTTGGTCAGTAACAAACCAAGAAGCATAACTATAAAGATATCGATAACTATATAACTATAAGTTGGGTGGATTCTGTTTGGCTGTCTTCATTTTTATCATTCATCAGCTGGAAAAAAAATCATTATAAAATTGATTCCAGCTGTATCATTTCTGTGTCGTTATCATTGTAGTTTTGGTTTAGACTATTCTCATAAAACTAGAATTATTAAAACTTTATAGTTATAGTTATTATTGTTATTGCCCTTGGTGTAAACAGGTCTTAAATTATGTTTAAAACCAGTTTGATATCTGCACTATATCTGCAACCCTGCTTGCTAAATATCAATATCGGCACTGGCCATTAAAAAAACTACAGCGGCCCCAAAAAGCATTTAGACACATCGGCCAATAAAAAATGTAAAAATGAATTTTCATATCAAAATATCAAACTTTTCAACCAAAACATTTCACAATTTGAAGTGTATTGGGCTTCAGAATATGAAACAAATATAGTTCAAAATGAAGACAGAATATCTTTGTGGAACATGTTCATATTAATACAGGTGAAACATTTGAATATTGTGCAAAAGTTCATTTATTTCAGTAATTCAACTTAAAAGGAGAAACTAATATATTATATAGACTCATTACATGCAAAGTGAGATATTTCAAGCCTTTATTTGTTATAATTTTGATGATTATGGCTTACAGCTTATGAAAACCACAAAGTAAAAATTAGAATATTGTGAAAAGGTTTTCATAAGACATAATCATCAAAATGATAACAAATAAAGGCTTGAAATATCTCACTTTGCATGTAATGAGTCTATATAATACATTAGGTTCACCTTTTAAGTTGAATTACTGAAATAAATGAACTTTTGCACGATATTCAAATTTTTCGAGTTTCACCTACATGTATAATGAACTGCACCGGTGGTTATTCTGCTTGGACATCTGTGTGAACCTGAGGGGAACTGACTTCATACATCCACGAAAAATAACCTTGAGATCGTTTTGATTCAAAATAATTGAAAAAGTGGCTCAGAAAATGTAAGTTAGTTAAGAGAAAAGCTCTAGCATCAGTTGTTTGCTGATGCCACTTTATATTTTCTATCTAAGGAAATGAAATGTAGACATATTTAAGTGTTTTAAGTGTTTAGTGGGTCAACCACTAAACTTTACTGTGCCAACATACCCTCCCTCACTCACACACATCACTCGCTCTTATTTACAGTATATGGGTGATCAGCCACACCTACATATATACAGTACATTCATAAGCTGCTCCTAATGTGTGAACACGAGCTTGAACTGTGGTTCTAGAACACCAAAATCCGAAGAAGCCAAGGAACATTTTAGATCTACATATTATTTCACCCTTGGTTGACCTTTCAGTTCCTTCAACCAATTTTGGTTTGTCACTGATAGTTAATCAGCAGACAAGTGAAGCAGCGATAGGTCTCAACGCCTAATCTGTAGACATGTCGCTTGTGAAAGACAGCTATCTTGCATGCAGGGCTCAGATAAGCAAGGTCACACTGCGGGGTCGTGTACCTGTCCATTGAAAGGCAGCAGGATCACCCTATTGTTTAAGCTCCCAGACTCAGCCGTGAGAAAGGCCTTGGAGACATGGAGGTGGGTTTCTTTCTGTAATGCATAACGGAACAGGTTTCGACAGGAATCGGGGGGCGTTGCTGAACTCTGCCACATTTTTGTTTAAAAAGCAATAAGACAGCCCCCACACACCCTCTCAAATTCTCCCGCCTCATTTTGGGGGTCAATTGTTCACTTGGGTTTGAAATATTTTCTTGAAGGCTACCTTCTGGCCATAAGGTTGGGGAACAGGAGGATCCCTGAGGAGGTGTGAATTGTTCTCATTCATTCCTATGTGACACGGCTCAAAAGCTTTTATGTCCAGCAGATCAAGCACGCTTGTAGATCAATTAGTAAAGAATTGTGTTAGGCATAGCTGTAAAATGAACTTGTTGATTTAATATGATTAAATAATAAAAATAATGAGATAATTAATCGTTTTTAAAATGAATTCGTTTTTTTTTTTTTTTTCTAGAATCAAGTCCTTGAAACATCTTCATTTGGGAATTTTTATAGTAAATATTGTATATGTGTTTAATTGTGATTAACTCATTTCTGATTAAAATGTTTTATCAATTTACAACCGTAGCATTAAGCAATAACATCACATCTAATCAAATGTATACCAATGCTTGCAATTTTTGAGATAAATGAAAATGAAAGAAACTCAACCATGATATTCATAGAAAAATCAGCCAATCTTATCTTCAGTTTCACTATTCCTGACTACTTCACATTAACCTCACTTATTTCTCAAAATCCTCTCCTTGAACTCAAAGTGTACTGCTTCATCACAATCTACTCCTTATCCTCATTTTTCTCCCTCAATGTCTCAAAAATGCTCTGCTAATATTTGAGAGGGGAGTGGAGGAAACTCTAAAACTGCCCTGTGACGCTTACAGCCAATGAAGCAGATAAGAGCAGCCTGTTAAAAACTGAAGTCAGGAAGCAAAGAGATAGGGGGGGAGGAAGTCAAATCAAAGCTGCTATTGCATGGTGAGATGAAGGCTGTGGACCGTATAGTGACCTCACCTGAAGATCCACTGCGAGCCAAACCGGAACACATGACTGAACTGAACACATGAAGTGAACTGAACTAAAGGAATGACCGGAACATGTCAATAAGAAACTCACAATGGCCAATTATCTTCAAAGCAGGAATGTATATGGAGTTTGTATCAGCTGATCCTTCCCGCAGGAAAGCTCCTCCAGATCTCTCAAAAGTCTTATCAAACAACATCCATCCCAAGAAGAGCAAAACCAGCCATTTTGGGGATTTTAAAGGAAGAAAACTAAAGTTGATACTGGACAATTCGTGATCTCAGATGGAAATAACTGCATACAATACCTGAAAAAAGGCAGTAAAACGGCATCTACATTCTATAAGACTCTGCACACACACACACACACACACACACTTGTGCACATGCTCGCCTCCCAATGCAATGGAGATTAGGCCTAGAGAGGATACGTAAACAACAGTTAGTCTGGAAGTGTCTAATCTGTTGATCTTGTTTATGTACTTTACAGATAACCCTTATTCAGAAGAAATTAAGTGAAGACAGCCTCAAAATCAAACATGCCACACAGGGAGATGTGCAATGTTCTCCAAAATGTTCAGATGAACAGATACACCTGTCAGCTAATGTTTATTTGTAAAGAAAACCTGACATTTATTTTTATATATTATTTTTATTATTATTTATTTTTTTATTCGGGGCCAATGAAATCTGTCTTCACAACCATATGCACATTAACATATGACATATGGTTTATAGATGTACCCCTATTCAGTATTCAGCAACATAACATAGTTAATTTACATACTGTATATATAAAGGATTTTGCTTAAAAGGTACAGTACCAAAAGCAGTCTTGCTGAATTCTGTGGTTCAGCAAGAGGGTTTACATCCAGGTCAAAATTAAGTTTTTGCCACCAGAAGAACCCTTTGCAAAAGTGGACTTTCAAGAGGGGGGGGGGGGGGGGGGGGGGGATATGGCCCCTTTAATAAATAATAGGAGGTGAGCAGGTCAGCAGTGTTCGGTGTCAGTGAAGATATATGCATCTGGGGTCTAAATGGGGCTGTTGCCAACAGGGATGCTGGAGAAAAGGGGCTGCAGAAAAGCAGCAGACAAAACCTCCGTCATGATCGATGGCTAAAGTCGAGGTAGAGGACTCTAAAGAATTTAGGCCAGGAGTTCAGATCCCTGCTGTTTCTGAATTACCCCATTAACAGCCGCCTCAAGCAGGAATGATGGTTCACACACATGCACGAGACACTCTCATGGATGTCCATTATGTACAAGCCTGCTCATATTAACGGGAAAGACAACTCAGTGCTCTGTCATGCAGGAAAGATTGGATCATATAAAGTTTTTCCTTGTGCACTTGTCTCCATAGTTCCCTCCTATAAAGGATTGTGCGATAGTGTTTTTTTTCCTCTCTCCCATTAACAGGCCCATTTTCATGCTCTGTAAACACAATGAAAAAAAGTGTGTGTGCAAGCAAGAGAGCTTGGGCTTCTGTTAGTGTGTGTTTTACTGGACAGATATGTGATAGAGACACAAGTGAATCATAAGACTTACAGGGCTCAATGCCAAGGAATGTCAACTGGCCCTGGTGGTGCTTCTGAATTTTACCAAATTTTACCCTACCAAAATTTTCAGTGGCCCGCCAGTACTTTTTTTAAGTTTTCACTGTTTTTGACCCATGTAACTTTGTATTCTAGTAAGATTGTTACAACACCAACATTTTAGATACAGGGATATTTTACAATTCTCGATTCCAGTTTTGATACCACAGCAAAAACTACTAATCTAACTAATACAAACTTCAAACATTATTAAAGACAAGTAAACAGACAGTCATAAAATAAGAACAAATAAACAAATAACAAGCGATAGCACAAATAAATTTAATAGTACTTTAAGATGTTCAGACAGTAGTATTCAGGTAAGAACTAATACAGAAATTGAATAATCAAATTAATCCTTATTAAAGATACTAAAGTTATTCAGTCAAGTTTTTGATTAACATTAGGTGTATTAGGCTGCTGTCACTTTGGCAATACACACTGCAGATAAATTTGGTTGTCAATTTACCTTTTTAGTGCTTAATCCCATTCTACACACATATAGTTCAGTAATTTACGTCTTTTTCTACAACCGAATTAACTCCCGAAAAATGCAGGTAGCGACAACCGCATTTACAAAAATTCTCTGCATTGTGTACGGGACTGAACAACTAGTTGTTAATGACGTACAACGAGAAATATGGGAGATGACAGAGGTCGTATGTATCTCTCGTATGTATGTGCGGTTCAAGAAATCACAGGGAAAGCGGTATGAGCCTGACTCTTGTTGCCAGATCTTGCCAGAAAATTAGTGAACAAGAACAGAAACTTTACAGTGTGTATGTGACCTTTAAGAACATGCATGGATCTAATTTATTGACGACGCATCTAATTTTCATTAACGCCTTAAAATTGCTTGCGTGTTTATATTGGAAGACTTGGTGCAGATGATAAGCTGTTTACGGAGCAAGAGTATCTCAGAAGAGACATTTACGAAGCACATCAGCAATATAGATCAACAGGTCTGACAGATAAAAAGAGCGTCATCCTTTCCAATGGAAAAAGTGAGGGAAAAGCAAGGTAAGAACTGCACAATGGGAACTTTGTTTGCCAAGGTATGCAGCCCACACACACTGGGACGTCCCATACCTGAGACTATGGAAAACATAAATTTTGACATGGTAGATCTTGTACCTGAGGCATAACACACTCCCAGTGAAAAAGCCATTGTAAAAAATGTATTATGTCATTCCAAATCGGTATGATTTTCTTTCTTCTTTGGACATTTACATTTACATCTATGCATCTCGCAGAGAGGAACAAAAGCACAGAAGAAGATATTTTGAAAAACACACACATTTGAAACATCCTTTAATATATCTTCTTTTGTGTTCTCCAAAAGAAAGTCAGTAATACAGTTTTAGGATGAGGGCGAGTTATTTTTTGGTGAACTGTTGCTTTAAGCTAGCTCCTGATCACATGATCTATACATAATGGCTAAACTAATGTAATGTAAGGATAAGGTGAGCAATTAACTGTTTTAAGATGATTGAGAGATCAATACACCCAGTTTGGCTGCCTTGACATTGGATAAACTCAGTCCTTTCTAAATGACAGGAAAGTTCTGCGCGGCTCTCATGGCTGGCATCATGCCCGTCTCTGCGCATGGCACACAATGGGGCACTTTAGTCCCCACTGAGTCCTACTCAACCCCGCCCCGCCAAAATACACTCGAACACACCCACACAGTGGTGGATTAGACCTCGTCTATTTTTAACTATTGTTTCATATGCAACAAAAGTGCCCCAGAAAAGGGCACAGGATTTCTGCTAAGCTTTGGAAGAAGACTATTTGTAGGTATTTAAATGGTACTGAAAACTCGCAATATACTTAAGCGTGAAGTGCAAACTTGTACAGGAGTAATGGATGTTTAAGAATTAGAGGGAGAAATAAGAAATAAACAACCGTGTATCTTTAACAGAGTGATGAAAGTCTCCCTGACAGGCTTGATTATTGTTTTGATGCCGTGTGGAGTATAATTTAGACCTGTTTCCGGATGGGACGGGATCCATCCATGATCTTCCTCAAAAGATTACAGGTTGATGACTGAATACTTCAGAAAAGAGCTTAAGTAATGAATCATCTCGTTTAAGCTTAGATAAGTGCATTCGTTTTTATTTCCCAAGCACTTATGTGCTATTAGCAGCAGCAAGACAGTTTTTCTTTGTCTCTAATGCTAAACTCTCAGTGATATTAAAATAATGTGCCCTGGGGGGATCACACACACAAATGAGGTTACATTAACCGTGATAATCTGTCTGGGAGAAGTCAGACAGTAAAATTAAAAACAATTTTCAGCTTAAAGGTGCTGTAACACCTTTTCTCCAAACCTTGCCCTGACTATGTCATCGAACCTGAATACGCTAAAGGCAGAGAGAATTTACTCATTGGCCAAGTTTTCAGAAAAGAGAGCTAGCAGCTTTCTCGTTTACAGAGCCTAAAGGCACGTTCACACCAAGGACGATAAGTAAGTATAAAGATAACGATCAAGATATAGTTCTATAAATCGTTCTTAATATTAAAGAATAGCAGAGTTCACACCACAGCTATAACGATAACGGCACAGACAAACGATATCGATGGAATCACTTTCAGAACGATTTTATCCAGCTGATGAACCATAAAAACATTGACAGCCAATCAGAATCTATCCTGCTGTAAGGAGCTTGAGCATTTAAAGCAACACCAAGGAAGATTTTTTACATTAAAATAATGTTTCCAAAATCGTTTCAGTGGTTCATCAAGTTGTAACAGGGTGAAAGGCACTTTTCCTTTATCTGCTATTACCACACTATGTAAGATTGCCAGATTTGGACGCGTTTCTGTAGTTCTAATGAGACTTAAGAAAACGACAAATTTGACTTGCTTTACGTCAAGCGTTATAGTCATTATTTAGTTTTTCTTCGTTTCTGATGTCGCAATAAATCATACTTTCATAAAATCATGCATCATACTGTACCTTGTCTGTGAACATCGTTCATTCCAAAGCCGGTGCTGGATAAACAGCGAGTGTGCGTGCGACAGTAGGCTAAATTATTTACGACAGCGGTAATGGACAATTCCGCTTCCAACCTGTAGGGCGACCGCAAGAGGAAAAGTTCCTTGTTGGTGTTGCTTTAAAGCGGCAGACAACAAAACTGCATTGCTATTAGAATAAACAGAACTATATTGTCTGCTGGTGGGGACGCTAATATACTGGTAGTTATCTTTATAGTTATCCTTCTTGGTGTGAACGGCCCTTAAGACTGTTAGTAATGACTAATGTCTGACAACCTTGATTCTTTCAAACAGTTCAGTAAGAATATATTTTTCATCATTACGCCAGTACATTTTCCTTAACATCCTGGGACATATTACTCAAATGTTCCAATAAAGCCAAATGTAGAACAAATATCTATTTATCGATTATCAGCAGCTCACTTGTCGATTCAAAGCTCATTATGAGAAAAGAGAAAAAAGAAAAAAAAAGTATTTGTTCAAATTATTTGATTAATTGGCACCAAACCCACTGCACCACTGTTTGGGAATTACTGGTGTCTTTAAAGTACTAACATGTTAACATGACAGATGAGTTGAAAAGAACTGGCATAAACACTGGTTAATAATCTATTACATCTAGAGAATGAATTAATGTGTGTCAGCATTCATGTTTAGAGAAAGAGAGTGAGCGCGAGGAGAGAGACGTGCACTTTGATTGTGATGGGGAGGGTCGTTTTGTCCCGGAACAGGTTGAGGCAGATATTGAGTAACTAACATTCCAATCTAATTCTTCTGCTCGGAGGGGTCAGAATGCACCTCATTCCTGCATCACTATTATTGCTTGCTTCTCATACTCACGTTCAGGGTTCTGAACAAACCTAACCAGACGTGATGCAACGAAATTCCACACCAGATCAACGCGACTACAAGACGTGACAAAATCAATCAAAAATCACAGCCAATCAGAAGATTAATCAAATACATAATCAAATTAATAAATATTACACTTACAATATTAGAATCCTCTGTCACTCTTATCACAATTGCGGCTGGTTAGGACAAAAAAATACCCTTTTTCGTGTGCCGCGACTTCACGTCTGGATAGGACACGATGCAAGTCTATGTATTAAAGTCCCCCTGCACTCAATGATTGTATCCCTTAAAATTCATCTTTGATAATCACAGTGACATATTTTTAAAAAAATGCCCTCACTTTATTTAGTATATATGCAAATTAGTCCCCGCCTCCACTCAATCAGACCAGCTCGGACTACCTGATCCACTCGGTCAACTGTAGTAAATGCAACACAATGGCAAGTGGAAATATTGGCTTAACTCAACCATATATGTTTGAACCAGAGACTGATTCAGAAGAAGAGGAAGAGAGAATTATGCAGGAAGACCCTGCTAAGCACCCTCAAACGAAAGCAAGAGCACCCACAGTTGATACTGTAATAAAAATATTATATTGACAAAACAGATTGTAGTGAAATGGCATTAATATAGAGTACATCTCTCCCTCACTCGCTCTGCTTAGCAATGTCGGTATGATAGCTTTAGCAAACTGGTTTAAGTGGCACTGAAAAAACACCAGCCACATAAAGGAATTCAATACAAAGCCAATCACTGCTCTCTGCCTCCATTCAGACAGAGAGAGAGGGGGGGGAGAGATTGAGAGAGAAAGGAAAGTAGGTTGTACAGGGCTTAGTCTGTCACATATTCAGCTGAATTAAACCAAAACTAGATAGCCACATCAAACATAAACACAATACTGCTAAAAGCGAAACAACTCGACTACCGGTAATTAAACATATGTAATACATTCACTACCATTAAAGGAACACTCCGACTTTTTGGGACTTTAGCCTATTCAACTTATCCCCCAGAGTTAGATAAGTCCATACATACCTTTTTCATCTCCGTGCGTGCTATAAGTCTGTTTGACGCACCCACCGCTAGCCTAGCTTAGCACAAAGACTGGATGTAAATGGTTGCAGCTAGCATACTAATCCAAATAAGTGACAAAATAACGCAAACATTTTCCTATTTACATGTTGTGATTTGTATAGTCACAGAGTGTACAAAAAACAAAGTCACATGAGACACAGACATATTTTAACCGTATAAATACTGGGAACTATATCCCCTGAATATAGGGCGGAGTGATAACCGCAGCGCACCTGACCTGAGACGCGCTCTGAACGAACTCTCTGCTCCTCACCACGGCGCGTCTCAGGTGCTGCGGTTATCACTCCGCCCAAGTAGCAGTGCTTCGCCTTCAGAGAATATAGTTCCCAGTATTTATACGGTTAAAATATGTCTGTCTGTGTCTCATATGACTTTGTTTTTTGTACACTCTGTGACTATACAAATCACAACATGTAAATAGGAAAATGTTTGCGTTATTTTGTCACTTATTTGGATTAGTATGCTAGCTGCAACCATTTACATCCAGTCTTTGTGCTAAGCTAGGCTAGCGGTGGGTGCGTCAGACAGACTATAGCACGCACGGAGATGAAAAAGGTATGTATGGACTTATCTAACTCTGGGGGATAAGGTGAATAGGCTAAAGTCCCAAAAAGTCGGAGTGTTCCTTTAAAAAGTTTGGGACAAGACTTTAAAAAAAAAAATAATAATAATAATAATACGTTTACTTCCCAAGTATGCATGAAATCAAACATGACAGTACTGACAAATAATCCTGAAAAAGATTATCATTGTTTCCTCCAAAATATTAAGCAGCACTGTTTTCAACATGGACAATAAAAATGTTTCTTGAGCAGCAAATCATCATATTAGAATGATTTCTGAAGGATCATGTGACACTGAAGACTGGAGCAATGATGCTGAAAATTCAGCTTTACATCACAGGAATAAATTACATTTTAAAATATATTAAAACAGTCATTACAAATTGTAATAATATTTCATAATATTACTGTTTTTACTGTATTTTTGATCCGATAAATGCAGACTTGGTGAACAAGGAGACTATTTTCAAAAACATAAAAAAATCTTACCGACCCGTAACATTTTTTAACGTTAGTGTATAAATAATAATAAGCTCTCTGGAATACTTCATTATGATTTGTCAATAGCTGGGCTCTGTGATCAAATATTTTTTATGATGACCGCTAAACTGTATAACTGATCTTTCTGTTCCAGGCAACCGATTTCCTATATAAATTTGCTAGTTTCTCTTATCACTTTGTGAAGTTTTTCGGCTCACATAACTTCTCAAATTAACCAAATTACTATTACTTGTGTGTTTTATTTAATCTGAGTTTGGGTCATTGTTTATAAAAGTAAGTAGGCCAATACAGAATGTCCAGACTTTTCCCTAATTTCTACACTGATTTGAATGGAAAACATGTTAAATGCAGCTGAGAGTACATACTCATTGGTAGCTGAAAGAATTTGCATAATGTTATTTATTGAATATTGAATAGGAATGTGGGAATATCGAACTTTTGTGAATGCCATTCTGTTCACAGAGCTGTGTGTGCAGACTGCGTGAGCCTGGAAATAAGTCACTCACCAAAATCTCATTTTAAATACAGTCATAACACAAGATATGATCCAAGCTTCTCATAGTAACATCCTGCAGCCTGATCACTGATTGGTTCCCATTAAACCACAACTGAAAACTCAGTGGAGGTCAATGGGAAACTTTTGTTGACGGTAAGTCTCATTTGGGCAGCGTGAAGCTATATGAAGCAGCGCTGACTGTTTATGTAGAAGCCCCTGGGAATGCTGGAGGACTTTAGGAGGAGAAGTGTGGGAGAGTGTATGTAATGTTTATTTACAATTACAGTTTAGAAAGTAATTGTCTTAAATGCCCCCTGGTTCTTCAGCTATTCACAAATAATAACCCCTGATACAAAGGGATACATAGGACCAAGACGTAAAGTGTTCAGAGCAACAACAACAAAAAAACACCTCTAGATACTCCAGACTTGAGTATGAATGGATGATATTCAACTTAGGATCCACCCTTGAAATTCTACTCCCATGTGCAATCCACAAAAGCGCCTGCTGTAGTCGAGTATCGGATGACTACTGTACGCTGAATAATCTGAACACGATATGTGCGCGTAGGTGTAATAGAGAGTTAGACGAATTGTAAGGAATATATCGGCAACATACCTGTCCTAGGTCCAGAGTGACGTTGACCTCGTTGTATTTTGTATTGCGGGAGAGAGAAGGGCTTTGCCACCATCTTTCGGTTCCATCTATGGCATTGCTGATGGGATGCGCTCTGTTAGTGTCTTCTGAGGTGCAGATGTCACAGTACTGGCCCTGATAACACATGAAGACACAAAGTTGAGGTTTCCGCTTAAGCAAAACAAAACTGTTGATTGAGCAGTTTAATGTATCAATCTGTCACATAAATAATGATTAAATGCACAACGCTTTAGTAAGTCACATGATCAGGTAATGGCTTATCTGTGAAACATTCAAGTTGACCTGTAAGCTTAACTCTTCTCCTTTAATCCTGGCCTCGAGACGCCTCGGACACTAGATAAAACTAGGTAAAGGAAGTCTTAGGTTTCTAACTGCGATCTACTTTTAGTTGAATTCAGAGAGGCTGAAACGTTGAAAGAGCAAACTTAACTCCATAATCTGAGCTGTAGAAACTGTGACTGAAAAAGATGCCCAGACTAAGCAAAGTGAAACTTCATTTTTGATGTAGAAATCCTTTGAAACTGTGATCAGCAAATAGCGTTAGGCACTTGTTGCTTGTGAACAGTGAGGATTTGTAGGGGTTTAGTGTGCAGAATTTTCAGTGAAAACATTGGAAGAAACCAATGAATTCACTCCCGTTATTTCCCAACTGCTGGCAACTCAAACCTCTTTTAATTCTTAATAGTTAGAGCTATTTGTGAACTTGGCTAGGAAAATAGATCAATTTATGACAGTATAAATAAACAAACAGGAGAAGACTCAATTAGCAATTCACAAATTATGTTGAGACCACCCATGTATGAAGGTTTCTGAGATTGATTAGATAAGATTTCCTTTGACTAATCTTTCATAAGAAGGTTCGACTTACTGCCAATTGCACAGCAACCATAGTTTCTGCCAAAATACCAGTCTCCGTAACTACAGTAAAATGATAAATCATTATGGTAGGCCTACTATTCTGAATTACATTTGAAACTTCTTGTGTGTATTGCCTCTTTAAGGTAAATCGCTTATTGTATCCATCATCCAAATTTCTGCTAAATTAATAAATGCAAATGTGTGATGTTGTGAACAAGGCCACAGGACGTCCCTGCGACAATCGATGAGGTCGCAACATTTTATGAACATATTCTTTGAAGTGTGGTGCAAATGTGTGTGTGTGTGTGTGTTTGTCTCCCTCAAGGTCTCCTACAGGAATGCCACACACATTCCTCAGGGAAAATCCCAGTAGCAGTGCTACACGGGGGTTGCGTTTTACTCTTTACAATGTTTAAACATTTCACTCACTCGCCAACAAGCTGAGTCGTGCCTCCTGAGCCTCCTGCTTATGAAGCCTCAGTGGGGGTCTCTTAGGAGTCAGTTTAGCCCTTTATGCGGGTCTTTGGCATTTTCACCTCGAGCAGGTGCTCTCAGAAAAAAGATAAACTTTTTGCAGTTCCTCAAGACCAAAAGCACTGTCCTGACTTGCTTATAGACTAACAAAAAAGAAAGAAAAAAAATACAGTATTTTTATGGTAATAAGTCTAATTTGGAAAATATAATATGGCAACGACATGTATGGCAGTGCCAACTTTGAATACCAAGTAGGTCTAAATTAATATGGGAATTATTCAGTACCATGGTACCATCTGATAGCCTGTATTTGAGTACAAAAACGATTAAAAGTGCATTTCACAAAGCCAAATACAATCAATCCATTATAAGTTATAACTACAATTAACATACAAATACGCTTTTATCCATGTTTAAGTAATATAAACTGCAGAAAAGTGAGCATTTTCCTCATCTTTACCTGAATAGTCTGACTCGGGTCCCCTGACACGGGCCCCCCGACCAGCTTGCAGTACAAGTCTTGAATCGGCTGCTCGTTCTCGTCAACTCCGCAGGTTGCCGTGGCCGTGATTTTTGTTCCCTCCGCTAGATTAAAATACGGTGGGTGCAAACTGTATCCGTTCACGCCGCCGGTGGGCAATTCCTGCGCCGTTAAAGTTTCAATAAGCAGCAGCGATAGAAACACTAACACCGGTGCGCGCGATGTTCCCCTCGCCATCTTCACCTGTGCCGCGCGCTCAACACTGTTACAACTGGTCAAAATGTCCACTGAGAGCTTTCTGCGGTGTTAATGACGGACATTTGGAGAGACCGAATAAACGGAAAGTCGTTGCGGTTTCTTTCTGTGTGTGATATACAATAATACCAGGCAGAAGTGCAGTTCAGGGGGCACCTTCTCTCTCGGGCTCTGCCTCTGTGTGGGCAGTGCAGTGTGCGCGCGCGCTGTTGAGTAGAGAGAGGGCAGTGCAGTGCGTGTGTAGTCCTGTCTCTCTCTCACGCAGCGAGACCCAATGAATAGGTGATGTGTTATTGCTGGAGACCCCATTCCTGGCAAATCAAATAGCATATTTTTGTGTTAAAATCAATCTCATGGTAATAAATATAAAAGGTAAATTCTGCCATAGCCTCACCGTTAATTTGGGTGTTGAACTTTGTGTGATGAAAGACGTATAGGCTTATTCACGTCCTCCTCGCTCTCAAATGAGCGTTCATAATAGCTGAAAAATAACTATTAGGGAATGTTCTGTATAAGTTATTTTTAGGTTATTTTAAAATAACTGCACCATTCTGGGAACGTTATATTTTATGGTTACAAAATAAATAAGGTATTATAGAGAGATTGTTTTTTGAGACTGAGAATGTTCTGTGTTTGCTGGGCAGAGGCCGTGCTGGGACTTTATTCACAATAAAGCATGCCTTATTTCTTTGAATGAAAAAAAGTTAACCACATAATTATATTAAAGCCAAAAGTGTGTATTAATAGTTTAAGTCTAATCACTGTCTTTCTGGCATCAACTAGAAAAAAAATATTATTGATAGATATCAAGTCTGCAAGATGTCTGCTGAAGATCTGGAAAACATATGCTGTGTAAAAATATCTAATAAAGTTTAGAAAAAAACAATTTTACATCTATTCTAAATCATACATATCTTAAAGACATCTTCTAAATGTCTATATGACGTCTGACAGGATACGTCTCAGAGACGTGTATTGCAGATAAGCAAACACTCAAAAAAATACATCTTGCAGATCTGTATGCAGACATTAAATAGACATATCTGAGATGTATGTGTTCTATCAGACTTATCTCCTACATGAGAAGACTTCCTTTGGGGACGGACGTGACCTCAAAATTAAGACATGGACATATTAACAGTGGTGTACAGTAGGCCTATTTGAGTAGCCTATAGGCTAAATGTAATTACCGTACTTAAGTATCTTTTGGCTTGCCATATTAGCAACTTTTACTCTCTAATTGACTACAGTTTTGAATGAATATATATAATTGCAGCAGGCACCTAACTTTTTCTTCAGCGGTTAGTTACCGCTACAAAAGAAGAGATATCGCCATCTACAGGGCATTAAATGTACTATATAATTGTGCATTTAGCCCTTACTTACCCTAACAGTCAACAAGGCTACTTTACATGAATGTGAGTGCATTAGCAGGTGTGTCATATGAGGCCAATATGACTGGGCTTTGACTATTTCATTTTACTTAACATTATGTATCAGTTATATTGAAGAGACCATTTACAAAGATATTGGTTTACTTGTGCCGCTTGAGCGTTTGTAGATGTTTAAGAGGCTGTTGTGTCGATCTTGGTTCAGTTTTATTGATTTCAGAAAATAAACATGTGATTTCTCTCCTCACACATCAACTGCTTCTTATTTTTCACTGGCATGTCTTTTGACATGGCAGTGAAAATGCCAGTGCCATCATGAGGACTAATGCATCTCTGAGCCTACATACAGTACAAGTAAAATACTATAGGCTACTCTTAAAATCAGATACTTGATCAAATCAAGTCGTTTTGGAATTGGTGACTTGTAATGGAGTCATTTTCACTGTAAGGTATCTACTTTTACTCAAGTATGGTTATGATGTACTCTTTACACAACTGTTGTTACTTTACTGCAACACAATACATTGTCATTTTAAGAGCTCTGAAGGGTAAAATGTTGCCAGTCAGTACAAATCAAATGTTGTCACAAAAGACAAGAAACATTTGTGATAGCGAGCAGCAACCCATCAGACCGTGCATTACACCCTCCGACACTGAGATTTCCCACCAGAGCTCGTTCACATTCCTCCACACCTCATACAGCGTCAGGCTTTCATTTTCCAGTCTAAAGAACCTGAGGTTTAATTAAATGGCAGCGCTCCAGAGAACAAAGCGAGAGAGAGAGGGGACGAAGGGAGGAGAGGAGAGGAGCAGGTGTTTTCTTCGCCCATCATTTTGACCACCTGAAACGCAGCCAGCAAAGAGGCGCCCCTCTGACTACTAGTCATAAAACGCACACAGTTATTCACACACACATTCAGTCCAGCCATCTTTATTTGCTGAAGAACAATAAACTGAGGTCAAAAGCCCGGGGTCATATTTTGGTCAAAATGAAAATTCATTCACTTAGTGCTGTGTTGAAAAAATCGATTCACCAATTCTGAATCGATTTTCAGATTCATTTCTAAAGATCGATCCGTAACTCAGAGGATCGATTTAATAACAGGCCTACATTTTCCCCATAAACACACCGAGACATGGCGACCGGCGGCGCTGCTAATGCGGTTTCTCTGAATCCACTTGTTGACAAGAGAGGAGGAAAGAGCCGTTCATAGCGTGTTTTTTGCGCGTGCAAATTCGTTTTCCAGGCGCGCCTCTGTTCATGGTTGCATAGCAACGACAGACGCAAAGGGAAAGCACGCGCTTGTGGAGAGGAGAAAGCGGTGCAAACTGCGCTCTCCATGATGACGAGGAAGTATCATCAAATAATTAATTGATTTCTAGCCCTTGCATTAGCTTTACTACTAGATATATTCATTGAGATGAGAAATAAAAAGCCGCCCTGTACAGCGATGATCAGCTGTTCGGCCGAGCTTTCCATGTTGTTACGGAAAGGCCGCTGGTTTTTGTCACATGACCTGTTGAGATGCATTGAAGTGCTTCTCACTGAATTTGCACGCGCATAAAACGCGATATGTGAACGGCCCCTAAAGTGGTATCGTGTGCGGTTGTATCTAGTTTAAAAGGCCTTCTAAATATGAACGCAGTTTTGGATTAAATAAAAGGACAGTCAAGTCAAATAAAACGCGTTTTATCTCCTGTTTAGTTGGTAACACTACATTAAGATACCATTCATTAAACTAATGCGGCATTAGTAATGCCTTATCTAACATCTAACACATTGAGTGAACAATACATTTTTACAACATTAATGTATGTTTGTGAATGTTATTTAATACAAACACTTGATTGTTCATGAACAGTTAAAACTTTTGATTTAAAAAATATAAGATTGGATCAGATCGGATCGGATCGAATCGAATCGAATAATGATAATCGATTCAAGATCTTGAGAATCGGAATCGAATCGATTCTTGAAATTTGAATCGATACCCAGCACTACATTCACTCACACTCATGTTGATTGGAACTCATCTTTCTTTTCTTTTTCTTTCATGGAACATAAAAGGAGATGATAGGATGTCCAAGCTGATTTTTTTTCCCCTGTACAATGAAAGTAGACAGCAACCAGTGACCGTCAAGCAGTCAAGATAAGATGGCAGCCAGATGTGTGAAGACATCTGGTGTCTCTCCATTGACAAAAACAGACAAGCATGCCTTGTTCTTAAAGGGTTCGAAACGTTTTAATATCCAATATTCTTCAAATGATCTTTTTCATGTTCCACAGAAGAAAGTCGGAATGACATCAGGGTGAGAAGATGTGTAATTTTTTGTATGAATTAATACTTCAACTCCCCCTGCTGACTCATGCCACTTTTAATGAATGAAGCTTAAGGCTGACACACTAATATTTTTGTCTGTCCTACACACATTGACCTCTGAACTTTGCTCGCAGAGGAGTATCGCCACAAACTGGCAGGGGTCAAATTGGTGTTTGACTTTGGAAGTCTAGTGTCTTCCTGCTAATGCAACCGAAATCTCATTCACTTCCAAACAAGAACACATTCCACAAAGGGCAGACAAAAACGAAACAAGAGAGGGACAAATTTCACAACTGAAGGATGAAGGAAATGCCATCCAGCTGTCACATACTTACTTTATGGACAAGAGAGTCAACTCAGAGTACAAGAGATGAAAGAAAGGTTCTTTGTCTGAAGTGGCTGTGTCAGTGTATTAGTCTCTAGGCCTCCTGGTTGCCAGGGATTTCTTTTAAATCGTGAGAATGACGTGGAAACGCCCCGTTGCACCCTTACAGACTCGGCACAGGTCAGCGACTAAACTAGGGCTGTTCTTAAAAAAAAAAAAAAAATCAAGATGCATATGCTCCAGTCACATATTTTTCCTTTCAGACAATCTGTTGAGTGTCTGTGAGATTGTTTGATAATGTGTCTCAAACACGGGTTCTGATGTGGCTTCTTCATGCACTTCAAAGTCAGTAAGCCACAGACGTGACCAGACAGGCCAGATCTTAACTGTGATGTGGTTCTTAGCACTTTTTCACCTGTCCAAGCTGGACGGTTCCGGATAAACCAAGTGTTTGTGTGCACATGAAAGAGGGGGAAAATACAACTAGATTTGTACTTTTTCTTAAAGTCTCCCTACAGTCAATTTTTATATCCCTTAAAACTCATATTTGATCTCATATTTGATTTAAATGTTTTTTCCTTGCATTCTTCATGCCTTAAAATAGCTTGAATGTAACTCTGCACCCTCGCCTCATTTAGTATATGCGGTTCTATGAACATGCAAATAAGCCCCGCCTCCACTCACTCACTCACACCAACTCAGAGATCCACTCGTTGACGTTCACACGTTGATCTGATTGGTTACAAGGTAGTTTGTGACGTCAGAAACACCAGGGATTTCAAACCATGTTTTTGAGACTGTCTTTGGTTCACTGCAGTTTTAAGAAGAAAATACTCGGCCAGTTGCTTTCTGTTAAAACCGCTCAAACATGCATTTTGGCCCGCGAGGCTTAAGCCTTATCTGTGAAACCGGGTGGTAAAGTTGCAATTATGAGATATGAAAACAATTACGGGAAATAGTCACAACTGTAAATAAAGTTGTGAATAAAATAAAGTTGCAATTGAAGTATGAAGTCATAAATACAGAAATAGTCACAATTGTGAGATTTAAAGTCTTAAAGGAACACTCCACTTTTTTTTTGGAAATAGGCTCATTTTCCAACTCCCCTAGAGTTAAATAGTTGAGTTTAACTTAAATAGGAAAAATATCAAAACTCTTTGGTAATTGTTTTGAGAGAGATGCTAACGGTCTAATCAGATTCAATTATCTATGCTAAAAGTGCTACTGAAAATGAGCCTATTTCCAAAAAAAGTGGAGTGTTCCTTTAAGGGTACACTGTAAATTATTTTGTTCAAAAGGAACAAAATTTAAATAATGAGTCAATACATCAATCCTTCTTCCAAAATGTGTTTTTGTCTTACACTGAATCACTACGGTAAGCCTGTTATATTTCAGAGCAGAGGAGAGTATTCTGGCGAAGAGAATGCAACAGCTCGTAATAAAACAAGAATCAACATTGGCTTGACTTTTCGGCGAGAACTGAAGGATTTGAAATGTTAAAAGCGAAGCAGAGATTGTATTGTTATTTACTTTACATGTGAGTAGTGTATTTTATTGAACAGATAAATTGCCATATGTAGCTCTCTAACAAAGTTCATTGTAAAGCATTATCGATTGTAAAGGGTCATATTAATCCGCAGTCACGCACAGCCGAAGCACAACCAGAACAATGTTCTTCCACAAAATGCATGCAGTGTTGTGCAGAAAAGTTATATAGTGTAAAAGTTACATAGTGTACCTTTAAATTGTATATTTGAGAAATAAACCATTGAGAAATGGTCACAATTGTGAGATATTAAGTCTAAAATATGAGAATTAGTCACAATTGTGAGATTGCATTAGTACATTATATTTTGTTATATTAATAATACATATTAAATTTGATTAAAATTGATTTTACAAACAATGATTTATATAATTATATATTTATAACTATAATTTTTCTTTCTTTTTTTTTACTCAAAAGTGGAAACAGGCTTCTATAAAAAGTCTCTATGCTCTTCTTGTTTTAGTAAATCTATGAGATTATTTAGGTGTTTAAGCAAACACCACTAATAAAGATCATTGAGATAGTGAGTTAGCATGTTCATGAGAAAGAGACGATAGCACACTCAATGTTTGCCTCAAACTCCCCCTACACAAACACACCTGCTCGACGTGTCAGACCCATCAATCCACACATTCATAATTACAGCGGGATCTCAGCACCTCTAATTCCTCATTAATGAGGAGAAAGAGACAGATAACGCACGCTAAACATACAATAAAGAGCAGAAAATCCTCTTGAAACCAAACTCATATTAAAGGAAATAGCAAAAGACAGGACCTCTGATTATTTTGCCCCAAGCAAAGACACGAGAGAGGAGTGCGGCATTAAAGTTTCAACAACAAACTTGGTTCCAGTTGAAACACATGGAGTTTAAATCCTAATCCCCGAGTCAAACAGGCATGATGGGTAAAGGACAAGTCTCTCCAGCAGCCTAAGCCCTTTCACAAACACGTATTTTTAGTGAATAGCTGGCACCAATGATGTTCATCATGCAGGTATAGGCTATATATATATATATATATAGCCTACAGGCATATAGTTCTCATCAAGTTTTATTGTACTGGCATGAAGCCCATTTATTAGCATGTTAGCACGTTAGCATGGGAGCGCTACATGCTCTGACTGGATGGCAAGTGCCTAAGGCTACGGGTTTGCAGCATGTTCCACACTCCCTTAAAGAACCTATTTAACAAAACAGTGCTTTTTTTGCTCTTCCCTCAGTTTAGTTAAGCTCACATGCTTAGAAGTTTAGTCTGCATGAAAAGAGATGATCAGAGCGCTAACTGCAGATAAGGAACAAAAGGCCGGAGGTCTTGCTAAGTGAGCGGTGAAGCATTTCAGACAAACAGAATACAGTCAAGCCTTTACAATAAGAGTATATCTCTCACAAAGAACACGCAGACAAGCAATAGACGTGTGATCAACGAGACGTGCATTTTCACTAGCATGCGCACACCAGACAAGGTGGTTAGCATTAGCCTTGTTGCTTTTAGAGAGAATGATAATGTTGAAGAGGTCTACTTTAGTGGCTACAATGGTCGCGGTTCTTTGGTGTCTGGGTGGAAGGAATGATTGTCTTTGGTCAGGAGTATAACATCAATTAATTGGGGGGAAACACTAACCTTTTTCCCAGGTACTGGGGAATTTTCTCAGATCTTTGGCTAAGGTTATGAACAAATGTTCTTCCAGTAAAGTTATAGAATGTTCATTCAAAGTCATCTGGTCTTTAATAATGTTATCAAAATGTTAGCACAAAACGTTCACGAGACGTTCGTCTAATGTTTTTTAGATGTTACTAGGCCTACACCTTGGTACAGGTGACCATTCAAAAGTAACGTTCCCATAATGTTTGCTAAATAATAAAAAGCGAACATTCTCTGAATGTTTTTTCTAACGTTCACCTAACCAAGAAAATATAATTTAGAATGTTCGGAGAAGTTCCTTACTGGAAACATTAGCAAAACATTCTCGGAACATATTTTTGTTAGCTGACTTCACTCCTTGAGCAGTGCTGCATCACTAGAGCCATTGATGATCTGTAACACACACACACACACACACACACACAAAATGATTCTTCTATGACATTGCTGTGATTTTTAAGAGTGCAATAGCAATCCTCCATATAGGATAGATAGTTAATAGAGATGCAGCCGTAAAGAAATTAAAGAGTATGGAGAGACTAGTTGTCAGTGTCTTCACTGTATGATATCAGGATGTTGTGAATCTCCATTAATAGGAAGTTTAAGATCTTTCTGTCTTCTTGAGGAAAGGCCATAGGCATTTTGTGACCTCTGAAAGGGAGATAAATAACCTCTGTAAGAAAAGCTGTGCGTCCAGTAGCTCTTACAAAGCACAGAACAAAGCACAGAGACAGAAATAAGATAGATGGGCGACAGAAAACCCAGAGTTTTTGAAAATAACAGCATTTCTTTTATCTGATAAACAACAGACTGTCCGCAGCTGTGTAAAAGAACAGTGTGAGACAGAGACTAAACTGAACAGGACAACGGCCGGAGCAGGTGAAATCACACACAGCAGATGTCATAGGGCAAAAAAATAACAATAATAAAAATTGGTCAAAAATAAAGGTACAATTTTTTTTTTTTTTTTTTTTTAAATCAAAAATACAGGTAAAAGAAGGGGTCAAAATTATGTAGTATCTAGCCAAAACAAACTTGAGTAAAAGTAAAATGTTTTGAATTGTATCACTGTTATTAACTAAACCTAGATCTATTACAATTTGTTTTTGTTAATTGAAAAAGCTGAAATAAATGTATATTACTTGTATCAAATAAACTAATAGATTAATAAAAAAAATTAATAAAAACTTGTTACCTGAAAATTTCAATACCTCACCAGCTAATTTTACAGTGGTTTACAATTTGTCACGATGACCTAAAAAAAACATGTAGCCTAATAAATACTATAAGTAAAAAGTATTTCCATGACAAGCATCCTGACATGTAAGAACAGGATGTGTGTTCCGAACTGTATTGTAGAATAGCAGCTAAATGTCATCATCCTAACAACAACAAGCGTGTTCTCAGACACACCAGGCCTGATGACAGAGAAACACTGCACACCTGTTTGCGCCAACACAGTTATTACTCAGTTCCACAGCTGTAATCTCACACACTCTCTTTAATAATGGACTAACAAAGCTTGAGCCGTACCTGATTCTCCTCATGTAATGACTGCTTTATAGCAACCATGGCACTCACACAGTAGCAAACCTAGAGTCAGCGAGTGAAAGCAGACTCTAAAGCCACAAGCATGTTCATTTCTAACTCGTTTCAGGATTTTCAGTCCAACTGTTTAAATAGCGTTGATCCCTACCGCCATCTAGTGGTGACTGATGTCTTCTGACTGTCGACCGCACCCGCACTGTAAGAAATAAAGCTACTGGCTACTTTATTAGCTAGAACCGGGTTGGACACATTTTGGCCTTCAGAACTTCTTTGTGGCACAGATTAAACAAGGTGCTGGAAACCTTCCAAAGAGATTTTGGTTTATATTGACATGACAGCATTGGTTGCTTCAGATTTGTCATCTGTACATCCATGATGTGAATCTCCTGTTCCACCACATCCCAAAGCTGCTCAACTGGATTGAGATCTGGAGACTGGAGACCATTTGATTTTAAGCGAACTCATGTTCAAGAAACCAGTTTGAGTTTGAATCAGATTATGACATGGAAGTTGCCATCAGAAGATGGGCAGTTTTATATTGGTAGGCTGTGGCATTTAAACAATGCTCAATTGGTAAGTGTACCATGAAAATATCCCTGACTACACAGTCTTTGCTGAGATTTGACACTTTTTTTTTTTAGTTATTACATGAAAAATGTAAGTTTTTAAAAGTTTGGATGACTGTTCAAAAATGAGGAAAATCTTATAAATAAAGAACATAGACACATCCAAAACAATTCTTCAAAAACAAGATGCTATAAAACTGCAAACCCCTCCACACCAGAAATGAAGACACCAACAGAAGACATGTAAATACCGTTTTATTGTAAGAAATGGACTTCAGTTAAAAATGTGGAACTCTTAACAGCCTGCAAGTACAAAAACAGGGAGAGACAGTTTGGTCGTGGCACGGGCCCCACTATGTACCTTTGCTACAGATTGTTCTTAAAGGCCACAGAGCATTGAAAGAAAGGAGGGAAGGGTGAATCACTGCATTTCACAGACATTACCTGCTTCCAAACAACTTCCTTCCACATTTTTACATGCATCCACCAATATTTAGCAGTTGGCTTATGAAATTACAATGAGATATTTGTCGAAACGCAAGCTCAGAAATGTGAGTGTCACTTGTTTTCCTATTGTCTCCTATTTAGAACAGATATAACGCAGTTATATCCACCCAACTGCAGCAACATTTCTAATCCAATAAACCAAAACAACCAGCAAAGAGGCTTTTCTAGCACAAACAGGCAAGTTCTCAAGGGTCAAGGTATTTAATAGCACCAATAAAAACTGTTTGCCGGCTTTGCGTGTGCTATTGATGTAAAATGCAACATTGAGATCTACACAGAGAAAAATTCGTATCGACTGAGAATGACCAGTGCACATGAAAACAATGAAACTACATCGAGAAAGTCAGCTCGCACAGTGATCATAATCATCATGCATCTCCAAAAACAACATGAAGTGAGAGATCATTGCTGAGAAGCAACTCTAAGATCAAATCCAGAACGCGGTTCCAAAAGCCTCCTTTAGTTGATATTTTTAGTGTTTTTTTGCATTTGTGTCATCAGCCTGACATGGTTATTTCGGGAATGGTCTTGAAAGTGTGCAATCTTTTAAAATAACTCAAAGGATTTCATGGATTATCTTGTGTGGTCTGAAATAATCAATATTCTGCTGCTGCCGTTTCTACAAATAATAATTAAAAGAAATAAAAAAGAAAACTTTAACAGCTTGAATTACAAACATTTGCCAAAAGAGTGCGAATAAAGGATAGAAAAAAAGCATTAAATATAAGGCAGTAAAAACAGGTAGAAAACGGGCAGTGTTTGTCTTGTCAACTCAAAATTTGTCCTTGAGTCCACCAATGTAGTGGCTGGGATAATTATTTAAAACGAGCGCAATAAAACGATAATAAAATATTTGTACTCGTGCAACTGTGGCGCTACAGCGTCTCGTAGACCAAAGAGCACGACTGAGTGTTAGTACATGCGTCAACTCGAAAACGACGCTTCACTACATCCATAAAACAAAGAGAAGACAAACATCAGACTGAGTCCACTCCCTCCCTCCAGACAGTCTGTATAAGGCACAGTCACTGAGGATAGACCGGAGCGCTGGTGACTGCTATCTGCCTTACGCTAAAGCAAGCAGCAAAACTATGAGTGGAACCTAGGAAGCGAGAAGGTTTTCACAATTAACTAACGCACGTTGTCATTCCGTCCCTTGGTTTTGTGTCAGTAAAGTACGGCTCTGAATGAGACATGGTCACAGATATGTATCACAGCAGTGAGGGAGGAGACGCCACCAATAAAACACTACAGACGATGTGTCCAAGACGTTTCAGAGACATTTTAAAATAAGATAAATACATTTGCAGGTGTCTGAAGTTGCTAAAAGAGGAAAACAATATTAGATTGTATTTTACAGACAGGAAACACACTCTTCCTCGGAGCGAAACAGGAGTATTGTGGCAGCCAGAGGTCTGAGGGCATTAAAACAGTTCTTTCAACATGATGTGTGTCTATGCATGCTTAAGCAGATGCGATGGGATTCAATATGGAGTTAGTTCGGAATAGTCCAAATGCATAACGGGATGTGTGGATGGGAAGGTGGGAGGTAAGTGACTGTGGAGAGGACGGGAATGGAGAGAGTGAGAGGAGGGTAAAACTGCAACAAGTCACGAGCATTAGAACTCCTCCTGGTCCTCTGACTCTGCGTCTGGTATGACAAATCCCTCCTGAGAGAGAGAGCAAGAGAAGAAAAGAAGGAAAGAGACAGACAAGAGAGAGAGAGTGAGTCATCTGATAACAAGTCTAGCCATATAAAGATTGTTCCAAGAATGTGTTTTTCTCAACTCATTTTAGGGGTAAACCTGTTGTATGGTGAATATGTAGCAAACAGTAGAAAAGATTGTAAACAGGAGACATTTAACGACACGCCAATATATTATAACGACACATCAATATGGATCGATGCATCAATCGAAAGATGTGGGTTTATGCAACGCATAATAATAAATAATTAATTCCATGTAATTAAAAAAAAAACTGAAGTCTATTTTTTGTTGTGGGTGTTCCAATTACACTCTTAAAATCCATGAAGAACATTTAGCATGCAGAGAACCTTTCTATTGCACAGAAGATTCTTTATAGAGGAAAGGTTTTTTTCGGGAACACAAAATGGTTGATATGGCATCACTGCAAAAAAAGATTTTTGGAACTTATTTTTAAGAGTATAGAATACAGTATTTTGCCATTTTCAGAGTTCAATTAAAAATTCATGTTATATTTTTGCTCCATTTACGAGTAAATAAAACTGTAAAAAAATAAAAAAGGCAAATAATATCATAACGATCGTGGGTCCGTGAAACTAATCAAATCATAATCGTGTATCATAAAGCATGTCTTGACGTATCGCTGGCTTAAAGGATTAGTTCACCAAAAAAAACGAAAATTCTGTCATCATTTACTCAGCATCATGTCATTCCAACCCTGTAACCAATTTCGTTAATCTTCAAAATAGAAATGAAGATATTTTATTGAAATTTAAAAATGTATCATGTGTTGTGCTGTTTGAGCTTCAGCAAGAACCAATGAGGTTTGCTCTTGTGCATCAAGCTTCTGTTTGTTCACCGATCAATGTTCATGTGAATAAAAGCCTAAATTCAATCCGTTCATCATATAAAGCGATCGTGTCCATTCAGAAAATTTGGACTAAAGTAAACTACGCTTGGATTAGTTTTACAATGTCTTTTTGAAGCGTAAAAGTGGTAGATGCGTAGCGGTCAATGGTGGAACAGAAATCTCTCAAATTGAATTTAAAATATCTTTGTTTCGAAGATTCACGAAAGTCTTACGGGTTTGGAACGACACGAGGGTGAGTAATTGATGACAACCTTGTCATGGACAATCACTCATGAAATATATTAATCATGGCTGACTACTAAAAGCGCATTCCTATCATGACAATACTGTATGAGGCAGATGACAATACATATGATAACATCACGTTTCTCTATTAAGGGTCTAATTAGAAACACAAGTCAGAGAATCTGGTTAACTTTTTAGTGAGATTGCAGTTGCGTTGGACTCACGTCTGTGGCATAAAGAATATCCACAATCCTCTGCAGGGTGGGGTCTCCTTCACCATCCTTCTCTTGACAGATCAGCTCAATGTTCCTCAGTTTGCCAAAGTAAAAGTCCCGCTCCTTCTCCATGTCCTGGATCGTAGACTTTAACATATTTAACTGAAAGTAACCAAACAAACATTTTAGTAGTGATGGGTTATATATCAGACTAACATAATGACGTGAGACTGTACACAGTAACAAACCTCTTGAATAAGCTCTGCCCTTTCGTCATCGCCACCTGCACCAGGTCTCCGCGCAGAGCTAGGCACCATCTTGGGTGTTACCTTGGCAACGGCTGCTCTCTGTGGTGCTGTGGGAAACAAGCAATCATAAAAAGTAGTAAGAGACCAAAAATTTGTTTCGGTTCAGTTTTGTGACGCGCTCCAGTGACGCGCTCGCGTCGGCGCCTCCATGTCATGCAGTAAACACGCTATACTTCAGCGTCCACACTCCACACGAACCCTTGGATATGCCCCTAATAATAGCGCACATAATCTTAGATAACTTTATAGCGAGAGTCCATGTAAAGTTGCTACTAACATGTTTCAAATGAGAAGCCATATTTGAGTTTGATGAATGATAGGCAAATGTTTGGCTTTCCTACCCGGCTGACATCTCTCCCTCACAGACTGCGTGACTTCATGTGGAGTTTTTTTTCCCTTGCGAGTTGCAACTAACTGATTAATAACATTTTAGTTGCCTAAGCCTCTTCTCACCGACTAACGTTTAGTCGACTATTAGGGGGCAGCCCTACTACAGACACTAAAGATGCTTAAAAGCCCAACAGCCCATGACACTCTTCATACTGATTACAGCAGCTGATGTGGCTGTCTTAACAGGAGTAGACGAAATTATATCTGAATTACGACACATGCACTCAATGACAAATGCAGAAAAGTTAGTATATGCGTTCATGACCTCAAGGCTAGATCATTGTAATGCTTTACTAAACTCTAGCTTGTCCAAAAGCTAGGGTTCTTACTAGAACCAGGAAGTATGACCATTTTAGCCCGTGTCAACACTGAATTGGCTCCCTATTAAACATCACATACATTTTAAAATCTTGCTAATTACTTACAAAACACTAAATGGTTAAGCTCCCTAGTACTTGAGCGAACTCTTAATGCATTACAGTCCTTCACTTCCATTGCGATCTCAAAAAGTTGATAATAGCTAGATTATCAAAATCAACTGCAGGCAGTAAATCATTTTCCTATTTAGCACCCAAACTCGGGAATAGTCTTTCTAGCAGACACACTCTGTCAGTTTAAATCTAGACTAAAAACATCTCTTTAACCTGGCATAAACATAACACATTATCAATTTCTATTATTCAAATCAGTCTACAGGAACCAGAACACTTCCCATAACACCCGATGTACTTGTTGCATCGTAAGAAGAAAGGCATCTAAGCTAATATTAGTCTGTCTGATCCTTATCCCGAGGTTAGCGTAGTCAGATCCGGTCCATATCCAGATCAGATGGTGGACCTGCACCTAGACAGATCCACAACACAGCCCTGAATGTCAGCAGAGACTGTGTCTACTAGACAATCCCCTGTGAAGGCCTTGTCGACATGACAGATCCTCAGCAGAGACCACAAGAACCAGACAGGTCCTCCTCACACACCCTATAGCAAGCTTCGGCTCCATACCGGCTTGATGAAATTATCTTCAAGCAAAAGGAACCGGATGAATATTTTAATTCTACCAATTTCTGACTTGTGACGCAGCCTGAATCATAATGACACAGTGTTCGTTCGTTGGCCAGAGGAGAAAGAACAAAACGATCAGGTCTCCAAATTAATATCTTATTGAAGAATTAATGTAAATAGCCATGAACACAACACAATACCTGCAGGATATTAATAAAATGATGGAATAAAATGATAAATGCTAATACACACTAAAAAGTTTGGGGGTGGTAAGATTTGAGCTTTCTTATGTTCACCAAGGCTTCATTTATTTGATCAAAAATACAGTAAAAACAGTAATACTGTAAAATCACAATTTAAAATAACTTTTCTATACATTTTAAAATGTAATTTATTCCTGTGATCAAAGCCAAATTCTATATTGTAATATTATAAATGTCTATACTGTTACTTTTTAATGCTCAATGCTTAAAAAAAAAATATTATAATCAATTTACTTATTACTACTTCTTGCAAAGTGACCAACCTGCATTCAAAATCTTCTTGGGCTTGCTGAGCACAGGCATGGAGGGGTTGGGTGCAGGCATGGTGTCCTGGCCCTGTCGAGCCTCCACTGGGTCATAGTCTTTTCCATCATAGTTGGCATCAAAAAACTTCTTAAACCACTGAACAAATTCAAAATTGTCTTGAAATTTGCCCTTCACCAATTTGTCAACGGGGATAATCTGATGGGAAAAACACATCCGGATATTATTTCATGTATTTATCAAGTATGTGTATAAATAAATAAAAAACCTGGAAGAGTACAACTACATTTGAGGAAGTTACGCCACTAAAAACACCAAAAAGAACTGCAAAATCAGGACTGTTCCAAACACATGGAAAACAAGCCCTGCATGTAATACAGAAATTACACAAACTTTAAGTTTAAAATGCCTATATTCCAAATAAAACAGTGGATGTAGCCCAATATTGTAAAACTACATTAATTAAACACCAGCCCCTGCCAGACACAAATCAAAATGGTTGTAATGCTTGAGACTCGTCAACAAGATATAATTGGCTCCTATCTACAATAAAAATATCCTATTCTAGATAATATGATTCCTGTGATGAAATTTAATAACATTTTGTTGTTTGTTGCTATATTTAAAAAAAAAAAAGTCTGTAAAAACTTCTGATTTGCTGAACCTGACCACACAAACACAGATTGTACAGAGTAGAATAGCTTGAGGAAAAGAAATTAAGCAACTCACTTTGTCAACTCCCATCCTTTTGAAGGCAGCCTGTAATATCTTAAAATTGTGTATGTATTCATGCTCTAACTTTGCACCAAATTTAACTTTCTTCAGAGGTATGCAGCCTGGGAACAGCATGTCCATGAACTGGCAGTAGGCTGCACCTGTAGGGAAAATTACAACACTTCCATTACTCCGAAACATAACCATTATACTGTACTACAAAAGAGCATACAG